>NC_052020.1:36637469-37261672 GCF_015832195.1 Motacilla alba alba
GTGTGTCAGGCACTCTCAGTGCTGCCTCATATTGTTCATGCAGGACTCTGGATTTTCTGTTTTACCAGAATTGCATTTGAACTGCATGGAAATACTCACCCATTCAAAAATTATTAAAGACTTTGTTATTTTTAATATTCTCTACCACTTATGTTTAGCTATGTCTGTTCCCCTGCATTTGCATGCATTTAAGAAAGGAGCACATTTTAAAAGGTACAAACCAAGCAAAAGCAGAGTGTTGTAGGGGTTTTCTTCCATCTCTCTGGCAGTGTAGCTTTTTTAGATTGCAGTCATGTTCCTTGCTAACAAGTCACAGGTGAGCACCACATGAGCAGATGAAGATATGATTATAATGGGTGTGTTGACAGTTCTTTATCCCTAACATATGCATCTTAACATGCACATGTGCATCTGTCACATAGTTAGAGAGGTTGTTTTTGGTTTCTTGCTGATGTGGATGTATGTGTGCTGTGTTTAAAAATATGTAACCTATTTTATCTAATTTTTGGCCAGATTCTTTGAAGCAGTGGTCACTTCTTTAGCCCTAGCTGAGCACCTTCTTAATAACTTCATGTATGATATGCTTGATTAAAATGTGGAAAACTGGAGTGTTGAGAAAAACAGGTATTGAAAGGACTCTGGCAAGGTTGATAGAGAACATTTCTACAGAGATAACTCTAATAGAGATTGCCAGTGGGAGAGAAACAGATTGGAAGAGTTAAAACACTCTCTCTGTCCTCCAGGCACAGTAATGGGATCGAAATCGAGATATTTTGTTGTTGGATGATTACACAGTGTAGCTTTACTGCTAGATATCACACAAGCCATGGTGTCCCACTTCAGCAAGGATGCTTTGATAGCTCTAAAACTTCACTAGAATCAAACAAGGTTTAGTACCTGGTCAATAAAAGTATTTGACTGTAGTATTAAAATAAACCTTCACAAAACTCCTGCTGTGATGCTCTGAAGCCAAAAATATGTGTTTCTGTGTTTACTCTGCTATTCTTCCTGTTCTTTGTTCCTGAACTTTGATATGAAAAGAGGAAAAAAAATCACGAAACTGCAAATCATCCAATTGTGTTTATATTTGCTGTATCCTCTTCAGTAACCCAGAGTACAAGGACACTCCAATGGATATTGCACAACTTCCTCATCTGCCAGAGAAAACCTCAGAATCCTCAGAGACCTCTGACTCTGAATCAGACTCAAAGGACAACTCAGGTAACACACATGGTGTGCCTTTACACCCACGAGAGGTTCATATCATGAAAGCCACACAGTCAGCTTTTCAGTTGCTTTTACTTCTCAAGTATTGTTCCATTAAAACTAAAAAAAACATATAAAATTAAATTGAAAAACACTGGCAAAATCTTTTAATGACCTTAGCATTTCCATTTCCTCAGAATTTCTCTTCACTTTCTTCATGCATTCTTGCCGACATATCACCAAACTAAATATTTGATTTCCCAGCTGTGCTTAAGGTGTTGTGCCTTGTGCAGGGGACTTGGGATTGCAACTCTTGGATAAAATTCAAGCTCTTCTCTTTCCAAAGTAGGCAGACATTCTACAGAGAGGCACCGTCAATCTTTATGACTCCTTTCCCTGTATAAATACATTATTGAAGAGTCTCACTAGGGGGCAGTAAAGATTGAAAAATTTTAGAGTTTTATTGGGTTAAAAGTTATATTTAATTAAAATGTGTGGGTTCAAGAACTTGTTTCTAAGCTCTTTAAGTCTGGGACTTCAGCTGTTTTTTAAAAACTGAGTGTACTTCTCAAGTTCTATGTGTAAATTAGTCCTACAGATGGTCCAGTACACAGATGGTTCACACATTCCCTGCTAGTTTTAACACTGGTTACCTAGGCATAGGTGCAAATCATCTGGCCTTGAAAGAAGTGTGTTTTGCTGTAGCCCAAGAAGTAAGGATGTTATTCAGCTGTTCTATGTAGGATGGATGGATGGATGGATGGATGGATGGATGGATGGATGGATGGACAGACAAACAGACAGATACATTATTTTTCTCTCATGTCTATGATAACTACCAAAAACACTCTAAAGAAAATGGATCACTATGATATAAATCAAGAAAAAGCAAGAAGAGGATCAGGATATGATATATGATATGATATATCATATATGATATGATATATATTATATTATGTTATGTTTATGTTATGTTATGTTATATTTATTATATAGATGTTCTCTTTCATCTTTTGCTTTTATTTGTTCTCCTTTGACAGCTTGGTTTAAGTCAGTGTGCTGGCTTGCTGACCACTGTCATTGGGAATTTCTTCATCCATTCCCAGTGCTTCCTTTATGCTGTCTTGCTCCTAAATAGCCAAATAACACATATGTGGAGAACAGTTTACATTTCCCACATGCACTAGAAGTTTCTCCAGGTGAGCACATGAGAAATACATGTACAGTCATGACTTCTAAAGCTGATGCAGAGCAAGACAGCATTCCAAAGGTGCACAGATATTTACATCTCTGAAGGAGATGTCTGGGAGTCTTGGAAGGCAGAAGATACAGGGGCTTGTTTACTACAAAGGAATTAAATAGAAATGCCAAATTCCTGAATTGGGAACAGTATTTTAGATGAAACCAACAAGTTCAGTTCAAGCTGTGGTATAATTCCAGGCAAATATTGTGTAGCTTTGGACCACCTCACTCTAAGACCACTCTTCCCCAGCTAGAAACCATGGCCTTAAAAGAAAGCATCTTCAAAAAAAAGGAAGAAAAAATTGTAGGAAAAATTCAGTCCTAGGTGGAACAAAAAGCTGGATGAGACTTGGGGATTTACAGCTGCTGCTTTTTTCTGATAGGTTTTATTTTTCAAAAGGAAGGGTGTCTCTGCTACTGCTCACACAAGCAGAAGTCCCACTAAATGACTTGCAAAGTGCAGTGTCCTGAATGCTCAGGCAGCTTTCCTGTCAAACCCACCTTCAGCACTTCTGGGAAATAGTTTGGTATTGACACAGCTCCAGAAGTAACCAATATCTTTAGAGGCAAACCAATCCTTCCCCTCTCCACCTAAAGCAAGGATATTGAAAAGGGTAGTACTTGGCTCTGATGAGTGAAAAACATCTTTTATTAGGCAACAAAAGATTTCTGGCTGGTCTGTAAAGGATGGGGTTTCCTGAAACCTTTTTTTACCCTTTCAAACATAGTGTGATAATGGAGCATATTCAGTCTCAAAGCTGCTTTGGCTCTCTGAGTCCAGTAGGCTAGAGTGTTTATCTCACCCGTATTAGAATTATAATTAAAGGAATTCAGGCAAGAAGAGTGACAGCTTCTCAGTGCTGTAGCTGTGCTATTTTCAATGGTCTTTAGATGATATGGATAGCCAAGAATTTAATTCATTGGCTGATTATTTTTTCTGTATTTTTTATACTTGTTTTCCTTCAGGAAAATATAAGAAGACAGTCTAGCAACATAGCAAAATTGTTTTAACAATAAAATGGTTTATTCATTCATTTTTACTGGTTTATTCATTCATTCAGATTTATACACGAGTTGCTTCTCCTCTCGCAGGGAAAAAATCAGCAGTAATTCCACTGCAGCCAGAGACTCTATGCCACTTCAAAAGTGGCAATGGTTAGAGGACAAAGAGATGGCAGTACTAGAATCTTCATTAGTAAATAGTTCTATATGTGGATGCCTGCCCACTGCAGAAGAACATGGATGTGAAAGAACAATCACCAGAACATTAGGGTGATAATGGGATTGTTCGCTGACTCCTCTTTGGATGGCACAGCTACAATGCTGTTGTGCTCACAGCTGTCATCATGATTCTTGTCCAGTGAGTAGATGAAAAGGCCCCCTCAATCGAGGTGCAGCCATATAGCATAGGCTTCTAGTGCATTAGTCCTGAGTCAGAGACATTGATAGTGATCAAAACTCTCCCAACACAACACTGAAAAAAACCCCTTGCAGCTTTACAGAAGAGAGCATCTTTTGCCAAAAAAAAAAAAAAATAAAATAAAATAAAAAAAAAGGTTAAAGCCAATCCAATCTCATTGGTAGGTAGAAATCTGGACTTGGATTATAATATTATGTTCCTATTGCTAATGCTTTGTTTCACTTTCATTTTGCTCCAGAGGACAATGAGAACTCAAAGTCAGACGAGAAAGGAAACCAGTCAGAAAACAGTGAAGACCCTGAATCTGACAGGAAAAAGTCAGGAAATCAGTCAGATAATGAAATGAACTGTAATGAGGATGGGAACAGCTCCAGCAACCAGGACAGCAGGGACAGTGATGACAGCTTTGAAAACTCAGACTTCGAGAATCAGAAGGCCCCTGAGGACAGTTTTGGCACTCTTGGCTCTATGCAGATCAAGGTGGAGCGCTATGTTGAGAGTGAGTCAGACTTGCGGTTGCAGAACTGTGAATCACTGACCTCTGACAGTGCCAAGGACTCAGACAGTGCAGGTGAAGTAAATGCCCAGTCTTCCAGCAAACATCAGAAGAGGAAGAAGAGGAGAAAAAAGCAAAAGGGAGGCAGCATGACCCGGAGAAGGCTGTCAAGCACCTCAAGTCCAAATGGACTTGACTCAGCTTTGGTGGACCAGCCCCAGCTGCTCTCGTCGCCAAACAGTGCCTCAGTGCTCAAAATTAAAACAGAAATCTCAGAACCTATCAATTTTGATAATGATAGCAGTATTTGGAATTACCCACCCAACAGGGAAATCTCAAGGAATGAATCACCCTACAGTATGACCAAGCCCCCCAGCTCCGAGCACTTCCCTTCCCCCCAAGCCAGCAGTAGTTTACATGTCTCCATTCCAGACTCTGTTCTCACCCCCCCAGGCACTGAAAATACTGCCAGCCGTAAAACTCAGTTCAGCACCTCATCCAACTCGGCCTTGGCTCCAGTGTCCTCTGACCCTTTGTCACCTCCACTTTCAGCATCTCCAAGGGACAAACATCCAGGAGGTCCCACAGCGTCCAACTCTTTGTTGTACACTGGGGATCTGGAAGCCCTTCAGAGGTTACAAGCAGGCAATGTGGTGCTTCCTTTGGTTCACAGGGTAACAGGAACCCTTGCTGCGACCAGCACTGCTGCTCAGAGGGTCTACACCACTGGCACTATTCGGTATGCTCCAGCTGAAGTTACTTTAGCCATGCAGGGCAACCTCCTCCCCAACACCCACGCTGTTAACTTTGTTGATGTTAACAGCCCCAGCTTTGGGCTGGATCCTAAAACGCCGATGGAAATGCTCTACCACCACGTTCACCGACTCAACATGTCGGGACCGTTTGGAAGTGCTGTGAGCGGGGCCAGTCTGACCCAAATGCCTGCAGGGAATGTGTTCACAACTGCCGAAGGACTTTTTTCCACTCTTCCATTTCCTGTGTACAGCAATGGCATTCACACTACACAGACTCTGGAACGGAAAGAGGATTGAAATATGACCACATACTGTGTTCAGTGTTATACTCTGAGGCATAGACTATGTTTTAATTTAGACCTTTAATTCTAGCACTTTGAATTTGAGCAGGTCAGCTTATTATCTCAATATGATGGTCCCCATTTCATTCCCTTTCTCTTTAACTTGACTTATTCTTTAATGTAAAGATATTTTTTTATTTTTGCCTTCAGAGAGTCGAAGTACCAGTTGCCTGCCATTTTGTCTTCTTCTAAGATGTGTGTTTTTTCCTTTGCATCTTTATTAAGATGCCTTTAATATGTGTATGCCTCTGCCATAGAATACTCAGTGTTGTGGTAAAGAGATTTTAAAGTGACAACCATTGGTTTTACTTCAAAATGATCTTGATATGATCAAGATTAAAAGAGACAAGCATAAACAATGTGCCCTGTTTGACTAAGTCAAATGAAAGGGGGGTTTTGTTCCTAATTCCTTTAAAATAGGGGATAGTATTTTAGAATTTTATGCAGAGTTTAATTCTCTTTTTATGGTTAAGATTTTCTTACTTGCACATAAAATAATTTGGGTTCTTAAAAAAGTTAATTTCTGGCCTGTGACTAGAATGTTAAAAAGTTGGACTAAATGTTAATTACAGAAACTTTAACTTAATTTCTAAAACCATGGTGCTATCATTTATTAATCTGTAACGTCTTCATACAATATGCAGCTTGTGGGCTGGGTTTTTTGGAAAGAATGTGTTCCGTACTGGTTTATAGTGGGGTGCTGCAGTCTCCTTGGTTAGTTAAGACAAAAGCCCTCATTAACATTTGCTGCAGGACTTAAAATTTGTTACCTCCAAACTAACAAGCATAGCCTCACATCAAATTTAAATGGGTCAGGAAGCCTTTTTCAAAAAGAGCTTAAAAACAAAAAACTCAATTTAATTGACGCGAGGAGCAGTTTCTTAGGTGCATATTGTTTTGCTTTATTTTTTTCTCAGTGTAACTGAGGCTAATTTTACAACATCAAATAACACTTCAGAGTAAAAAAAAAAAAAACCAGAAGAACTATTTAACATGTTTTATTTTGTTTTTCATTTAATATTATAGAGGGAAGGTTGTAAATTTCTTTTTGTTCTTTGATTTGGGTATTTTTTGTTGTTTTCTTTTTCCTTATTTCTAGTGTTGAAACCAATATGTTTTAAAACTAAAGGATGGGTTAATAAGCTTGAAATAGATAACTACAACTGAAAACTGCACATTAAGTAAAAGAAAAGAAATCTCCTATTTTGTCTTTGTTGCCAGAAATCACAGTGTAGTGTCAAACACTCCAAATGACTGTCAAATATAAATTCTTCTTCCACTCCATCTTTGGCAGCTGTTTGTTAAGGCATCTAATAACAGATGTGAGAACTGTAATGTGTACAATGTGTAAGTGTCCTTGGCTGTCAGTCCCATTGCAGTTTCAATGTGTGTTACTATATGCAGTATATACTAAGCTAATGTAGTTGTTTTGTCCTTTGTCTTCTCTGTGCTTTATCTCTAGTCCGGAGTGGTAAAGTCCCATTCCTGCAGTCCTAGTGAACCAGTGATTCTTGGGGGTTAGTGGTTTTTGTGTGGTGGCCTTCCTCTGTAATGTCACCTTATGCTGCTTCCACTGTCTGTATACCTTTTAATTTCTGCTGTTGCTTTGCTGTTGTGTATTCTCAAACCTCTCTCTCCCCCTTCCTTTCTCCCCTCCTCCTCCACGCGTTTCCCGTCTCTCTTTCTCTCGCTCTCTCGTTCTCTCTTCTTCACTCTCAGAGATAAAAGACTCTTAACTAGCTCAAGGTTAATGGAGCCATTTTTCCCACAGAGGAATTCTGGGTATGACTTACTCTTCCAGTGTACCCCACAATGCACTACAGAGTAATGCTCAGATATATTAAGCAAATTGACGCCATATAGCCTCAGTTGTTAACATTCCCAGAGTCCTTGTGCTCGAACTGTAAGCAGAGGGTGCATTTCTTTGGTTTTCTCCTAGGTAGGCTGGCAGAGCAATATGTAGAGCAATTACCAGTGAGATAGGAAATTCTTTCAAAGGTCAACTGGCATTGTTTAAAAAGGAAACCGAGCTTAGAATTGCCATATATATTCACTTACGTGTGCAATGCTAATGTATTAACTCAACTGTCCTTCGAATTCTTGATCACTCACTGCGTTGAGTCAATTTCTGCAGTAGCTTTGAATTTGAGAAGCAGGTCCAAGCCACAGAGGAGTGATAGCAAAAAAGGAATTGGATGCTAGAAATTTAATTAATGAGCTTTTAAAGGTTCCATGGGAAGGATTTACGTAGGTCTGAAAAAGGCGAGAAAGCTGATTGTGAAATTCAAAGTTTAATTTTGGAAGCTCTGCTCTAGCTATGGAACAATCAAAGGACTGCACCTATCAGCTACAAAAAACAGCTAGACAGCTGTTGTTGTTTTGGGTTTTTTTTATAAATGTTTCTGTGTTGTGTCAAAATGATTTCTGGTGATTTAAACTAACAGATAATCACAGCTGCTGTCTAAATCCATAGTGTTTAAAATTACAAAATGAAAAAAAAACTTCATTACCTGTGAAGACTGTGTCTGTGTTTTTAACTATTTCTTGTACAAATATATGAAATCTTTTATGAGGAGACTGGTGCCAAGTAGCTGAATAATGGGGAAAGGGATTCTGTTCGTATAAATCTTAGCAGTGTTACCAACTCTACAATATAAAAAAATTAAAATGTTAAAAAGTGACAGCTATGGTACATTTATTTTGTGTTAAGCTAACCGAATCTAACTTCTTGAGTGCCTGGCTTATTTGAAACATTTTTTTCATTGATCATTGATAATGCTGCAAATCAGAAATGTACATACTTCATTTACAACAGGGTTCTTTTTATACTTTTGTAGATTCTCATACATGTCATACATGGTTGTCTTTATGTAACTTAATTTTTTTTCATCCCGCAGGTGCCATTTTCATAATAAACTTCTCTTGGATTTGTTACTATCTGGCATCATTTCTTTTACATATAACCATCCTGACTAATGAATGCTGGTAGTATTTGTTTGAGCAGGTATTTTTTTAATCATTTTGTTAAAAAAAAAAAAAAAAAGAAAAAAAGAAAAAAAGGAAAATAACTAAAATACAAGAAAAAAATAACCAAAAATGAAAGAGGAAAAAGCAAGATTTTATTAACACTTGTGAAATGAAGAGAGGAAGCTGTCAAGATGTAGGTTAAAATGCTAATCCAAATACTACAACAAACTTGCCACCATTCTAAATTCTCAGCTACCCCAACTCATTGTCATATTGAGCATTTTTATGCACATTATCAAAGCTGAATAATGAACCTGCAACATTAACCACTGTAGAAAGTGTGCATTTTTTCCTTGATTAATGCACACTGGAAGAGGTCAGCTTTTGTACATTAATCATTTAAAATGCACTTTATATTTTCATTTCTGTACTCTACAATGTTACAGTGAAACTCTTCAGTCACATTATATCCTACCTAGGCTGCTGATTCTTTTAAATGTGTACTTTCTTTCCCCAGAGTGGCGACCTGTAAGTAGTTGGTGTCGTGCTGCTAGACATTCTGCCTTACCAACTGAGGACAGAAACATTTACCAGTGCAGAACTGACAAGGCAAAAAGCCTTGGTCCCACCAATGAAAGGGGGGAAAAAAGTCAAATACACTTTTGATTACACAGAAACCCACACACAGTGGCTGGCCTTAAAAAGGGTCTGGGAAAAAAAAGGCCCAGGTCAGTGTCTTTTGTCTCTGCAGTAAAAAGCAGGGAGAAGCTAAGGCACAGGAGATGCCTCCCCAGGTACCCATTGCAGTGTGCCTACCCTGTGGCTGCTGCTGCATGTGCAGAGGACAGGCTGGGGGTGGGACAGGAGGGGAGTGGAAGCCTCACCCACTGCAGTTCTGCATTCATTGCCTTTCTTTACAGTGCCTCTCCCACCTGTGACAGATATTTCAAAACTCCGTATTTTCTTTTGTTATGCTGAGTATGCAGTCTCTAAAAATGCAAACTTGCCAGTAGCCAAAATCTCTAAGCAACTTTGAGTGCCTAATCTCTTCTGTATGTCCACTTAGAAATTAATGCTGCTGGGCTAGTCATTCTGGGTCAAATTCTGCTTTCCTTATAAATGCTGAGTAAAACTGTCTATTCACAGTTTGCAGCACAACTCCTTACTGTGAAACATACACTCAGCTGAAGTAAGAGCATGTGAATCTGGCTTGCTGGGCTGATTAAAAAAAAAAAAAAAAAAAAAAAAAAGTGTGCACAATTATAGCTCAGTGAGCCAGCCCAGTACCTTAATAGATTGAAGTCTGGCTCTTTCAGCTTCCAAGCAGTTCAGGATGCCCGCTTCCCAGGCTCCAGACATTGAGTTTGATACAACTCCAAGTTGCAGGGGGTAGAGAGAAGCAGAGGTTAGCAGTGCTGCTTTCAGCTCTGCTTGCGTGTTCCAGTTGGCAATGCATCTTGTTTATGAGGTAGCTAAGGGTGCCAATGCCAACCGAGAGGAAAACAGAATTTAAATGCAGATTGGAAGAATGACCAGAATAAAGCCTAATGGAAGAATAACATGCCTGTTCCAAATAAGTGTTAAGCAGTATTACTAAAGCCACTAATTCCAAGAAGGGGCTTGAAAGGGGCATTTCTGAGCAATTATACGGGTTTTTTATATCTCAACCATACTGCCTACACATGCATCAGAGCATGTTGTTGATGGTCAAACTTAATAGACTGCTCTAAGATTTGCAGTTGAATAAGGAAGTTTGTGCATTAATGAAAATTATGGAAAGGCCATTTCACAGAGGGGTTTTCATAGTGATGCTGTTGCACTCGTCTATCTCTGTTATCTGCAGCAACTTTAATAAACAAAATCAAGTGCTTGAAAGTGTGAAGCCCTTTGGAAAGGGTTCTTTGGGGTAGGCCTAGCTGCTATCTTTGTAATATTTGAGGAAAAACTCTTTGCCATGCAGGAAGTTGGGCAGACTTTCTCAACTCATTTCATCAAAGAACATTTCCCAAAACAACTGATCTCAATAACTGCTGCCTCTAAAAGACTTGTTCCTGACCCACTTGTTTTGCAAGGTGATGTATGCAGGTATTTAAAAGCTAGCTGAAGTGTTGCAAGAGGAAAAGGGCTCTTTCCAAGCCTCATGACTCTGAGAAGTTACAGCGAAAGAAAAATATTTCAGAAGTACTTAAATAATCAGCTCTGACAGCTTGCACTGGTGCTTTCACACAGTGGTCGTGTCACCGGAGTAACTGCGATGCCCCTGACAGCACATTTATTGTTATGATTCTAGGAAATGCATTAGTTTAAATGTGTCAGTGCTCTCAGAGTTATTTGCATAGTATTTTCCCTTCTTACCATTGTAATTTCTTTATTTTTCATTTTAGGGCTGGGGGAGGAGGGTGGAAAGACTGGATATGCATTGTCAACTAATTTAATGAACTGTCATCTATCCAGTGAGTTTACTGAAGAGCCTACAGAAATGTTAACAAATGGGATGTCACCAGAGCCACAGATGCTCAGGTAAGATCAAACCCTTTATAAAACATGCACATGCATGCACACAGGGTGGTACCTATGTATATATGCATAATCAAGGTCCTTTCTTCCTCTCTCACCTATTCTTTCATCTTTTCATAAGTGAGAACTGGAAGCTATTTTCATAAAACCTATCAAAATCACATTCACATTTTTTCAGAAAATCATAGAATCATAGAGTGGTCTGGGTTGGAAGAAACCTTAATGATTATTTAGTTCCAACCCCCTCCAGCTGCCCTCCAATAGGCAGGGATGCCACCCACTGGATCAAGTTGCTCAAGGCCCCATCCAACCCAGCCTAGAACACTTCAAGGGATGGTGATGCCTGGGTTGTCCACAACTTCTTTGAGCAACTTGTTCCAGTGATTCACCACTCCCTGATTTCTTCCTAGCATCTAATCTAAACCCGTCCTCTTTCTTTTTAAAACCATTGTCCTTTGTCCTGTCACTATTTGTCTGTATAAAAAGTCCTTCTTCCTCCTTTTTTATAAACTCCCTTTTGGTTTGAAAGGCTGCAAGGAGATCTCTCTGAAGCCTTCTCTTCTCCACCTTGAACAACCCTAACTCTCAGCCTGTCCTCATAGAAAAGGTGCTCCAAACTTCTGCTCATCTTCATGGCCCTAACAGGACCAAACAGGATCTTTGTGAAAGCAATACAACAGGAGACAAGCCAAGGATTCAGAGTTGTTCTTTTAATTGACCTGAATTGGGTTGTTCAGAAGTTTTGTTCAGAAACCTAAAGTCAGCAAGAGAGAGTGGAAAAACAGCTTTTATTTCCATAACCACCATGAGGTGGGTCTTTTAGCAAAACAAACACTCAGAGTAGTTCAGACTTTTTTTCATATAATATGTTTCACATTTCTAGAAGTATTGTACTCTAGAAGTAAACACAGAAAGCTTAGTGACTTGAGTCTGAAGCCAAGCAGACAAAGTAAATAACTGTGAGCTTGATTACATTTATAGGAAGTCATAAGTTTTTTTCCCAACTTGTAGGAGCTGTGTAGACTAGACACAATGTGGAAAATAAGGGATCTGTTTGTAGACACCAACAGTACAATGGGTACTGACTTAATGTTTGGGCAAAAAGATCATCAGGACCCAATAAAGGTGTATGGGATGTCAGTGGGAGAAGGTTTGCATGCTTTGCAGACAGGAGATATTGCCCAGTACTTTGTCTCAACTTACCTCTCACTGACTCTAGAGACATAGAAATATTGATATTACCTTTCCCCTTACAAGTTTTCCTGAGCAGAAGGACTCCTTGTTTTTCTTGTTTGTAATAAAAAGGAGCATAATGTTTTCTGGCAAAAGGAAAGGAATCAGGTTTTCCTCTTGCTTTAAAAGCATTCACAGATTTATAGCGGAAATGGCAGGAACAGGATGTATTAACCATATGACCCCAGCAGAATGAGTCTACGCTCTTGATTGATTTAAAAGTTTATCTCTGTCCTTTGAACAGCCACAAAGGGTCAAGTCTTGGTCTTGCTCAAATCAATGAGAGCTTGACTAATGACTTTAATGGCTTCAAGACCAAAGTTTTGAGCCAATACTCATAATCAAATAACAAAGCGCAGCCTGTAGCATGAACCACTGACCAATGAGTCAGGCTAATTTTTACCCTGCATCGTTTCCTTTCTAATCCTGTACCACATCAGTCACACTCGAAGAGAGAAGCTCTTTTTTGTTTAATTAAAAAGCCTTTCCCAGTTTTCCCAAGCTGCATGGTCTGATCCATCTAGAGATTCCTACCTTTGAAACAGGTGAGGAGTGAGGCAAAGGCATAGGTAGGCCTGCAAAAAGTGCCTTCTTGCCCATGATCTGTGGGAGTGCGCCTGGCAGCCTGGGTCTTTATATAAAAGCAATGGTGGAAACTCTGCTGGATATCAAAGCTTGTATTTTCTTCAACTGACAGCAGTGCTAAGTGATGGCACATCAGTGTCACCAGTACAGCTTTCCCAGACCCTCTTTTAATATCATACAAGAGATGGGAAAGTTTACAGTGTAAGGAGATGAGTATTCTGAAACCAGTTTCCAATTTGTATTCAGTACTGTGAATTTCTGAGGTCTCTTAGTGTCTTCTGTTGACTTTCCTGTACATCATTTCTTTCTTCTATCCACTTGTCTGCTTTATTACAGCATGCAAGGTAGCATCTTGCAGGGTAGTGACAAAAAATTATTTTATCTCAGGAAATCCAGTCTCCTTAGATAATAGAAAATGGAAAGAGTCAGTATTCTCCAAAGATTTCTTTGAGTTGAAAACACAGCCTAAATGCTATGATTCAACCTTGCAGCAAGGACCAAGGGATCTTTGACTTTTCAGGATAAGATCAGTTTCTGAAAACATGCCTCCCATTTATTGTTCATTGGCACCTCGAAAAAACTGTAAGTTTTGTCCTTTCTCCTATTTAAAAGGGAAGGTCCTTGCTGCTCTGTATACTTTTGCTTTGCTACAAGACCTGCAGCTTATGTGCCTTACTTGGGACCATTCAGTTCCTAGAAAATTTTCTTCACTAATTACCTGAAATTTCGGGTTGCATGTTGGCATGATCATTTGCTTCTCATGAGATTGTAGCCTGCCTTCATGGGTTCTTTTTAGCAGCATTTTTCCTCTTTTTTCCACCACCTTTGTTTTTGGCTTTGCCCATCCTTACTATCTTTAGAATGTCTTCAAACACACCCCAGGTGCACAGCACCTCCCCAGCATGATCTAACCATTACTGCCATTCCATGGGTCTTGTTACTAAGCCAATTTTATATCCAATTGAGTATTTTACTATCAATTCCATACTTGCTAACCTTATAAATTAATCTGTGATGTGGCACTGTATCGAGAGCCTTTTCAAGTCCAAGTAAATTATGTCTCCTTCTTCATTGCTGTCCACTTTCATTGCCACTTCCTCAGAGAAATGAATCAAGATTGTTAGGCATGACCTCCTTTTTGTAAATCCATGCTGACTACCTCTAACCAATCTATATTAGATTGTTATTAAATCAGGACACAGACTCAAGGGGGGCCTGTTATATAAATGCAACCTAAGGTTGCTTCATGTGGAGATGAGAGATGGGAATCACTTATACATTGAAGTTAGCTGTACCAGGTCTGATGGTTTGCCAATAACTTATTAGTGGCCAGATCCCTCCCCAGGGTCTCAACCAAAACTCCCCTGGAGAGAAAAAAAGGTTTTATCTGCATTTGCCTAGCCTGTTTCTATTGCAGAAGCGAATGTGATCACTGAGGATGAGAACTGGTTCTGCTTTTATTCATATGTGATTAAGTCAAAATCACAAAGACATTGCAAACCCTTCATTTTCAACAGAATGTTGTCCTCAGCTTCTGAGAGAGCTGTATCTGCATTGCCTAAGATGTATGTCAAAAGGCAGCATGGGTGTTGCTTTCTGTCCAAATGCAGCCAAAGGATGCCAAGAGAATCTCCCACTTTAGCCAGTCTTCCACCTTGGCTGGAGAGCATGGGTGCTATGTCAACTGCAACAATTTTCCCAATATCCCATTAAGATGTGGGATCTTGCTTCCCATGAAACCTGTGTCTACTCTAAATACACATCACTACTGACTAATGCCAGAAAAACAAGTTTTTCCTCAGCAAGAGGTGGGGTCAGGGACTACAAGGTGCAGCTGTGTGAACTGCACCATGTCCCCTTGCTTGCTTGCTGGGGTATGAAGCTGGCAGCCCACACAAGCAGGATGAGAAAAGAGGCTCTCAGTGGGGAATCCTGGGAGCAGTTTAGGTATAAATTAGGTATGTTTTGCCAGCTTTTCTACCTCAGTGATTGGAAATACCTCCCTCAATGGTGTAAGTATAGTAATGGTGTAAGTAAAGTAACTCCCTTTAGTTTGGGAGGAGAAGGTCAATCCATCCCAACAGTCTGTCTTGAGCTTGTTTGATGACAGATGCATCAAGCACACTGAGATCCAGAGGAAGTCAAAGACATCCCTCAGGAAACTAACCTTTGGCCTTCTGCTTCTTAGGACACCCAAAGTGCACAAAGTGAGCCTTCTAATCTACACCCTGTGGAGGCATATTGCTTATGTCCTATATAGACACATAGGGTTCCCTTGTCCCTTCAAGTCAGAAAAGTGGTAGTCCATGTATGGTGGGAGAGATGTCGCTTTGGGAGAGTTCAGCACAGTCAGTGCTGCTGCAGGACTTAGATATTCTGGCAAACATCCACTGAAACAAAGGAAAGAGCCCCCCCAAACAGTTTGGCTTGTGTTCAAGGCCTTGACCCTGTAACAGCCAGTACAGACATGCTCAGAAAAATAACTTGCAGACACAGTAGGTCAATACAGGGAAGCATAACTTAAAGATAAGGGTTATAAGGGTATACAGAAATAGTTGGATCATGTCTTCCCTGTTTGGAAGAGAAGATTGCTCGTGCGCTTTATGATGAAAGACTTCTGAAGATAAAGTAAGATTGTCATGTACTTCTTACACAAATAATAAAGCAGAAAGGAAAAAAAAAAAGGCAAATCATGTCGCTAGAGTTCTCATGTTTCCAGTATCTGGTATCTGCAGGTAAAACATAGTCTTGTCATTGGCATAAGATACATCACAGCTACATGGAGTCCCACAGTCAAAGAAACATGGTTTAGTATCAAGTGCATCGTGCAAATTTATATATGCAATCCAAATTACCTAATATCTTTAAAGAATCAGCTGTTGAGTAAGTATAGACCTCAGAAAATATATCAGACAAGCAAGTTATATAACTTGCAGCAGAAATTATAACAATGCTTTTCTAAACAAATCTGGTCATGGGTGAGAGATTAGATGATGGTAACCCTCCCTTCTGATGCTAAAACCCTGTTGAAACTGTGACCTTGCTGAAACTAATGAGAAGTCTGCTCTATATATGGACAATTTGTAGAGTCAAATCTTAGACAAATTAGGAACAACAAAAAGTGAACCAGAAATGTAAACAAAACCAGCAGCAAAATCCTTTGTCGTGACTGTAATGTTCTGCCTATGTTTTATGGTATACTTTTGTGAGCAAATAGTGAAGTTTTGTAAAGGCTCAAAAATACCTTTCCATTATGATATTTTCTCTCTGTTACCCTGAAGCAGATGAGTTGTACTTACAGGAATCCACAGTGCACTTCAGAGAAAGCATCCGTGAGAGAAGAGGGTAGGCACTGACATTTGAGATAGGAGATATCCTTTAACTTCATCATTAAGTGTCTGCAGGACATTAGCCTTCTCTGATTCTTTGTATCACAGCTCAAACATCCCCATACCCATACCCCATCCCCATACCAAAAGGGATCTGGCTCCCCATGATAAGCAAGGACTCACACCAGCCAGACAGCTTGAGCACTGAGTGGCAGAGTCACAGCCAGGCAACACAGGACATGGAACTCCATCACAGTCCTGCCTTGCATACATCATTCCTGGCTGGCAGTGTCAGGGATACGCTGACTTGCATAGGCGTGAGCACAGCACAAAATTTCTAAATACACTTTGGGCCATTAAAGTTAAAATTAAGTTGCTTAAAATATGAAAATTCATATTACCAGAAACCTTACCCTGAAAATAATTTTCCCAAACTTTATAAATATTAACTTCAACATTGGCTTAGTACCAAGTTTAAAAAGAAGGATACAAAGCTCAAAAACTCTTTCATTACTTTAAAGGCATGGTGCTGAGGTGTGAATTGCCTCAAACATGCACCACTGGGGCTACATGATGCTGCAATGAGACACAGGACTTTGTCACCTAGTCATGCATTTATTTCCATCACTTAAATTCATGTTCCAATGCAGACAAGAGTTTTTTGAAACTGTATTAAACCACTACAATATTCTAGACCTTTGTTTTGACCATGAACACAAACCTTTTTTTCTTACAGAGACTACAGAGGGAAAGAGATCTCCCTGTAGTCAACACATCCCCCTAAAAAGTGGGAAATCTAAAGTGCCTTCTTTGAGAAGGCTCAAAATATCTTCTCCCCATCTATTTTGGTCAGGTCCAGAGGACAATAAAACATTCAAGAGAGTGATAAATAAATGAATCTAACAAAACAATTACTTGTAATTCCCGAAAAGTCTGTTGTGATACTACTCAGTAGCACTGCTGAGTAAGGCTGCTGCTGCTGTTAGCAGCTGTATTAGCATCAGTAGTAATGTGGTGTACTGTAGTAAAAGTATCACTTTTGCTGTCTCCCAGTAGTGATGGTAGGGGTACAAGGATAAGTTCAAAGTACTTGCTGGATTTTCCTGCGCTTATGAAAGTGTACTCAGCTGGGAATGTTTGCTTCAACTTCCTTGACCCCCTCTGCTTGCTTCTACCCATTTTGGTCACTGATAGACTCATTTTTTCATTTGTGCACAAGATTCCACACTGTCAGAGGTTAGCAAAGTAGGCAATTTGGAGTCTTTATGTTAGAATATTATTTGTCAGTTGACCTTGTAATACTATCATTTGATAACTGCATGTGACACCAGCATTTAATACTCTGTCCAGTCAGACAGATAAAATTCAAGGCACAAATCAGTAACTGTCCAAGGGCCTGATCACCATAAAGATGGCTTGCCTTTTCATGCCATGCCCAAACTAATGTGCCCAAAGAAATCTGCATAAGCTATCAGGAGGGGCTCATCATGGTGGGTCACTGGTTCTCAAAATTAGTTACTTTATAATTTGCCACAGTGGGAATTTGACAGCCTTGTAAGGAGCAAGGAAGAAGCTTTTCTTCAGTTGTCTCCAATAGCTGATAAATGCTGTGATGTTACATGTCAGAAATAACATTTTCATTGATGATATGGGTGGGTCTGGGAACCTCTGCTGGGACACATACTGTGAGAATATGTCCCAGACCAGAGCTCAAAGAGTATTTAAGTGCTGATCACTAACTCAAAACAGTACCATAGTGTTAAAAATAATGATAATAATGATGAATGGTAGCACAGTCTTATTCATAATTGTTCATTACAACTGAAATCTGATTAGATCTTCAAACACATCCCATTTGTATACCTGACAACCCTCTGCTGAGCTATAAAGGTGAGTGGCACGTGCTCAGTGAGGCTGACCCATACAGTGAAATGGTTTATGAGGAACGACAATATATGATGAGAATACAAAACTTGATAATGGGTTTATTTATTGATTGCAGATAAAATTCATGATCTGTGAAGCTGGAAACTGCACCAGAGGGAATTTGTCCGAGAGGACATTATGGGGGGAATGGGAGAGGGAGAAAGAGAATGTATTACATGTAAACTAAGTTAAAGGTTGCCTAAAGGCTTCTGATTCCACAAGCAGAGCCTCTGAGGATAGGATCTGAAAGCCTTTAATGCTACTAAGGCTTTGTCAGTAAGATATTTGCATATTTTGCCTACAAACCCAAAATGCTGTATTAATTCATTTTTATTTACCTTTCTGCCACTTCTAAAAGAAACCTTGCAGGAAGCTATTAATGACACAGCTTCATAAGAGATAATTTTCAGAGAGGCTTTGCAGGTAGTGACTGAAGGGGGGAAAAAATGTGTGTCAAATTTAGGTTATTAACAATATAATCCTTAAACAGACAGTATCTCAAAGATTAATTCATCTTCAAATTTGTCTGTAAAAACCTCATGATCCTTCACTCTGCATGCATGCGAACTTATATTGTACATCTTTTTTTCATCATGTTTACTAGAAAGGGAAGAAGGAGAGCTTTACAGCGCTGAGCTGGAGGCTGGAAAACACAATTTTGCTATGGCACCTTCCTGCTACAGCACCTTCCATTCAAATTCAGGTCCCTTTCTCTGCAGTGCACCAGCAAAGCCAACAGACTAGCAGCTCTCTCACAGACCATGTGCAAAGCAACAGGGTAGCAACAGGGATGAGATTGACGTATTTTGTTCTAAGTTACACAATATTTTTTGCTTAGTGCAATGCCAGGCTCTTGCTGGACAAAGCTTTGGACAAGCTGAATGAGAAGCAAATGCTCTTAAGTCTGTGGCTACAAGAAATCAGGAGTCCCATTTAATACAATTTCAATGGCATGATTTTTTAACCAAAGTATGGCAAAAGGAGCCTTGACCTTTTCCCTACTTAAGCATAAAGTACTGAAACCTCTGTGTCTTTCCACACTGAGAGAAGACCTTTTTCTCATGTGAATTTATGATATTCAGTACAAGCTTCTTTTAAACTTTCCTGTTGTTGGAGGTACATTTTTCCTCCCTCTACTCAGATCCTTTTAAGATATAATTTATTAGAGGTTTACTCTTCCTTCCTGTACTTTTCTGCTCTGGGTGTTCTATTTATAGTCTTCGTAATGTCAAAATTATCTCTGAGGAAAAACACAGAGTCATATATGTCACCAGCATCAGTGGCCCCCATTCCACTGCCCAGCCCAGAGCCACAGCCATTCTGGGAGCCTCTCAGCCCCGCTCCACACGGACATGGGCTAGCAGGGAGGCAGACAGGGAGGGCAAAAGACAGCTGTGGCAGCAATGACATGTGAGTGGAAAGGCCTTTGTTTACAGCAGAGCCTTATGTGTGGTCTGGGAGGGTTTCCATGACTCTGTGCTGAAAGACTATAGTGAACCGCAGTTACATTTGTTCTTCACAGGTGCTGTTTTGTTTTCCTGGGGTTTTTCCACACAAAGTGAGGAAATATTGCATCTGGAAAATTACAAGCTCTGCTCATGCCGGTAACTGTTTCTAGAGAAGCAGCCCTGTGACACCATTAACACAGTTAATTAGTAGCAAACCACAGAGATGTTTCTTAGATCATGGCACAAAGAGATAGTAGAGAAAGTAAGAAAAAGAAAACTTTTTTTGTTTTGGTAGGGGGTCTTCAAAATGGGATATTCCCTAAAGAAATTAATATGAGGGAATTAGGAAAAAAAATGCTCAGCAATGTAAAGATGTCAGAAGCACAGAATTACAGAATATGCTGAGTTGGAAGGGACCCACAAGAATCATCAAGTCCAAATCCTGGCCCTGCACAGGAACATCCCCAAGAGTCCCACGGTGTGCCTGAGAGTATTGTCCAGATCTTTTCAAACTCTTCTAGGCTTTGTGCTCTGATCAGTTCCCAGAGGAGCCTGTTCCAGGGTGGTTCTTCTGGGTGAAGAACCTTTTTCCTAGTATCCAACCTAACCCTCCCCTGACAAAACTCAGGCCATTCCCTCGTGTCCTGTCACTGTCACCACAGTCAAGAGATCAGTGCCTGCCCCTCCTCTTCCCCTCATGAGGAAGTTGTAACTGCAGTGAGGTCTCCCCTCAATCTCCTCTTCTCCAGGCTGAAGAGACCAAGTGACCTCAGCCACTCTCAAAAGGTTTCCCCTCAAGGCCCTTCACCATCTTTGTTGCTTCCTCTAACCACAAGTGCCTGACATACCTTTGAAAACTTGCAGCAGCTCTGTGTGACAGCATCCTTTCCTGCTGCATGCTACCCTGGGGACGTGGCAGGACAAGATGCCACAGTGGAGAAATCACAAGTGTGGAAACAGGCTTCTCCAATGTACCTGTTCCTTGAGTGTGCAGGAGTAGTCTCTGAAAAGGTCTTCTGTGTTGACATTCATGCCCTGTAGCTCTAATATGGCAATTGGTTTATAATCCTTTAATATATTTTTACCTAATTTAAAGTTCAGTGCTGAAAGAAGATTAGCCATATAGCTCAATTACTTAAATGCTTAAGACTCTTCGTACACACCAAAAAGAAGGAAAGTTTAGGTATTTGAGCTTTAATGCTCCATGATAATTTTTTCCCTTCCTTCAAAAACAGCTGCAAAACAAATAAATTACATGAAACATTCAGGGCCAGAAACCCTTCCTCTTCACTGCTCTTCAGAGGTCATTATCAAGGTTTAATCCTCATTTGCGGTCCAGTAAGACAAGCAAACCACAGACATGGTTTAGTGGCAAACACAGTGGTGCTGGTTGAACTCAGTGACCTTAGAGGTCTTTCCCAACTTAAATGGTTTTGATTCTTTGACCTCCAGATATCTGGAAAGGTTAGTCTGGAAGACCATGTACCTGATTCTGTTGCCATGCAAGTCAGTAGTTGCAAACCCAATCATTCGCCCCCTCATCCCTGAAGGACTGAGTGCATCTGCTTCCAGATGCACACAGGATCAGCAGGACTGGGATGGGTCCAAAGCTGATCATCCTGGCCTTTGGCATGCTGCATGCCACATCTGTCACCTACTGCCTTGAAAAAAAGCAGGACATGTCTTTGCTGTTAGTTCATTGTGTATTGTTCATGATCATTTTGGTTTGGGCAAATTGCCTCCAAATTTCTTCTCACCCCACTATAGCTCTATAATATTTGGCCTGCCATTTTGATCACCAAAATATGCACACTCTGCTCAAAAAAAATATACCTGAGCTTTTTGATTCTCCTTTATTTTGTTATGTTTGTTGTTTTTTTTCACCAAGATACAGAGATTTACTAGAGATTTAACAACTGCAGTACAGGCACTGTATCTGTACCATAAGCAAAAGCAGAAACAACTAGAAGCTTCCTGGACTTCATAAAATATTAATAAAAAGGTTCTAAATAGTTGTCTAGTTGTCAAATACCTTGCTTAAAACTATTCTTTGTTGATTAACAGAATTATAGTCAAAGTCATATTTGTCCAGTGACTCCTTTGTGTATCATTTTTACATGGTTTTATGATATTTATTTTTCTCTCTTCAGTAAGAGAAAGAATTCAACAGAGGGGAAAAAAGTATATATTTTGTTTACAAATATATGTGTGACAGATATTCAACAGCTATAGCCATGTACAAACTCTGTCTTAAGGTTTGGCCTCCTCCATCCGCAAAACTTCATGGGAAAAGAAAGAAAACCTAATTTTGCTACAATATCTTCCAAGATAATTACTTCATCTACTAGTAAATTTATTACATCAAATTGTCTGCTTATTTATATCTATTAATTGTTTATTAAAGGAGTAGTAGTAAAAGTAAGTGCAATAACTATATGCAATTGCAATGTCTAAAGAGGAGACATCATATTGGAAAATAATTAACTATTACAAAATGGTCATGTTAAACTTACTCTGTATAACAGACTAAAATGGAAGCCATTTTAGGCAAATCCCCCTGCTCCTGTTAAAACATATTTTATATAGATAGGAACCTAATTTTAATCCTTTCCCTCTGGGTAACAATGCTAGGTGTTATTAAGGTTAATATCACCTTTTGCATTTATTTTAATTCTTTAATTTAATTTATAATGTCAAAAAAATAAAATTGAAATGTACTCACACTTGTAAGAGCTTTTGAAATCAAGCAGCGAGATTTTTTGAGACCTTTTCTCCTGTTAAGTTTCAACAACACACACTTACCAATTCTTTCTAGTGGTTCCTTTTAGGGGATCAGCTGCATTCATTTAACTCCTCTACTGTGACTTGTAGTTAACAAAGACTACACCTGGGGATAAAAGGAGCTTGGTGACTGATTCTGCCTTTTGCTATCATTTGCTTGGTCTGGAGATAATGGTGGGACCACTGACAATGTTTAAAAAAAAAAGAGTAGTTCAGATTTGCACTCTAAGAAACACAAAACAGAGAGGAAGATAGAGGTTGTTGAGGAAAAAAAGCTGAGAAAAGATGTCAGCTTTGAAAAAGCATCTTTTTTACATAATTTTTTTCTGTTGGTCTCCTATTCCAGATGTTTGACTAAACCAAGCAGCCAGTCAAGCACTGCAGTATCACCACTATCTATATGAGGGCCCACCACAACTTTCAGTTCTCCACACTCCTGCACCACCCTCATCTTCCCACCCACCAGCAGAAAGGACCATTAAGCTGGTCAGTTTGCTGGTGCCAGAGGCCACATAGCACAGGAAGCAGAAGAGTATGCAGACATGCAGACCCTCTGCACCCCTGGCATATGCTGGGATTGAAATATGCCTGTCCAGAGATGGGATCTGTGTCTGCGTGTGTGCAAGTCTCTGCATCACCCCCTATTACTGCCTTTTGCTGCCTTGTGCCCCAAGTGGCTCTGGGGAGTCCTGTTCCCATGGGAGAGACATCTCTCAATGATAATGTGTGCCTCACAAAATAAATCACAAAGAAACACCTCAGTCTAGTTTCCAGAAAAAGTTTCTTTCTTTTTTTTTAATAATCTAGGCTTTCTAAACAGCAGGGAAGAAAAGGACATTATTCAGCTCCTGCACAGTAATGAAAAATATGTGGCTAAAGTACAACGTACTAAATACTTTAGCTGAAAAACAAAACACCTGAGCATGCACATAGCATCATTAAAAAATCATGTAAATCTGCACATGATTTCAAAAGTGCCCGAGTTCCTCAGGATGGGTTGCACTAGAAATGTCAGGGGAGGGCTGGTAAATTCCTCAGCCAGTCTCCAAGACCTGGGGGACACATTCTACTGCAGGCCACTCTCTCTGCTCACATGTGAGGCTGAGGAGGGAGGGCTATGCCACATCCCAACAAGACAGGGGACTGCAGTGAAGACTGACAGAACAGTCCCATACATCCAGAAGGCTCTCCATGTTTGCCTCTCCAATGCCTGCAGCTCCAGAAGAAGCTGAAAGAGGCAAGTCATACAATTGTGTGACTCCATGGAGATGGATGCAAGCATCATCATTTAACATCATGGGAAGTAAAATAAATCACACACACAGAGAAAAAAATATATAGGTAAACAAAGGAAAAAGGAATCTTTTTGTAAAACATCAGGGCATCTCAGATACATCGATGTGATCTAGAAGTTATGAGCCATTGCCTAATACAGTTTGTACCACTTGGTGGCAACACTTCCATGTTTGATTTATTGAACTTTTCTCATAATCTTTCTTCTGATACTGAAAAGGACAAGTGTAGGCTCTGGTATGTGCAATTAATTATTGCAGAGAATAAAAATAAAAGGTTTGAATGACTTTGGTACCACTTCCTGTCCAGGATTCATACTAAATTCTTTTCAAGATTATGTTGTTTTATGTCCTGAAACATTTCTAATAGGAAAATTTCACATTCCTCAGGCATCAGTGAGAAGCTCTGTACAGAAATTTCATCTTAAATACTGCCAGAAGATTTTTTTTTTTCCAATGTGCAGCCACAACCATGACAGAAAATGTTAACCAGCTGCTTGCAGAGCACCAGGTGCCCAGGAAAGACAAGTTAGATGGCTACCACTGTGCAGGTTTCTCCACTGCAAGTATGTTTTAAGACTGCAGGTGAACAACTGAAGGGCATTCAAGCTGTAGTCTTGCATGGTGCACAAGCAACAGCCATGTCATGGCTCACTCTTGCAGTTTAAGTTTGATCTACAAGACTCATTCTTCCAGCAAAGATGCTCAGTGTTCCCACTGCTCAACTCTGCGCACCCCACTAAACCTGACAATCAACATCATTTATGTCAATAATTTCTAAGTTAAAGGATGTGCAAACTAACTGGCATTGGGTTCATATTCCTGCAGTTTGTGGTGTCCTGTTCTGCCACCAGTCTCTAAGCTAACATGTCACTCTAAGGCTATCAAGGGCCAGGCAGGGTAGCTTTGGGAAAAGGAGCTAAAAGTCACTCAGTAGCCCAGGAGAGGTACTGAGAATGGGGATGCTCCTGGGCCTGAGTTCACAGTCATGGGCGTATTCTGGGTAGAAAGTACTCCACAGACAACTTCAGGTGAGGCTCATGTGCTGCAGTAGCCTGCAGGAGTGCTCATCAGCCCAGACCATGGTAGCCTCAGCAAGAATGAGGACACTGCACATGGTTCTGTAATGATCAGGTGACTGGCCAGGATTTAGGAATGCTGAATGTCTGCAATCATTACCAAACCAGGCAGCAGCAGCCAAGTGAATAGAGCACCCAGGCTGCTGCTGGCCTCCCTGGGTCCTCTGCTGCATTTCAGCTTCCCTCCATGAGACTTGTAACTACAAACACCCTACAAGACATAGGATTTTAAAGGGTTTTTAAACAAAGGGGTTTTTCCACCCACATTGAGCCTGCAGCCCAGGTTGCACTCGCAGTAAAAGGAGCCAGGAGTACTGATACAGCTGTGCTGTCAGCCATGCTCCTGCTCGTCACACAGGTCCACCTCAGGAAGACAGAACAGGCACTAGATCAGTCAGACACATGGGGACCCTAGCTCTGGCATGTGTCCTGTCAGTGCAGTCATAGCCACCACAACAACCAACACAGACCCAACCCTTCCAGCCCAAACACTCACCTGTTGATCTCCAGGGCAGACATGGGCACTGTGAAGGGAAGGTTTCTGAACTGCCCTAGCTTTCTAATTTACCCAAGTGCTAGATCAACACTGGGTAATAATTGATATTGCTGTTAGCTTGAGCTGAGTAAGCATAAGCTTGAGCTCAGCTGGAACGTGCTGCAGGAGCCAGATCTGAGTGTCTGTGCAGCCAGAAGCCTGTAGAGCCAATGGGAACTGGGCAGCAGGGCAGGCAGGAAACAGGCAGAGCATTGGAGGCAAAGGCATCAGGTGCAGGAACATATCAGGGTCCTGGGAAGCAATATCAACCTGGACTCCCCCGACCCAGCAAGCTGAGACTCAGCATGGCACTAGTGCAGTCCCTGGCAAGGAAACACTGCCTGGAAGAGGCTGGCAGCTGCCTTCTGCCCTTCAACAGATGCTGAAACTGGTAAGGTCTCGTCAGACTGCTGCAATGCCACGTCTCCAGCAAAGCCTGCCAGCATGGTGAGGGACAGACAGGTCCCAGCCTGTGCCAGTGCCATCATGGTGCAAAACAGATTCCTGGCTCACAGCCAGACACTTCTGAGCAGCACCACGTGGCCAGGGACCTCTCAAATACAAACATGCAGTGGATGCCATGCATGTGTCTACATAGGAGGTGATCCTGACAATAGAGCCACATTAAAATATATATATGGATTTGTGAAATATATATATATATATGTCTCTGGGGTGTGTCACCCAGCCTTATCACACCCAGGGAAACCAGCTCCACATTTCCTGCTCTTTAACATTTCCATCACTGCTACCACAACATCCTGGCTTGGGCCAGAGCTAACTGGCACAGGTGAAGAAAAATACATGCTCGCAGTGCTTGCAAAACTTTCCTTATCTCACATCAGGAAGGTGAGCAAGTGGAAACCCACCCATCCCAACACCTCCCCAGTGGGGAGGTTGTTTCCCTGCCTATGCTACTCTTAGCAAGGGCAGCCACACTGAACATTCCTCTGAAGGTCATCTTCTAGCCCAGGTGACAAGCAGGCACCTGACACTGGCAGCTCTCACACACTACAGAGCTCGTCCTGGAATTGTTTCCTAAGCTGCCTCATGAGCTCAAAGGACTCCAGCAGGAAGATGTGTTCCTCCAGCAGCTGTGAAGCCATGGCCCACAGCGAATTCATGTCTGCCTGCTGGATGTCCATGGAGCATTATCATAACTGCAGCATTCCAGGCTTGGGTGGCCACCACAATGACATGGTCATGGGGTCGTGCATCCATCACAAAGAAGGCAATGCAGGGGATCTCATTGTGCAGGGGTGCATGCCCTCCTGCATGGTGAAGGCCATGTTCACAGTGTACTGCTTGGCCAGTCCCCTCATAGTGCCCTGGGTCGCTGGGATGTTGTCTAAATCAAAGGAGTGCATGCTGGCAAACTGGAAGATACTGCTTTGGGCAGCTCTCCTGTTCTCTCCACAGTCCATTGTCCCCTGGGTTTTGCTGCATTTTGCCAGTTCCTGCCTAAAACTAGGGCTTGCCTTCTTGCTTGAATTTTTTTAAGGGCAGAAAATGAGACAGTATAAAGCACAACTAAAATCACACACATGGCAGGGATTGAGCCAAAAACCCTCTTTGCACATATGGATGCTACTACTTCCAGTGCAAACTGGGAAAGTGTTTAGCAAGTGAAATGTCAATTAACATATTTTGCTTGACTTGTATGTACTTAAGTCTGGGATAATTTGGCCCTAATGGTAAGCACTTTGAGTCCCCTTGGGATGACGCCCAGTCTTGGGCTGTTTTCTCAACTGCTCCAAAGGTCTCCAAGACATACCCACGACTTTTTTTTCCATTTGGTGCCTGCACTGTGTTTAAACTGAGATTGATTTAAATCTCTCTGCCCTGGGAGGAAAGAGACTGGTGCCCACAGGTTTGCTTTGTCCTTCTTCCCTAGGAGACCCATGCAGAAAGGGGTTCCACCTCATGCCAGTTTCCCTAATCATTCTGTAGTTGTATTTAGCTCAATGTAAAGTCATTTATTAAATAAGGGGGACACTATTTACCGAACCCATATAGACTTTCTGGGCTGTGCACCAACAATTTAGCACTTTTAATGAGGAATACAAGCCTTGGATTAATTTTTAGGCATTCCTTTAGTGCCCAGCAGCTGCTGGGGCTGGAGAGTATGGTTCTGTGCTTCCAGATGGTGCCAGGATCTGGCAGAGGTGGTGCTTGGAGATATGCCTTCAAGGGAGGAGAACAGAGCAAGAAGTAAGGCTTGGATTCAGCTCGAGAGAAGCTGGAGAGGAAGAAATCCATCTGAAGAACTTTTGATAGCATGCAGAATAGCCTAAAATCAGTTTCTATTGCAAACTCACAGGTAATAACCAAGAACAAGGCATACATGGGCAGAGGAAAACCTGCAGTCCCAGTGTCACACTCTGCTGAGGGTCCTGTAGAGCCATTCCCATCCCACATGGCTCATGCTTTTCTTAGATCACAGAATATTCTGAGTTGGAAGGAACCCACAAGTATTACTGAGTCCAAATCCTTAGTGAATGGCCCATACAAGGATTGAGCCCACAACCTTGGTGTTAATAGCACCATGCTCTGACCAACTGAGCCAATCTCAGGGCCACGAGGAAAAGCATTTTGTGAGCCTCCTCCTGAGGCAGCAAGGCCTAAGCTGTGCAATCCCTAGGACGCTGTGGCAGATGCTGCATTTTCCAGGCCCGAGCAGGACTCTCCAGTCTGTATTTCCTGAGAATGGGAGGCCACATGTTGACCATACATCTGCAGCCCTGCTTGGGTCTCAAAGGCACTGAGGAGCCTCAGCCTGCCCCAGGAGCCCTTATAGAAACCCATCATGGGGTTGCTGCTGCAGAAGCACAGGTCTGTGTGATGAAACAGGTGATCTTCAGAGATGGGGTGCTTTTATCTATTCCTCAACTGTCAGGAGACAGAGCATAAATGCAATAGCACAGAAGCCTCAAAATCAGCAGTGGACAGAGCAAATTAAGACTTTGAGTCTTAAGATGGCAGGGGAGAAAACTCCTTTGTGCTGCTGCACAGGGTGATGCTGGTCAGGATGCTGGCATGGGTGCTCTGGCCAGTGGGGATGGTGAGGGATCCATCCCTTCAAAACGCCAAGCCAGCTTGGGGAAGGCGTGCCACCTGCAGAGGCTGGGGACTCCCCCATGTCCTCCAAAAGATCTTACAGTCATGATTTGTTGACAAGTGGAATGAAAGGAAGCTGAGATTCCAACAATTTTCATGTGTTCCCTGGGCACAGTCGCAGAGGCTAAGAAAAGGAAATATACTAACAATGAAGGGAAAATGTTTAGCTTATGATATTAACATGTTTATAGCAGCAACAATAGTATAGGTTCCAACCTTATATAAAATTTTGATGAACTGCCAGTTTTAAAAGTGAAAGAAAAGTTTATAAGAACTACTCATGATATTTAATATTAATAATAAACACATTTATGCTCAAGTATTGATATTGAAAGTCATTGAATTTATGATCACATTAGTTAACTCAAGTCCTTTCAGATGTGTGAATTAATGGCTCAACTGAGAATTACTTAAAATATATTAGGAAAGCAACATGGGAGAAAATGTTTAATGGGCGTAGCAAACACTGACTCTCAGACACATGCACATTCTTTTTAATCAGAACATGAACTTTTGAAGAGAGGGGAGGTTCCTGCCTTTAAAACCATATGCCCCCAAAGGCTAACTTCTGATACCCCACCACATATTTCTTCATAATTCCCTTTTCCCTGCCCTCAACATTATTTCTGTGAGTAGTGAATGCTTGAAGACGACCTATAACACATTTCCTAGGAAACAGAGAACCCAACCAGCTTCATGGCTTTCTGGACAGGAGGGGAAGTTGCTTCCTCTTGAGTCTAGATACAAAGGGGCATCATACCCAGGATTGCAATTCTTGAATTGAGACAGGAAAAAGAGGATGAGAGGAAAGCACAGCTTTAGGTTTGGACAACAAATAAGTGTAACCTGCATGAACCATCTCACAGCAAGTGGGTTCAAAAGGAGATACCGATGCTCATTGCTGTGGAAAATGTGGGTTCAGCTCTTTGCTGCCCAAGAAGATGAGAGGTGCTGCTCAGCACAGAGCAGTGCCAGGCAGCAGGATCCTCCTGAGGTGTGTGCTCACCAAGCCCAACCTGCTGTGCAGTGCATGCCTGTGGTAACTGTGAGTGCATCATGACCGAAATATAAAGGGAGGGGAGAACAACTGCTCATGGCAGGGGTGGGCTGAACTTCACCCCTGGGGAAGGGCAGCCCTGGTCTAGTCCTGCAACAATGCATGGTAGGGATCTCTATAACCTTTACTGGAATAGGACAACCTCTTACATCTTCCCTTCTTGGGGTGCCTTGACCATGTAAGTTCCAAAATAGTGTTTATATTGGTATGACACAGACCATGTCATTTAACCTGGCTGGTCCTTATTCATTGCTCCAAGAGAAAAAACAAAAAGAACAAAAAAAACCCTTCTACTTACATCACTCCTGGCAGACATTTCTCCAACCAAATCTTTGGTAAGGACAACTCTACAACATCTTCAGATAGTCTATTGGTTCAGCATCCCAGCCATAAGAAAGCTTTTCCCAACAAACAACTCGTAACTTCCTTGCTCCAATTTTATCCCATTATTTGGTGTGTTATGCATCACGAGAATAGAGAACAAACTACTTATAATGCTTTTACTTCCTTATAATGCTTTTACTTCCTCCTTCACCCATCTTCCCACTCTCCTTGTCCCTGGAAGGAACAGTACCAGATCTTTTAGCTTGTCCTCACAGGCTATAGTTTGTAGGTCTCTGATCATACTTATTTTTCCAGTGGACTGACAGTTGAACATTTTTTTCCACATCTTTCTAGAAGACAGAAGTCACATTATTTGAGTTCACACAAATTTCCTCTTGAATCAATGAAAAGATATTAATTCCCTCAGAAATGTAACAACTTAATGGGTTCAACAGAAAGGTCACACTCCTCCCTCATCACGTGGACATACTCTGTAGCCTAATACTGGGGATCTTCTCCTGTGGGATAAATGAAGCCAGTCTGACTGTCCTTGGGTAAGCCTGGTGTCTGACCTTTGGCATCCTGCATCCATGCACTGACAGACAGGGATCAGAGAAGGGTAGAGACGGCAATTCCTCTCCCTCCTGTTTTTGTCTCAGTGCTGGCTTTGGCTGGGGTAGTTAATTTTCTTCACAGTGGCTGTTTTGGATCTGTGCTGAACACTGGGTTGATAATACAGAGATGTTTTTGTTATCACTGAGCAATTCTCATACAGAAAAACCTTTTCTGCCTTTCGTACTGCCACAATGGCAAGGGGGCTGGGGGTATGTGGGAGAGTGGGAGGAGACACAGCCAGGACAGGGGACCCCAAGTGACCAAAGGGATACTCCAGACCATATGACATCATGCTCAGTATATAAAGTTGGGGGAAGAAGGGGGCATTTGGAGTGATGGTGTTTGCCTTCACAAATCACTGTTACACTTGATGGGGCCCTGCTCTCATGGAGATGGCTCAACACCTGCCTGCCCATGGGGAGCAGTGACTTAATATTTGGCTCTGTTAGTGTGCACAGCTTTTGCTTTCCCTTTTTCCATGTTTACCTTAACCCACAAATTTTCAAGATTTTACCCTTTTGATCTTCTCCACAGTCCAGCTGGTGTGGGAGTGAGCAGCTGTGTGGTACTTGGTTGCTAGCTGGGGTTAAACCATAGCATCCACATGGGATGAAGGCCTAGAAGATTTGTGTCCGCTTAGCCCTGCCTTAGGCAGCTCTTGACAAACTAGCAGGAGATCTGTTGGTGCTCTGGGAACTTTGCTAAAATAAATATAGATGACTGTGGTTGTACACAGGAGGTTGGGAAGCTCCAAATGCAGATCTTTGGCATGCAGTGTAGTACTTGGGTACCCATGGCCACATGGCTATTAGAGTTTAAAAAGCTGAGTTGCTTAACTGATGGTGGCTCAGGTTCCTCCACCTCCTTGGCCCTGGAAGAGACCCAAGCACTGCACTTGTACAATTGCACCCAGACCACAGTACTCACTTGGGTCCATCATGTTCGTTCATGCAGCACAGGGAGCTAAAAATAAAGTATAATCAGCCTTTCCCAAATCAAGGAAAGATATTGCAGGTGAGAATGAAGAGAATAAAAGCTAAGTAGAAGGCAAAAGAAAACAGGTGAAGAAAAATCAAAACAACTGTCTGTATTGACACTTGTTTTCAAACTAAAGACATAATTATCCTGTAGCAAGCCTTGGCTACAGAGAAAAACATTTTGTTGGGAGCTAATTAAAGAATTAGCCAGTGTTTAGCTTCTCATAGATAAAGGAGCATAAGCTTTGAAACAGAAGTGTTTGCAGTATGCTTTTGAAAAGTCTCTGAAGACAGGCGAGCTTAAGTCTGTTAAGACTCTTCCTTTGACAATTAAATGTCTGTTCAGATGCCTTTTTTTTTCCTTCCTTGATTTTTTTCTTCTTATAAAAGAAGCAGCTGGCACCTCTTAACAGCAGGCGTTTTCTCCCTTGCTTAGAGCGTGGGGTGGTGTGTTATCATGTATCACAGTCATGAACACAGGTCATCCACTGAACCACTGTATGGGTGGGACAGGTGTCAAAGCTGCCATGAAATACAGCGTTTAGTAAATTAAAAGCAACCCGCTGGCACTGCATGCCACATCAACCCCCCAAGAGTACCTCCTACCCAGACCTTTCCCAGGCACAAGGTGGATCAGCACTGTGTCCCTGACAGACAACCTCTGGGTGCTGCAGAAGAATGCCAAGTCCCTTTTAGGAAGCTAATCAACTTCTTGGTTCAGCAAGAGGGCACAATGACAGTAACCATTGTCTCTCATCCGCTTTAACAACTCAACATCCTCTGTCAGGGAAGGGATAACCCATCCTGAAGAGGATGCTCTGCTCTGCTCCCTCTACCCAGGGAGCTGTGAACCCATGTAACCACAAGTGATTTTTCAGAGCTCTACTAGTTTGGAGTACAGTCTTCCTTTCCATGCTTCTCACCTGCCCCACACACAGAGGGGTTTTAAGAGCCAGTCACACTCTTGAGTCCCCTCCTGTCAAATCAGGTCGAGGGTGTTGGCTAAGATCAGGGATCACAAACTTCCTCCTCTCTAGCAGGACAGCGGGTGCCCAGCATGCTGGCATTGACTTTGTTTGCTGCCATGTAAGAACTGCTGTGGACTGCCGTTGACCCAGTGTGGTTTATCAGCATCTCCAGCTTTGTTTAAAATAAGCAGACGTGCAGATGAAATTATCCCTGCTTTCTACAAGACAGATAAAAAACTCTATCTATGCCTTGTGGAAGATGATGGGAGTTTTAACCAACTCTCTGAAGTAGAAATATTCATGGAGACATTATGTGGGAAAGGGGAATCAAGTTTTACTAACCTCTCTTCCACTGTCATGCTCCTTTGCAATTTTCAGTGCAACCTCCGATATCAGATGCATTCTCCAGAGTCATGAGAATTGTCAGTGCAAATATATTTAGCCATATCCCTTTGGGTAGGCGGGGGAGAAAAGAAACCCCTAAATAGCTGTAAGATAACAATTACTGCAAACATATTTGCTTAGAGAAAGCTTAGTCAGAGTTCAAAATCCTTGGCAGCTGGATGGCCAACGGCCAGCTTCTTCTCAAGCTGTCCCTAGAAACCTTTAGTCTTTGAGGAGCATGCTCAGAAGGGAAACCCCTCTGCTTTCCACAGGTCTTCTCCCTGTGCTCTAAGAACTCCTCAGTCTAAAAGAAATGCTTAAATAAATGCCAAATAATTTAGACATCTCTTCCCTCTCTAACAAAAAAAAAAAAAAAAAAAGCCCAAAGTCGAATCCAAGTCCTCCATGATAGAAACCAGGTTTTAAATAGGAAAAGGGAAATTCTCACTCTTCATAAGATTGTAAAGGAATCAGAAAGTTCACAGCTCTACCAGATGAGTGAAAATGCCCTGGCTTTCATTCAACTGCACTGTTAGTGGGAGTGAAGAGAAGTCTCCCACACAGCCACAGGAGAAAACTGTGGGATTCAGACTGGAAAAGTAGCAGGGGAGGATGTGAACACTGTTAAAAATAAAACACATCAGACAACAATTGAATCGTGAGAATGTTATCTGGTTCAACAGGAGCGTGAAAACAAATGGGCATTTCAAGAAGAGGGTCACTAGCAAGGTAAATAACTTCAAAATAGCAGGAAGTGACCAAGGGAATGTGCCAAGCCAAGGGCAACAAAAAAGGGCTCTCCAGCAGCAGAAGACAGTTGTGCATACAGATTTCAGTGTCACCCTACATGCAGGTGCATGGCACTACACCCAACCCTTGCATCCCCGGCCACAGTAAGACACAGACTGAAGAGATTTGCACAGGACAGTGTTTAACATGACCCAGTGTTTATTGACTCCTGCGACATTTTTTTAATAGTAACAGGAACACAAATGTGATGTGTGGTAAAATACTACTAGGGGTTTCTATATGAATCCAATGCAAAGTGCCAGCATTGTTGACCAGCATACAACCTGACAAGAGAAGATGTAGTCATAACTCACTCTCAGATATCTGCTGGGAGTACATCACAGTCAAAGTAGAACTAGTCATTTGCCTGCAAATAGACACATTTTCTTCTAGATGCAAGTGGTGTTAGAGCCAGCTATTTTGCAACAAGAAATACATATAATATATTCCAACATTTTAAAAAACACACAGGACTAAAACTGTTTTAAAATAGAAGGGGAACAAAGAGTGGAACTTTTTAGACACTATTTTGTAGAAGTCATTCTTCATAGAACCAGAAGTAATCTAGAGAAAAAGATTTATTAGAGGTTACTTTGCTCAAAAGGCCAGTGTTCACAGGTTTAAGAATAAAAACAGTCTCTTGATTTTCAGCACTGTCTCCTGGCCTTTTTTCCTCCCTGTACAACAAAAACCTCCTGTTGAAAATTGCAGCTTAGTGGCTCTGCACATTTTTCCCATGCAATTGAAAAGGCAACCGTATTTTTTAGAGCCATCAAAAACTTGCATGACACAACATGCACGTGCAGCATGAAACATCTTCACAGATATGAACAATGAAGGCACATTACCGAAAGATTAAAAAAAAAAAGACCAGAATTTTTGGAGGATTCAAAGTTAAATACTTTAGAGAAAGCATTCCTTTTCACAACTGGCTGACAAGTGCTGTTTAGCCATTTGATTCAAACAGTTTTGAAGACAAACAGCTATGAAGACAAAACACAAGGAAAAGGCCTCTTTGAAATACCCTCCCCATGTGTACGTCACACATGACCAACACCCCCCACACCCTGCCCTCAATTAAACAGAATAATTCCCACAGAATAATTGCTCTGTCTTCTATATATGTAATATAGATGAGGAAGATATTCACAAAAAAGAAAATATGTATTTATTTACAATAAATGCAACTATACTGCTCCATGCTCCATTCACGACACGTGTTGCTGGCCACTGCAGAAACCTGGTGGTAGCAACAGTGATAACTGAAGTACCTTCCCTTTTCAGCCCTTACACAAAGCTTTTCCCCTTCCACCACATTGTTTTTCCACTGTTCCACACTCCAGTAAGATGTGTACTAACAATGTTTTCTAGTTCATTTTTAAGGTTACAGTTTCTAGAGGCAAAGCAGTACTTGCTCTCCTCTGATTTTCCTCCTTTTAAAATCATGTAAGAGTTTCAAATTTATGTGCTATTATTAACTTTGAATAGGTGTATTCCATCACCTTCTCTAAATAGTAATGCTGTCTTTTCCAACACCTCTCACATTTCAAAGGATTACCTCTCTCTCAAGGAAGAGCCCAAACTCTTTCACCTCCCACATGAACATTTCAGAATGAGAATTTCAAGTTATCACTAAGCTTCCTTCAAGTCTCTGATGTTACTTAGAAGCAACTGCAGTAGAATAATGTTTTTTCTTAACATTAAAGGACATTTATCACATTCTTTGTCTTTTTCTAGTTGTAAGGATATTAGTCACACATGTTCCCTCATACTCCTCTCTTGGGGTGCAAAGTGGTCAGGCCTATATGACCATAGCTGGATCTCTGGGAGAAGCCAGAAAGAATAAGGGGATTCTTAGCACTGCTGTACTTACATTCAGCATTCATGGGCAGGCTGAGGGATGCTAAGCTTTTCTTTAAGACACAAAACTGCTTTAAAAATACCCCATTTTCTATTATCATTTTTATGTCATGAAAGTTACTTCTTTTCTGTCCTATGCAGCTGTTACCCTTCTCTCACTGACATTCAATAGCTGCCATTGCACACTACTTTTCCATTCCCTAGGTCATGTGCAGCCCATCACAGCACAACAACAGAGCAGAGCGTGGGGAAGCAGTGCAGGGGCCGGCAGTTCAGACACACCATCTTCACCACCATAGGCAGGTGGCACAGGAAGATATGGGACACTGAAGGGGACATCTATTTGGAGCATTTAATAGGGTCTGACATACACACTGACAACATGAGATAAAAACAAATGCAAGTGAGTGTATTAGGTTGAGAACAATCAGTGTGAGTGATAAATACATCCGTTGCCAGATCCCAGTTTCATAAAGAGCTATTCTGAACTGCATAGTAAGTGCTGGTTGAAGAAGTTTAGACAGATTGGGAATAGGTCACCAGTTACTCATTGAGTCTAATAAGTTTAAAAAAATAATGGAGGAAAAAATGTGTGCTTTGCCATTGAATAACTCTGATCTCACAGCCTGGGCACAGCAGTAGTAGTTACCTGGCATGACAGATCAATTGAAACAGAATTGCAGTTTCATTCAAATTACATATGCATGCAAAATTAAACAAGTCTGTTCACTAAGAATATGCAGCATAAAAATCAAGTCTAAGTTACCCATTATTTATCATATATTTGTTAGACATATCTTTCCCTTTCAGATTCATATCTATGTCACACAGAACATAGCAGACGGAGAAGTTGCAAAGCAAACACTTCTCTACATTATCACTAGCCTTAAGCGCCAATGCATTGTGTGCCATAAGCCTTTCAAGTTTACCAGATTTTTGGGAGAAAACAGCTGCTTTACCAAACTGGGAAAATAGAAAACATACAACCCATCCGGCTAAAACAGAAAAAAGAATGGTTTTATGAAGTTGTGAACAGATGCATAACTACTTTCCCCTCGGTCCTGGGACAGAAAGGGCACTACAGCTCCAGAGCTAGAATGTGCCTCTTGAAGAGCAAACAAAATCCAGAAAATGTGACGACTGTGTAGACAAACATCTGGGAAGTCATGTTTCTGAAGAGCTGAACCGATGTTCTGCACAGCAAAATGATGAACCATACATCAACAGGTCCATTTGGGACAGACTGTAAAATGCTCTACAAACATCCAATTAAATTTCCCATGTCAAATGTCTCTCTGTGCCTGTCAGCAGTCTGCCAACTGATTTTAAACTTGCAAGGCTTCTTCCCATTTAACTAGAACTTTTTTCCCCCATAAAGTGCAAATAAGACTCAGTTTTTTACCACTAGTTCCAATGACCATTATCTTAGTTACAAGAGTGATCAAAAACCAATTGGCTGAGCCACTACCACTAGGCTTGAGTATCACATACTCTTTTTTTTTTTAAACCCTGGTTATTTTTTCCAGCAAAAGGCAAAGACCAAACAAGTCTTTCTTCTACCAGATGCAGCATGACAGGAGACTGCCTTAAGTACCATCAGCATAAGATGCACATGCTAGACACGACCAGTGCATACTTGTGCATAAAAATGTTTTGCCCTTAGTTGCTGGAAATGGTAGTCATCTTTGGGATATTATTTCCTCACAAAGAGTTCATGAACAGTTGATTAGTCTTCATTAAGAGGTGCTTCTCTCTTCCTTGCATCTACATGAGAAAAAAAAAACAAAAAACAAAAAACAAGAAGTTAGAACCAGGGGGTTCTAGCTGTATTCATCTGAAAACTGAGAAACAGAAAAAAGTTGGTTTGTTTTCAGTGGACAACACTTTCAATTTCAGAATCATGGCATGAATCCACTATGTGGACTGAACTGTTACATGATACTACAGAATGTTAACAAGGACAGTCATACGAAGATCTTGGACATTTGTCATGTTCAAATTGACGACGCACACAATATTTAAGTAGCCCAATAAACTCTGAGACCCTAGATCAGTGATACTTTTCCCCCACTGCCTCTTGGCCCCTTTTTCATGATCCTCTTTAAGGGTGAAACCAGTATTTGCTTTGCATACAAGCTAGAGAGATGACAACAGTCTGTTCTGAAAATCATTTGACTAATTACAATTTTGCCCAGCTGCACACATTTTTAAAAAGACAAGTGCTCTCCACACTGTATTTTGAGGAGGCAGCCTCTGAAGACCAGATCTTAAACTGCTTTTAACAGCAACCCTTAGATCATGGTCCCAGGTAGGGTGTTGGAACACATCTGGACAATTCAGTCCATGATTCATATGCCATTACTACAGCAGCAATGCAGTGTGGCTGCCATTAGAAATCTGGGTCACCTCTTTGTGGGCTTCTGCCTTTCACTAATAGAGAAGACCCTATTCATTCAGAACATTCAGATGACACAATTATTAAAGTGCCTGTGAAAGTCCAAACAGGGTACTAAACAGGGTTTGGAGAAGGCAAAATATACCTCCCAAATAACAAAAGAAGAGCTGACTCCCTGTGATTGGAGTAGCCACCCAGGGTAGGAAAAAAATCTCAGTCATTTGGGACTCAAATCAGAAACTGTCTCTCCCATTCTCCCCATTTTGTTCATCAGGGATTCTAGGGCCAGGCCTGAATATCCTGTCACAACTTCTCCACTTTGCATAAAATAACTGACTAGCAATAACAGGAGAAAAAGCTTTCTAAAAATGCATTACATATGCTTGTAGCTACAGAACCACTTCTGCTCTATTTCTGACTTTAGAATTATCAAAATGCATTAAATTCTTTCAAGTGAACATTTATAAAAAAATCATACCGGTTAAGTTCCTGAACTTCTTTTTGGCTTCTGCTCTTTCTTCAGCATCAAAATACCACACGGTCATGGCATATCTATAAAAGAAAGAAACTTTGCATGTCTTCCCACTTTTGATATTAAAATAGGGCATTGCACTTTTATACTCAGGGAGAAAGCAAAAACAAAACAGGATTAGTAGACTAAAAAAGAAGAATGAAAATGACACATCTTTATAGGCAAACACAGACAGCATTTTAGTGCATATTTTAACAAGTCAGATAGAAATATAGGTGAGAATTTCTGCTGGAGGCACAAAAGAGAGCACTGCCCCTGGTAACAGAGGGCAAAAGTAGCTTCCAGACCTTTGCATGTTTTTCTGTTCTGGGACGCCTGTAGGCAGCTTGGGGGCTGCCCTGCGTCACATCAGCTTTTCACATACTGCTGACAGATGGTAGCCCCAACAATCCCTATAGTGTTACAAGGGCAAAAGAATAACCCAGCACCTCCCAGCTAAATAGCTATGCCCAGTTGGAAGACTTCTCCTGTCAGTGGTAAAGGGCCTTTTTTTTCCAGCACATGAGGAAATGTATCATTCGAGCTTGCTCCTCCTTACTTAATGAGAGAATTCCCAATGACTCAAAACCAGGACATTCACTCAACATCTGTCTATTTTTTATGCACATGTATTTAAGCATGATGGGCATAATTTTGGATAAAAATACTGGTAGAAGAGATACTCTGGGGTTTTTCCTAGCCAAAAACCAATATTAAATATGCTAATTACCTGGTTGCATAAGAAGGCTGGACTTCATGTGGGTTCCTTCGATCTGACCAAAAAAAAAGTAATCGGTCAAAAATCGGCTCAACATCTGCTACATAGGACTTTCCTTCTGGGAATATTCGAAGAATTCCACCATGCAGCTGAAAGAAAAGGAAAGATTGTTTTCTTGCACATACAAACAGCCACACATTCACTTGAAAAATAACTTATTTCTCTCTCCCCCACACCTAACAAATGGGCAATAAACATCTAATACCTACGTGACAACACTGGAAAACCCTACTGTATCTCTTGGCTACTTTGATTTTGCCAGTTTGTAATGTTTCAGCTTAAGCTTCTGTCTAAACCAATGAACCAAAATAAAGGTAACACCAGCCCTGCAGCAAACACTGGGAAACTTCTGAGCTTCCAGTCACATTTCTAGAACCAGTGAATACCACAGAGCTGCTCTACCTGACCAGTCTGAGATCGGGCTCTCTGCCCAACAGTTGTTACATACTGCTCACAGTATTTCAGACGCCATGCCTGATCACTTAGGAGTTAACTTCTACGCCTCACGAACAGTGAAGTCTGATTTATTGTTAGATTTGTAAAACTTCTCAAACGCATTATAGATTCCAGCCACCATTTTCCCTACTCATAACACAGCCTGGTTTCTCTGCTATATAATTTCTGTCTTTCCATGCGCCACGATTTTCAGGGAAAAGGTCTGGTGATCTGCATACACTCTAGAAACTTCAAAATATGAAGATGAGCCCCGTCTCCTCCTGTTGTTAGAGCACTCTTTGGAGGCTTTATTGATGCATCATAGAGTGCAGTGCAGCACCAACCTGACGTGGTACTTCCGTGCCACATGTAGACCTCAGTGAGAAACCACTAATCCAGGTTTAAAGCCACATGGTGGCTTTCAAAGCCCAGTATGATTATACTCTTATATTGCATGTCTTCCAGCACACATTTACATAAAATCACCATCACAGCTACATAATAAACTCCATCAGTGTCCTGCACTTCAGTTAGCTTTTCTTAAGCACTTGGGTGCCTCCCCACTATTTGGATAAGGGTGCAATGCACAAAATAAACTGGATATTTGCATTTCATCCCACATCTCCTCCTTCATTTTATTACATTGAGATGTTTCACTCTCATATGCTCTGTAACGAGATGTGCCTTTCTGCAATGCTGCATTTTTCAATCGCATCGTCCCTGTATCTGAACTCACTTATTGGGGTTCATAGTATTTACCTGTTTTTAAAGAACATATTGGCCTAAAAAGAGGTTAGAGAAGCAAAAAACACTGGACAATTTTCAAGCAATAACCCTCATGAACAGTTTGTGGTGCATTACCACAGACAAAAGGCTTGCAAAGAGACATCCTGCAATTTTACAAACTCTTCTTTTGTTTCTAATTTAAAGGTATGGCACATTGAAGGCTGACTTAACTGCCTTATAGTAATATAGGCAGAAACAAGAGTTCTATCCAGTCAAGAGACCCACTGGTGGAATCAAACAAGTTTGTTCCTCTTCCTAAGACCCAGTGCTTCATAAATAAGGGAACTGCCTGAAGTACCAAGAATGATAAGGTCACAAATTTGGGCTGTCATTTTACTCTGCTCCCACAATCCACTTATTCTGTAGTGAATTGATTTTCTTTTCCTGCTGTTTCCTCTAAACAAAGTGTTAAGAGCATACAGGCCAGTGCTTATAGCTTTGTCCTATAGCAACAAAACAGTATGTGTGCAGAATGGGAGAGAGGACGATAAAGAAACAGTTCACATTCTTACTGCCAAAGCATTGCCAAAAACAGACAGGAAAAAAAAAAAAAAAGAGATGAAGAATGGACCAGCACCTCAGAAGTTCATCAGAGTTCACAGAAACAACAGACGGCTCCGAAGCTCTGTTTCCAAAGTAGTTTTTCCTTCCTGTTCTGCCTCAACCCCATGGTTTACTCACCTTGGAGTCCCAGTTCTTATTCAAGTAATAAATACAGGTGATGCAGCGCCCGTCACCATTTGGATTGTCCACATGACGAACATACCCAGTTCCATTTCCAGGATAGCAAGCAACCATAGCCTGAAATATACAAATTGTAAAATAATTAATTCTACAATATGCCTACCTTCAGTTTTAATTTGCTAAGCATCCTCCCACCACCAGTTGGGCTCACTATTTTTCAGATGATCAATCCAAACTCTAGAGCAGACATCACCTGAAGGTATTTTTGCACAAACGTCTTTCATAGGACAGCTCAGCCAGTGTGAAATTCAAAACTGGAAAATAAATACCCTTATAATTCACAATATATACACTAAAATCAAAGGGGAAAAAATGAAACTAGAACACTAGTATGCATGGTACAAGCTTGTTATAAGCTACGTGACTTTGAGGCAGTTTCAGATGAAATTTGGGTTTCTACAGATAAGCAGTCATTGCAAAACAGATTTTCCAGTCATAATGAAAGTAGAAAGCAATCCCAGGATGTCATGCTTTACTACCACCATCCTCCTCTATTCATATCTTCCAGTCATTGTCATATACACCCCTGTGTGCAAGTCAAAGTGAGTGGTCCCCAGGAGGTGTTGGTAAAACTCCATAGAGCAAAGTGTGCAAAAAGCTGCAACTCCTTTGTGCTGTGTTTGCACAGGGCAGTGCGTGTTTGCTTTCATGGACTGAGCCACAGAACTAACCAGATAGCTTTCAGAGCATTTCTCTCTTTGATCATCTTCAGACTTGCTGATACAATCTCTTAATTCATGGTTTAAATTTCACTTTGAATTATGAGATAAGCCTAACATGAACTACTCCAAACCACATGGCAATCAACAGGTCTTAAAAGGTTTTTATAGTAAAAACATATTAAACTTAGTTGACTTAATTAGCAGCCTCAGCAGAATGCAGGCAAGAGCAGGTGATACTGCTGGTAGGGTACTAGATCTTTGTCTCAGTCACTCATCACTACTGGGGCTACTTGGCAGTGATACCGATCACCCCTAAAGCTCTTGCAATAGAAGTCTTGCTCCCACTCCCCTGACAACTCCAGATTGCTTGCCAGTATTAGCAACAAGAGTGATGGGAAATGATGGACTGAATTCAGCTGGAAAACTGCAGATAATGTTCAGATGTGGTTTCCGCAATTATCTGCGTGCTGTGCTCCCATAAACAAGTTGTGCAGGAAGCACACCACGGGCTCAAGTCCAGCTCACTGTCCACCAGGATGAGCTGAGTGTTCCCAGGTTCCCCTGGGGAGCAGAGATTCTGGCAGCCCCCAAGCTGTATTCTGCAAGGGGCTCTTCCTTCCCAGTGCAGGAGTCAGATTTGCCCATGTTTAATTTCACAAGGCTCCTGTTGGCCTGTTTCCCCAGTCTATCTGGTTTCCTTTTAGAGGCAGCCTTGCCCTCAAGGGCATCAACTGGTCCCTCTCAGTTTGGGACCTCTCTGTTTTCTGCACAGTTGAAGAGCGCACTCTGCCATCTGTTTCAGGTTACTGATAAATAAAGGTGTTTAACACAACAGGTCCCATGACAGATCCCTGTGGTGCCCCATTTGGTAGCAGCCTCCAGGTACTGGAGGTCTGAAGGACCATGACCCTCCAAGTCCAACCATCCAATCAGTTTTTTACCCCTCTACTTTTCCATCCTTTCAGACAATAAAACCCTAACTTCACATGTAACAGTATTTTACATGCCACAGAATGAGGATATGATTGTGCATCATTTGCATGACCCGCTCCAATGATCGGATATGCACAATTTATAATGTAATTGATAGTTGGAGATTGACAGTATAGGCTTTACTAAGCAATTTTATCTAGGAACCCCACAATTCTTGTTTACTTCTTCCAAGCACATGTGAAAGGCATGCTGTTCTCATGGGACATGACCAGATACAGTACAGCACCTGCTGGTTTAATCAACAAGGAAATTTTACTGTGCCAACAAACACCAGCACAGAAGCTACTGCCAGCCAGCACAGTGGATCCCTTGCACCCTCTGCTACCAAGAACAAAACCTATCCACAGGAGTTCAGCCATGTATGAATTAACTTTCCTCCCCACAACAAGCACCAGAACAGTACCTGCAGGCAGCAGTAAGTCACCAGGGCCCGCTCTCCACACCTCAGGCCAACGGTGCCTAGAGACTAGTGGCCTGCAGGGTCAGGACATTATGCTAAATAAAAGCAAGTACTTTTAATTCCAAGTAATAAGCCCTATTCCATCACACCTAGCAGTTAGGTAGATGCCTTGCTGTAGATCCTATCTGCTCTGTTGTCATTCTGCTGTTACAAATGGCTCCAGAGCTGCACTACACTTCACTATCAGCCCGATAATGGCAGTAAGGGCCAGTCTACAGCATAGTGCTCAAAACATGTTAAGGGCATAAGTCTGGTGGAAACCACAAGTCAGCTGTATCTACAATGTAATAATGGTCTGAGGAAGCCAGGCCCTCACTGGTAAGGATAACCCAGTTTGTGCATTCCCCATCCCAGTTACTAGCACAGCACCTCATGCAGGTGCACCTTCACCCATCCCACATGCAGTGAGCTGCAACAGGTCAAACAATTAAAACAGTAACCTTCTGTAAAACAGGATCTTCATACACTGACCCTGGTGCCCCTGAAGCCACTCCATCACTCCCCTCCTCAACTGAGCACGGAAAGAAAGTGTAATGAAAGGCTCATGGGGCGGTAAGGATAGGAAGAGATCACCCACCAGTAACTGTCACAGGCAGAACAGACTAGACCTGGGGAAACTAATTTAATTTATTGCCAATCAAATCAGAGTAAGATAGTGACAAATAAAACCAAACCTTAAGACACCTTCCCCCTATCCCTCCCTTCCTCCCAAGCTCAACTTCACTTCCAAGTTCTCTACTTGGCCAGCAGTGGGTCCATCTTGTAGCCGGCTGGCATTGGCTCTGTCAGACACAGGAGAACCATCTGACATCTCACAAAAAACCCCTGATGGCCACTGAGCTACCGAAACCTTGCCCTGCGAACCCAACACACCGTGAGAGCTAAGAGTACCAAGGAGAGGGGGCAGCGATTCTGACCATCTGGCAGGGAGGAGGGAGGGCAGTGCTGGAGCTGGGTGCGGCACAGCTGCTGCCCGGGGCACGGGCACCTGCAGTGCCAGCTCAGCCCAGCCCTGCTCATCATACCAGGGGATGATGCATGACAGGAAAACAACCTTGCTGACCAACAGTACCTCGTTTTTAAGTTGATGTACAACACAAAATTATGGTGGCTTCAAGCCTCTCTTTGGAGAGTAGACGTTACTCCAAGGTTACTGAACTGCCTAAAAATCGATCCAATATTACTACTGTTTTTAAAGCCACGAACAAAAAGCTACTGAACTGCAGACTGAAGGGCAGAGCCTGAAAGGGATTTAGGGGCTTTATTTACTATGGAAATCTAGGCAAAAGGCCAGAGTTTCCCCTGGCCTCCCCCACATAATATGTTCTCTTAGAACATGTGCTTTGTCTCCAGCATTGATGCATAATTTATTTATTTACAGTGTGCACCTTTTGCAACTGCAACACTCCATCCCTGGAGATTAAGTGGAACAATTCCCATGGAATCCTAAAGCATGGGCCACACTATAGCTTAACTTTCAGAAAAGCAAAGAGAAAAAAGTTTTCTAGTAGCAGCAGCAGCAAAAGAAGAAAAGCAGACGTGAAATATCCTTTTTCCTGGCACAATGAATATTTGAATGAAACCTTAAACAATGAAGGGAAATCATTCTGGTCCTCTTAAAGACTGTTGAAACGATATCAAGCTTTATCAGAGCAATGGCTGGAGCAGCTCCAGAGCAGATCAAGCTAGCCTCAGCAAGGATTCCAGCTGTTAGCAGTACTTTTGGATTCATTTAAAGCAAACAAGAAACAGGAGATGAGATGCGTGACCCAGACTTAATTTAGGTAATTTGTGAACACTGGTATCTGCCAGTTTAGTGCACAGTCCAGATACAAAAGCTAGAGGCTCAATAACAATAATCAAACCATTTACCAGGTGTGCACATGGAGTGTTAGTAAAAAATGTTTCCTACACTTTTGGCTGTTGTGTCCAGAAGAGCACACTCCATTTTTGGAAGCAACTCCTCTCTTCATTAACGATCTCCAAACCTAAACTAATCAAACTTACTACAGCAGGCAGTAACGAGCAGGAATGTACCTAACCTTTTTTTTTCCAACACAATCAATTACAATGGCTGTTGGTTGGCTTAACTTCCCAGTGTAAGCACTCAGAAAATTTCTGCAACACTTCCCTTTTCTAAGTTAAAAAAGAAGAGTTTGTCTTACACAACAGCTGAATAGTTAAAAAGTGATATCCAGATGCATGCCTTTGGCGTCACACTTACACACCACCATATGAAGACCAATGCTCTGGTAGTCTAGTCAACAGCCATAAATTAAACCCTACAAAACTTGGAAAATGAAAAGCAAATCATCAAGACTAAAGCTTCTGTCCTGTTATTTTCAGGGCTGTTAGCTTTCCCAAGAGGGTGCAAATCAACCACAAGTTAAACAAGCAGCAATTACCAGCTTTAGTAAGGACTCAGGAGTAGTCAGTAAATTCCACATTGCACAGAAGCAAAAATAAGTTATCTATCATTCAGTTAAAGTATTACACTCAAATCAGTCAGAGAAATCTGCAAGTCAAACTGCAAGACACTAGCAAAGTTTGAAGGCAGATAAAAAACAACTGTTCCATTGAGAGGATTTTTCCCTGCCTCCCAGTGCTGCTAGCAAGAAGAAAAACAAATTCTCTTAGCTGATGACCAGGATCATGCTGTGAGACATGATTTACAAAATAAGCAATGCTACCGCAGCCTGATACTTGGGACAGAACATTTCAGAAAATATCTCGTATAGAAGATGTTTGTAAGTGGAAATTAACAGTGCTTAATAGGACGCAGTGGTGACACCACGTCAGAAGGTCACAAATTTCAGCCCAATATGTGGTTCTCAGTTCTGAACTTGAGGGTAAACAAAAATCACTTTTGACCAGTCCTCTAGGGTATTAGGACTACCAGGATTTGCTTGATTGTCTTAGTCTTGAATGTATATTGTTCTCAACCTGATTCTAGCTCATAGATGTGCACAGTCTTTACATCCAGAAAGGGAAAAGCACCCAGCATGCTCTACATTAAAAGAACATGAGTAATCTGACATTTCATGATCAAAGGCAAGAGATTCTCAGTTGAGGCTTGACTGACACACAAACACTATGGGGTGTTTCTTAACTAATTTCTTATTGCACCCAAGTGTTTTCTGCTGCATAGCTTATAATGGTTAAGTATAAAATATTCATGAACATTACTAAATATTAGTTTGTTTGAATTTATGAAAGTTAAAATATTCAACTACTACACTGAAGCATGAACTGGGAACATTGGTCTAACTTAATACTCTATAGAGATGGGAAGGAACAGAGGGGAAAAAATTATGTTGAAACACCAACAAATCAGAGACATTAGAGTAGCACCTGTTGGAAAGGGAAACAGCAGTTCCAAGAGGGAGTAAAATTCTGCTCACTTCAGTCAAGCAACACATGAAATGGGCTTCACTGGCAGTATTGCATGAGAAACTGGTCCCCTCATTTCCTCACCATAACTTGGTTACCAGTCTTCAATCAAACCATTAATTGTAACTGTGTAAAAAAATCCTGTTTCCATGGGCAGCACTTTCACCAGGTGGTCTGCTTCTCCTTTCTTACATGCAAGGTTGATCATCAGATTCAGATCTTCCAGGAGCTGAAACCTCATCTCTCCTTTCTTTAGTCTTTTGCATGCACCACAGCTTGCTTGTTGCTTACAGATACATAAAAGGACTTTTTAAAAGAATTTTTGAGGAACAACCTGAGGGTGGAAATGGTGGGAAAGACTGTTCTCTCATCTGCAGGAAGATGATGCTAAGACACTGGTTTATTTTTGATACCAACCAAAAGTCTTTTATTACCTGACAATATTCTGATTACTCTACAATGGAAAATTGTTCCTGCTTGTTAAATTTCCTTTAAGAACTGAGGGTAGAAAAAAGATCTACCCATGAAAGATCTGCTCATGGATTACCTCCATGCCACACAGCTATTGATGATTAGCATGTTGTGTTACCTAGTTGTAGTTCAAGGAGCCCCCTAATAAGCTTTCAAATCTTATGGGAGTTGTCTGTCTGTAAGGAAGCTAGATCACAGATTGATGCTGCTTTATAAATGAGCTCCCTGTTAAATGAATCTGTGATAGGGCTTAAGAAGCTTTCCTAATGATTGGCAACAAAATTTTTCATAGCCTATTAATATGAAGGACTGTTTCAGCCTGTGACTATTTTTTTTTCCTTAACAGAACACACACTTAGAAATAAATCTGGATGCCCTTCAAGTTCAAGCTGGCTGCCAGAGCAGTGCCACTGTGAAATGGGAAGGCAGGAAACAGCCATGCCTCATGTGGGCAGCAGCCATCTGCAGCTGTCAAGAGAACAGGGAGCATTTGGGGACCAGCCTTTGGAGACAGCAGTGAGCTCTGCTGAGCTGTTCCCATTGCTGGATACTTCCTGGGATCCTACAGGATCCTAAAGTCAAGGGACAATTCAGAAACTCTGAAAGGATCTGACCATGGAAGAAGGTTTCCAAGGGCAAGAGAGTTCCAGGCATTCATCTACCACTGTATACTGGCTACATTGCTCACATTTTTTAAAAAGCCAAGGAAACTAACACTGCTTTCAGACCACCACCCAAATTCTTTGTATTCAGCCTCTGGTCACAGCAAGGAGAAAACAGAACACTGAAAGTGAAGGAAACAAATCTGAAACTGCCACAGGATCACAACTGTCCTTGCAACGAGCATCCTGTTGTAGTAATTAAAAGAATTCACCTCCTTTCTCGTATGCTTAATTAATCTACATAAGCCTATGTGCATGTCAATTAACACTTTTCTCCAGTACTTCAAGTGCTTCTCTCATCTTCTGGAAACGCAGAATCAGACAAGATTTTTTACTTTACATCCTCCTCTGACCTAAAACCACGCAGGCTTTGGTCTGTGCTGCTGCTGGGTCGTTGTGCCTCGCACGCACGCAGCGGCAGCGCCGCTCCAGAGGCGATTAGCGCGCTGCGAAGAGCAGGCATACCATCACGGCGGGACCTGAAATTTAAAAGGCTATTGCCAGTGAATTAGTTCAGTCAAGGATATTCAGATTAAGTCTCCAATTAGCAGCTGTAAACATGCGCAGTGCGTCGATGTATCAATAAGGGCTGTTCAGTTTAGAGAGACCGCCCGCCCCTGCGCCTCGCAGCCCTGGCTCGGGGCCAGCGGGATGATGGCTTAACGACAGAGCTACGTGCGGAGCGTGAGGCGATCGGCGATCAAATGCAAACTTCACTCCAGAGTGCACTTCAGACACAGGCTGCGGAGAGGAGAGGGGAAACCCACACAGGCAGCGAGCACTCAGGCGCTCACGGCACTTCTGGGCTCTCGTTCTTACTGGGCTGTCCCTCCCGCCGGCGCTGCAAACAGGCACAGAGACTTATCTCCCACACTTTAAACAAATGCTGTCTAATTACACTTAGGATTATTTTTGCCTTTTGCTGAAGCCCTCTTTCATCACCCAGAAAACTCTTTCAGTCCTCTCCTCTCCCCAAAGAGCCAAACCTGGCGAAGCTGCACTAATGAGAAAGCATCCCAAGCAATTGATGCAGATGGAGAAAGCATCCCCTGTAATGAGCCCTGGGGGACATAGTGACAAGCACCACCCCCGCAGAAAGGCAAATTCATAAATAAGTGCAAGCTCATTAAGGAAATCTGTAAGGACCGTCCCTGTATGTTCAGTTTCTCAGCAGGGAATAAAAGCCTGGTTAACCAGCACACACATCCTCTGAGGAATATTTCTCATCTGTGGGGTAGAAAGATAATCTCACAGTTCCTGAAATAGTCCAGCCTTTCATTCTTCATCAGCAAGTCCAGACCTTTTCAGTTCTGCTACTAGTCACCCAGAGGATTACACCACTCTTTTTTGTTGTTGTTGTTGTTGTTTGCAACATTTAAATAACTGCATATTTTGATGCTCTTGTGGCTGCACTAATAAAGGTCAGGAAAGACAGCCACAACACAGGCAAACTTTAGCTGCTGTTGGAACCGCCTGAGCTGCCAACAGCCTTTTCTTTTTATTACCCATTTATTTTTAGCCTGTGGGCCCAGGGCAAGTGAGCAACAGAGCCCACAAGCTCTGGGCTTTTATCAGCTCACATTTGGTATGCAGCACTTCAAACACTTCCTGCGAGCTCATCAGGGGCAGCCCTGGACATGCTGGCAGGCAGAGGTGATGAGCCACCACCTTGAAGCACGTGTGCCAAGGGGACAGGAGGCCCCAGCTGCCAAGAACGATCCTTCCTTGAGGCCACCACCCAGGATGCCTCTTGTGACCCCACATGATCCCGCCACACCAGAGGCAGCACCACACTGGGGGAGATGTTTCCTTTGCCCCCTCTGGCTCAGTGAAAAACACCCTTCACTGCCAGAGAGGAAAGCAGGATTCAGAGAAGCACCACCACACTTGGCAGGTACCCCAAATATGCCTCAAGGGCCCTGTCAGAGCCATCTGGGCTCCTGAGGCTGCTAAGACATCACTGTGCTGCACAAACAGAGAGATCAACGTTCTTAAGTGCTTGTTATCACAGCAGTAAAACCAAATTAATGCTAATTGATGAGACCAGTTATCTCCTATGTTAATTTTGGAAGGAAGCGTCTCACTCACTACCCACATATCTTTTGCTCACCCATACCTTTACAGAGGACTTGCCTAGATAACAGTATCCTGCATAAGATTTTGAATGAATAATTAAGTGTAAAACCCATTAAAATTATCTATAACAAATTACCATCAGAAATAATTTCTACTATGGTTCAATAATGTGTAGTCTTTACCTCTAAGGCTTTGCCTGCACATTAAGTTGTACTGCTCTGTCTACACGTCCACTTTACAACAGTGTAATCTCCCAGTTAAAGTGAATAGATGTGTATTCAGTGTCACACCATCCTTCCATGCAGGAAGGGAAACAAGATATTCAGATTCAAGGGAAATTTGTAATAATAAAACTGTACACCTGTTCTAAAGCTATGCAATAAAACCTATTGGTAAAAAAAAAAAACAAATAAATTTTCTTAAGTGTTTTAGTGCCTTCCCTCTCCACATGTACACAGCTGGTACTTCCACCACTAAGGTATGCGTACACAGACACTCGGCAACTGTGAGCAAAGCAAGCATGCATAGACAGACATGCACACACCACCAACTCACTGCCAGCCTTACATCTGCGTGTCTCAGACAAATTCACAAAAGCTCTTATCACCTGAACAAGGAAGTCTGCTCCTCAACCCAGCCATGGACAACAGATTCTGGATTTGAACACAGGCTGCTGATTTCCCACTTTCCTTCGTCCACTGGTCAAGTGTCTTCCGTGGATTTATGCTGCCACCACCTGACAGAAGAGACCAACCTAAAGGCCAGCTGTGGCCACTGCACAGGCTTCAACTCTCCTGCTGGGGCAGTGGCCCTGCACAGGGACACATCCATGCCTGACAGGTTTCAGCCTGCTCACACCTGCTGCTCTGCTTTGCTGCAGTACCGGAACCTTACCCAGGCATTCCCAGCACCACAACTCACTGAAGTAGCAGCCCTTAGGAGATTTCTCAAGGCCCAGTTCAGGACTGAGTCTTAGAGCAATAATGTTCTATGGCATCTAAGGTAGTTTTTGCAGGAAGCACTGCAACTGTTGAGCAAGGGAGGCAGTCTTTCTGGTGTGACTTCAGGATATTTCCTGAGGATGCAGAAAGCCTGGAGTGTTCTTTCTGGCTCACTTCCCTCCTTCTTCCTCTTCCTCTCCATAGTCTTTCTTCTGGCAGCCAATGTGACAAGAGCAGTATGTACTCACAGCCACCACAGGGGAAGCCAAGGCTGAGCCAAGCTGGAGGTTGGACAGAGGCTGCTCTCCCAGGGTGCCAGCTGCTTGGGCAGGCAGAGGAAGCAGCCCTCATCCCTGTATCTTCCCTGGGATGGAGATGAGAGATAGTGGCTGCATAGGCATGAGCATGACAGGCTGTGGTAAGAGCAGGGGTAAGAAACCACCTGATGGGGGTCCTGCAGCTGGCTTTGCTAGAGATATGGGTGGGAAGCACAGAGGAGGAAGGCAGGAGAGATGCTTGAGAGGAAGGCAGAGCTATAGGGTTACGTATGCCCTTTCAGTGTGGGGGTCAAATAGGTACTATGTCTGCCTGTAGCTCTGGTCAGCATTAGCACAGCTAGTGCCTTTTCTAACTGCAGCCAAAACATTGTACTAATACAGCTTATAACTAGCAGCAGTAGCTTCTACAGATGGTAAGTAGTGAAACATGCTTTTAACCAAGTGCCAGCAAAGAAAAAAAATTGTTTCAGTTGCACACATCCAAGTGTAAAGAAACAAAGAAAAAATCATGTCAACTACATTTTTATCCTTGCCAAGAAATTATCAGTGCAAATGTGAGACTGCACTGAGCCTTTACATCACCAGTTGAACATCAAGTTATGCACTCAGATATCTAGGTAAAATGCACAACTTTGAGATTTCAGTGTTTGACCACCATGAAATGTTGAATTACACCAAATTTGGCAATGAGGAGCAGAGTTCACAAATCCTCTCACTGCTCCTTCATGAGGAGGAAGTCTGTAAAACAGTTAACCAGGCAGTGACCTTTCCTGTTGGCCTGCTTCAGAGACACCATGCACGTGCTCCATACAGCAGATGGCAGAGGGTGAGGTTACTTACTTAGGTGGAAACCTTGGTGAATGTTGTCAAGAACAGAGTTATCAATACATTCTGGGGGACTCTCTCCTGTTTGTGCACATCTACTTCTATGGCGTGGCTTTTATGTGTTAACAGCAGAACATGTTATAGCATTTATGGTGAAGCTTCTCCTTTTTCCACTTTTCAAACCACTTCTACCAGATTTCCTGTGGGAAATTTGAAGGGGAGGGTGCACTTACATATGCAGTCTTCAGCAGCAAGCACAACACCCTAGCACTGTTAACAACCCGGGCACAGGTAAATTGAGGACAAATTGACACTTCCCCCCTCCTACCACTTCTTTAATATATTCTCTCTCAAATTCTCCTGGTTCTGCTCTACTTTTTCTACCCACATGGTCCAGTGAGGGGCTATGCAAGAAGCTTTCTTCACTCCCTGGAATTCCAAGGCAGTCAGGAAGCTCCATGCCAATCTCCACCACCACAAAGCCCAGTGTTCTTCCACCCCAGGCTTTTCCCATTCCACATGGCATTCCTCAACACGCACCGCCTGTCTCTTTGCATGCATTACTGGAATAAGTGCTACTGTTAATGGTATTAAGACAAGTTTGCCATAAGACAGTCAGTTGCAAAAGTCAGATAAAAATCTTAACTACTATCTATTTCATCATGTGAGGCTCTTTGCTGCCTCCCAGGAGACCACATAAAAGATGACCTGCATTTCAAATGTAAGAAAAAAAAATTATACAAACACCAGGGATGGCACAAGATATGCAACTTTTCCCGAAGTTTTCTAAACATATTCTAGCACAGTCTAAGCCAAGCACCAGAATATGTGCTTGAAGTCCCATTGATCTGAAAGTGCCTTTAAGAAAAAGTAGTTAAGTGAATTGCTGAACTGGAGCCAAAATTTTAAAAACATTTGTCTTATCACTTTGTATAAAAAATTACAGTGCAAGAACACATAAGCAATGATTAATTATATTATGACTTACAGACAGGAAAAATGCAGACATATATCTTGTTTGGATTTTCAGGTCCAGAATGAAAGTACAAAAAACAGACTATTTATTTTGACCAAAGGATTCACATGAACTAGACAGACACAAGACTCAAAATGGGTATCTTTTTTTGCTACAAAGAAGGATGCGATTTCCTGATGTTTGGCAAAATACATGGCTGCTCTGCCACTTCCAACTGCAAAGCTTAGGACAAACTGTGCTGTTTCCAGTCAGTGCAGATAGAGTGCTATGCTGTACTCCTGCCATTTAGACTACTCATTTTTATCTGGGTGGCTAGACATGAACATTTAGTAAGCTTCCATGGAACCACTATGGTCAGCAAAAATCTCTTTGATTACCTTATTTGTGAAAAATCAGAGCAACAAGTAGGTTGTTTAATCAACTGCTTTCTACTAAGTGCTTTGCATGTTGGCACTAAGTTTATTCACCTACTAATCTTATCAAAGCATAATGTCAAGAGAAAAATGACTGTAGGGGAAAAAGCTCCTTTCTGTCACTGAGAGATACTAGATGCACATGTGTGAGTGATGGAGGGGAAACAGAGCTTACAGCTCTCTCCAAATCATTCACAGGAATGATCACGAGTGGTGTGCTGACGAGATGACATGCCCGTGAACAGTTTAAACAGTAGGAGATAGATGATTTACTTGGCATAAGCCTTCTTCACGATCTTACTTCACCTCACTGACTGAACTGAGAGACCTTCTTGCTTTTCTGACCAACTCTGTAACATCTTTTCAGAGCAATAAACAGGTCTAAACCAAACTGTTATGTGGTGTTATGCATCAGTCAAAATTTCCTGTCGAGCCCCACCAAGTTCTGTACCACTGCATCAGTTATTCACCCTGGAGCCCACCACAGCAGCCATCAGCCATAGGCACAGGTACCAGAACCAGTTTCCAAAACACCTCTTCCCAAGAGCTCCTCTACTAATAAATGTTACCAATAAAGCCTTTCTACAGAAGCTTAGGAAGATGTGCTGTTGGCAGCTTTCTAACAACGTTGTTTCAGTCTTCAGCTTTGTGACAGAAGGATTACAATCATGACAAATCCGACCCAATGCTTTAAATTCCTTCAAGCTGGTATGCACACATCCTCCTTCATAGAGGTAAAACCAGTAACACTTCCTCTTAGGCTTTCCTTCCTAATCTCCTCATTCTCTCAAGCCATCCACTGCAAGATGGGTGAGTGCTATGGGGCCTGCTGGTGCCAAGGGACCACTTGCCCCTGGCCTGAGACACAATGGGAAAACTCAATCCAATTGCAAGAGGAGCAAAAAAAAGTGAATACCTCAAAGAAACAAAGAAGAAAGTACCTTGTCTTAGTAAGAGTCATCTTGAAACATTTGATAAAAGTATTGATCTCTTCCAAGTGTACTGAGTTTGTTCAGGAAACATCAAAAATTCATCTAATTAAAAATGCACACATGCTTGGATCATTGTGGTTCTATCTCCTCCCTCTCTCATCCCTTCCAGACACAAATGGGAAAGACTTGCAGTACTGTTTCACCACCACCTCAGAAAAAAAAAAAAATTAAAAAAATCTCTGCAATATGCAAGGTAAGTCTGTATTACATTGAGACACCATCCAGATAAATTTGGAAGTCACAGAAAGAAGAGTTTACTGTGACATCAAATAAAGACATTGGGATTAACACAGCTGGAACCTTTAATGCAAAGTAAGAGGCCACTTTAACTGCATACCTCCTGTACTGCATCAGTGTTATAAGAATCAATGTCCATTTTAACATATACTGCTATCAGCAATGAACTGTATTAAATGGACTGAATTATTCATTAACAATTACCTCGGGAAAAGGCACACAAATATTAATAGCAAGGATCATTAGGAAGAAATTCTTTGCAGAAAGGGTGATTAGATATTGGAATGGGCTGCCCAAAGAGGTAGTGGAGTCACTGTCCCTGGAGGTGACTGGATGTGGCACTTAGTGCCATGGTCTAGTTGACATGGCGCTGTTCAGTCACAGCATGGACTCAATGATCTCAGAGGTCTTTTCCAAACTAATTGATTCTGTGATTCCATGGCCAGCTCTCCTCCCTCCCAAAATGCATGCTCAGCAGGACAGGGCACTGAACTCTGAATCTTGTCATTTCCCCAGTGGCTTTCCCAAGGATACTGCACCTTGTGATGCCACACACACATCCCCATGAGTACAAAGGACAAACACTCCTCATACACAGAGGCCTTAATGCCACCTGTATTACAGTCACACCGGCATTCAGTGAGCAATGGGTCCTCACATAAAAGCAAACTGAATGGCACATACTTGTTTAGCCCTTGCAAGTGATCAACCTGTTGGCCAGCACACCAGTAAGACAACCTCTGCAAGTCCTTGGCAGTAAGAGGTGACATGGTAGCAGCAAGAACTGCTACTAGAGCAGGCACAGCAGTGAATAAGTTATTGCAGAAAATGCATGACCAGTACATGAGAGATTGTGTAAAATTTCACTGCTTTGTCACCATTGTGTAATCCCAGAGTCTAGCAGGACTCACTAAGAACTGCTGGACTATAAAACTATAGACAAAAAAAAAAAAAAAATTGCCCTGATGCCGCAAACACATGCACAAACTCAGGATAAACAGACCATTCATATCTTTACATTGCCTGAGAGCACAGACATTTCCCTTCACTTTTAGGATTAACCACCTTCTGCCTTTCTCTGGGACTATGGCTGCAAAGCACAAGGACAGACTCCTGGCACAGCGTGATAAAGGTCGCTGGGTGGATACAGACGCTGGCAAGAGGGGGAAAGGAGGACCAAGAGAAGCCACCTGGCAGCCAAAGTCTCTGGTGTAACACACACTGAAGGCAGCAGGTATTTGCCACTGCCGACCATGAAATAAGTTTGCCACTGAGCCACAGTCAGGTTTTTAAGAGTGATGATACATAACAGCTACTGAATTCAAGCTGCTTGCAACTTCAACACCTGAGTATTAACTCAAACACCATTCCCTAGAGGCTTCCCATGCTTCTGAACCCACTTACAGATATGTGCATCACTGTCTGTAAAATATTGATCTATTTCTCCAATACCATGTCCCTGCTCAAAGAAGAATTTATCTGAAAGATTCTCCAAGTGCCTCTTTCAGAGAAGTAGTTCTTTTGAAAGTTTCAAAAGTCATTGAGAATAATTTGATGAAGAACAAAAACAAGTGTTAATATGCCCAAGTTTGTACTCATCTGATTGTCAAGTAAAAATTATACATTCCTGTGTATAATTAACCAGGCTAACTAATCTTGCTTGACAAACACAGATATAAACATCAGCTTTGACACTGAGCCAAAGCAACCACACTAGGATCTGTGCCAATGCTGAATTCTTCAGTCTCATATCATAAAATGACTTGTCTGTTGTATTTACAGTTCCAGTGGCTCTGGACTCTGCCGGCAGCTGGCCAGAAGAACAGATTTGAACTTGTGCACTATGGCAGAACATGTGCATTTGATTAGAAGAAAGAAATTATGCATATTTCTTCTAGATGGTGGTATTCATCAGACCTCCCATTGTAAACTAATTGTAAGGCATGTTACTACCCAAGTATCAAAAATACTTTGTATATCTCAAGAGGCAGTACCGCTCTTCAGCCTACTGTAGCTAGAGTTTTCTGTTATCTCACTCTTCAAAACAGTACCTCAAATCAGAAAATTCAGCATTTCACTGTGTTTTAATCACAAAGGATAGAATTTGAATGTTAGAGAACAGCACTTTTCTTTTTTCATATATAAATGCAAAAATACCTTACCTCCTTACCTGAGTTATTATGAGGGACTTTGTAAAACTACTGCTGTGACATCTCATCCATTTCTTCAATCCGCAGAACAGAAATCTTGGTAACAGTCTGCTAGGCAGACCATATTTCAAAACCTACCTAGAAATACCCCATCATTTGACAGGTTGAGAGGAGAACCCACTCTGGTTTCTAGCAAACACTCACTAGCTATGAACTGCTACCACAAAAGACCTACTTCTCCTGTGTCCATCAGAGAGGGTCCACCAGGGTGGGATGAGCAGGGCAGTGTTATAGCAACAAGCAGAGAAAGCAAGTTTTTGAGAAAGTTCACATCCCATAGGGACTTCTAAATTAACTAATCTCACATTCAAAACACTTTTTTTTAAACTTCAGGCCATACACTTGACACAATGTAAGCAATTCTGTTCTGAGCTGGAAACATCAGTCACAGGCTTCCTTCAACACAGAGCAGCTCTTAAGGTTATGAATTCTTGCTTTATTTTCAAACCAGCAGGACTCACTGTTGTCCAGCTGGTGCAAGATGGGCTCAAGGTCCCCAGTGGCAGCCCTGACATGGATTTCAGCCCTTGGTGGTACCCAAGAAGGTATCTGTGACTCAGAGCAGGACGTGCCGCTCTCACGGCGAGGTGCAGAGTCCACTCAGAGTGCAGCCACACCAGTTCAAAGTACCTTCCACCCCTCGCCGTGAGGACCAACGCAGCGCTGGCAGCGCCTCAAGCGCTGACTCAGCTGAGGTAGCCCAGGGCAGCAGGCACCGATGGCACTGCTCTGGGACCCTGCCCAGCCACAGGCAGAGCTGCCCTTCTCCAGCAGAGGCAAAATGAGAAAAGGGCAATACCACAGCCTCTTGGCAACAGACAAATTACGCAGACACCCCGCTGCAAACACAGCTTTAACATTTCCACACACCAGCCAGCCAACCTGGTTCCTGCCATACTCCGTCCCCTGCCTCCTCACATCAGGGACTTCCAAGTTCCCCCAGGCTCCGCAGAGTCGCTTAAAAAACACCAAAAAAAACCTCCAAAGACACTCCACCCACCACCAAAACATTTCTCAAGTCTTGAAGGAGAAATTTATAGTACAGTGTTTTCCTACAGGGCACTCCCCTTAGGCCCCTGCAAATGCCAGTTAACCCCAAGAAGGAACTTTGGGACCTGGGGAGTCAGAAGCTGCAGCACATCACCCTTTCACCTGCAGTCCCTGGAGCATCACCTGATCCAAAGGGCACTCTGGGTGACTGGCCTCACAGACCAAGCTTCAGCTTTGCTTCTGACCTGAAACACCCACCAGCTTTTCTCCACCAAGTAAAGCTCCAGCAGAGTAGTGACAGGTCCTCAAAAACAGAGTGACTTCTGTCCTCAGGCCAGAACATCCCTCTGCACAAGGACATCAATCTTCTCACTCTGAGAAGACTGAACTTGCATCAATTATGTCTCAGTGATGTCCTTAGCCATTTACCTACTAGAAAAGGGAAACTATTCTATTATCTTACTAGAAAATGGAGACTAGTTGATGAGAATGCAAAAGCCAACAAACAGTGCATTAGGTCCATCAACATTTAACCATGCTTTGATCATTTAACCAGCCAGTATTTTAAAATACAACTTACACCAAAGATAGATTTGTATCACTGCTCTGCAAAGATGAAAGGTTACATTTCATGATCAGCCCTCAAATGTCAGCCAGCAGCTCCTATGAATATCCAGCACCCTTGAAAATTTTACTTCTGTTCGATCTCTTTGATGCAATCTTAACTCTCTTTAAATGCTCTTGAAATTAATTTGGAAACAGCACAATCCTAACTGACTTGTTTCTCTCATTTAACTGAAAGGAAAATTTCCTTTATTGGACAAAAGTCGTTCAGGGCTTATGTTTGTGTAGTTACAAAAATATGAAGCACTTCACACTAAACTGACATAAATCCATTTACTAGGCAAATCTCTCACCTTCTTCCAACACTTAGACTGAAGACTAAAGTCATACTACTTATTAAAAGTAGAAATCTTTAAATAATGATGGGCTGATATGACATAAGTACATTTTCATGATAAATCGAGTTAACATGTACCTAAATGCTTACATTTTAAACAAATTGTTCTGAACTCTTAGTTTTGAGTAGTATCTATATCCCAAAACAATAAATTACAACAGCACACATCCCACAAAGATGTTCTGGTCCAGTTGCCCATGAACACCCCACATCCCCACAAATGTTAAGCTGTGAAAGTTTTGTGGACATTCATTTACATGCATAATCCATCAGATTAAATAAAAATACACTGAATTTAAATTTGGGATTTGTGTGTATGCATTCATAAGACTTCACATGATAAGCAGAATGGGAAGGTTTTATGGTGGAAATGTCTTAAACCGACATGGGAACCTGCATGCACTGCAGTAATCAGTTGTTAGTCACAGGAATAATCTTCCTGCTGAAGGCATCCCGCATCTCAGTTACAGACAGCAGCTGCTATTCCAGGGCCTCACATACCCATGGTACTTCTTATTACAAGAAGGGGATTGGTTACTATTACTGTCTGATGAAAATTTCTCTGCATTTGGTTTTACAAACAATATTGAGATACTGAGTCCCTTTCAGTCCTGGACTGTTGTGCAGCACTTCCATGTGCTGTTCGGAGTCTGACAACTTGCATATTAAAGCACGAGAGCCAGAAGTCTTTCTTCATTGTAAATAGCTTGCTGCCTATTTATAAAACAAGTTATGTTCTATTTTTTATAATTATTTGTACAAGAATGCCTTCAAAACCACGAAAACTCTGTTTTAAAATCATCTCCACAACCCAAAGTAACTGCCCAAAAGACACTTCTTCCCAGCCAATGCCAACATCCTTCATTCATCCAGCTGATTTGTTTTACGAATACCTTGTAAAAAGGCTGGACAGCCTCCTTCACTCCAATCCAACTTTTAAGTAAGCTCTCCTCAATACCCACCTCTACACACACCCCCTTAGCCAGAAATGCACTTTCAGTAATAAATAGGCAAACAGAAATCACCCAGAGAAAGGATGGGGATGACCTTAAAGGTGTGCCAAGGCAGGATGGTTATTTATGCCTCCTAATACAAGGCTCTCAACAGGAATAAGTACAATCCAATCTACCCACATTTTAAAACATACCTACCCAAGCTTTAACTGAATTGATGATCAGTAATTCAATGGAGTTAGAGCTAAGAATAAGGATTATTATTCCCACTACTGTGTGTAAATGTGTGGGGGTGCATCCACAGATTTAATGGTGTTCCCAAGCAACTGGTAAACATCACTGTTCTTTTTTCTTCATTTTTCAAGGGAGAATCACAGTACCACTCACACACGCCCTTAGTCCAGTGCAAGTTAGGATCAAGAGAAATACCTAATTTCTCCCTATTGTCATTTTCTGGAAGTTTCATTGTTTTTGTTCCTGGCATATCTCTAAAAGCAGTGGGACTTTTGAAAATGTATGACGTTAAGTCAGAAATAAAGAAATAAGGATGTTCTCAGCATTCAGGACAACAAAGTAAACTTAGTTCCAAGCTAGTTCACTTTGCCGTAGCAAAACAGATAAGGTAAGAAAAGACAAGTTATCCCACACTAATGTCATTGCAAATGCACATAAACTTCACTAGGAAAGAAACTAATAATACAAGTGTCCCCTCCATTTCCGAGAAAGCCTAGAAAAAACAATTTATCTCTTTAAAACAAAAGTTTGCTGTGCTCAAACTGAACATCCCGTATTCTGTGCACACTCAACGCAGTAACGATAACCTCTTCAGCTGTGGAACGGCGACAAGAGTTGGAACCGCGAAGCTATTCAGGAAAATACATCGGCGAAAACATCCGAACAATCGGATCAGAGCTGGGTACGTTCGCAGGGAGAGGGTGGAGAGCTTGCTCCCCTGCAAACGTAGTCAAGGTTAGACGTTTTCTGGTGGGGTACGCCCCGCACTGGTCCCCCCTGTCCGCACCTGGGGTGAACACAACCAGAAGCGGCGTGCAGCCGGTTCCAGCGCCCCGCGAGAAGCGAGGAGCCGTCTGCAGCTCCCGGGACGGCTGCGAAGTGACGGCCGGTGTCACACAGGTGAAAAGGCAAGGGACCGGACGGGGTCCGGCATCCGAAAACCCCGGCGAAAACGCAGCACGGGGAGCCGCGAGAAGCTGCCCCGGAGCGCTGCTGGCACCGGCGGGGCGAGGGACCCGCAGGGGCGGCCCCGCTTCCAGCGGGACCCCCGCACCCGGCGGCAAGGGCTGGAGAGCGGCTGCTGTCACAGGAGTCCCGCAGGCAGCGCACGGCGCCTCCGCCACCCGGGGCAGTGCCGGGGGACAGCCCCGCGGGACTGCCCGAGCCACAGGCACCCGCCGGCAGCGCGGACGCGCCACGGGCGAGTGCCCGTGGAAAGTTTCGGTCAGGGCCCACCGGCAGCTGCGAAGCGGGTCGGGCCGGCTGGGAGCCGGTGCCGGCGGGCGGACAGGACGTCGGGGCCCCGCGGACCCTTACCTTGGATCGCTCTTTCACGTAGTACTTGCCGAGCCGGCTCCCGCAGTACATCACCAGCCGGTCTATCAGCGTGAGCAGAAAGTTGATGGCCTCGCAGCCCTCCTCCGTGCCTCCGATCCACTTGATCTGGTCGCCGCGGAGGTGCCGCTTGGCGACACCGCGGCTGGGGCCGGCCAGCTGCCCGTCGGCCAGCTCCCCGTCGCGGTGCATCCGCTTCACCCGCTCCAGCACGCAGTCCCCCACCACCTCCCCCAAGAAGTTGTCCAGGTAGCAGAAGCCGATGTCGTGCAAGCAGGGCACGACGTACTCCAGGGCGATTCTCTCCAGGTCCAGCCTCATGATGTGCCCCAGCGGCATGGCGCGGCGGGGACGGGCGCGCCGCTGCTCCGCCGGCGCCCGCGCTGGGAGGCGATGCCCGTGGGGCCGCCGTCAGCTCCAGGCCGAGCCGGGCAGGGGCTCCGCCGCGGCGCGAGGCCAGGCGAGGCGAGCTAAAACTTTCGCCGCTGCGGGCTCGGCTACGCACCGCGGCCCGGCGCTGCGGGAGCGGCGGTGCTGCCGAAGCCCCGCGCTGCTGCTAGCGCCGCTGGCCGGGCAGCAGTGCGCGGGAGCGCCCCGGGGCGTGCGGGAAGGGCGCGGGCAGCCCCCGCCCAGCGCGGCGGGCGGCAGATGGCCCCGCGCTGATTAGCACGCCGGCTACGTGCGGGATGTGTGCTCGCGCCGCCGCACGTGGGAGGGGCCGCCCGCCGCCAAGCGATCGCCCCGCCCCCTCCCCGCCCGCGGCGGCCCGGACAGCCAATCGCGCGGGGCGGGGCGGGGCCGGCCCGCGGGGAACGCGCGGCGAGGGCTCCCGCACGTGCGCGGGGGGCGTGGCCCGAGGTCCCGCGCGCCCCCGGAGTGGGCGTGGGCAGCGCCATTGAGGAATTCTCCCCTGGCATGTCGGCTGCGACCCCCGCGCCTCGTCTCGCCTCGCCTCGCCCTGCCCTGCCCTGCCCGGCTCCGCAGCTCTTGGAATAGCCCAAGTGAAGTTTGCCAGTGCCCCGCCGGGGCTCTCCGGCCGCCTCTCACCTCCGCCTACCGCAGCGGCTCTTTCAGCACCAGACGGAACTGTTGCATTAAGCGGCAGATACGTTTTTTTCTGGGCGAGAAATGCACCTTTTACAAAAGGTTTACATAGCAAAACAACACTTCCCTGAATTATCTATACCAAAGGGCCCGCCAGGTTGCTTGGCTCTGATAGCAGGATACACCTCCCGGACCGTCGGCGGCTTCGTGCCACGACGGGACAGCTGCGGTCAAACCTTGACAAAATTGGTCCCAAACCCAAACTCGCCGTTCCACCGCGTGCCCCTTGCCGGTAACACTGTCCCTGCACCGGTCGGCCGGGAAGTACGGTCCCGCGGTCGCTGTTGGGTCTGTTCCGACCGAGCAGCATGCTTTCACGTAAAATGCCTCCTGAGAAGCGAACAGCAGACAACTGCTCAGCTCCGCTCACACATGCAACACGCCCGGGATTTGCTAAACAAACAAGAGAAGCCTCCACTGAAACCAAAACCGAAGCAAAGTCACGTTGCGGAGAGGCGCTGCCTGCGGACAAGCCGGGCGGGACAGGGCGGCCGTGCCCGTGTCGGTGTCTGTGGATTTACCGATGCCACAGAGCCCCGCTGCCCGTGTGCCGAGCGCATCCGCCCTGCTCGGCGGCCACCCGCGGAGTCCGCGCACAGACAGACACACTGACACGCACTCCCTCCGCACCCCGCGGGCGGCAGCGCGGGCCGAGCTCCGGCCGGGAGCCCGCAGGACGCGGTCCGTGAGTGTGCCTGCCCGTGCGGGACCGGCCCCGCCGAGCCCGCACCGCGCCCGGCACAGCGGCGCGGCACGGCACGGCGCGGGACTGACATGGCTCCGGCGGGAACCCGGCACATTTCACCCCCAAAAAAGGCAAAATTTGTGCTGGTTCTTTTCTTCCCCTTCACGTCGCGTATCGTGACGGGATTACAAGCAATCCGTGCTGATGATGCTGCTCGAGCTGTGAACTCCAGGCCCCGGCAAATACAGGAGCGGGTCACGTATTCCACGTTTGTTCTCCTTGAATCCAGTGGTGTCTACCCCTCAGTGCATAGCACTAAGCACAGGTCTAATCCTCTAAAGTTATTCCCTGACAGCTCTGTCGAGAGCCGAGCAACATTACATCAGATAAATTCATATGAGGTGAGATATGGACTCTCAAAGGACCTTATGTCAAAGGACCTTACTTGATTTAGGTACTCACTTCACATTATAGTGGGGTTATAATTAATAAGATACAATTCTGAACCTTATTTTTTTCCCTTAATGCTTATCTGAGAAATCAGTCATGTATGATAAGTTAAGAGCAGCTGTCATAATCAGCAAGGGATGCCAGACTAGTTCAACTGCAAAATCTCAACGTTATGAAATTTGGATACATTAGGAAATATTGTTGATGAATTATTGTACTGTTCGCACATTTTTATTATATAAAAGCCATTATGTGTCAAAACTCTTTGATTTTTTTTCCCCTTTTCTTGTTTACACACACATGCAAATATGCAGTCTTGTACCAGAATCAAGTATTTGTAGACACTGAACTTCCAGCCTTTTTACCAAGTGTAATGATACCACTTTGACAAGTTAAGGGCTAAGAGGGATGCCTTCTGGCAGTAGCCGAAGTTGGTCTTTACAGCTTTATTTCTTTCCTTTCAAAAGTTTGAAATTACAAGTTAGACTGATTCCAGGTCTCCATCAGAAAAAGTCACCTTAGAGAGTTAGAGATTTGTCTTAGAAAACTGAGTCCACAGCCCCAGTTGCAGACTGATGTTCACATAGTTGTGAATACTTTTATTCCTCTAGCATTAATGTCATGTCTTCCTCAGGAGGGCTTTCACTGCCCTTTGTTGGCAGATCAGGTTTTCTGGTGGACAAAGTGTTTAGTACCTCGAAGCATGATGTGCTTTTCATACTGGCATTTGCAATAGCAATCAGATGCATTACTGTTCCATGTGAGGATAAAACATCAGGAGGAACAAAGAGTAGTGATCCTATTTATTTTTATTTACCAGTGCTATTTTACTTCATCTCTTTGTCCCTTGATGATGATAATACCCCTTGCATGATAATAATGAAGGTGCGTGATAGAGGTTGTGATTGCTTAGATTAGAACCTCTTCATGCATGCAGACTGCACCCAGAAACAGTTTTCATTCTATTATTATAGTTTGTAACCTGAGCAATCACAGCCTCTATCACACATCACCTTGATCATCACCAAGAAAGGACAAATTCCTGCCTAGCCCCTCTTCAAGAGCTCTCTCATTCCCCTTAGGGGTACCAAAGCTGAATCGAGAGATGCTGAGCTGCAATTGTAGTAATTCCCAAGCTAAGCCATGAACATGCCAATAAAAAGGCAAAGCAGTACTCAGTGTGTGCTACAGTGTATGTGAACCACCCAGAAGAATAAAAGGGCTGGAACAGGACCAGACAGAGAACCTTCCACAGCACTTCTTGTGACCACTCCACTGCTCTCCAAACAAAGCTATCACAGAGCATGTACAATGTAAGTGTTGCACAGGGCACAAACAAAGGCGTGAGGGTGTGAAATCAGGCAATTCACGTCACCTGCACTTTTGGACATGCATAAAGTTTGTTTACAGTGCTGTACATCTCAGGCATGAAAGGTGTCACCACAATTTAATTAAAAATCCTAAATCATTCAATTATATATGAGCAATCCCTCTGCCATGTAAAGCTCTGTTTATCCTTACAATGTAGAATTTTTTTTTTTTGCTTCTAAAATTAATTCTGTACTTTCTTATTTTTCATTTCATCTGATTTTGAAAACTTCTGAGTCCTGCATATCTGTTGCTTTCACTGCCAGTATGACACACATTAGAGTTCAGTAGACTAAAACAGGTCATTAGCAAGCTGGCAGAATGATTCTAAGGAGATTTGTTTTAGAGGATTAAAATAATTGGTGTCAGTCAAGCCTGGATATTAGTTATACACTAATGCTATTTTTTTTTTTACAAGACAATTTACAGATGAACTGCTTCACACTTTTTTAGAACAGGCAGTTTTAAACACTTTGAGTCTTGTTTTCAGATTTTTCCTGCTGGAAAGCCAGACTTCTTCAGTGGCAAAGGCTGAACTGCAAAGGCCCCAGCAAGAGAAAGGGAAGAAGGGAAGAGTATTCTTTATATCAGTGAGAAACTGTAAAACAGTAGTCTTAATACCCCATAGAATGATTTGTAGAGCTGATGTCTCATGACCTAGTGAGAAAATAACTGAAGTTCTGCCTACAGAAGGTACTTTTCTGACAATGTTGGTATGGTTTGTTATACAACCCCTCTGGCCAAGGGGCAGGTAGTGTTTGTACAGGGATGACACACCAGTGCTGGCACACCTTGCCGTGGCTTCTTACAAGGTCACTAACCCCACCTGCCCTTCCCATCCCTCTGCTGCAGGTTTCAACCTCTCCTCTGTAGCACTGGCAGAAGAGAATGTGTTTCTGCCTCAGCCCCTTGAAAAGTGCAAAGTCCAGAGCCTTACACCCACCTTCACTGGGGGCTGAGTTTTACACAGAAATAGCTGAGGCATCAGCAGCTCTACTGTTCCTTTGCCTGCTGTGCAGGTATCATGGCAGAGCAGCAGTGTTTTGGTGTGATGTGTCCCCAAACTGCAGCCACAAGACTTGATGGCAGCACCCTTAATATTATGTCACACTGAAAGCAGGAGCGAGGGCAAAGGCACCTGTCATGGCTTGAGCTGACCTAACAGCTCATTCAGCACCTTTTCCCCCCACACCTCTCTTTGCACTTGCTTTGGCACACTTTGGACTCCTTTATGTCTGATCTCCTTTGCTAAGGTGGCAGAAAAGCAGCCCTGAGCAGAAAAATAAAGAGTCATTTGGGAGTTATCTTAGGTGCTGTGAGATGCACTGGAAGGACGGGAACCACTGGGACTGACTCCTTTGGGCAGGAGTGAACAATTTGATAAACAAGAAGCAACACCAGCTGTCTGGCTGAGGTGGTGACTCTGCCCCTCAGCTCTGCCCTCGTAAGACCCCACAAGGAGTGCTGGGTCCAGATCTGGAGTCTTCAGCACAAGAGGTACATGGACCTCTTAGAGCAGGCCCAGAGGAGGGGCACGAAGATGATTGAGGGCTGGAGCACCTCTCTTATGAAGACAGGCTGAGAGAGCTGGAAGAAGAGAAGGCTCTGGGGAGACCTCATTGTGGCTTTCCAGTACTTACAAGTGTTTTTAAAAGAGAGGGAGAGGAACTTTTTATATGGGCAGATAGTGATAGAACAAGGGTAAATGACTTAAACTAAAAGAGAAGAGATTTAGACTGGATGTGAGGAGGAAATTCTTTACTGTGGTGTTGCTGAGGCTCTGGAACAGGTTGCTCAGAGAAGTTGTGGATGTCCCATCCCTGGAATGTTCAAGGCCGGGTTGGACAGGGTTCTGAGAAATCTGCTTTAGTGGGTGACATCCCTGCCCAGGACAGGGTGTTTGGAACTAGATAATATTTAAGGTTCCTTCCAACCCATGGCATTCTATGATAGCTCAGCTGTCACTGGTATCGTCCCTTCCTTTCCAGCTTCCCAGCCTGAAGGAGGTTTGAGTTAGTTAATGTGTGATGAACTTCCAGGTAGGCTTTGACTAGTCTAAACATCTGCTAAAGATTGCCTTGTTTGTAATGGGCTGAGTATCTGATGCACCAGTATCTTCCAAATCTTGTCTTGGGAAAAAACAACACTATAAGTGTTGTTATGGCAAAGGGAGCTCAGCTACCTGTCAGCCACAATCAGGTGTTTTATCAAGGTTTTCCTAAAGCAGTTTGGGCGTAAAAATGGCTCTTTGGGAAGTGAGATTTCCAGCTTCCTGATAGGATTATCTGCTCCTGTCTTGTTCCAGCAGCTCCTGAGGAATGCCAGACCTTAAACTTGCAGCTTTTGCTGGCCTGTGGTGCATCTCTTGTAGAGCAATGGATGTTTGTGGCATGTTGTCAGCTGCTTGAGGAGCCCTGGGGTGTTCCAAACTGTCCTACAGGGAGTTAGCAAGTGAGCAGAGTGCAAGGAGAGCAAAGTTGTTTAGTAAATGCACTTCATGCACAGACTGACAATATTGCACTGGGCAGTTAATTTTATGGCTATCAAGTATCATACTATCAAGAACTTGGAATTAAGTATGGCTATGAGGGTAAAAAGGGCAACTATTGAGATTTTCATTATGTAAACAGAGAAGTTCAATATGGTAAATAAACAGCACAAAGAAGGGAAAACAATAAATTTTGAGAGTATAATATTTTTGTAAAACAACATTTCAATGAATTTAAAATTGTTAACATCTTTATAGGAATCTGAGTGTGCAAATATCCATAAGTGTATTTCCATGTTTTAGAGAGGTTTGAGGTCCCTTTTTGATTTGGATTGATCAGTTAAGAACTGTATCCAATGCAAGTATTTATGTTTGAAGTTAAAAAGAAAATTACCATAGATAGCATTATGTTTAATTTAAAAGTTACATTCTTTTTAAATAGATGTTCCTCCCTACAAACCATATCCCTTTCTCCCAAGTGTATCTCAGTGTTTCTGTAATTAAACAGTAAATCCTGATGACGGAGAAATAAGTCTGCCCCAAATAGTGCATTGTAATAAAATAGAGGATATGTCCAGGAAAACAGTAATCCACAATCCTTTGATCAGAAGACTGGAGCCATAGATGTGTTAAGTGCATTGCCAGGGATTTCAAGCCAGAGAACTGTAACAGTCAGAAACAGAAATTTTGACAGTCAAGAAATCAAAGTTCTCAATATTAAAGAGACTTCTACTTGATAAAACCAGATCTCAAAATCTTTTCTATGTCTTTTCTTTCTCAAAGACATTAACTGATTATTAATATAGATGAAGAAGAATGCCAGAAATAAAGTGTTTAAAGTATCTTCCCTGCTGGTTTGCAGCTGTTGAGTTTTCACATTTCTAGTTTTTCCATAGCTTTCAAGGAAAACAAGGAATAAGTACGTGATGTAAACAAAAATCAAAACAAGAGTATATTTGAAAATAGGCAGTTTTAGGGATCAGCCTTGCCACTTTTCCTGTTCTATTAGTTAATGAATGAGCAGTTGTTTATTACCTGGGTTTTATCATTAAAGTCACCGCTGTGCAATTGTCAGTACATGCAAATTTAATTTCTGAGAAATCTCTAGCTGGTAAGAAAAACTACAGTTGACTTACAGCAGTTACTGAAATGCCAGTAAGATAGTAGAGCTGTCTGGGTTGGGTTGTTGTTGACTTTTCTCTTTGGGTGTTTTTATGTGCATGTGTGTGTGTGTGTGTGTGTGTGTGTGTGTGTGTGTGTGTGTGTGTGTGGTTTGGGTTTTTATTTTATTTTTTTAAAGTTGCTGAATCAGAGACAACAAAAAACCTTGTAAGGAAATAAAATCAGAATTATGGTTCTTTTTATCTGTTTTGGATCAATATGAATACAAAAATAGTCTTCAACATGGGGGAGTGTGATTTTACTTTATCTTATTTCATCTCCTTGCCTTTTTATTTATTTTCCACTTACCTAGGAGTGAAAAATTTTAAGCAACTTCGTGAGCATACATTTTAAATCTCATGCCTTAGCTCTCAAGAATTATGGTCCTCCATTTTGGCTTTAGATTAAGATATTATACAAGTTAAACAAATAAACAGAAACCAATATTTTTTTAAAAGTTCCTGAGTGAGAAGTTAAAATGTTTCTAGACTACTTAAGATAATTAAAGCGGTGTGTTTCTGCCTTTTATTCCTATCCTACAAGTATAGGGCCTTTATACTAAAATATAGACTTTTTTGCATCAGGAAGATAATAAATCCCATAAAATACAAGGCATAATCATTTTATTAAAAACAGAATTTGCATTTTTATGTAAAGATCATAATAAAATATTTTGGATTTGGGTTTCTGTCATACAAAATTAATAGAGATGTAAGCTTTTTCTATGTTATAAGTTTGATAATTAGGAACAGATGTTCAAGCACTTGAACATCTTACCCTATATGTAATTACTAGAACTGTCCTCCTATTCATAGCATGCAAAATTGATCACTTACCATACCTAATTAAAGCAATTTTTTCTCCTAATGCAGAACCATGAAAATACTGCTCCCGAAATTCTCTTTTGAATAGCTTGCTAATAAAACTTACACAAAAGATTTGTTTTCCTCTCTTAAATTAATTTTTCTAATAAAACTCATCTATTTTGTAGGACATTTGCCAGATATTATTCTGAACAGTAGTGCCTAAGTTTTACTTTGGCTGCATACAATGTAAAATACATGTTCATGTAATGTTTTAAAATTGATAATTTATACATATAAATAGTTGTAGTGCCAGCCTTATAACAAAACTGCATTTCATTTGCCCTGTACACAGTTCTAAACATCTTCATGGCAGTGCATAGGGTTTGATCTATTTACTTAAAATATTACTTTCTTTTTTTTTGTAAACAAAATCTAATCAAAATCTGGACAGTCATGCATTTCTGAGGATCTTGTGGGTGGCTATCACTTGTTCACACATTTGAATTTCTGATAAGCAAGTTTTTTTCCTATTGCATTTTTTTTTGTGATAGCAAGCACTGATAGCAAACTACCCAGCCACATAGCAGGAACAGAAATCAATGCTATTAGGTGTTTTTCATAAGTCAAGAGTAGTTATCGATCCCACTTGCACAGCTTTCAGCTCACGTTAGCCAAATGCTGTGCTAGTTCTCTTAAACCTCAAAGTCCTTGTCCTGGTGTTTAGAACAGTGTGCACAAGGCTTTTCCATCTCTGACATGAGGCTCCAGCTCTCTTTGCTGGCCAAATGACATCACTTTTCACAAATTACTTGCAACTCAGCAAAAAAGAACAATACTTGTAATTAAAACCTGCCTTTTCAAACATACTTTGCTGTTTTCAACTAGTCAGTAGTGTCTTTCCCCAGCAAAAATTTCTAAAGGCAATGCAGAAAAGAAAATTTAGGACTTCATGTAGTGCATTAAAAAAAAGAAGACTCTTAAAGGAATTACAAGTATTGTGGAAAAATATTGTCCATATATCTTTTCATAAGTGTTGAAATTATTTTTGTGTCCTATGGGAAAACTTAAATGGAATTTGTGTTGCAGGCACAAGATGGTGACTTAAGTGATAGATCAGGTGGTTTAATGGAGAAAGGCCTTGTGTAATGAATTTCTTGCCTATTTGAAGCAAAAGGAGTGAAAAATACCATAACCAAAAGATTTGACCAATTATTTAATTCATATATGTTTATAGCATTGATTTTGTAGACAAGCCAATGTTCCTACAACTCAAAGCAAGGATCCAGTTACTCCTGTTTTATTGCCAGAATGGATTAATTCACTTTAATTCACATTTTTCATCATTCTTCCACAGAGAAGAAGTTGATGTTAATATTTTTTCACTGTCTGTTTGACTGTGAAATATTATCATGTCAGGATGTTCAAACAGAACCCTTGGATATTGCAACCGTCTTCTCTCCTTTGAAGAGGGCCATTTTTGTCACTAACATTTTTTTTTCATGAGGGATCTTTTGAGCTGCCTTTCCTAAACAGACATTGCAGTAATTAGACTCAGTTCAAAATGTCATTCTTACTTAATAAACAGCTCAATCTCACTTTGCAGTTCCTTCATTGCCTTTTTGGGAATTTCCAAGTCAGAGAGTAAGTAGCTATTTACTGCCAAAAATCTACTGGGGGTTCAAAAGCAGCCTCAAGGATATTGAGCCTGGACATCACAGAGGAACACCACCTTTGGGAATGTGGGTGCTCATACCAGAGAGGAGCAGCCAGTATCTTCAGTGGAGCTTTACCTAGATTAAGGTAATTTCAGCAGATACAGGTAGCTGCCTTATACAGAGACTGCAGTAGCCAGGCCCATTTTCAAAGCTTTATGTCTGTGCTAAATGAGCCTCTACCTAATTCATTCTTTAGCAATTTTCTGAGAAAAATATCTATTTTTTTCTGGATGTGTGGAAGAAATATAGATAGAGACTACCCATGACTAACTTGTCTTCCCATTGTGTGGTTGTGAATGGAGACTTCATCTGGGCTCTTGTCTGCACTGCTGTGCTCTGAATGATCAGATACTGTGATCTGAAGAAAAAAAATCCCATCTTTAAAATTGTTCTTTTTTTCCCTTCTGTAACAAAGAAAGAGGTGTTTATGTTTTGCAAAGAAAGATTTTTGGCAAATGACTGCACCCTTACTTAACTAGGAATTACTGATGATGCCCTCTGGCTTGGGGTGAGGAATCACCTGAAGAGATCTGTGCCACACTGCGTGTAATTTTAGAGGTTGATTACTGTCTTTGCTTAGGCTTGATCTAGGCATGAGTCTACCCTGCAGTCCCAGGAGAGTATTCTTAAGGTCAAGTTATATCCCAGAAGCTATTCTGTCTTTATAAGTAAGAGAAAACTGCCTGATGAAAATTCCACTGAAATCTTGCATGTGACCTCAGTTGAGTATTGGGGAAAAAAAGAAATTTCTTGTAGCAGATTTATTGCATTTATAGAGGACAGATCAATAGGCTATAGTGTATTAATCCTAGAGTGGATTGATTCATGTTCATCTTTTTTCTTGACATTTTTGTTATAAACTTCTGTCCTTCCCATGAAATACAGAAAAGATAAATCAACATTTTAAAGATAGTCTTTAAAGTAAGCTGCTGTTTCATCAACAAGCTGTCTGAGTGTATGTGTATTATTAAATATGTGACCAGGAGTAGATACAGCATCAATGATAAGGATTGGTTGATTTTATAGATCATCCTGTTAATCTGTCTAGAATCAGTAACACATTTTAGTGCAAATGAACTATGCACTGAGAAGCAAAGATCATAGGTAAGATCTGGGTCTCAGCATGCATGTATATTTAGATGTATAATAGCTAAACTGTGTACTATTTTATGCTCTGGGATCCACAGTGATTTTCAAAAGGCCTTAAAGGTCAGGGAAAATAAGTTTGCTTTGCAGGGTCATGGCTGAGAAAGTAATGCAATCACGACAGAATTGTTCATCTGAGCATGGAAATTATGCCATGATAATTTACTTTGCTCTAGTAGAAATGTATGTGCATCCCACCCATACCTATCTGGCACTGACACATCCTGTTGACACTTTGGCACACTCTTTTCTGGTAGTGCAAACCCCTCCCAGTGGGGCACATCAGAGCAGTGGAAATGGTGACTTACACTGATAAAGCCATCTTGGGGCAGGCCACATCCCACAGTCAAGTGTCTGGTAAATGTTTTGAATGCTGATATCCATAATTCAAAGATAAAGTGATATTAAAAGACTTTTTATATTATGAGATGCTACATTTACACTTCTATTCCCTGTCAATGAACATGAACTACATGGTCAATAAGGTGCAGAGAGGAAGTCATGGATTGTCTTGGACAGAAAGGCAAAGTACAATAAATCAAAAGCCCAGCATTGGTCCATGTCCAACCCTTACACAGAGACAGACCCCAGAATCTCACTCTGATGCCTGAACTTTTACTACTCCTCAAGAAAAAAACTCAGCTAAATATTGGGTACTCATGCTCTCTGTCAAATTCCTAACAAATAACCTTGAATTCAAAGTAATGTTTACTGCACAAAAATTTTTGAGTAAGCATCTCTGACCCTACCTTCCCAGCTGATGAAAACATGTATGAGTGAAAATGTGGGAATCCTGTCTTTCTTCCAGCTCATTCACATGCTTTCAAATTATCTTCCATTTCCTCTCTGGCAGGATTTTTTTTTCTGATTCTCCACTATCCAAAACAAACAAACAAACAACCTCCAAAACCCCAAAGATTTTCCCAAAAATAGATCATAAGTTTCCTTAAATTCACTAAAATGCTCATTTATAACAGTTCAGTAATTTCCAATGAGTGGTCATCTCTACCTCACATAACATCTAAAGGCAGATAATTATTGCCAAAAGCTGCATGCAAGAGCAAAAGGCAGTGCTTGGGGAGGCAGCATTTTCACCTCAGTGATACAGTACTCAGTAATTTGTTGATCTTTTTAAAGCATGTGATTCAACCAATTAATGAAAAATATTTAAATCCTATGAGCTGTATTATATAGTATTTTTATGATAAAACTAATTTTCTGTAATGCCATCATATAGAAAAGTAGAGGAATAAATTATATGATAGATGCATGCAAACCACACATTGATTATGTTACATGTGGTGTGAAATGTGATGCACACATATAAGCAAATAAGGGAGAAGACGTCTAAGATTGCCTACAGAAATTCAATTACATTATTTCCAAGATAACATACATGGTTTTTAAGCAGAATAGGATTTTTTTTTCTGCTACAAACTCAGTCACAGGTAAGTAAACTTGTCTGGTGTGTGCATCACCTACTCTCTTTTTTGTTCACAAACTGGAGTAGTGGATTGAGCCATGCATGTTTCAGGTCATGCTCTGTCTGTCTTAACAGGTGACAGAGGTACTGAAAAGGCAGTATTTATTCATGGCAGGGGAAGTAGTGGCAGCATCTACAGGAGAATGTCACAGTGCTCTAAGGAGCTTCTCAGCCACTGGGGGTCTGCTCTGATCCCCCAGTGCAGATGCATGGTGATGAACCACTACTGGAGAGGGAGAGGGGAGGGAGCTACAGAAGCCTCTAACAGCTCACTGGAGGTAGCCACACTCAGTCCTGTAGCTTATAGCTATGGAAACCTGTTAGCACTCATGTATTTAAAGGCAGTATTTCACAAGATGCTTAACATTTTGCCAGCACTGCACACAGGCGGAAACTGAATGTGGCAAGAAAGGAAAACATTCCTCGTATTATTCCACCAGCTCTTCAGAAGGCTGTAAAATATATTGGTGTAATATTTTCCCAGCTTGTGTCTTGCCACTTAGGGATTTCTCTTGAAAGATAATCCCTCAAGGATTCTGTCTGGAATAGTTTAATATCCGTCACTAAATACTTCTTCTGCTTGCCCTTCCCTGTCCCTTTAGATCTGTATTCCCAGGAGTTTTACAATATGCTAATATTGCACAGTTAAGGAAAAAAACCTCAAACCCAAGGCCTTAAATGGAGTGTTTGCTTCAAGGCTCTAATAATGGTTTAAATATATGTTTTTAGGTGGGGAAATAAAACAACTAGGAACAACTATCTGTTCTTTGTTTTTCCTGTTCACCCATGACCTCAAGAAGCAAATTTCTGCAATCTCTTACTACCCCTCTGAAAAATTTCTGGTCAAGGTTGGAACCATTAGAAAGGGGAAAAAAGAGTGGTGAGCATATATTTTGTAATCTTGTGTCCAGAGGCCAGCAAAACACCAACAGAAATGGTAAATCCTGTGGTATCTAGAGCTTCACATGGAGTGGTAAGTAACTGGATTTCTTCTCCAATCTAGCATGGCCATCCAGCTGGAATGGCAAAAAAATGCCAAAAGACATGCAGCTGGATGCAATCTGGACAAGGAAACACAAGATAGAGCTACTGCAAACTACAATAAAGCATATGCTGGCAATGGCAGGAAATATAAGCCCAGACCTATAAGAGCCAGACATGCATATCATTGCCACCACATACAAATCAAATACATACATCACACTCCATCAAGTCACCTCCTCCTTCTTCTGTGGAACTCTCAATTGACTTCATCATCTTCCAACAATGCCTTGTTAATAAAGTTCAAGTGTTTTGTAAATCAATGCCCTTTTATTGTAAGTGATAACCATAACAATAGATAGGAAATGAACAATAGAGAGAGCAGAGATAAGCACCAGCGTGCAGCCTTACAATCACTTTTATATCATGATCACCTACTCTCAAATTAGTGTTGCATTCCCCATCACCACCCAAAACGGCAGTCCACCCACATGCCAAAGGTGAACTTCACAAATTTTATGTACCAAAAACTAAACAGGAGAGGTAGTCTCGTGCATTTTCCTTGTTGAACTTAAGCCATATCCACTTGCCTGTTGACTTCTTGCAGAACAGCTCCACACCCTCTGTGATCACCAGCCACTTGTCTTCCCTAGCAGGAAGAGAGCACAGCATTTCATCAGACTGGAAAAGAAGAGAGACAAGCAGGGACAGCTATTATCTTGATTAGTATCATGAATATCAACTAGGTGGTTAGGGAGGGAGAAGTCCTTACTAATAGCTTTGCCAAATGCTTCCTGAATTGCCTAATGCTTTTCTCCATCCCAGGCTGATGGTACTGAGGCACTCCCAGTAACCTGCTAACGTGGGAGTAACTAGCTTCTGCTTATCTCCCTGGGTGAGGATGTCTAAAAATAGCACCCACAATCAATTAGGAACTTGGAATAAGTGCTTGTGGGAACTCTAATCTCCCTGTACATTTTCTTGCTGAAAATCCACACCTCCAAGGACATGATGCACCCGGGGTTTTTCATTTCATTGTTGGCTAATATAATTACCAGATTCACCAAATTGTTCATCTGCCTTGAAAACACAGCACTCACAAGCAGCTATGCTTTATTCCTCTCAGGCTCTCATGTTCTCCACCCTTGGGCATAAACACTCCTGGAGTCCTTCCCATTACAGCAGCATATATGCTGACCTAACAATAGGAAAGTACTTAACTGTTCAGTCCTTATCCATGCAGGTGATGATGCACTCAGGAATGAGACAGTCAAGTAAATTAATAGGTTAAACAAAGCAAAAGTCAGTGTTGGAACCTCAGCTCCCACTATTATGAGGAGAGCTGGTATACAGACAGGGCCTCAAGACCATCCCTGCTCCCAGAGGACTGGCTGCAGGGTGCAGGGTCCCTTTGTGGCTCTGGGGAGCCCAGGCAAGACTGACTGGGTAGCCACCAGAATTGCTTGCATATATTTTTGAAAATGACATTCTGTTACCCTTTTTACTTGTATCACAGGTGGTTTTTTTCTCTGTGGTCTCTGGAGCTAGACTTTCCTCTGAGTTTTATCAGTAGAGACTGAAGCCAGATTAGTCCAACAAACCTGTGATATGCTGTCCTTCTGCTAATCAAAAATTCATCTTTTTGATAAGGTGCCATTTATATCTGGGAACATAGTGAAAGGAAGCCTATGTGAATCATCCAGTTGGTCTGTGCCAAAACTCTTTCCAGGGTAAAAGCACCAACATCTTCAAATGAATGAAAATATTTAATATAAAACATGATATCCTGTCCCTGTTCTAACACTAAAAGGGTTAAGCCTTCTATTCTGTTAAATTAACAAAAGCACTGTTACTATTTCCTCTTTGCTTGCCAGCATGGTTTCCTCTGCAATAACATCTGTGACACCACAGAATTTTTTCAAGATCTAATTAGTGATGTTAGAAGAAAATGCTAGCTCACCAGATAGTTTGAGGAATAATATAATTTTTATGTACATATATACATATATATGTTTGTTTAGCATCTTGAATCTTCCTCATGTCCCCATGAATTTTGTGTGGTAGCAGTCCTGGAATGCAAAAACAATCTAGGGAATTTCTGATCACTAAATTTAGGGCTAAAGCGCCAATAGTTTCAGTATGCTGCATTGTTTAGATGTGAGGTTAGATTCAGAGATCAGACTAAGTTGCTTTTCTGGAAAACCAGTCTAAATAGAGTTGGGGTATGCAAGTTCCATTTTTACTGCCTGGCATTGGACTGTGGAGGGAGGACTCTGGAAAATGCAGAACAGTTTATTTAGGAGAGCAGTAGTTTGGCCAGGAAAGAAAAAGACAGTCAGTTTTTTATTTTTAATTATCCAATAATTAAAATATTTTATGTCACCAGAAGGAGAAGGGTTAAAAAAGATCACTGGCTTTAAAGAAAATACATTGACTGAACTCCTCAGAAAATCAGAGCTGATACGTGAATTTAATTCCAACATCTTCAAAGGAGTCAGCTTATACAAACTGTCTTAAAATGTTCAAAGGATCTGGTTCACTATAGTTCCTGAAAATCAAATTATTCCCACTTCAATTTTATAAATGTCTATATCTAGAATTTTCTTTTCTGTGTTAATGTGTGTTAATGTCTCTCTTGTTCCACCCAATTTATCTCCTGACCTATTTTCAATGGATAAGGACTTGACTTTTAGGCACATTCTAACACTACTGAAGTGATCTTAAAGGTGTCTTCTAACCAAACTAATTGTATGATTCTTTGGTTCTATGACTGCTGAGTTTGGCCAGAAATCTGTGCCTTTGAAATACAAGGGCAGAAAACTGCTGTTAATGGCTGTAGCTACATCTATAAAGACTGTGAAGTAAAACCAGAGTTGTGCAATCTGCTAGACTTAAAATAAAAATAAATTTATTACTGTCACTGGAAATAGCAACCCACCACTGGGAAACAGAATTAAAAAATTGATTTTAGCTTTATTTACATAATCAGGGCAAAAGACAGGTAAATCAATAATAAATTTTAAAAAGCTTACTCAAATACATTCTTCTATGGCATGTGCCAGATTCCAATAATGAGAACAGTTTAACAACAAATATTGTGACATGAGCAAAAGATATAAACCCACATCTCCATCTGCTTTCTTTTACCCAATCTCTGTAATCTCAAATATGAAGATGTGAAGATAATCTGGGATTTATAGAAAGTGGTACCTATAACAGAGCAGTACCAAGTACTCTACACCTTTTCCAGACCAGCTAGTGTTTTAGATGGCTTCTCTTTTATAACCTGAGAGGGTTCACAAACCTATAGTATAGAATACTTTTTTCTGATCTTTCATGCAAAACCTCATGATGCCTTATATTTACCTATAATAACCTTTGAATGTGTTTCAGTAGTAGATCCTAAGTTTTCCACAAGCAATTTTCAAAGCCCTGTGTTTATGAAGCTGGTGGCATGTTTATAAAATTGAGTAGCATGGATTTAATATTATACATAGAACTGATAAATGAGTGTATATGAGAAAGACAAGTTTTCCCACCTATGCCATTTAATTTGTGCTGAGAACATTTAGAATAAAGTAAGGAAAAGCAGAAAAAAATAATGTAGGTTTTCCAATGCCATACCCCTGACTTACCATTCCTGTCTCTAAGCAGATTTAGGTAGACATAGTGCAGACTGTGAACTCCTATTGACAGTAAGCAGTAGTATAAAATGGCAGTGAAACTGGTAACTTCAGCATTTCCAAAGAGATTGCCTACTGTTTAAGGCAAGATACTTTCAACAATCAAAGAAAGATCTATGCAAGTTCATTTTGTAAAGATACTGTAATTTTCTACTAGCAAGATGAACTGCATTTTGCTATTTTATGGCTACTGGTGCTATTCCATTGTTCCATAGAAAAAATCATCTACAGAATTGTCCATTTATTTTTGTGGTAAGGACAAAATAAGCTTTCCACATAAATTAAACCAGATTGAGATTGCATATTTAAAAAATCCAAAACATTACCTTCTGATGCTATCTGAAAACAGCAGCAAGCTGCATCTACTATTACCACTTTTTCTACACTGAAAATATTGTATGTATAGGAAAGGTAGATGACAATTGTAAATCAGGTATGTTATATACGGAAATGGTAAGTCAGAATTACATAAAGAAACAGAAACCAACAAAAAAATTCCATAAACTGCATTTTAATATGACAATAAAAGGTTAGGCTTATGATGACAAAGACCAAGCAGAACATGAATACTGGCAACTTTTTAGTAAATGTGCACTAGGGCATAACATGAAAGTTGCTTTGTAATGACAAAATCTCTCTCACCCCAAGGTGAATTTGATGCTGGAAGACGTTTCTATGAAGAATATTTTTTTCTTGAAAAAAAAGATATAATCATAATGACTTTAATTATTAGCTGAGACTTATGACAAAATACATCTGCACCCAGAGTTGCTAATAGCACCTGGTTGATGTAGGTCTTTGTTCCTTCCACACAGCTCAAGTCACATGAGGATAACATTGACCTTATTTCAAGGAAGAATTATTCATGTCATTTCTTTTAGTTATAGAGGTTGTTCACCCAGTCACGCCTGACTGAAATGGAAAGCATGGATTTACAAATTCAGTGCCAGACACACTGAGTCGACAAAGTACTTCATTTAATATGTAAAATTAGTTCCAGAGCTATGAAAAGCAGAGGAAGAGACAGATCCAGCATGCTCACTGAACTCTATGATATGAACTTGTCTATCATTTAGGACGTCAAGCAGTCACTTGTCAACTTCTATAGTCTCTCCCCTGCAGACTTTTTCTCTCTGTCCTCAGTACAGTCCATCTACTTGTCTAGCCACACTGCTCCAGTAGTCATTTGTTTTCTTTCCATTTCCACCATCATCTCTGCACTACCATCTTTCACACAACAGACCTTCCGAAAACCTGGCATTCTTGAAGATGCCTTTAGAGGATTGCTCTCTGAAAAGTAAACTTATTCCCCACCCACAGTCACCCATCCTTCTCTTTTCTTTAAAATTCAGGAAAAGAAAACAGAAACTCTGACGTGCCAAGGTGACAAAGGGCAGCTATGCTAAGCTGACAATTAAATTCAAGACATCCACAGTCTTCACAACAGGACTTCATGTCTTCCAAGTCCCCTTTCCCTTTTCCTTAAGTCCACCTTTACTGCTAATAGGAATTTAGCCAGGGCAACTACTTGTAAAACAAAAGGCTAAAATTACAAAGAGTCCAAACCTTTTTGGTCCTACATGAGAGATGAAAGATGTCTCTGCCTAGCAAGCAATGCTCCTTACACAGACCTTGGGATAATTCAGGCCACGCCTAAATCCCTGCTCGAATCTGGCCCTGAGAGAAGAAATTGTATCAACTTGCTTTCATTTTGAGTAAAGAGTATCCATGCAGTAGGATAAATACTCTTCAACCACTACACCTTGGAGTCTTGTTCAGAGTAGACAAATATTCCTATATACAGAAGCTTTAATGGATTTTCCATGCAGGTACCAGTCCAGTCAAGCCCTGTTCAGCATAAGAGGTGTGCCTTATATTCATAAGACACCTTATTCTGCAGATATATGTTCTCTGTTGTCCACTTTTGGTAAGATAAGCTATGGGCCATAGCACTGGCTGCCAGTTATCTTAATATTTATTAAGTGACTCATAAAAGTCAGCAAATGACAATTGAGAATTACTTGTTCTGTCATACACCATTACTTGAATGGGCATTACAGCAAGCAGCAGTTCTGCTCACATTTTAGGCCAATATGAGTGCTGTTTTCCACAAAGATACAGTAACAGGTAATAACTGCCTCATGACAAGATTCCTTTGAGGAACTTCAGAGCCCAAGCAGTGAAGGGGTTAGTAGTGCTGCTTTTACAGGTCATTTTGATATTGGTATGGAAAGTAGCTAAACTAACAAGACAGCAGTTTTTCACTTGAGTATCTTTCTATTTCATCTCTTTCATGTAAGTGCATCCATTTCTGTGTTAATTCCATCATCTCACTAATACAGGAAATAATTGTGAAACTTCCTTTCAAACAAAGTTCTGCATCGTTGACTCTAATTTTGTCTTTGCTACAGTTATGCTAACAAAAAAAAAAAGTATATGAGCTATGAATGGTCTTGTCACAGCCATTATCTTTCTCCTGATGGCTTTTTGACTTCAGCATGAACTATTTACACAGTAACCTTTGGAATCACAGAAACAAGGGCAGGGAAGGACCTCAGGAGGTCACCCATTGCCTCTCCCTGCTGCAGGGCAGAGCCAAAGAGCTAAACCTCGGCTAAAGAGATCTGAGCTCTCCCTAGCTGTTACTATCTGACCCGTGTCCACTCAATAGCTGCTGGTGGCTGTTTACCTCAGCTTCAAGATCTGATCTGTTTATAGCTGCTTTAACCTGAATAGATTATGTGATCCATACTGTGCATTGCATATACAGCTCTTTTCATTCCGAGCTCTTAACAGTCTCCTTTCACAGTGCTCTGTGTCCTCTGCAGGTCTGGAAATCTACACATTGCAGTGGAAAGAAGGGCATTTCTACTGTCCCTGTAACCTCCCTGTGATCTACAAATAGTTTCATCACTCTCCATGTCCTCACATAAATCCTCTGCTTACACAAGCCTGAGCAGTTATAAATAACAAGACATGATATCATGTCTTTAAAAAGCCATAAAATTTCCCAAGAAACCAATTGTCCAGCAGAAAATGAAGGAAAAAAGGGCAAAACTGACAATGGTGCAACAGGTAAGCAAAATGAGTGAGACTCAGTTTCCTGCTTTCTTTCATTTGCAAACCACTCAGACACAAGTGTCATTTTGAGAGCTGACAGGTAACACATGACATTCTACAGAAGACATTTTTGGGAAAAAGAAATTAAATGTTGTGAATTAACTTTACAGATCTAAAGCCAGCAAAGCACAGGAGGTCTACTGAAGAATAGATGTTTTCCTTATTGAATTCTTCTGCTAACAAGATTATAACATATAAAATGCACAGTAACAAACTAAGTTCTTCATTACTCAGGGCAGAGTAATTAACCCCATCCAGATTATTTCTAAGAATCATAATTTTGGATGATAGTCATGTGAAAACCAAAAGGGAATGGAACTTGCTGGAAATACATTTAACAGTTCAGTTTGGAACAGAACTGTGTTTTTAACTGCTGCGAGTAGAAGACTTAATAATGCTGTTCTTTCTTGTTCTGCATCTATTTACTTGCACGCAGATTTATACCAGTCACAGCAGTACTGTTCCTTGGAAGGGAGACTATAGCAATGGTTCCTGATGTTACAGAGTCTGGTAGAAAGTTAGATTTATGCAGACAGTGATTTATGATTTTCAGAGGGAAAAGAGGTGACAGCACAATAATCTGCAGAGGATGCTGAGCTTTGGAATGATAACACCAGAAGGGTATGCAATTTGGCTGAGGATCTACAGTATGGTGGACCAAGATTACACTTCTTTCCTTGGCTGTACCTGTCTCACAGGTTGCAGACATCTCCAACACCAGGGCTTCTGGCCTTGCTCTGAGCAGGTCTCATCAGTAAGAATGTGAAACTGCCTATGGCATCCAGTGACTCAACTTCTATAATGACTCAGTGTTGCAAGCTCATGGAGCTCAGCCAGACTGAACAACAGTGGAAAGTTTTCAAACTTTTTTCTTTTCTCAGACAAGATTTTTGCGTCTACCATCTACTTCTCTGCTCACAGATCCCTGTTCAGAGCCCACTGACCATCCATTTCACAGATCTCTCTGCAAGGTGCTTCAGTTTTGAAAATTGCTCAGTTCCCACAGTTATTCTATTCCTAGCATGTGACCAGCACAGTTACAGCATTCTTCCTGGGGGACATCCCTCAGAGCATGTGATCTATTAAAGGAGACACCAGAGATCCATAATCAAATTATCAGACATGAGCTTACAAGATTGTCCTTATGAGGAAGTATGATCCAGGAAAGCAATTGCTGGCTTAGCAATTGCTGGGTTTAGAACAGTAAAGTTTATGTATGATATTTGTGTTGCAAGGCAAAGCTCTGTATAAGCAGATGTTGGGTAACGAAGGTTCAGTGGAAGCTGTACTACCCACGTCCAACATTTCCCTCCCTATTACGCTGCAATAATTGTGTTACGCAGGCACAGGCCTCCTGAAAGTACAGGCAGCCTTTGTGAGACAGATTGCTGATATTCATGCAGAAAAGCAAGACCACCAAACCTTTGCACTTGTCAATATTTGTATTCTAGCAGTTGGTGGCTAATGGCTTAACACATTGATTCTTGTTGCCACCCTCCCCCTGTATTCCAGGAAAAATAAGATTCAGTTTCCCAACTCAGGGATAAGAAAAAAATCAAAAATGCAACCCAAGCCCAGCCTCCAAAATAAATATCCTTAATTCTCACAGAGTCCTGTACTTCCAGATACACCCCAGGCTTTTCCTAAAAGCAAAACCAAATTAAATAAAATACCAAAACCAGAACCAACCCCACCCACTACTAGCAACAAACCCAGCAAGGACTGGGACATATACTTCAGATGCAAAGCCTTAGTGTTTTGGCTGTGCAAAACAGGAGATTTCTACTTGACCTGGAACCAGAACTTATAGACCCACATTTCAGTAGCCGATCAGCTAGGTCAGGACAACCTACCCAGTGCTTCCCCACCCAAATCTTGCCTGCAGGTATTTGCATCCAACTTGCAGCCATGTCTTGGTGGAGGTGGGGACGGGAGGTTCGAGCATCCTCAGCAGTGAAATATCACCTCCTACATCTCTGAATAGCATTACATCAACTCAGAAGAGCTGCCTCTCATCATTTCCACTTAAGTAAGGATGAAGCAAACACAAACCAAATTAATCATCTGCAGGAGCATGGTCAGCACAGGCATACCTAAGCAAAACAGCCTGCAAAGGGCCAAAGACCTGGAGGTCAACTCCTTTGTCTGCCAAGATGAGGCATGGTCTTCCCATCCACTGAGCTCAGCATAGATCATTACAGATAATTTTAGTGCTCTTGTTTAAGAAAATGGCTGGTTTATTAACTAGGAACTCTATGCTTGGCAAAACCAAACACATTTGTATTGCTTTAAGTGGGCAGCCACATCTCATGCTACATCAGGGTGGAACTCACCAGTAATTATAGTTTGATTTCCTTAATTAATCTCTGAAAGTATTTTGTTTCAGTTTCATGTTTGAAAAGAAAAAAAATGGAGATGGGAAAGGGAAAATAAATATGGCCCAAGGAATCCTTAAGTTCTTTTATACTGTGAGTTTTCTGCCAAGGCTATCTACAGAAACAGAAGCAAAGGAAGGACATTTACAGTAAAGTGGAGCTTTGGCAGACTCTCCCTTTAAAAAACTAATTTTACTAGAAGCCTTAACACAATTCTCAATTTGCAGCAAGATTATGGCAAGATTACAGGAAGAATACAGGGCACTCCTTCAAGGATCCCATTCTTAGGCCTGGTAGTGCCAAGAGACGCTGTGTGAAACCTATTCTCTCTGCCTGAACACAATCCCAGAGACGGCTGATGCATTTCACATAGCAATAGTCAAGGTAAAATCCACAGATGTCAGAAGCCAGAACTGAAACTGAGAACAACCATCTTCTTCAAAAATATCTTCATTAAGCAGAAGCACAGCAGATTTTCAGCCTACATTTATTTGTTCATATGCAATTTCTTACTTATTTGTCTGTCATAATTACCTTTACCTATTTGTAAAGGTAATTATGACAGTGTCACAAGTATAAGCCAAAAAGTATACTTACTTTTTTAATTGAAAACTTCTCAATTAAAAAAATGGAATTGCAATGGAAATGTGTTTTTCTTTTTTTTTTTTTTTTTTTTGAGAAAAAATTTGTCATTTTTGCTGGAAATATTTTTTTCCAAGTTTAGGTGAAATAAGTTTACAAATCAGTATTTTGGCTCAAGACTCACTCAAATCTGATATTTTTTGGAGAATCCTTTTATAGAAAACTACCTGAATACACAGGACTGTGGGTTCATTCCTTTTCCTATTATTTTTTAAAGTTTTTTTCACAGAAATTACTTATGGTTTTGCCAGAAAGATAATGCCTGTAAGTATATCAGCCACATTCCTTAGGGTACCACAAAGACATTAGTATTCCTAATCCAGGGTGTTGGAACCAGATGATCTCCAAAGTCCCTTCCAAGCCCAACCATTCTGTGACTCTAGTGCTATATTTCTGGCTTTTAAGACAGATATCTGAAACTAGAAACAGCAATATTTAGCTAAAAGTCCTCTGTATTATTTACAAAAGATGGTCAGGTAGCAGAGTGAAACAGGTAAATTGTAAAGTGGCAGAAAGTTCCAGAAAGGTGAGGCTCCGAGATGATAGGATGCTTCAGTTAAAAAATAAAATACCTGACCACTTGAGCTGCTACAATATATTGCCAAAATAAACTACAATTATTTATTCAGATGATGTTCCTTGGCTTTCCTTTCAGGAAAACTGCCAGAAAATAAATTAAGTATTCACTGAGTCAACAACATAGAAAAAACAAAGAAAGATCTGAAGTCAGAATATGCAACACACTTCTTTTAACAAAGCAATATACTTAGATAAAGTCTGGTTTTTCTTTAGCTTACTAGGATTGCTTTTTATAGTTTAAAATTTAATGGGTTTATTTACAACAAAAATAATTAAATAGTGGAGTGAACTATGCCATCAACATAAAAGGCACACAAAATGATTTTATTTCCATTTGTGAGTAATATTTTCCTCTCCAAATTTTCTCATTCTTATCAGTGTTACTTAGCCAGTTTAGCCTTCAGTGACTTTGCTACATGATTGCTTATACACAGAGGATAATGAAGTCAACCCTTTCCTTCTAGTTGTCTGGGGATTTTTCATTGAACATGTCCCTAAGGGTCTGGTTTATGGGTGCAATAAGTACGGATAGGGGGTAGTGGCCTGGGGTTCATCAGCCATCATCAGCGTAGAAATACACAATGTGAAAAGCCAGGCATCTTGAGGTGTGTGTGTCCTGGGTGCTAACAATGGCCTTGTGTGGGAAATGTGTGGGAATGCTCTGACTTGCCTTGGGCCACCTTCTGGGAGATGGGCACCAGCGGAAACTCAGTCTCTTGTCCTCTGCTGCCAGGATCCATCAGCTTCAGGAAGGGTGGAATGGTGGCAGTGACAAGCGTGGAGAGCCAGGTGCAATGGGTCACCTAAAGAAAGGCACGCAGGATGTCAGATGTGAGACCTGAGAGTCCATGGCATGCCTGCTTCTCACTGCCACCTGTGTGCCACTGTGTGCTAGAAGTAAAACAGGCACTGGAATGGAAAGATAAGAAACCTAGCTCCTGCAAGTGCAACTCCTGTAGGGTTAAAATACTTCCGGGGTAAAATCATTTAACTGATACATCTGAAAGGGCAACCTGTTCCTTAACACCTAAAGCCTGACTAAGGCAAACAACATGAAGACAAACCCGATTAAAATGTACCATGTCTACAGTTTATAAGTTTGTTAAGTAGATGAGCTCATACCTATAAAAACAGTGACATAATTCTCTCCCCTTACCTTTTTCCTGAGAAGGTCTATACCTCTGGAACAATTGATGCAACCCTGTACATGTTTTTCACTGTCTGGAAGCAAATGAAACTCCCAAAATTGTTTCATTAAACCTGACTAACATTTGAGTCTAAAGCACTCCAAATGAAGAGGGAGCCAATTTCTCAGTAAAAGATCTATTAACAATGAGAGAAACATGAATAGAGAAGTTTTGAGGAACCCTAACTTGCATTCTGTTGCTAAGGGATACACTTCCTTGGTATACATACTCCCATGCTCTCAACACGTCTGACTCACAAGAAGTCTGGTTTTCAGTAAATAATGAAAGCCCTACACTAATGAAAACAATGTAAGAAGGGTCAAAAATGAAGTAAAATAAAATAACATGCAAATTAAATATTACTTAACACTACAGACAATGCATAGGGGTCTTTACCATCGGAGTGCTCTCTGTAAGCTGCATAATGCACCTGGAAAATTTATGTTGAGACAGACTGGACTTTGTCCCATTTGGAAAGTGATGTTTTTACTGCTCTGCTCCCCTTCTATTGAGCCCAAACAGCTCCTTGCTATTTGTGACTCTTTTTCTTCTCTGCAGCAAATGCTACTGCCAGATATCATTCTCCCAAGATATCTCCCTGTCCCTCTCACTTTTCATAACCTCTACTTGTTACATGGAATGGTTTTAGAGACAGAAAGGTTAAGGCCAGAACTTACCCAAGTGACTTCCACTTTTGGATGTCTCCATATGGGGTATCTGAACTAGTGACTTCTTTAGGATGAAGTTTTTGGTTCCCATGAAGTTCAGAGAAACTTCTAAAACTGGGAATAATTTCCGACAATTTTCACTAATCTTCTTTACCCTAAAAGTCACTGCATGAGGCAAATCCCAAACCCTAATGCTGGTCTTGGCATTTGTTGGGTGAATTACAGAGGAAAGCCATAGCCAACTTGTTCCTCCACAACTACAAGATTCTCTCCCTCATGCTGTTATGCTTCCAGCAGCATGACCACTGGAATGACTGGCTCTGGATTTCCTATGATATTTCTCTGAAACTATTCATAGGAATGAAGATAATGATGAGCTTAGAGACTGACCTTAACCAACTAATTCAAAATATTTTCAATTATGGAAGCTACATGCTGCAAAGTGCAGAAAATATCTGCTTTTTAAAACCAACTCAGAATATATAACTATATTATTATCTGGATAACTCTATTAGCAATATATAGTATTACATAAATGTATTTATATACACATTATAGTATTATATAAATGATTAGTAATTAAAATATACAACTTGAAAATCTGGAACTGTTATAAAAAAAGAAGCAATCTATTGCAATAAATGTGGAGAAAATACAGAATAGGCATTTTACCTTTTGTTCACCTGCAAACCAGGTTAAGGGAAATTTTTTCCTATTTTCAAAAGGTCATATGCACAGCTATTAATCCTGTGACTCACAAGTCAGAAAAAGGTCACTGGGTTTTTCATGTACACACGCTACCTATTATAATATAACAAAGTTAAAAGAAAATCCCCACTGGGGCAAGATAATAAAAACCGGAAAAAAATGTGAGTAATAGAGGAAGAAGAAAAAATTTAAAGGAGCTAACTTTAAAACGTAACATTGTTTTTGATTTGTACAACACAGGTGTTACAACAGGGGAAAAAAAAAAACCAACAACCCAAAACATTAAAAAGTATCTGGGATAATTTTTTATGCAAACACAGTAATTTTCTTACAAATCCCTTATCCCAAGTTATTTCCCCTTTTTCTCCTATTGCACTTACTACTAAACTTCCTACTAAAATAAATAATTTCTATAAAATCCTGTGTACTGAATCCTGTAGTCCTTGTTCAAGCAAAAAATCCTGCTGACTTTAGTGGAAATTGCATTTGAGCAAGGCTTTGATCAAACATTTTATATTCTAGAATGCTGTAAATGGAGCAATGGGAAACTCTATCAAGCAGGTGAAAACTTGCATTTAACACCTGTCCTTCTGCAATTTGCTCCTCCTCAGGCACTTCACATCTGGAGGGATACCATGCTAACCAGCATTTTGGTAAAACATCGCTGAAGTCAGGAGTCTTCATATGTCTTCTTCTTTGCCACCGTATACAGTTGAATGGAGAGGGGATGTGGGTTTAGAGAACATTTTACATTATGTGTTCATTTTGCCATGTTTGTTATCAAGTTTACAAATGCTAAACTCCGGAGTCTTTAATGCAAAAATACTTTAATGTAAAAAGAGTGCTTTAATGTAAAAAGAGCTTTATGAAAATGATGTGTGTGAGGTGTTTCTGTTTACTTTGAATTCCAAACAAAACTACAGCAATGTACCAGTGTTGTTGGACTGGATCCTGCTTTGGCTGGAACAGAATACACTGAAGTGCTCTTCTTTTTAAAGGTCTCAGGTGTAATATTGTCTTACATTTCATACCTAGAAAAAGTAAATTGGTACCCTCCACAAGAAAAGCAGTATTATAAGAAACAGAAATAAGTCTTAATGGCTTAACATGAAAACAAAATTGATCCCTGGATTAAATGCTGTTGACTGAGGTTAACCAATACATTGGCATAAATGGGGTCACCAGTTGACCTAAAAGCATTTTCTCCAGTTTCAAAAAGCAAATTTATGGTTTCTTGGCTGTAAATGAAGTTTGTTGCATTAGTGGACACCAGAGACAGTCAGGAGTAACCTGTTCCCTATTTTGAGGTAAATTTCCATACTCAAAAGATGTGACTGTAATAGCATATAAAGGTAGGAAAAACTTGAGAAATTCACATCTTCCCAGTAAGATATGCTACTAAATTTAAAAACTCCACCTTGTGCCAGAGATACATTGAACTATACGCTTACCACTAAAAAAAAGCTAAGACGTATAAGATTTTGCCCTTTCTTAGTGACTCCTATGTATATGAAGGTCAATCTTTGATCTTAGATGTTTCATAAGTCAAAGGAAGGATCATTAGTCACTGATAATTGTCTTTTTCAAGAAGCACCAGGAGCAGCTCCTTCTGTGCTGAAACAGAGTCTGAGTAAACAGACCATGGTACTGTATAGCTCTAGAGTTAGGGGGGCTCTTGAACCTTCCTGTCCTACGCACACTGAACCTCAGTGGCTGACTTTATACCTTGAAGATTTTGTTCACAACTCACTGGGATGAAAGGCTCCATATTATTGCACAATGACATCTTGTTACCATGTCACACAAGTGGGAAAAGATTCAGAGAGAAAAAGCATTCACCTGGACTCCTGATACAACCAGCAGAGAGCCCAAGGGTATCAAGTTTCTAAAAATTGAAAATAAGGATATTTACTACCATTCAGAGAGCACTGTAGCTCTGTTGTCACAGTAACAAGTAGTAGCAATACCATTACTGAACCTAATCACATTTGCAGTCTCACAGCATTGTATTCAACAGAATATATCTGAAGGCTTTCTATTTGCTAGCAAAAAGAAGGATATTAGCCCAAATGAGAAGTGGGGACACAGGATTATGCTCTTATTTCAAATGAAAGCAACATAGCAGGAAAATCATGAATGCATTTTTTAAAATACAATACACAGCATATTCTCTAATGTTCTGCTGCAACTCAAGGCAATTCAACCTTAATCAAACTTCAGAACTCTGGTCATTCATTTGCAAATGTTAAAGTTTTGGGTTGTTTCTTTTTGGGTTTTTGGGGATTTTTTAAGGAATCTGTGACTATTGATATAATTAAGAACTATTCAGCAGGTTGCCATAGGAAACATATTTTTTCAGCTAACCCAATACCTCTACAGATATTTTAGTTATCTAAGGCTTCACTGGAAGTAGAAGAAGACTGTTATATTTAAGAATCAGCATGGATGGCCTTTTTAATGTAGGCAAAATATTTGTTGTCATTAAAAACAAAACTAACTTTATAGTGTCTTCTATCATAGTTGTGCAGGGCAAAAAAAAGTTAGCTTCCTCTTATACTTATCAGGTACTTGCAGGGAAAAAATGTAATAAAAATACAAGAGGAAGAATCCCAATCTGTATGAAATGAGAGCTTGATTAATTTCTTCTCTTTGCTGGTGTCATTTCATTTTGATTAGAAATACTCAACTTGGAGGAGGAATGTTCACTGCCTGTGACTGGTTTTCATGCACCATTCTAATTCGCAGATCTTAAAAACAAGCATGTTCACTTTGTAGTCTGATCTACAGGAAGCAGTGGAACTGAGTTTGAAAATGTGTTTTCTCAAAAGGTACTGAAAGTGGCTCAAGGATGCAGAAAACCCTCTAAAATAACATGTTGAAAAAATACTGTGCATGTGCTCATTAAACTCTGTTTTGATAGCCCTGGCTTGCTCCAGTCAACTGCACTGAATGTCACTGACAGAGCACCATGCTAAGCCCTGTCCCTGCTGTTCCTACCTGCGAAATCTCCCCAAGTCCTGGCTATCCAAAGTGAAAACTCTCTCTCAAGGTAACAGAAATCTTTAGAGCCACCACAGGGATTTAACAGTCCAAAAGAGAAAGCAATAAGAGCTAGTGTGGCCACAGCTCCTGGTGACCAGTACAGCCTAAACCCCACATGAGTTCCCGCACTGGAAGTTCCTGTTGGGTGGAGCTAAGTATGAATGCACATTCTGGGCTATTCACACCTAGATTAATTATCCTTAGTGGTCAAATCGGAAAGGAGAAAATACCACACTGAGTGTCCCCCATGTCAACTGTCTGCTTGTTCATATCAGCTGTATTTCTGTCAGATCCTTTGAATGCTAATTAATCACAATAACCCAGAACATGTCACAGAACATATTTAATCATGTTTAGGGCCATGTAGATCTGATTATTTTTATTATTGTTACCCTGCCTAAACACTCATCTTTCTAGGGTATTTCACCTCTGGTTTCTACACACTCCAGCACTGGACTTCAGCAAGAATATAATACCACTTTTCATCTTCCTCCTCCCAACTCACCTGTTGGTGTTGAAAACACCCTAGATCAGTCGGTAGGGAAAAATATGCACCACTGTACAGTCATCTCAGAAATGAAGCTGCATCCAGTGCTGCAGTAACAGCTGCTTTTATTGTAAATTAGTTTGGTATGGTTTGGGCAAAGAAGATTCAACAAATTCTCCATTTCCCATTTTTCTCCTTTATATCTCCATGGATATAAAGGAGAAAAAAGTTTTGTACAGTATCATTTCACATCACTTAAAATTAGCCTGAGATTTCAGTCTTGACTATAATTTCAAGGTCAGTCTTAGTTAATGCTCTCAAATTGCACTCTTGTAGAGGTGCCTTGCAAAGAATTGTTGTTAAAAATTCCACATTCAGTACTTGCTAAGTAGTTCAGTCAAACTATGCAAGAGTTAAAAAGGTCCTAATCATACAGAAAAAAAATAATTCCAAAGTCCATTGTTAGTAGGGAGAGGCAAGCACAAACAGCAGTTAGCAAAAGCTAAATAGGACATGCGAAAAGACTTCCATTACATAAATAGAGATAATTATAGGGTTACAGAAAATTCCCACAGAGTAAATTTGAGAAGTCATATGGTTAACAAGGACAACTACTGAAAGAAGACCTCTTTTGGTACAAGAACAAATGTGGACAAGAACAGAAATGAGATGTCAACTGATTTTAAGAAGAGCAAAATAAACATGCAGCAGTATTTGCAAGGATGAGATGGAGCTAAACAAATTCTAATCTGTGTTTAAAAATAGAATGTCATTAGAACTAGTAAAAGCAATATTTCTAGCTTTGTTTGCTAAGGTCCCACAACAGTAACCATGAGGACTGACTTTTGGGCACTTCAGTATTAACCCCAACAAACCTAAGAGGCTTATCAGGTAGTACTTACTCTTAGCTCTGTCCACCCCTTTCTTCTGTTTCTGTTTGATTAAAAGACTTTTTAACTCTTCACCTTATTGCAAGTTGAACTTGCAAAAAGACAGAGAAGAGTTCAAAGTCAAGTGCCAGAATGCAAGCAGACAGGGAAAAGGCATAACTGTAAAGACAGATGAAGATGCTATAAAGTTGAATAAAAAAAGAAAAGAAAAAGAAAAGAGCAAAGAAAAAAGAATAGGGAAGAAATTATTGCTTTGGCAGTCCAGCATAAGAGGGAAAGGAAATGCTGTATATTGGTATGTATTTTGATAGGCTTAATCTCTGTATAGCCATGTAATGTTGTAACTCTTAATAGAGCAACACAGAAAAGGGAAGTATGGGATGTAATTGCCCAGGCAGTTATGAGGTATGCAGGCATACGTGAGCTCTTGCACACAGACCAGAACAAACACGAACACTTATTGTTGATTTGATAAAGAAATACAGCATATTTGGTGGCGTGTGCCAGCCAGCTGCCAACTCACTGGTGAACTGAACGTGCCTACAGCCTGGACTGAGTGGTCTTGCTGCCCCACACAGCGTCTGAGCTGCTCATTACTGCCTTTCCCAGAGAATAAAGGAGATCATCGGGAGTAGCCAGGAGTAAATGATCTTGCTATTAAGCATTCCCAGCTCACCCCTAATGAGAATCTAGGTGCCTGGGACATGATTAAGGGTCACATACCAATAAGCTGTTCGAGCCTCCGCCTTCTCTCCCTTGACTTCAGGAACCCTCGCTTGATTATTAGTGGCACTTTCTAATTCACATTAAGAACTCACAATTTTGGAAGAAGGCCAGCAATACTGATCATAACTCTTGCATGGGGCAACTTCTTCAAGCTGTCTTTTGCCACTCCACTCCTCCACTAGGAAAACTTTTTCTAAAAAAGACTTTAGGGAAACAGGATCACTAGTGCAGCTGGTATAAAGCTGCAGTGCTTATTTTTGGCAGACCTACAGACTTTTACCAGCTGTTTAATGCCAATATTAAGCATGGGATATTGCTATTTGTCTATTCTTCTTGGAAAACCTGGGCATATCCAGAGATAAGCAAGTAATGGCAAGGTCCCAGAGGCAGCCAACCTTGTACCTATGTTGTGAAGGATCCTAGGCTGGTTCAGGGTTGGTCTGATAGCTCCAGTTGTGTTTGTACTCTGAAAACAGTGATTTGTTCTCACAGTCAGTGTTGAGCTGAAGCTTAGACCTATGCATCTGCCCTTGCTGAGAGAAAGTAGGAGAGAAATTCCCAAAGGGAACTTTTGCAAGCAAAGTCCCTTCATTTCCCAGTGCCGTTCAGGCATGAGCCTTCTTCAGCTTCTGGCATCACACCATTTCAATTTCCTGCTGCACTCAGTCAAGAACATTTCTGTCTAACATGTTCCAAAGAGGAGTGTCGTTAGCATTAGTGCTTAAGGTCTTTGAAATCACAAAGAAAAGGCAGGTGTGTCAATATGGAAGGCATTATGAGAGAGCAGCAAGGTTAGAATATTTCTATTTAAAGCTGACCCGCTTTAATGAGGAGAATAGATCATACAACAGACAGATTTTGTGAGATTTTATAAATTCTGTCTTCAAACCAGTTTGTCTCAAGTTTATTCTCAACTGTTCAGGTTCCATGGAGTAAAAAGGAAGGAAAAAGTATTAAACAGCAGAATGATCCTATAAATATGTTTGTCAGCGTCTTCTACTAAGTAAGGGAATATTTTAACTTATTAGCTAAGTACAACTCTTTGTACTTCATCAGAATAAATGGTTTAAGATAATTTAAAAGCATTTTCCATGGACTAGGATATAGCTAGCAACCTATATTCTAAAAGTAATCTGTAAAAACCTTCCATGCTTTCTCGCAAAAATTGTGCCAATCCTTTTCACAGACAGAATACAAAAGACTGTGTGAGGTGTCTGGCAGCTAAGAGTAAAACATATATACATTGAGCATGTTTTACCTAAATAAGTTAACACAAAACAGGAGAAACAGAAAAACCCTAAAGAGACAAATTGAATTAATGAAAAAGGCTAAAGCTGCTAGAAGGCCAATGTTTTTAGGCCACTAGACCAAAATGTATCTCCTTCTGCAGCAAGCCCCTGGGACAATTACCTTATTTTGTCCTTTGTGAATCACCTTTACCTTTTCTTTTTTTTCCCCAAGTTTTCGTAATCATATTAAACAAACTGAATAAGTTGTGTGATTCTTTTATTTTATCGTTTTGGCTAATTTCTGGACAGATTCCAGAAACTTGTCTCTCTGCCACTGAAGTATGAGTCTCATCACATAGCGCAGTAAAAATAAATCATGATTTGCATTTCTCAATAGCCTTCAAATAACTACATGGAGTAAAGCCAAACCCAACCTCTTGATTGAAACAAATAGCTTACATTTTCACATACCCAGATTGTTTCTCGTTCATGTAAAGAACAATTTCTGCCTCCCAATTTCCTCATGGGCCACTGTGTGACTTACTACCAGCAACATTTCTCCCAGGTAGCTCACGTAGTAAGTGCTTTGAGTCAGCAGTCCAACCACAACAGCAAACTTTGATAGGATTTACTTCTACCATTGAAACCTTCTGGCACGTATTCAGCTCGTGACTCAGGGTGCTTATCTGTGAAGCGAAACTCCCTCTGGGGTGTGAAGCACCATCATCTCAATCACTTCTCCTTTTCCTCCAAAAAAACAAACAAACATTCAGCACACTTCTGAGTCTAGGTCCTTCCTTCTTTCTCATTCCTCACCCAACCCTAGCCAGAGGCAAGCTCTGGAAAATGTTAAGAACACAGGCACAATTGTTCTCAGCTTCTACCCTATGCTCATTATATTGGCAAAGTCCAAAACCATTTGCTTCTGCCATTGTACTTTTAAACACTGTAGTTCTAGAATATCAGCAAAATCCCAGCACCATTCTTCAAAATAGGTTCCTGCCTTCTATTTGTCATGCTTTCATTCAACAAATGTATCACCATCTTCTCATAGTTTTCTGGCAGATTATTAAACACTCAGCCCTTAAAATAACATGTGTCCTCAAAAGGGGCACCCTTACTGATTCATAAGGTAAGTAGACATAAGACAGAGAGGTCATGTACACACAAATGTTAAATTAAAAACCGATTCTAGTATAGTTAAAACAACACCCCAACATAGCTACTCCCGTGCAGGCAGCAGACCAAAACAAAAGTGGAGTAGGGCATGTAAAATCACAGCCACTTTTACTTGCTTAGTCCATTTGATGAAAACCTCCATGGTTTAGCTGAAATAGTTACTCTGGTACAAAGACATGAAGTCCATAGCTGCAGCACAAGATTTGAGGAAAGTAGGAATCCTGAACCATTGTAGTTCAGTGACTGTATTATCTTCAACAGACTCTCCCACTCGTATTGTCTCCTTTGCAAAAACCTATGCACCAAATGCAGTTCCAGAGGAATTCCAGATTTTGTAGGCAGATTGTATTTCTAAAAACACAGAATAAACACTTCCTTGTGAAGAGTTAGCTTTACTAGTCCACAGACTAGCTTGGCTATTTTCTCTACGACTATTGGCCAAAGAAAGAAACGAAAGAAAGCTGCCAGGAAGAAAGCCTGGGCAGATCAGGCAGGGGCAGGGACAGGCAGGGGCAGAGACAGAGATTAAGAGAAATGTAGTGTGGGTAAGGAAGTAGAGAAGTTTGAACTTCAGAGGAAGCCAAGGACAACTCTTGAGAGAGAGTAAGAAAGGAAGTTTCTATACATGCTTAGGATTGCACCTGCTAATCTGCACAATGCAAACCCACGGGAAGTGACTCAGTGGTCAGAGCCTGACACACAAAAGGAAGCATCCTATATTCCAGGAAAAGGTATTTGGCTTATGCATGGACATAATGTTTTTGTTCAGGTCTTGAACCACAACTGCATTTGGTCGTGTTTCTCACAGGCAGCAGTTGCCCTTTCTAACTTACTATTTTTAACTCAAGACCATCAAAGAGGAAGAGAAATTTTTGAGGAAGATTTCAGTACTTTATCCACGTTTATATGAAGGAAGGACAAGAGTCATAGTGCTCTGAGCACCTAACCTAGCCCAGCTTCTCTGTGTATCTTGATCCATAACATGGCATTATGTAAAAATTAACAAAAACTTGCTTATTTGACATTCCAGGCCAGGCTCTCACACTGAAACTACTGAAACTACTTTGTGTAGTCATATCTTTTTTATCCTGATGCAACAAGATCACAATACAGTGCTGTCATACCAGATATACAAATCTCAAGGACAAAGAAGCAGTAGGGCATTGTGGTTACTGAATCCTGCTAACTCACAGAACAAACAAAAGGGATTTCAGTGTCTAATTCTCTTTGCTTCCCCTACCTGCAATGGCTTTAAAGGAGAAGACGCAGGATGAATGAGCTGAAGTAGCTCCTGGTTAACGAAGTTACTGCAAAGTTGTATAGACTGCCATCATCTTTTGCAGACAAGGATGCCCATAACTGGAATTATCCTTCAGCCAACAGCAACCCTATTACCTTAGAATCCCCAAATGCACAACTCTGGAAGTTCTTTTCCTGGAGTCTGGCAGGACCAATGTCCTATGGGCCCACAGCATGCCAGGAGCAGCAGTCAGGAGAAGGCCACCTTAATGCTACCCTGCAGACTTGCTCCAAGTGCCACTTGGCAGAACCATAGCATGCAATCTTGAAGGTTCTGCCTCAAAGGCAGAAAAGTTTCCAGCTCCTATTTGACTCATATAGCACAAGTTTAAGGTCAAAACATACTAATCTCATCCAATTGCATTTTCTCTCTGGAAGGAGCAAATACAGCCTCTGTGAAGCCTAGCATAGTGTACATTGTAGACAGTGAGAGGTTCCTGTAAAGGCTCACTGAACTGCATTTAACGGGTGTTTGCCCTGAGGATGATAACTAGTCACTGTACTGGTGAGACGTGCAAAATGTCAGGGCAATATAGAGAAGCGTTGTGCTCAGGAAGCGTGTGATGTGACTAATAGAGTATGACAAGGGGTGTGGTTATCATGAGATATTTACCTCCCTTCAGTGTCTTCGTGAGACATGAGAAAATAAGAATCTCCCTCCTCTCCCTGTCTCTCAGGAACATGTTTATTCAATTAGAACTAAACTTCCAAAATTTATCATACTGCTCTTACTAAAAGCCCTTTTGAGGCAGTTTCTCAGGAAGGAAGTTTAATACAAGATTCTAAATTCCCATTCCGGCTGCGTAATGCTGGACACAGAATTCAGTTTACTTCACAGTAAATAGTTTATGAAAAAGCTAAGTTCTTGACCAAAACAATGTATTTCAAGCAAGTGTAAAATTTCTTTGCTGTTTGAATAGGAGGTCTCCATGTAGGATGGACTACTCCCATCTCTACCAAGATTCTCTTGGTAGACTGCCCAGCTCCCTGTGTCTGTCTTGGTGTGAAACCTCAAGGCAGGTAGGAAGGAGTGAGTAGCCCCTAAGCCAATGCGCATCCGCCTGCAACATTTTTTTCCTAGATGCAAAGGTAAGAGAAAAAGAACATGCTGCTCCGAAGAAAACAGATGAAAGAAAGAATGGAGGAATCAGGGAGAAGAGCACTGGAGGGGTGCTAGAGCAAGGTCATGAAAGGTAAATGCTGGAATGTTAACCAAAAGATGGAAAAGTAGTAAATGAGAGAGCAAGGTAGAGAGAGAGAGAGAGAGGAGAATGAAATGGACTTTCAGGATGGAAGAAAGGGAGCCCAGAGCCTGGAAAAGGAAATAGTCATATAGGACAACTGAGGTGCAACTTCAGTGAAAAAAGGGGGAAAATCAGTTAAAGGAAATGCTAATGGAAATTAACAAACTGGGCTTGACAAGAAAAAGAAGGGCAAGGGGAAAGAAACTGAACAAAAAATACATTATGAAGAAAAAAGGAATGAGGAGTAGATAAAATATTTTACCCATTACTTTTTTTCTTTTGGTCTTGTTTGTCTCCCAGAATATCTCATGCTGAAATAAATGGAATTTTATTTCACAAGGAAATCAGCTATTTAAAATAGAAGGAGTGCTGTATACATAACCCAAATTTTACCCTTCAACTCCAGCCTCCAATCCATGAGTGACCCTTCATTTCCACTAAATATTCACCATGCAGACTCTGGTCTAGGTAGATTTACACCTGTAGGCATCTCAAGTCAACAAATACTGTTCAACAACAATAAAGACAGCAAAGAAATTAATTTGTTCATTCATTCATTCATTCATTCATTCATAGAATTTCCTGTAGATTTTCCATAATGATTCTGCAGAACTGAATATCAGGTGGGTTTGGCGGTTTTTCCCTTTTTATTCATTGCAACATCAGGAGACACTTGCAATGTGTGACAAAAACAGGAAGCAGTTGGTGGTAACAGACAACTCTATCTGCATCTCTCTCCCCCTCACACCTCATGACAGAACAATTCTCATCACTATCATCAGCACCCACATTTTCATACCTATGTTAAAAAAAAAACGAGATAACATACCCAACAGCTGCTAAATACCCAGATGCATCAGCCAAAGAGCTGGGCTTCAGGACCTCAAGCTCATGACCATGACAACCAGCTGCAAGATTAAAGCACATAAATTGTGCTGAGGCAAATAACCATGCCTTCAGAACTCTGAAAATTGTTGCCTTCTTCAGGTTAGAGACTGTACTTGTGAGGGAGGGCATGGGAAGCTTCAGATCAGTGGAAGACCCTGGCAGGCAGGCAGGCAGCTTCACAGTTACAGACAGAGCCTCTCCCTGCCTTCTTCCTGCAGAAGCAGACCAGGCTTTGGGGATGTCTGTGCTTAGCTGCAGAGAGAACATCCCTTAATAACAAGATACGCATTTTGAGCAGTGCTCAGGTCTAATTAAGGTAAAAGGGCTAATTTTGTATCAGAATATTGTGCTAAAATCTGTACCATCAAGACTGCTTACAGTCAGCAGCATCCCAGCACTTTCTTTCATACAATATTAGCAAACCACTCCAGGAAAGTTTGAATAACTGCAGACTGAGGCTACTTCCCATATTTTTGTGAAATAAAGACTGGTCTGTCTTCACTGGAGCAGAAACCAGGTAGGAACAATCACAGAACCATATCCATGGTAATGAGGAGACATAATGCATAAGTGACACACAAACTTCCTATCATATTTACATGTTATGTGTGTAATGACATGGAGCTCTAGAAGCAGCACAAAAGGTTGAGTTTGGCTTCCTATGGTGCTCCTAACTGGAGTTTATTGTGTCTAATATTTGCCTGCAGAGTTTACCCTGAGTACTCATCAAATCCTCCATACAGATGGATTCTTTGGTGTAGAATACTGTTAGACTCATTGCAATATTTTCTCTTGAAGGGTTATCAATAAGACTCACTTGGACTCCAATAATCTTACAAGTTCTACACTTCCCATTCAAAGTGGCTAGCCAGCTCAAAATCTACTGAGTATTCTCATGTTAGAAATCTAGGCTAATTCTACTAAAAAAATGGTCAAAATAAGTTGTAAATTCCTGAAGGGATATCTGTCTGTGGATTCTAAGACTTTTATTAGAGTTTTCATTACTATTTCCTTACACATGGAATACTGTAGAGCTGGGGCCCTGGTAATCCACATTATCTATATTCCCATCCAAATAATCAGGTCCTCTTGAGAGAATTGGGAAAGTTTTGTAAAGAGCATCTATTTTTCAACAGGATCAGGATGACTTCTACTGGTCATCATGAGACAAGGCATCGAATATCTTTTTTTAAAAAGCACTGCCAAAAAAAATCAGGCATGGATCGAAATGAAATTCATGTATTTTTTCCACAGCTTAGAATTGATGGAGAAATTAAACAGAATGGAGAGAGAGAGCAAGAGAGCATGTGATTTGTGGTTTCAAATAGACACTGAGGGTGCACTCAGCTGCACTAAAGCTGCCAGGAATTTCTGACCCCATGTATCTCCAGTTCCTGGAAAGTCCCACCAACAAACAGCAAGAACACATTCCCTCTGATAAGATTCTGTAATTTAGCAAATATTTCTCTGTGTGTCCAACAGTTTCTGCTGTTTGTTTAATGATGTTATAGAATACTTGGCTCTGCACCTGAATTGGGGCAAGGTGAGCAGGCTCATTGCCCATGTACAAATGTGCTCTCATTGCATCACATACCCCACAGTTCCTCTGAGTTGAGATCCTGCTGAAGTCGCTGCCAAAGCACATGGAAGGGTTGTCAGCAGTGCTGGGGGCAAAGGTTGAAGATATCTTTCACAATATCACCAGTTTGTTCATTGAGACTAATGTAGGAAAAAGGGTATTACTTCAGGTGCCTTTCGTAACAGCTTCACTTGTTAAAGCATCCATTAGGACAATAATCTGAAATTCGGTACCATGGTGGGAAGCTCTGGGAGGAATCCACCATAATGAGGATTGAAACAAATACTCAAAACTGAATATTTTTTTCTTCATCAGAAAAAGCTTTTGACTACATGAACAAACTGTAGATACATATATTGATGTCAAAAATTCTCGAGAAATAGGTTGACTTTGTAGAACCTCCTCTTCAAATATAGTACAGGAAAGTCTGCCTGCACACCCAGTTGCAAGGCACAGCAGAAGACTACTTATCAAGGTGAGGAGGTATTTACACAATTTGGGTCACTGTAATCTCTGCAGTCAGTGAAAGAGTTCACTAACACAGATAACAAACTCTATATCTACTAATCCATGATTTTTTAGAAATGTTCTTCCATGCATGCCCTTTTTTAGCTAGGTAAATGTGCAAGAAGCAGAAGCCTGAGGTAAGGTCATACATATATATATACACACACATATATATATCAACAGGCTAAATTCCCACCATGAAGTCATGGCCATGATTTTCATTTAAGGCATGCAGTTCCATGCATACCTTAAAGCTTTGACTAAGTTTGTGTTAAAATATTGCATTTCTTCAAGCTGAACTGTGCAGAGAAAAACAGCTTCAATCTACTCTTACATGGCTTTGATTGGGTCAATAAGACAAAAGGTTGATTGATCCACCTTACATTTACTCATTTAACAGTCAATGAAATCAAGAACATCCCTTAAAATAAGTGAGATCATGTCACTCTACTTGCCTCAAGCCTTGGTGTTTCTCCTTTCTGGACTAGAATCACTGAACCATTTAGGTTGGAAAAAACCTCCAAGACTGAGTCCAGCCTTTGACTTTGTCAGCTAAACCATAGCACTAAGTGCCACATCCAGTTGTTTCTTGAACACCTCCAGGGACGGCAACTCTACTGCCTTCCTGGACAGCCCATTCTAATGTCTGACCAGACTTTCAGTGAAGAAATTCTTCCTAATATTCAACCTGAACCTCCCCTGGCACATCTTGAGGCTATTTCCTCTTGTCCTGTCACTTCCTGGAAGAAGAGACTGACCCCCACCTGGTTACACCCTCCTTTCAGGTGGTTGTAGAGAGTGATAAGGTCTCCCCTTTCCTCCAGGCTGAACACTCCCAGCTCCCTAAGCCTCTCTTCATTGGTCACATGCTCCAGAGCCTCCATCAGCTGTGTTGCCCTTCTCTAGACTCACTGCAGTAACTCAAAGAATAAATCAGTCCAGTCTGAAGAGGCCAGATGGAAGGTATTCCTCCATAATTGTATGTCTGTTGTTCCTTCAAGGATTTTTCTCTGTGACATTGGGGTCATTTCTTTCTAGCTGGATTTCTTTGACAGAGTTTCTGATGCAATAATGCACAGTCAGTCAAGAGAACATCATAACATTACCATGAAAAGCATATGTTCTTTACAAAAGAACACACCAAAACTCTCCTTTTACACTCTTCAAAATGATCACCATCTTATCTTTAAAATTCTCACCCTTTTCCTTAGGTTAAAGGGCAATTCACTTGATTACCAAATATCAAGACTGAAAGGTGTATTTTACTGGTCCACTATGCTTTCCTAGTACAGTTATAATTCCAAATTGTTTTAAAACTCCTTTTGTGTGACACCTATAACGCAAACACCCTATAAACATAGAGAAGATTAACATTCAAAATGGCATCAAGTCATAAAAAAGAAATCTCAAATGATGCAAAACTGGTCCAATTTTGCTACAAATTTAGCAGTGAAGACCAAATTTGCCCAAATCCTTGAGGTCCAGCTTTCCTTTTAGTCCTAAAACTTAGGTATGACCTTGAATTATAGTAGAAGTAACAAAGTGAAGGAGGGATGGATACTCATTTTGGAGTCAGAAATCACCTAATGGTTTGGGTATTTCTACAATTTTTCCACTTATTTGTCATCCCCAGTTCCCTCAGTGGAGAGCATTTGAGGTCAGTCATGACCCATGATTGAATAAACACCATTCCTGTCAGCTATTTTGCCCAGGTTAATGTTTGGCATCAGAATGAGACTCATTCTAAGTTGTTTATCACAATGACTGTGATAACATTACTTTGGCAGTACCTATGGGTTATCATTTGCTTTTCCAATGCACACAATAGTCTGCATATAGTTTGTTGAAGGGAAGGCATGGGGGTTCAGCTTTAAAATTCAACACGGGATCTTTGCCTTAGCAAAAAGCAGTAAAAAGTTCTGTGCGAGTAATGAGCACAAGTAGGTCTGAGTCTATCTGCTTATCTGATTGTGCACAAACAAATTTCTCTTTCAAATACTCTGCTGCATGCACTCTAATCAAACCAGTCCACAAATAAATCAGTGTTGTCCTTGATTATTTTTGTCTTCCCTGCTGCCAGATATGTGCCCTTCACAGGGACCTGAGAGTGATATGGCCACTGATTTCAGTGGGGCCCAGATTTCAATCTTGATCTTCTCTAGTCCAAAGAAAAGAGCCGTAAGTGTCTTCAGGGACCCAGGTACTCACAGAGAAATTCAAAACACTTAAAGACACTGTGGCAGCATACAGGGTTGTCAAAGTAGCAAAGACTCTTCTATATTGATTAGTTCCATGTTTAATATATACATACTCTTGAATTGTTTGCAAATAACCTCTTTTGTATGAGAACAGCACTGGCTTAGTCAAAGCCAGATCAAAGAGGCACGTATGATTCACATCCACTAAATAAACACTGATGCCTGATGGCAGTAATACAGCTATTTATATTCATTGCTTGATTTAACCAGTGGCATTCCTTTAATATGATAATAAGCAGAGACTGTTTGCTATGAAAAAACAACAAGAGACTTGAGTGCTAAACTTGCTCTTAACGCCAAATGAAAGTGATATTGGTGGGCAAGTTGAGATTTGCTAATTAACTTCCCCTACAGACGAAATCAGAAGTTTAATTTTAGATTGTGCTCTGGAATTTCATAAGAACAAATACGCAGAAAACTTCAATGAGATTTAAGCACTTAAATACATGGGAGAGTTTGTAACCAGGTCCCATCAGTGACCTCTGTGTTTCACTGGAATTACAGTCCTGCAAATCTGTCATTTCATCTCCTTTGTAGCACTGTGTTAGAAAAATGAGGCCAGAGGACTGTTTTAAATAGCATTATCACCAGTGACTACAGCCCTCACACTTAAAAAAAATCACTAAACTGCTCTGAAACCAGCAAATAGTTCTCAGGAGCAACAATTAGGTGGTGACAGACAACCCCCTCTACTGAAAGGGAAGCTGGACTAGCCTTGTGCTACAGACACCCACTGATTACCTGCACTCAGCCAAAGGCCCTTCCAGATGCTGCTGTTCCACAGCCCCTTCTAGTTACTGTCATTTTGCAGGCAGTCTTCTGCCCTGTGTTCATCATCTATATTACTTGACCAGAAGAAGAAAGAATGTATGAGAATGAAAACCTTTTAGAATGCTGGAAAGCGTACTTTGTGGGAAGGAGCCTTACCCATGCTACAAGAGTATACACGCTTACCCGGTTTGCAGTAACAGCTATCTGATTTCCAGTGGTCAGTGGTGCCTTCAAGCAACATGAAATTGGTGGTGAAATCATTGAAACCACATGCACAATGAGATGGTATCAGAGGAATCAAAAAATCTTTTAATTTGACCATGAGATTGATAAATACAGCAGACTCTAGTAGGAAACCAAGAATGGAAAATGTCCCAGAATGCAAAACTAAATACAGCAGCAGGATGGATGCCCACTTGAAGAGACCCTCCCAGGGCAGGGTGGCACTCTCCTGTCCTGGTACTATTTCCATAATACCAAGTTCTACAGTCACAAATTTTCTTCCTGTAAGATACAAGATTTCTTTAGTCTGCTGGACTCAAAACCAAAGAAAAACATTGGAAAGCTTTGAAAATTAGGGCATATGCTATCTATCATACAGAACTTGGGACTGGTGAACGTCCACAGCAGCTATAAACAGCTGCTTCCTAGACAGAATGCTTTGCTTCAACAGTTTTTTCTTAGCATGAAATGGAGCCAAAACCTCAGTGTTCTGCTTTTCAGTAAATTCACACAGGAGCAGGATTGTGGTTTAGACATTCCTACCAGTTTCAGAGGCACACAGTAAAACTGATCAGGCAGGCAATTCTGTAGACCAGAGGGACTGGCACATCCCAGCTCTCAGTTCTAGAGTTACGTGGTGAGCTGGGGTCATCACTTTCTCAGATTCCTAGCATGCCATGACAGACATCCAGCTCTTTCACAATTCCACTTGATACACACAAAGCACAGCAACCCAGAGGCTCTAAATCAAATGTTTCATGGCTTATTAGGAAAACTTTTGGCCCACTTATCCACAGTCTCCTTTCAGAGATCTGCACCTTCCATTCCAGCCCCCCTTGGGATGCACAGTGCTGGGCCCAGAAATAACAAGGTGCAGATGGCAGCCCATTGTCCTTAGCCATGTGACAGCTCATGCTATTGCTTTTCTTCAGCTTATGAGCAAAGCAGGGAGGGGAGGGGAGGGAGGTGACAAAAGGCCTGTTATTGCTCTGTGCAGGCTGTGAGCCAGAAGTGAACCTAGCTGTGTTGCCCTGATGTCACCATGGCTGGACGTGCCCCAGGGACTCCAGGTAGAAGCTGCAGTGGGGACAGTGAGGGCCTCGCCTTCCAACACTGAGCTGGTCAATGAAACAGAGAAACCTGCAAAGCTGTTAGGAGTGGGACCCAGAGGAGCCAGGCCAGACAAGTTTTTATTTTCTGGTTTCTTTTTTCAATTAAGTTTGACATTTTTGAGAGCAAGCTTGCTTACAGACTATTAATCTGTGGCTGAAGGCCAAGGAAGGAAAACACTTCAGTGAGAACTGAACACTGGAAAGCTTTGTCTGCAGTACAGCATGCTAGGATAATTCTAGTGAGTTTTGAGAAACTCAGTGGTAGTTCAGGCCTGTGTGACACAAACATGTTCATACAGTATTTTCAGAAGAGGAAAGGGTGAAATTTTGATGCCTATTTCCTTCATTTCCTTTACATTCAAGAGTCATATCATCTAGAGAAAAGCGTGCACTAATTGATATTTGCCACCAGCTAAACAAAATGGTCATAATCAACCAACAGTGAAAGGCTTGTAACACTTGCAGCAGAGCGAGAACATCTCACTGGACCTTTGGAAGGAGCTGAATTTTAAATTTTAGGCATATGAAGATCAGGTGACAGATTCAGAGGATAAAAATGAGAAGTGCCATGATTTTTATCTGAAGCCTGATTATCTACAGCAGCTAGAAGGGATTGCATTTGAGAAACAGTTCATGCCTGACTTTTTGAGATATAATGCTAAAAAATGAAAAAAAGGGTGAAAAATATAATGAAGTAAAACTACCACCTAGTTGTACTGCATACTACTTTTAAAGCTATCAATTTGATATCTAATCCTTAGGGTTCTTGTTCACATGTTACTCAGGAAAACAATATTTCATTTCAGCAATGGAATAAAGCAAAACATTGGGCTGCAATTTCTGGAAAGATCCAAGATCTGCATTTGAACATTACGTCTTAGATGTACCCCTTAAAACAAATAAACTAAAGCCACATGTGGTGGAACTTAAACAGGCACCTGTTATCTCAAAATGAACGAGTGTTAAATGAATACTTCCTCTGGAAGTTTTGGGAGCAGCGTTTTCTATCATATGTCTCTCACATGCCAGAAGAAACTCTGGAAAATATTTCCTGTCAAATAGAAAATGGAAAGTGTTCAGGAGCAGATGGAAGGAATCTTTGCACAAAATTTTCACTGCATGCTAAGGCTTTGACCATACCCACAGGCAAGAATGAAATACAAATTGCTATGAAAACAACTCATCAGTGTGGGAACTGTAGAGCAAAATGAAGGCAAAAAAGTGACTTCACTTAAGATATTATAAAGGTAAAGATTATAATTCCCTCTTATAATGCCAGTCTCTTAATAATAGTTGTTACAGCTTTGAATCTAAGTGTCTTAACTTTAGCTTAATTTGTAATTGCTCATTTTTGCTGGAAGTTATTCATGTGGTGGTGAGGAAGGACTGAAGGAGTCCTTTCAGCCAGTGTGTAGAAGGCTTCTGTTCATTTGCTTCTCAGTCAATCATGATTATACATGGTCAGATAATTATGAGTGGTTTGTTTAACAGAACAAGAAATAGAGGGGATTTAAGCATTTAACCACTGCAAGCCATATGCAGAGATAACAATTTCAAACCTACAGGCAATCTGATTTCAGACATTTCTGACTTTTGTATTTTATATTGTTTTGTGTCCCCAGACTCTGGAAGCTGAAGAAAAAACATGATGTAGGGTTGTAGAGGTGTAGCAATTTGAAGGTTCAGAATGCTACAGTAGGCAGAAAGTATACACACATTCTGAATTACTCCCATGTTTGTAATTTTAAGTAACATTTTGCTCAAATATTGCTTTTAGCAGCACATAGGGAGACTGGGTAAAGCCTCAAAGAGGAATCAACAGCAGCAGTGACTGCTCATCAGCTATAGATTAGATCATTTTCAGCATGTGAAGAGTATACCATGTCTGCACTCTTCAAAGCAGAGTGAACTGACCTACATGACCACAATCCTGCTGCGGATTGCTGCCATCTGCCATGCATGTTTATCTGGGCTGATAAGAGCACTGCCTCCATCTCACCTCTGTCCCTTGAGCGGCACCCATTGCCAGGCTCCCCAGCCCAACCTGCTGCCAAATAAAGTAGGCAACAGGAGCTGTGATCAGGACAGGCCTGGAAGAAGGAAAAGGGCAGAAAGGAAGACAAAAGGAGGGGAGAAGCAAAGCAAATTTGAGTTGAAAAGGAGCAGCACTACTCTGCTGTGACAGGGGAAGGAGGGAGGCCGGGTGTGAAGACAGGAAGAGTTTTTTGGCAGTATAGACAGCATTTGCAGCACCAGCTGCAAGTATTTCATGGATTGGATTTCGGGGAGACATGGCACTAGTCACTGAAAAAAATAACTACAATAAATGTGCTTAGATGGAGGGCTTTTTCATTAAAAGCTATAGGAATAAACAAAGGCCTCTAAATGCTTGCTTTTTTTCTTTAATTGAAAAGTTTCTCACTTTGCTGCTATTCTCAACAAGTTTTCATTGTGTTCATAGAACAATTAGAGGCTCCCTCCTCTGGCTCAGTTTAATACCTATATTTATAGGTATTAATATGGGAATTTTCCCATCAAAATCTTTGCAGGAGAGGGACAAAAGGAAAAAGACTGCTTTATAGTATTAAGTGGGGACTCGAAATCCTGCAGAAATTGTATTTCTATGGGAAATTATTCATTTTTTTTCTTTCTGTGTCAAATCAATGACTACATTTTCAGCACCTAATTGAATGTCACAGTTTTAACTCAAAGCCAAGCAAAATAAAGTGTATCAAGAAGAGGAAGCAAAAGAATTCTCATTCTCTTCACTTTTTTCTTGAAAGATCAAAAACTATAATAAGATAGGTCTGAATTTCATGAAACTTGAGATCCTTATAAGCTAGGAAAATAATTTTGTTTGAACTATATGCCTCTTATGTTCAGTTTGAGAATAACATATTTCTAAGTCCCTTACAACATTAAATACAGGCTTCTGTAATTGGAGATTCTGTCTCACTGATACTTCCATGACATTTTGTCCAAATCCTGATTATATTTCATTTAAATTGTTAATAGCTTTTACCACAGATCAAAGTCTTTGCATGGGAGTTTCTGAACCTAGATGAGTCTTAGTGCAATAGCATTCTGCGGTCAGGAAACTACACCAAATTCTGATGGCTAAACTACGTAAATTACATTTATAGGACTGAATTGACCAAATTTTAGTTTATACTTCAAATATACAGTACCTGTCTGAATGCTATAATCAAATAAGCATTCCTAGGATGGTGACATGCAGGCTCAATGTCCCTCACAGCCCTGAGGGCTTAACAAGCCTGACTGTCCCTGCCCAGCTCCTGGGGCTCCTCACACCACAGCCATGGCTCAGAACCCTACATCAGCTCATTTTTGGCTGTTACTGATGTAAATTAAAACCTGCCCTTTTGCAGAAAAAAGCCTTTGTGATAATTTATGCACCACACCAATATATATGTGTGTGTGTGTATCTGAAAACTGCATTTAAAGACATTACTCAAGAAATCTTTCCTCAATCATTCCTGAGGTGTTTGGGAAGGGATTGCTTTTTTTCCTCCTTCTTTTTCTTCACTGGTCCCTCTGGACCGTGCCAAGGGCTGGCATGTTCTAACCTCAGCTGGCAGCTGAGCACCTTACAGATGCTGCCCCAGTGGGATGGGGGTAAGGGAATTGGAAGGGTTAAAGTGAAAAAACTAATGGGTTATGATAAAAACAGTTTAAGAATTAAAATATTTTTTTAAAAATAATTCAAATTGTCACAAAAAAGAAAATAACAAGAGAAAGAAATAAAACCCAAGACAGACAAGTGATGCAAATGAAAACAACTGCTCACCACCAACCAGTGTGCACCCAGTCCCTGAGCAGTGGTCTCCAGACAACTTTCCCTCCACAGCCCTATTGCCAAGCATGATGCTACATGGTATAGGATATTCCTGGGGTCAGCTGTCCCAGATGCATCCCCTTCCAACCTTTTGTGCATCCCCACCCTTCTCACTGCTGGGTTGGGTGAGAAGCAGAAAAGGCTTTGACTCTCTGTAAGCACTGTTCAGATGTAACAAAAACATCCCTGAACTACCAACACTAGTTCCAGAACAAATCCAAAGCACAGCCCCACACTGGCTACTGGGATGAAAATTAACTCCACCTCAACCAAAACCAGCATTTGTTCTTAGGTAATAGATGTAAAACAAAGAACCGTAGCCTCAAAACTGTCACATCTTTCTTCCTCCTGTTCCCTCCACCTCAAACAAGGACTAGTCTGTCAAGCTTGCTTTAGCTGTGATATAAGAAAAAAAATCATGCCCTTATTGTTTCTCCTTTTCTTAGTTGGTTTTGCATTAAAAATCAAGATATAGTAACCTTGAAAATAATTTGAATATATAGTGAACCAGAATACATACAGCAAAAATCTTCCAAGGAGACTGACTAACTTTCTGTTCCTATAAACAAGTTTGTGATTTGTGCCACAATTGATAGCAGGCAAAGAACACATCCCCCCACCCCAACCCCCCCCCCCCCAAAAAAAACCAACTGTTTATTACACTTTCCTCCTCTCTATCCCCTCAACAAAATGCTTGAGATCACTCTGAAAATCCCTATGAGCTAATGCAAAGAAGGAGGCACTCACAAAAGTAATAAAAAAAAAAAAAAAAAAAAGCTAATACACCTCTGTGAACACCCATGTAAAAAACAAATATTTTTCTAGAGAATACACTGGTGATTAGCCAGCACTGAATCGGTGCATTAGCTGGGAAATCTCAAACTGGCAAACCAAAACCACCACACACTTCCTACACAACATCCAAGAAGATAAAACTCAGTGATCTGATGCAGGATCTTTTTGACCAGAAATAAACAAGTGGTGTTTTGATGCCATGTTCTTTCTTTTGACAGGCATTTTAAGAGGTAAAATCTGAAAACTGCTGATGTCAAAACTTGATGGGAATAATTCTGCTAGCAATTTTATTGGCAGTCAAACAAAATTAGACCGTGCAGACACATTCCAAAAGGTAGCAATGAAATGCTCAATAATATAAATAAAAATAAAGTACAGATGGGAACTGAAATTGTGGTGGAGTAGGATAGAGATTAAAGACAATTACAGTTTAGACCAGAACCCAAGTGCTTTTATGTCAGTTAACTCATATATATTGGAAATATTGAGAGGGGATGCACAGGAAGAATGGCTAAACAGAACAAAAATAGGAACCACAGGTACTGTATTAGAGCAGAAAGAGGCTGAAGGCCTCCATCCATTCCAACTTGCAAAAGCCTGGGTTACTTCCAAACCTCAAAAAGAAATAGCTTCTGAAGTTGCTGGTCCTCTCCACAGAATTCATTGCCAAATCTTCCAAGAGGTCATACAGCCAGAGAACAGCAAAGAGGAAGAAACATAGTAGAGGATCATTAGTCTGACCACAATTGTACACAATTTTTTGGAGCAAACTTTGATGGAAAGAATAATTAAAGACATGGAAGGAAGTGGAAAGAAATGCTGCACAGGTTTATTAAAAGTAGAACAAGCAAGACTAAACATGAAAGTAAATAATTATTAAGACCAAGGAGAGGCAGCTGATTCAATCTACGTGGACATTGGTAAAAATACTTAATGGTGTGGCATCAGAGAGAAATCATTAAGTCAGAAACTGGAGATTAATATAATATTAGATTATAAATTAGGAGAATAACTTGCTAAAGGGGAGATTACAGCAAAATTAGAAGCTTGGAAATGAAGGGCAATTAACAGGTAATGTCTCATTACTTTTTCTTAGAATAAGTTTGAGTCCTATTTTTTTAAATGGATATGGTGCAAAAATGTGTTTGCAGCAATAAAATTTGTTGTTGTCTCAGAACATAAGGGTTCCAATACAGACGGAGAACAGTGAAAAAAAGTTGAAGTATGTTAAAAGCTGGAGTGAGACATATGGGATGAAAATGTCATTTGTACCAAGCGCAAGGTTACAAGTAGGTCAAGCATTCTTGCTATAAATATATCTATTGCTGAGAACCAAAGAAGGAGAAAGCCTGAGATGGATGGAGGCTCCTGAACAATGATGATCTACCAATATAATTCAGATGTCAAAGAGTCAGATTGTAGATGAGGATTCTATTAGGCAAGATTTTTGGAGAGATGCAAAAAAATATTAAAATCACTTACAAAGCACTAGTGAGATCTAGCTGATCCATTCTGTGTCTGAAGAACATGAACTCCAGATAGAGCCAGTGCTATATATTAGTTTCATTAGTTTTCTTTTTCAAGGAAAATCAAGCTGCAGCTGTATTGCAGGACCTCAAAGCATGCTTCATGTCTTTGGCTTGTAAGGCCTTTCCCTTCATGTCTCAGTTCCACTTGAGGACAAGGCCACATTAGACCTTGCTGCTCTCTTTCTCCTTTATGCCCCAGTTTCCATGGAAAGGCAACTCAGATGAGAGGTGGAGGGAAGACATGCTGTAACTGGTTCCCCAGCTTGAACAGAGAAGGGAAATACACAAAAGATATCCAATGGAGCAGCACACATTTTGCCTGAGAGATGACTTCTTTTGCCCAACAACTTAATGACTGAGAGGTACACTGTCTATAAAACAGTTAGGCAGCAGGGGGAAAAGAGAAAAAAAAATAAAGGAAAAGAAGCTATGAAAAAAAGAAAATATTAGCACAAAACCAAGCTGAATCAACTAGCAATAAATTTCAAAACAACACATAGGAAGTCAGCTGTGATAGAGGATCATCCCTCTAGCCTTGAAAGCCGGAAGGCACAGCCTTTCAGCAGGAATAAAAAACTACAAAGCTAGATTCAAGCAGAACTCAATCAGCTGTTGGAAGAGTTTACGTGACCTGGCTGACTGGCTATAGCATTTCCAGTGATTCAGAAGTTCCCCTCCAGAGCAACATTCCTAATTATAAGGTTAGTATGGGTGTCATTTCATCACACTGTATACTCTTTTTAAACAGAGTTGACCTTCCAGAAGTAGGCAAACCACAGACAGGATGTTTTCTACAGTTCTTGCTCTGCAGTGTTGTAGAAGAGATCCTTGTAGTGCAAGTGAATTCCTTCTATCTCTAATGCACAGAAACTAGTTCCCATGAAATAATGGACACCAATCTCTTGATCCTAAAGCAAGGTACAGCTTCTGCAGAGTAGGAAACTATAGAGGGAAGATGGAAACACTGAAAGGTGTTTGGAAAAGAGACAAGGAATTTCTTATTCCAAATTGCCACCTTTGACATTTTTTTAGTAATTTTTAAAATTTTGTCCCTGTTTCTCCTTTTACAGCATCTCCAAAGCAATCAAAGAAAACAATTACAGTGCTCAGGAGTCCATTCAGAGACTGTACTGAATTTTGTCAGCTGCAGATTTTGTAGTAAGAGACAGAAAGCCTAGAAAGGTGAAATATGGAGTAGGACTGAAGATTTCTGACCCTGCTGCCAGAAAGCAGCAGACTCTTAATAATTCAATGAAGGCTACGATTTCATGTGTGGATCGTGTTCCACTTTCTTTGAAGAGAATCCCCATAGAGTGTCAGGGGCTTTTTCCACTGTGAGAGATAAGAAAGGCAGACAGTACAACCAAACTTCAAAATAACTGTTTTACTATTCATCTTTGAAGAAGCTGTAAGTTTCTGTAAGCTTTAGCCTTACCAACTTCCCAGGAAACTCCATACTATGTAAGAGACTGTTATAGAAATTTGTTATCATTCTCAAATAAGTTGGATGGAGAAGATAATGACAAGACAACAAGTGTGTTGTTAGCATACCACACACCCCAGCATTATGTATTACATGTTCTTTTAGAGAAAAAAATAAACTGAAAGTAGTGTTAAAATTGTCCATTTACAAATTAAAATTTATCAAACATGTAGTGAAGGAGACCATAACATAGTCTGTGACAGTATGTCAAATGTTTTCTAAGATAGCTGAAACTTGGGCTAGTGCTAATCAGCTTTAAATGGTTCTGCCCTGTGGCATTCTGTGACAGCTGGACAGCTGTTTGGATGTCAGGAACTCTTCTGAAATTGCCAAAGGAGGGGGAAGAACAGTACTTTTCAACTTTATTCAAGGGGCAATCAGGATGTAGTTTCTCAGGGTACGATTTCTGTATGATCAGATGCCCTAGTTTTCATTCCCATGCAAATAGTCAAGGTAAAATTCCATAGAGATTTCCCATGGCCAAATAAAACAAGGAAAACCCTGAATATTTTTAGGCTGAGATTATCTCAACTTAAAAAAGGCAATTTTTTTCTGCAGGAAATTTGAAGACTAAGGTGCTTATTTATTGCAGGACAAAAAGATTGCAATAGATCAGATACAATAATAGAGAGGTTAACAAGAGCTAACATGCCAGCATCTTCTGCATTAGTATTAGAATTCCTCAACTGAGATACTTCTTTTTATCACTTTTGTTTACGGAGTTAATACTCGTAATTGTTCAACCAGAGTGAACTGCTCATTTCCCTTGAAAAAGCAATGAATATTACCTATTTGTATGGCTTGAAAAGTTACTTGTAAATTCTAAAAGTCAAAAGTTTGCAGGCTCATGTAGTTTACAGCACAGCACAGATAAATTTAGAAGGATTTTCAATGGCTGACCAGTTGCAAATTTCATTATGAGGATTCAAGTACAGACATTATCCATTCAGACTGTCCTTGTCTGTGGCTAAAGGAAGATCTTGTCTTGTGCTAGAAAGAGAATCATATTTCCCTTAGCACAAAATCTTGAAGTATGTTAGACAACTACCTTATTTATTGACTCTATTTACTGCATTGATGGATTGTATACTAACACAATAAACAGTGTCTTGAGGGAATGAAAAGTATTTCTACTTTCATTAGGGCTCTAACTTTCTTTTTCGGGAAACATTTTCTTTCTAGGGTCCTCAAGGTGAAAGCATACACCATTTGTTGCCTTGCTATAATAAAGTAAATACTTCCTTTTTCTAATCATACTGACCTTGTGATCTGTCACTGCTGGAATTTATATTCCTGGGAAACTTTGAGAAGTTATAGTTTTCCTCTCCAGGAAAACAGATATCTTTCTGAGCTCTACCTGATTCAGAGCTAGTTTTAAATGAATAGAGAGCTTTCTTGGTATCAGATTCCATATCCAGAATGAAAAAGGTGAAATTAATAAAATGTCAGTGAAAACTGAGATTACATTCCAGAAATGCTATTAAACTGTCATGCTTCTGATGAATTCACATAAGCAGCCTTAAAACCAGGCTGAATATTCCTTGTTTGAGTTAGTTGCCAGCTTTATATCTTGTTTGGGAGCAGAAGAAGTTACTGGGAGAAAACAAGACACCAGTCATGGAAGGACAGACTCTTGAGTCAAGTGAGAGAAAAATCCTAGGGCAGAACAGCTTAGCAGGAAAATCATCCCTCTGAAAAGGTTAGTGTTACAAGAAGAAAATCAACCAGCTATGAAGTCAGATAGAGTTGTGCTCCAGCATGTACCCAGCAAGTCTCAGGACCCCAGGGTCATCTGTTCAGTCTTCCCACAGGCACTCTTCCCATCTGTTTTCCCATGCCATTCTTACACCCCTTCCTGTCAGCCTTTGTGCAGAAGAAGATGAACAGGGATGAGATTTTAACCTCTCATTCACTGGGGAGCAGGTCTTACTGTGTCCTGCACAGGGGCTGGAAGACAATTAACAAGGTGTTGAAAACAGGGGGCCGTTTAAGTAAACATCAAATACTGGATGATCAAGATTCATAAATTTTCCATGAAGACTGGAGTACAGTGAGCCAGCTTAGCAACCAGGGGCTTTAATGCCTTTAAGGCCTGGTAGTCAGTCATTAATATCTGTAATAATGGGTCATCAGTGTCAATATGAATTTCCTCTACAGGAGCCTCCAAGATTGCTGCCAGGCATTTCATTCATAGAACAAAGAAACAAAACAATAGTGGGATTTCATTACTTCAGAGGTTTTCTAAACTCTTTGGATTGCGTAAAATAAATATTCAAAAGAAATCATAGATGCAGTTTGATCTGCACTAAAGTTGCGGAAAAGTCCATCAAGGATCCCTCAGAGGCATGAGGAAGAGCAATATTACCTTTATATCCAGTCTCATAGAAAACACACTTGTTCCTGTTTCAGAGCCTAACCTTATTTTTTCTGAAGTCTGGAACCATTGGTGGCAGACAAATCCCTATTATTGCCTGTAGGCATTCCTCAAAATATATCAATTATCCTATCCAGTTGCATTTCAGATGAATTATTCTCTTGTTACCAAGGCAACCAAATATGTCTAACAAGAAATAACCATATTTTTTCTTCATGCATACCTGGGTTGCCAGAGCAACTTCAGAAAATGGATCACCCGAACAACATGCGTGCAGTCTCAAGGGAACATGGTTCTTATCAGCTGTGAGATGTCCCCCTGTTGAGCCAGGAGCATCATCTCCCATCCCAGTCTGCCACTGGTGTAGCACTGGAAAGACCCAAGGGCTTTGGAGACCATCACGTTTCTCAAACAACACGAGAGGAAGCAGAAGGCAACACTCATGGGAAACGCAGAGCACCCTCAAATGTCTGCCATTAGAAAACAAAGCTCGTAAAGTCTGTACTAAGAAATCTCTGTATTTAACTGTATTGCAACCACAATTCCTGCAAGAAGTAAAAGATGGTTTATCCTGGTTGACACTTGCAGACAAGTTATGTTCATTACTGCATGCACTGCTCACAGGCCATCAGTAGTGATTTTCTTTGGATAGGCAAGACTTCAAGGCTGAGTGGAAAGACCAATCTATGAGCAGACTTAACACCAAAATACTTTCAATGCTCTTAGTATCAACTTGTGTGTAGACTTGTCCTTTGTGATAAGAGAAAGAAATAAAGATAACTATTTTAAAAGCTTCTTGAAATAATCTTTTATTCCTGAAGTCAGGAAAAAAATAACAGTAAAATAGTGACCTGAATGGTGATCTGCAGTCAGTATATTTATTATTAGCATCACTTGCCTATCTATGCAGTAATACTTCCTTTGTTGGATTTTTTATGTTTATTCAGGAAGAAATTCAATAAATAATAAAACCCTTCTTGTGGCAGCACACTACAGCACAGCTTGAAACATAAGCTCTCCAAACACAATAATGAAGGAATATATTCAGAATTCCAAGTTACAACAAGTCAAATAGTTTTACATGCACACACACAGAGTATAATATATAATGTCTGGTCATTCTACATTGTAAAGAAGTTTCTGTTTTCCTAAAAAGCCACAGCTTAAAAACCAGATCAGCAGGGAATATAGGTAAGAAGCAGATTGTTTTCTGCCTGATACAGGCAGAAATGTAGTGCTCTAAACCCTTGCTTAAGAGGGAGTTTAGAAAGTCGTGCCAAAGAGTGGCATGATTGCTACTGCTTCTCACCTCCAGTTTCAGATATGCTGTTGAGCTGTGTCAGGTGCCAAAATACATCCTAACTATACAGCCACTGACTATCTCTCAGATAAAGACAGAAAAAAAATTGTATTAAAATATTTATCCTAAATGAACAGGAATCTATGACATATTATTAAATGGGTTGTGGAGTATGTAGTCCAGAAGACAATTCAGTGCAGATATGGGAGCATTAGGAGCAGGTAATCTGACAGCCCACTGCATAAATCACATGTGGGATGGGAGGGGAGGATGGACAGGGATCCATCCTAGTCCCATCAGGGATTGTCTAACTCCCATCCCTGCATGTTTTTAGCCAAGTTGCAATGTGGAAGCTGATATAACTATGCTGTAAACCAGTGGGTCCTCACACCTACTGAATAGAGGACCCTTACTCTATTTTATTAGTGTTTATAACCCAAGAAAAGTAGGGATTAGAGGGTAGAAATGGGAGAGTCCAGAAAATGGTTAAGAGCTGGGTTTTGAGATGGGCCAACAGCCTCATTCAAATTACTAGAGGAATAAAAGGGATGACCAGCTTCTCCCTACAGCAAAGTGCTAATTTACATTATATATAGTTATCAGTCAGGAGTCTATCTGACTTACAACCCAGGAAAAGCATAACAGTAACTTTATATGCCTTGCACAACCCTGAAGGTTAAAACACCAGCTCTATTCACACCTGGGTAAAGCAAAAGGACAAAGAGACACAGTAACAAAGCATAAAGAGCAGTGCTGCAATACAGTGTCAGGGTAAAGCAGCAAGCACCTCAGGTACTTCACAAGCTGCTAAATAAAAATTTCCCTCTCTTTTGCAGTAACTTTCAAGGTATTTTCTTTTCTCCCCCTCTCTTCCATGGGGAAAAAAAAAAAACAAACAAAAAACCAACCACAGCTGACAGCCTTTTGCAGAAACGAAGTATTTTGATGTCTTTTTCACCAAGAATAAAACCACAGAGGAATATATTTGCTTAGGAGACTGACCTGTAAAGTTGTCAAGCCAACTTCATGTCTCAGCAGCTCATTCCCAAAAAATGGTATCGTGGCAGGCCAGTGACTTCATAACTTGAGCATAAAGCACTTGAAAAAGTCAATGTTTTCATCTCTCCACCCTTATTAAAACCAACTCCAGAAGAATATGCTGCATTTAACAAAATAGCACTATATTTTAACAAAATAACTGCTTTGCAATTATCCTGGTAAGGTCTACCTGGTCCTATAACAAATCTCAGGAAGATTCTTCAAGAGCATCAGCTGAAGCCACCATCAGTAAAGTAAATAGCTAGAAGAGTGTTGTATTTTGATGTCACTGTGAATTTAGCTAGGCACTAGAAGGTTTCTTAAAAAGATGCCCACCTGCTGGAGGAAAACAATTCTGAAAGGTGATCCCTGAATATGTACATTTACCACATCACTAATGTTTACTAGGAATTGATTTGTTTGTAATTGTTAAAGCCCCTCCACTAAAGACAGAAATTGATCTTGCTGCAGTCACCTCTAGAAACCTACCATCTGCTACTCTGTCACTTTGACCAGTATTTGTAATTCTTCTGAAGCAAAGTGTTAAAGATGCTCTTTGACTTGGAAACACATCTATGGTACAACTGGGACAGCAGAATGACTTTGATCCTTCTGTTGTGGTAGCAACAGTTGTGGCAGTCACAGGAACGCCAGGTACAAATCACACCCCTGCTTGCAACCAGGAGCTTCTCAAGAGGACGCTTAGTCCACACTTCCCTCCAGAATAACCCATCCATTTCTCTAAGGGACTCAAAGTGTAAAACCTCCAGTGACAGGGACTGCCCAGAATCCATTCCAATACTTGACTATACATAGCTTGAAAAATATCTTTAATATCTCGTATAAGACCCCCTTGCTGTGTTTTAGCCACACTGCTGCAACAGGTAAGGACATGTGCAGGTCCTTCCCCTCCACACTCCTACCATGTTGGATCTACCTTAAGGCTGTTCCTCATTTCTCTACATTAGATAGACTCATTTCTTCCAAGTTTTCCACATAAATCAGGGTTCCTAAACTTCTGAAAGTTCTTGCTGTCCTTCCTTAGTCATTGTTGACCATCCCCCACAAGTGTCATTTGTTCAGCACACACAGGGACAGACCTTGCTTGCAAGAACTTTTGGTATCATCTACTGTTTGTGAATGCTTTCTCCTTATCTACTTCCCCATCTAGAATTTTCAGTGTTTGAAAATGAGTCAGCTGAGCCTGGAGGCCACAGGGAGATCTGATCATGCCTTTTTTATGTTAGCTGATATATTCCACAGTTAATTAAGAATCATTTCTATCAACGAGATTCTCATTTACTGTACTAAGCATAAGAGTTTTGGTGTACAACAGGTCTCTTGGCAGGAAGTTGTACATTATGGTAGCAGGAAGTGCCACTATTTCATTTGTAATTAGGCAACAACAAAAACAATTCCAACAATAATCTTCTGTACACATCCTATACTACTTAAAATCTTACAACATTAAGCCCATACACGTAGATTTATTTCTGTGTGTGCAAGGAATTGTTTTTAAGATGACAACCAGGCTACTTAGGAGGACACAATGCTTCTTTTTAGATTTCTCTCATCCCAAAAGCATAGCTTTTCTGTAACCACAAATTACACAGAACTCAGCACATCTTATCTGTAAGACAGAGAAGCTACTTCCCCCATGTAAATATTAAACTATACATAAAGCTTCTGGGAAAGATCTAATGCAGTTGTTTAATGTGTGAGGAACAGGAGGCAGCAGCAACTGAGGAACTGTGCAAATGAAAGGGGACCAGTTGCATTTGCTTCCTAAAGCACACACTAGACAAGTGAGCACAGCATGTTTCATTAGAAACAATGCAATCTCCTTTTCAGCTAGCTGGCATTTTGGCAAGGCTGCTGATAGATCAGAAACCCAGAGCACAATTTGTTTGCCATGCTGTAGCCTACTTTTGTTTAATCAGACAGCCACTGTTGAATGTGACCCTGCTGTCAACAACAAGCCTCCAGACCCGCATTCGCACGTCAGAGCAAGCGTGTTGTGCGTGTACGTGTGTACGTGAGCTCCCGCTCATGCTGTGATTAAAAATGTAAGCACCTACTATTTTCAGTCTGAAAGGCAGCCAAAACCTTTTTTGTTCAAATTGGCACAGGGAAGTCTTCTCGTGCCCATTCTGTCGTATTAGCAGCACTCCATAGAATGGCTGAGAAGGATGGATAATTTTGAAACTGTTTGTGACTGGAACGTGATGGTTTGACTTGCAGCATTGAAGTAAAGGCAAAACACGCCTTTGTGCAGGGTACATTTGGAGTATAATTGCAAGCTCTTTGCAGGAAACTGGTCTCCTTAGTACTAAAAAGTCTCTCAATGCTTTTAATTAAGAGCCTGACTCAGCTCCTCCAAAATAAACTGAATCAGACCCTACCAAACCTGCCTTTCAGTAAGGTCCAAAGGTTTCACTACTGCTCTGGTAGGAGCATAAATGAGTCTACCACTGGGCATTTGGACATTCAGTTTCCATCTCTCAAAAATATTTTCAGTTTTAGGCTGAAAATTAACACTTGCAAATATAAAAAAGGGGGCATGGAAATACTGCCTCAGTGATCAATTCAGATCTTCTTTGTACCCTTCATCTTTCAGATGACAAGTCTGTATTCTTTGATCTTCCCTGTTAACTGAGCTGACAGCACTTTCCACTTGGAGACACTCACACCACAGTAAAGCAAGAGCTGCAGCCAGGAGAGGAGGTGAGGCACTGACTTACAGAGGACAAAACAGAAGCTCAGAAAACACCATAAGACAACATGGCAATATTTCTAGTTTTTTGGAAAGAAAGAAGCTCACGGTTGAATTCTAAAAAAAACAACACTTCTCCACAGAAAACAGGGTGTGTGGGGGGGGTTAACCAGATCCTTGGGAAACCATTCTTTTGTTAAAAAGAACACTTGACCATGATTACTTAGTTCTTAAATATCTCAAGAAATTTCAGCTGCAGACCATCCATCCACCCATCCATTTCTCTATATAGATCACATAATCATAATGCCTCCACCCTCTCCCACCTCCTCTTTTTGCCCTTAGAAAGCCCAGCAGGACTGTCTGAATGCAGAAAGTAATATCAAAACTACTTCAAAATACGTTGACATGTCTTAATAAATATGCATACATTTAAATATGCTCTGTGCAAAATACTCATACTTAAGAAACAGGCCCAAATATCACAAAAATAAAATAGCATCTTCACAGCAGAAACACATTATGCATAAATAGAAACTGAAAATACTGTCGAAGATAGTTTATTCCTAGATGTTGCTCTGTTTCTTCCATTCAACTAACACATTAGAAAATGCATTAAAGCAATATAAAGTATCAAATGAAACCTTAACTAATACCACGTTTCAGAGAGCATCTTTTTATTGCCAGAGATTTCTTAGATCACAGTGTGCCTCACTTGCAGGAATTTGTACCTTTTGAATTTCAGTTTCTGTATGTTCAACCACTTCCCAAAGCTGCTGAGAAAATAAGTGCTGAGATTTGGGGTTATGCTCCATGAGTATGTGGGGTGGGGGATTGGGAGAAAAGTGGGAAAGGAGCCAAAAAGTAATTTTTTTGGAAAGGAAGGGACGCATAAACATATTAAAATGCTGCTGTTTCCTCTTAATTACAGTAAAAACTATGACTGGAATCAAAATGCCCAGAGAGGTGAAGACACCCAACCTTACTAATTGCATAGGCCAGTAATGGGTTGCAGAAACCTCCCCAGGTTTCATTTGCCCAAGCAAACCCAGCATCCCAAGGATATTGCCCAATGCAGCTGAACCCTCCAAATTTACAATTTAAGATAATAAATGCAAAATTATCCAGAACAAAAGCTATAGGTTTCCAGCCAGTAACTACCAGGTGCCAGTAATTCTATTGAGGTTTTTTCACACACTCAAGATATAATCCCTTTTAATTTAGTCATGTTCTGTCTGGAGTAATAGATACTATTTTCTGCCTCCATAAATTGCCCTTGAACTTCAACTGAGTAGCACATTCTGCTTCCCCTCCTGATTAGGACTGTTTAGAATTGCTGTGTCCTGTTGAGCAGCTGGCCCGTTTCCCCTCATAGCAAGCAAATTGTTCTCTTTCCAATACTTGTTATTTTTAGAAACAAGAGGTTTTGGATTAAAAAAAATAATAAACATTGCATATCACAAGACATTACCCTTGCTTTCAAGGTTTATTTTTTTAATACTTGTGGTAAATCTGACTCACTTGCCTTGTCTCTCTATCTGTCTCTCCCTTTCACACCATGCTTGTCTTAAAAACAGCTCTAACCTTGTAAGGAGGAAGATTACAAAATAGTCAAAGGTGGGTCTGTCAACTGTATATTAAAGTCAGGTGTGTTTGGATGCTACTTGTTAAAACTCAGCATATGATTCAAATCAATTTTTATCCAGGGATGAATCAGAAAATGGTGTTTTAAATCTGAAGGTTACATAAGGCCCTAGTGCTTAACTTTATAGGAGATCAGACTCAGCACATAATTTGCAGAAAGCTTGAGGTCTGTGTACTATTCCTAAGGAATTTGTGCAATAGGTTAAAAAAAACAGAAAACATTATTTTTCTTTTAAGCTGAAATGTGCACTGCTGCTTGAGGCCAGCAAGGTATCCACAAGCTGGAGGAGACCACCAACGTGACTGTGGCTGCAGCTCAAGCCACTGCCACATGCCAAAATCTACCAAAGTGTTTTTACACCAGTACCAACACCTCCCTAAAGGTTACACTTCTATGCTATGCTCTCAGACAGTTTTTTTCACTTCTCCTTCCATTAACTTTGGAGCGAAAACAGCCTTGAAGGGAAAAAGACAGATATAAAAAGGCAAAGCATTAACATGAGAAAAATGAAGCACAGTTGCTCCCAGCTATTTCAGCTGATTGGAAGCAAGGAATGGCTAATAAGGAGTGCAGTTTAAAGCAGGCTGTGCATATGTTAAGCAGGAGTTCTGATGTGCATTTTGCATCCTGTATTATATATTTGAGTCCAGGAATAGAGACAGAGCTGGGCAATCTTAGCACTCTGTAGAGCATGTATTAAAGGGGTCCCAAAAGTAATTAGATAAATTGAATGAAATCCAACTTGACAAGTAGGGGTCATCTTATTCTATGAAGGCTCAAGATGGAGACCAAGGGGGCAAATAACAAGTGATTGAAGGGCACAGCTAATTAAAGGGCCTGCTATATTAATATTTATGTTAAAGTTTCCTGTAGCTCTGGCCTTGACCTGGCAGCTGGGTATACAATGTGTGTCCTTAATTTTAATAATTTTCAACATTATTTCTCACATGGTTATGAAAGTACTTTAGACAGGTTGTTATACCTGTCTCTTCCATGCTCAGACTAAAATGGCTGAGAAGAGTAAAAATTCCTGAAAAAAAAGTTAGGTAACGGGTTCAAAAACAAGTCCCTCTGATTCAGTCAGTAGAAAAAAAATAAAGGAAGGAAACACTGCCAATTATGAGTGCTTTCTGTTCAAAGCTGTCAAAAATGCTCTTCCATCTTCATGATACCCTATCTTCATTTTATGGGTAGGGAAACTGAGGAAGAGCTGTGAAGGCTCACTGTGAGATGCATTCACTAAGCATTGGAGAATCACTGCAGCCTGGAATTCCTGCACATCAGTACTCCAGAGGTGTAGAGCACTCCAGGTGAAAGCAAGTGAAGCTGGAGCTGCTTTGTGTAGCAAAGCTGCTTTGCTTTTTATGTACAGAGAATTACTTTGTTACTTCATCAAGTGTGTGAAAGAGGGACAGTGGGGAGAAGCTGCCATGTATCAAGCCACAAACCCAAAACCCACACAAAAACCCCCCTCCTTTTCCTCGCTGAAATAAAAAGAAGATAATTACAATTTGGCAAGTCCGTCCTTAATCTATAATGACCAAGACATAGTGTTTCAGAGAATAAACTTACACACACACACACACACAAAAAGTAAGTCATCTAATTTAAGTCCCTTCAATCTTTTCTTGGCCGAATGGGAAAGAGAAAATGTCAAAGTGCTGCTTGTTCTACAAGCCAGCTGCTGTTAGCAAGACTGTAGACATCTCTGACTGGACAATTAAGCATCAAAATATTCACAGCTAGCAGGAACCTTGACTTAAACAATTTGTCTATGTTAAGGCAAATTAAGGAATTGTGTCCTGGTCTTCTTTGCCTTTACCTGATTTGTTTCTAATGTTGAGGTTTTGCAGCACAAAGGGGAGGATGAGATTTCCAAGCCTCCCATGAAAAGCATGGCACTGTACAGATTCTATTTAAAAGTATGTATATGGAGGGATAAATAAAGGTTTTCCAAGCTGGATTATTTCAGTGCCAAATTTCAATAACCCTTTTAATTTCATTGTTGTACTTCTATTTTAGATAACAAGAGTGTGTCTGGTACTTTATGTAGAGTCTGCAGAAGTAGGTGCAACCACTGGCTCTCTGGCACCTCGCCTCTGTGTCTGAGAGACTTCTAAAGCTTGGGTAGCCATGCCAGCACACATCATTGTTTCTACCTGCTGCAATTCAGTTGTTACAGCAGCAGTTGCTGCAATTTAGCAAGTAGAACACCAATTTTACTGTCTGTTTTATTACCAAGACAGATAAAATTTGTACAAGTAGTGCTCAGGGAACCAGCATGTAGCAGTACCTCTGAATTAAAACCAAGAGTATTATCTAGCTGAACTCATTAGCATTTGCAGGAGTGGCTGAGCAGATTTGTTTCCCCCATCCATTGTGTAGCTCCCTGCACAACAGCCATTTGTTCTGAACCTCTATCAGCAACTTAGCAGAAGAAAACAGATCAAACAGCAGCACTGACTGGATGAACAGCTCACAGCAAACAGTGCTAACACCCCTACAGAACACACAAGAATAACGTAAGATTTATCCACCATGCACCTTCCAACAGTTAGCTCAGCAGATTTGATGCTTCATGGAAGACAGCACTTCCCAGGCTTTGTAAAGAGAGCACAGGAAAATGACTTTTCAGTCTGAGACCCAAAACAGGACTTCAGCACCTAACTCCCCCCTCAGGTGCCGCTCGTGTCCTGCAGATCTCAGCTTTAAACTTACCTTCTTCTTGAGCACCTCAAAGACATTTCCTCCGGGATCACAGGAAAGGCAGCTGTGTCCACTCCCTGCCTGGGGCGCTGTTCTCATTCTGCAAAGCACAGTCCTTCTGTGGCTCACGCAGGACTCCAGCAGGCAGTGCCATAGCACAGGGGTATCTTCACTTACAAGCACATGCTGCATCTAGAAACAGCACTTACAGTGCAAACTTTGGAAATCTTCCCCAGATTCCCTCATGATCAGCATTCCAGCAAAAAGGGGGCTCATTTGTAGACACCTAGAAATCTAGAGCCAAGGAATGGAGCCAAACAAGTCTAGCAAAGCATAAGCCATGAAGGCATTCAGGTGAGTCCAGAAACAGGTAAGAAGGATTTGAGTGCTGTTTAATACATTTCACATAACTAGATACTGAATAATATTCTGTGTAAATATTATCACATCTTCATGTGCCTCCCAGCTGCAATGCAGGCCAATTTTCTGGCTTTCCAGACCACTTGGGATGGTTTTCCTCAAGCTAGAATTCAAAGCTGTTGCACATAATGCCTAGGGAAGGAAGTGTTTCTGCTTGTCAGTACAACTCTCTGCTTCTTGTTAAACAATATACTACATAGTATTTGGGTAGTATTTGGAATTCTATGGGCAGCTTTTAATCAGACATTTTTTTCAAAAGGTATTCCTTATATTGACTCTTTATCCTGTATCCTCACATAATTTTTTATTATTCTTCTGTCCTAAGCCAGAAAAACTCTGCCATTACAATCTCATTAATGAGACATACCTTTTTAGCCATATTCCAAAACGTGAAATGTGTCATTGTGCTGTTTGGCACCTGAGAAAAATGGCATCTCAGCAATTTCATGCAGTTTGCACACTTTTCCAGCAAAAACCCTTCATTATGGAAATCCTTGGGAAAACTGGCAGTTCCCAGAGACTGAAAAGAAAGACCTGAAGCCTGTACCTACACACAACCATGCCTGCAAGCATTCAAGCAAGCGATTCAGCAAACAAAGCTCAGTTCTGCATGAATTAATAGCTAAGTCAGATTTGGTTTCCAAAAGTTCTTCCACATCCAAGCATGGCTCCAGCCCATTTACAGTCCTGTCTTCCAGTGTGTTTCTTTGTCAGTAAATAAATAATCATAGCAGGCTCCAGGACTGATCTCTACATTGCATAGGCAATAAAAAGACACCCCAGTTTTGACTTGGCTTCTCCTGCATGTGTGTGGAGGCACTCACACAGCTCTGTTCTCACCATCTCCTCTTTCCTGCTCTCCAGCTCTTTTGACCAATGAAACCATGTTACAGTATTAAAAACAGGACATTACACATGTAAAATCAAGTATAGTAGTTTGATTTTAGATAAGAGCTAATGAGTTATGATAAAGATTGCCCTCAAGTGAGAGCCCTGTGCACAAAGTACTTCTAGGGGAAAAAAAGCAGAACTGCAAAATAAACAGCCACTTTAATGGACCAGAATACTTTGCTAAAAAGGAAATATTTTTCACCAATCTTTAATTTCATTTCATTCTCATGTATTAAAATATCTCAGCTTGGCTGTCTGATGAGCTTTAGATGCTTGTCTTCTAGCTCCTCCTACATGCCTGCTTTAGCCTTGAGCTCCTGCAGAGAAACACACAAGGAATATGTATGTTGGATCCCTTCAGGAGCTCAGCACACTTTCAAGACTTTCTTTCAAGACTCTGCAGAATACACAAAATACACACTGCTACAGATAACAGCATCAAGCCACTGACCTAACACCACTCCTTAAGCACACTATCTTCCCCTCCTGAAAAGTCCAAAAAGAATTGCAGGGAATGTTAAAGCAAGCAGTTAATTCCTTGATGGAAAAAACTTTCCAAAAGTGCTGAGCCAAAATGAGGAGAGGTCTCTAACTTTTCCCACTAAAAGATTTCCTTGTCTTGTTTTTATTTCTCTTAGGCATTCTAAAATAACAAGCTGAAAACTTAAAGACCAGTACTGATGCTTTCATTTGTGATAAAAATCATTTAAGCATCTACATATATCTAAAAGAACAAAGCTGTCACCTCATGCTTCACACCTGGTGAGTATTAATAATGCTTTCCACAGACTGCTTCTTAGAAAACAATTTCTTGGTTATATAAAGAAGAGAAAAGATTTAAATCTATTGTGGAAGGGAACAAATAGGATTCTTTAACCTTTAAAGAATCCAATCATCTGCTCAACTACTTGAAGCTAAATAGTCCTGGCTATCAAACAACTCAATTAAAACCAACCAGCAAAAAAGTCAATAGGTTGTATACCAAGGAAAAAAAAAAACAACCAACCAAACAAACACATCACGAAGGAATGCACATCTTGTGGAAACTGGGAACAGAATGTGCAGAGGTCGATCATTTTAAGGTGTTAAGTGCTAGGGTTTAGGAAGTGCCTGCACAAGAACATGGCACAGTGTTGAAGATTTGGAGACCTGCATATCACAGCATGAAGGTGTGGCTGGAACAGAGGGGAAGGAACCTGCCTCTAAACACAAACAAGTCCAACTTGTTTGACAGACAACTATATTTGAATGTCAGCTTTATTTGACATTTTTTAGCTTCTTCACACAACTAAAAAATTGCACTTTCACCACTTCTGTCCTTACCATTTTTCCTGGTCCATTGCTAAGGCGAATTGTTTGAAAAACAACATGGAGAATAACAGTGGCATATGACAGGAGCTACAAACTTCCTGATGGATGTTTCTGCATCTCTGCTGGTTGTCTAATTGTAGGACAGTAAAGGAAAACCAGGTTTTTCAATGTGTTAGGTTTTGAAATTTAGGAGGCCTTGGGTTCAAGTATTTGTCAAAAGTTCTGCCTCCTCCCTGTGATGTTTCTTTCCTGCTAAAAGATGATAAATAAATAAATAAATACACCTGCATTTTGACTGGCTGACAGCAAACAGTAAACAACCAGCCCATGCAAGAGCTGCCTGCAATCTTGAGACAAAGTGTTGTAACCGAGATGAAGATCATATGAGAATTTGGCCTTGCTTCTCTCCCCTGCTAAATACAAAAAGATATCATGTCAAATCTTTACCAAGTTACTAATTAGTTCACTTAGGTATCAGTCTCTGTTAAGAGCAATATTTCCTCTTTAGACATTCATTTCTTTAAAACTGGCTTTTTAATTCACTGAAAAAAAAGGTATTGGATTATATCATCAGTGCCAGATGTAGTCCAATTCACAAAATCTCTTGGAACAAATCAAATCCTCTTTTTATTGCCCATCTGATTCATGCTGATCTCAAAGGTTCATGTTTCCATTCATGTTTTCATTCTGAATTTAACATAACAGCACTGTGCTTGCTGGTACATAAATTAACAGGACGTTTAGGATCTCCAGTGAAATCCCAAATTATGCAGTGCTGCAGCAGGTAAAATTTTTAACAACTGAACACTGAACATTTGTGAAGCAGCTACAAGAGCAATCCTCTGGAAGGAGGAATTTGAACTTCCACCTTCACATGGCTGTGGCCTCCCAGCTGAAGCCGTGTTCAGGTTTTGGATCCAGATTGATCAAAGAGAACCCCTCTCCCCCCTCTCCATGCAGAACTTGCCCTCTGCACAGCTGACGTGCCTTCAGTAGCATCTCACAGTGATTTATACAGCTGTGCTGTAGGAGGACAGAGTCAGTCAAACCTGTGCTGCAGCTCAGCAAAATTGCTTGAAGCTGAATAAACTGGTGCATTCGTGCCAAAAAGAGAACAAAATCTCTTTGCAGGCAAAACCACAATGCTTAGACAGAAACACAAATATAAACATGCTTTGAAGATTCTCCCCCAACCAGAGTGAAGCATTCACTGTGGAAGTGTTATTGCCTATAAGTAGCATTATTTTCACTTTTCTGTGCCACACAGGGAATATCTCTCAATATTACTTTTTAAACAGGTGGCTTGCAATGAACATCTGGCTGTCATTCAGAGAGAAAAAGGCCTTTTGAAAGTTCATCAGAAGAACCGAAATAAAACCAGCAAAGACCAGCTGAAGAAAACACCAGCAAAACTCGCTTCGAAGTCTGTTTGAGAAAAAGTCATCTCTTGGGTAACAATTTTATGTTTTTCCCCTCTTTAACTGTCCCTTGCAGCTTCTGGTCCAGGCTGGGCTCCCAACCCCCCTCAATGCCAGTCCCTCACAGTCAGCCCCAGTGCCCTGAAGAGAGCAGCCCAACACTTCCATCTGGGTGTGTTTCCTCATACGTGTCCCTAGCCTGAGCAGGGGAGCAGCATGACCACTGCTGGTAGAGAAATTAGTAAAGGAATAAAGCCTAGCCACCAACTGGGCAGGAGAAAGCAATTCCTGGCTCTGGGACAGGAATCTGGGGGGGAAATCACCATTCCATAGCATTGCCAGCTGGCTGCAGCCCCACTGTGCTCTCCTGAAGTCACAGGCTCTTCCCCCCAAAGCTGAATCCCGAGTGCAGAACACAGAGCCTCTGACAGAGTTTCAGGTATTTCACCCCATTTCACAAACAGCTCTGCTCCCTGTGAAAGGGAGCCATGTGCAGGCTCAAGCACACTGCCACACACAGATACTGGCCCAGATGACATTGCAGCTGCATTAACTGCGGCTGGATCCGGCTCCTCAGCCCTGGCTGACAACTGGAGCCATCAGCCTGGCCTCAGAGGAGGAGTTGTGTGGCCAAGCCCTGCTCTGTCAGGGCATAACCATCCTGCTCTGGTCCCAGCAGGGCTGGTCTGGCTCTGTGCTGCAGCTGCAGACCCTTGGTAGGAAGGTGAAGAAGAATTAAAAGAGCTGCCCCACACTCATTTATCACCCTTAGCAGGAAAGTCTGTACCTAACCTGAAAAATACTGGGGATTTTCAGACATGGGAATGAGTAGTTTTCAAAAATGTTAGAAGTTTTTTTTTTTTTTATTCAGGGGAAAATTCAGAAATGCTGAGACTCCATCTCACAATTTTTTAAAATAGAATTTAAAAGTAAAGATTGTTTTGGAAATGAAAATTTTCATTCAAAACGTTACCCTAGGGAAGCCCTCCTGTTGGTTGCACTTGAGGACTACCATCTGACATTTCTTCCTGGCATGCTAAAGCAGCACTCTAGCTGCTTCCATTACCTACAGCAGCTCAAGAAGACAGAGTCAATTGCTCCACAGAGCTGCACAGCAACAGACTTGAGGCAAAGGTCACCAGCTGCAACAAGAGAAATACCAGTGGGGTATAAGGGTGGAAAGAACATCAATAGAAGTAGTAACACATTGGAAAGGGCTGCCTGGCGAGGCTGTGGGATCTCCCTCTGCATAGATGTTCATGCTTGATCAGTGCAGGCTGAGCAATTTGAGCTATTCATGATGTTAGCCCTGCTTTGAGCAGCGTGTCAGACTTAAATGACCTCTGCAGGTTCCCTCCAGCTTACTTGGTGGCTAAAATACAGCCCATTATAACAATTTCAATGCTGTCAGCTGTACTTTATTCCTCAAATGATTCTGGTCAGCTTTTCCTTTATATTAACTAAAATACCTTATCGCTTCTGTACAGCAAGTGTCTCCTGGTGGCTGAAATGAAGAAAGCAGATGTTTTCTCCAAACAGATTATGCAAACTATAAAACTTAAATGACATGAATAATTGCCAGTTCACTCATAGAATTTCAAGCAAAACTCTTCCAAAACCATTTCAATCAATTTACAACTTCCCAGGAAATTTCTGAAATATTGTTTTTACGTAACATGACAAATTCCAAAATGCCAATATTTTCCAAATTTAAATGCCTCTAATTTTAATTCCCATCAAGTAACTAAAAACTATGACAAAACTTGTAAAGGACTGCTAAGTGCAAAATACATGTAAGAATTCAACAAGTTCAGGAAATGTCTTTTAAATTATTAGAATTATTTCATTATGGCTATTGTCATATAATCATATATTGCCCTACAGCAGTTCAGATAAATAAAAAAGCCTTGATCTTATAGCATTATTTTCCTGAAATAAAAATTTTAACTACAGTCCTTACTATGTGATTTCAATAAAAATAGAAATGGAGCAGACATCCTCACTGTGGCTGCAACCTGTATCATTAGAGAAGGGTAGGAACCTCAATTTGGTCTTTGCTTGATTGTTTCCAGGGAGTACTAGGCCTCTCGAAGAGACTATGAGCTCTAGAGACTGTTTGTAAGAGTGATCACAGTCAAATATGGATAAGTGTAAAACTAGTACCTTTTGTGGGGAGTGGAAGAAATTATAGAAAACATAGTAGGTCATTCAGAAAATGTGTCCTGAAATTGCCTTTTTTTTTTTTTAATCAAAGCTACATTCTTGAATCTTAATACAAGGGAAGCATCTGTTATATAATTAAATGTTTCAGAAATAGCTGGACTTTCATCTCCAGAATCAAAGGCAACAAGCTTTTTCACTACAAATCTATTAATTATATTAAGGCTCATTAAAGACTTGGGAAACAAACAAAAAAAAAAAAAAAGGCTTTATGCTCGAAATTCCCAAGAGAATAATTCTCTAGACCTTTACTGACACTTGTTGCTAGAATCCATCTGGGGTTTCAGTGCAAAGTGCTGAATCACTGCAACAGCACCAAAGCCATTCCAAAACCTGGCAGAACATAAAAGGCTGCAGCCCACCACCTGCCAGGCTGCTCCAGTGCCCAGCACAGGGACACTCCCCTCCCCCATTTCACACTTGTTCCAGCTGGCTCTGGCCACACCAGGGATTTAGGAAACCCAAAAAGCTTCAAGTGAGTCCAAGGCTGACATCTCTTCCTCCTAATCATGCTTTCTGTCCACATATTTGGCTATGTAGGATTAAAAAGCAATGCAAACGGTGTAGTAAAAGCATCTTGCCATTCTCTTATTCCAAGTATTGATGTACTTGATGAGCTGGCAACAGCTCAGAGAGAGCTACTTCGGAGCTACGGAGACTACCGTTTGCCATCACCACACTTTGCAAACAGGGCTAAAATATGACTAAAATATGGAACCCCCAGGGGAGGGAAATCGGCAGTGACTAAACAAACTCTGCCTTACCACTTGGGTTTGCTGTCCAACAATCAGAGAACAGATATTTCTTCAATGTACCACTGAAACTAGGCGCACTTATTCTATAATGCCTATGCCAGTCACCATGCTGGGTGCTGTAGAACTATCACTAACAGTCAACAGTGCTTTTTGTTCAAGGAAATCAGAAACTGGGAGAAGCAGAGCATACTGACATCTAGAAGCAGAGGGCCATAATTCTGATTTATGATGAATATCCCCAGCTAAGCTGTGTTAGGAGATGACCTGTGTGAGAAGACAAGATAAGTGTGCTTTTCCTTCCTTGGCTGCGACAGTGCCAGAAATGTGTTCAGTAGAATGCCCTGGGCTGTACCATAGCTGCTGGGGACAGAAAATGAATGCATGTTTTATTAAGTCAAATTCTCCATGGATTTAGACCTAGAAGCCCTGCTGAACCCAGCAGACCACATCACTCCCCAGTGGAAGACCATGGATTTTCCACTGATTGCATCAGTAGGTGCAAATTTTGCCTATTCCTGCAAAAGTGTCTGTACTTTTTGAAGCTCCTGTAGTGCTGACCTCCTGAGCCAGTTCCAGAGTGCAATTCAGCACAGACTACAATGCCAAGGACAAAAGTTAGAAGTAAGGAGAAAAACAGGAGGGAAAATTACTGAGCATGCTGTAAAATGGATGGTCATTATATTTAGATATTGCAAAGATGTCTTATATTTTTGTTTGTAATTTAATCTTAGAGGTAATCAAATCTGCTACAGCATGTTTTCTTCATTTCCCTTTCCTTGACCCTTTAGGACTTTCTTTGGGCCATTGGGAGCCACTTTCCTGGAGCTGCCTTGCAAGCACCTGCTTTGCTGCAATTCAGCCAACAACCTCACCCTTGGAAAACAAAGGAGGAGGGAAGAGCTGTCAAAGATAACGCTACACTTAATTAAGTGTTGCTATTGTTTGCAGTTGCTCCTGCAAAGCTAAATTGCATTACTGTTCTGAGGGTGGATACAAAATATAATGTAAAATGCATCAATTTTATAGCTGGTTCAGAATTCCTGCTAATACTGAGATTTACATGAAAGAAAGGAGAGAAACTTACTATATGTACTTATAAGTACAGGGGCTGGCAAAATGCCATCATACATTTTAAAAGGAGGAGAAGTCAGAAACTCTTAAAGCACGGAGTCAACATAACACCTCAGAAAACAAGGAGGCAACTGTGAGAGAATGCCAAGTTAGCACACTTGTCCTGAAAAACTCCCCCTGCCCTGCTAAAAACAGCTTCATTCCAGGGTGAACGTGCCATCTTCTCATTCAAGAACACAAAGAAAGAGCACAGCAAAGCAAAATAAGAATGCACATTACTTCTAGTCCATGAGAACAAATGTTAAAAGGCAAGCATTGTGCCAAAAATCCCTCTTACTGTCACGTAAAGACTTACTGAACAAAGACTGTTTGTCTCCATTAAACTTTTTTTCCTATACCTTGTACTTGGCATGTCAAAAGTTGTTTAGCAGGGAAAAAAAAAACCCAAAGCAAAATCATTCAAGGCTTTGGGGTTTTTTCTGCTTCTTTTTCATCTTTAGAATGTTGAAAACTCAGGTACTATCTTTGCATACACCACTATTCATCTTTAATTTAATAAATGATCTCTTCAATGTATTAATGGTTAGCAGTGCATATAAATTAGCATTTATAAAAATCAATTACATTGTCTCATAAGACAGAGGAGAAACCAAGACCTTCATCACTGGATCATTTGTATTTATCTGTTAATTATAAACCTTAATTGTCTCTTCTTATCAGATTCATTTGCATAAATTGCATAAGTTTAATGTTTAACAGGTTTTAATACCAGAATACAATTATTCTTTAAACATTCTTTGTTGAAATATTCATTATTAATTATAGCATTAAAATTAGAAGTTCTGATAATTGACCTTGGCTTCTCCTTGGCTCATCATCATCTGTCCATTGAGGTCATTTATCTCATGATTATGCATGCTTTGTGGCTCCTTATTACGGATGCACTCAGTTTTAATTGTACTTTATAGCCTGTCACATTTCTCTGAATTTTGACTTAAAGCAGAATATTATGCAGAGTTCCACAAAAGTGGACTTTTTATAGTGTGTTCATCCTATTAGCATACCTACACATAATGACATAATGGGTGAAAGGACTTTTGCTACATCTGGACTATTAGGTACAACTATTTCTATCCTGGTGAGGAAAGGCTTCTTTTCAACAGACGACTTACGAACTAAGGGAGACATTTAAACTCCCAGCTAGCTTTGGGGGAAAAAAAAAAAAAAAAAAAAAAAAAAAAAAAAAAAAAAAAAAAAGAATTAGCCAGGTATTACATTTGACAGGTCATCTAATAGGCACTTGTTGTTCATAACTGACCAGACATCTCTAGCTGCCCTTTTCACTTTAAATACTCTTGGGGTTTAAGCCCAGGAAATAATGAAATAAGAGAAAAGATGACCAAGACCAAGAGTTGACAGAGGTATTCACCTGAATTTGGCTGACTTGAATGTACAGATTTTTTGAAAAATCATCCAGTGCAGAGGTGAAAACAAGTGGGTTTTCTCCTCTGTCACTAAGTTTCACATACAGGGATTTACTGTGCTGGAGTTTCTTTCCAGTCAAAATTATTCATGCTATTCAGTTAAGTAAACACTTTAGATAACATCAGATATATGTCCAAGAAGAGAGACTAATATTTAGAAAATATTAAACAAGGCTTTTTTATATTGCTTACAGTTACAACTATTAAAATGCTAGAGGGTGTTTCAGGTCAATAGCTTACAGCATATTCTTCTTAAGGGAGTCTGGTAAGGAAGCACTGAGTCCAGTCTACTTGAAATTTTCAGTATCTCCTTTGATTTACGTGTGGTCCCTAATTCAAAGATTCAAAGCTACTGCACCCTTGTCTGAAAAGCATGGCCAATGTATTTCCAGCCAGTTGCTGGCACCAGGGCTTCCCGAGTTCTGTTTTCAAGTTCAAGTAAAACCCGAGAGTTACCCTGTGCAAATCACCTTTTTGCACCAAGGACTTTCTTCTGCTGGGATTTCCAATGCAATAATGCATATGTGAATCAACAGAAAAAAAAAATCAGTACTGGATGTTAGTGTCATTACAATTGATTTGGTGTATCTTTCATCCTGACTTACCTGTCCAAGGAGCACACAGATTATGACTCCAACTGATGGGGAGCCTAAGGAGAACTGGTTGGTTACTACCAGGTCATGCAATGTAGAAGTACTAGGAAATTATCAATGCTTCCTCACACAGTCTTACAGGTGACTAACTGAAAGAATGAACAGAACAATTGTTATCCAGTCCAGTCCATCATCTTTGTAATAACTTGAGGCTGCTTCTTGATCCCTCAAAGGAAACCAATACTTGGCACTAATTTGGCAAGCATTGCCATTTTTTTCCTGCTTGAAGGTCAGCTGTAATTATCTATTTCATATCAAAGCCATGTTGCTAGAAAATGCTTCACTTGATCAACACCTTGATGCCTGATTTGATAGATGGACATCTTTTATGCAAATATATTAACCACCTTGATTTACATTTAAAGGAAAGATAGCAGTACCTTGGACATGTTATTCTTTAATCCCCTCATCTTACAAGAAGAGCCTGAAACAAGTAGTCCCCTCTGTTACCTAAGACATTTTGAAGAAATTGTGCAGGAGAGAGTGCTCAGTGTATGATGACCAGAAACACCGCAAGGAAGCAGTGCCTTCCATGTGTGCTAGACCCTCTCCAGCCAGGGCCTGCAGCTGGACTCCTGCCACATTTGAGATTTCCTGCTCCTCCACCACTCATGTCCCTTGCCCCAGCTCTCCCCAGGAGCATTTCCTTATGCCAAAGTAGAAACAAACAATACCCAGATACCTGCACCTTGAGCACCTGCAGCGTCACAGAACAAGACTTAAAACCCTTAACAAAAGTTCCGCCCACATTAACAGCTATAAACTACACCCTTTATTGTACAGTGGGAACATAAGGCCGTGACAGAAATCTGCAAACTGTCAGAAGTTATTTCACAGGCAGTTTTCTGTTGCTCTCACCCTCTGTCCAGCTTCCTTCTGAGGAAACCGATCTAACCTCAAGACAATTCTGTTCCAGGCAACTCCATTACCAGTGCCCAGGAGTGCTGAGCACGTGGCAACTCACCATTGTAACATCCACATGCCATGGAATTACTGTCAGCCTGGTGGCTGCTGATCTACAGCAGATCTAATCCTGCCTCAAAGAACACACTAGGAGATGACAGCCACTGTTACCTCCACGAGCATTTTCCTGCTCTGCCTAGGGTTAGGGTTACACTTAGGGTTAGGGTTCAGAAAACCACAAAGCCCAGAGCTCCAGGGACACAGCAGCTGCATAGGTCCTGCCAAGGCCAGCACAGCGCTGTCCCAACATTGCTCCCTCCACACTTTTCTCCTTGCAGGCAGCATAAGCACTTTCTGTTAATCAAGTGTGATATTTCTAGGCTTTTCTATACTAAGTTCACCCAGCAGAAAATGCTTATAGGGAATTTTTTGTTTTGAGTTTTTGGGGTTTTTTGTGATTCTGAGTAGTGGCTGGCCAGGAGTGAGGCAGTTAGTAGTAACAAAATGAAGGTGGGCTGACAGGACAACCCAAGTGCGACATTCTGTTCTTGTTCCCTGTGATTTCATGAGCCCTCTGTCAAAGCTGTCACATGTAATGGTTTTTGAAATACAGATTTTTTTCCTTCCATCTACAAAGAAACTCATTCAGTAGGCTTTTCAGCTGCTGGGTTCAATGCCTGTAATTTCATTTTAAAAAATGAAGGGGAGAATCTGGCACTTCAAACATGAAATGTTTGGCTCTTTCTTTTTCTTCTGATCAGTCAAATCTATGTTGTTTCCCCTGTTATGGAATGAAGGTCCAGCCTCTTCTCCTCTGCAAAATACCTCCCTTTAACTCTGCTGTCCATGTCTCTCTGCTGCCATTGTGCCATGCATGCCAAGGAGTTGCAAATGTACCTCACTTCTACTGAGCTATTTATCTCTCTGTATATTCCCACTTCTTGCCAGTCATATAAGGAGCAGATGAGCGGTGTGGGGTTGTTTAGCCCAGAGAAAAGGAGGAGAAAAGGAGGCCCGGGTGGCCTTACCACTCTCCACAAGTAGCTGAAAGGAGGGTTTAGCCAGGTGGGGCGTGGGCTCTTCTCCCAGGCAACAAGTGACTGGAAAGAGGAAATGGCCTCCTGCTGTGACAGGAGCAGTTCAGGCTGGAGATCAGGAGGAATTTCTTTGCTGAAGGGATGGACAGGCATTGGAATGGCTGCCCAGGGAAGCAGTGGAGTCACCATCCCTGCAACGGTTCAAGAAATGACTGGATGTGGCATTTAGTGTCATGGTTTAGTTGGTGTGGTGGGGCTCGAGCAAAGGTTGGTCTCTGTCATCTTGGAGGTCTTTTCCAATGGCAGTGGTTCTATGAATCTACTTGTCTTCTCTGACTCTACCTCCAGGGTCAGCTGAAAGAACCATTCCAGTCAAACTGCAAACAATTTTTGCTTCCCTTTTCCACTTCGAGGGACTCCTTTCTGCATGCCTCTTTTGGCCAGCTTACCAGAGCTGTTATCAAGATACTAAAACAACATTGTCATTGTAACTTTACACTCACTTGTCAATGCTGCTGGACACACCAGCTACCAAAGTAATTTCCTTTTGTCATTGCACAATTATGTCATACCCAGCCTCATTACTCTAAGTCCTTCTGCTGGCTTTCATTCTTAATGGTCTTCAGTTGTGAACATGTTGTTCCTACTTGGAGCAGTCAGGAAGACAGAAAGCTACTTTACGCATAGAGTTATCACAGAAGAAAACATGGCCACAGAAGCACACAGCTTTTTACCTGCCCAAACCTGTACAGTGTCATTACAGAAATGCAATGTCCTTGAGGCAAGAACTGCATCACCCTATGCACAGTTGTCAGGGTCAAGCCATGTGGGGTGTTTCCAAGAGCAGCCATTGACACAATGATGATCATGCTGACAATGAAGGATAATTCCTCCTGATTTCATAACATTACCATTCACAACTAATCCATCAAAGAGTACACCAATATTAGATCTGCTCCAAAGAAGTCTGGCATTTTTCTCAGCTGTCACTTTGCATGAAGAGGCCTCTCACCATGACAATTAAAATTTTGGAGAGGCCTGTTTCAAGAAGTTGAGGAGGTTAAGTCTCCAAACAAACTAGACCCAGGTGACTTTGGCTCTAGATCGTAGAAAACCGAGGTCTTACTCCATTGCCAAAGCTGAAACACTAGTTCTCAAATTCCCTTGCAGTCAACCAGATTGCATTCATCCCAGTATAAGAGAGGATGAACAGGTTTAACCATGACACCATATCTTACTATCTTCAATACTAAGAGGTTTTCCCTCTTTGCCTCTAGAATTTACTGACAAATACTAAATCTTTTTTGTGATTATGTAGAGCCCCATTCATTACATTTATGGAGAAAAAAAAATCCTGTGCTGACCTCCAAGAAAACTTAACAGAGCCTTAACAGAGGCCAAGTTTGTTTTCTCAGTATTACATGTATATGACAGAATACTCTGATCCCTTTCTTTTACTGGAATACAAGCAGGTTTCATGTTTCCCCTGTGTGTAATGAAAGTAGTTACCCTCTGGCCAACTCAGATTGTTGTTTCTGAAAATTGTTTTTCTCTCTGGTTTTATTGGGCAATGTAATTATTTGAATTGCATGAGAACTGTCTGAAGAAAATCTGGGATATCAAGCCCATCAACTCACAGATTTCCTAGACAGTCAGGGGCTCTAACAAAGCTTGCTATCTTTCTCTTTGCATAACAAGACAATAAAAGTGCAGTCACTTAAAGAACCAGTTTGAAATGTTGAGACGTGCAATTTAAAACCCAGTAACTCAGTTATGGGGAATTTTAATATTTAATGCAGATTAAGTGCACATTTAAAAACTTCTGAATCCATGCAATTCATGCAAGCTGCAGAATATACTTTGCTTTAACACAAGGTTCCTGGCACTTCAGAAGGATGAAGCAAAGAAAACAATAGTCCTTGGTGACCTTATAATCCTTGCAGCTGACAGGGATACCAGTTCTTCCTACATCACAAGGTAAGTTTACATTCACCTGCTATAATACACTTACCCCTCATTCAGACCCCTAACAAAGAAAACTGTTGCCAAGAGAATTATGGACAGAAATGTTTACCAATGAGCAACAATGGCAGCAGCGTTCCCTGCAGCACGTAAAACAGGCAACTGCTCTGCATCCAGCTCTAGAAAAGCAGGCAAAGGAAAAAAGAGGTAGTGGAAAATCCAGAAAAGCCATTAGGTCTTGTTTAAAAGCAGGTAATAAATATATCAACAAAACTGGGGCAATGAAGTCACACTCTGCCACTTCTCATAGCACCCTGCAGCAGGGACAGTCATGATATTTGCTGTGCAAGAAGAGTCATGGTAAGACGTTCATGGGACGCTTGTGATTATTTTGAGCTTCTCTGGCTCCCCCTCAGCTGTCCCTATGCAGAGCCCCTCTGCTCAGCAGGAGGCAAGAAAGTCCTCTTGTTCCTACACTCAGCAGTTATATGTCCAACTAAACTTTGGTCGTTGTGCTCCAGAGTACATCAAACCTGTGCAGGTTCTCCACGCTCACGGCCTCAGCTGAGGCCTTACATGAAACTTCTGAATAGAAAGGCTAAGAGCTAAATGCTGCTGCCCACAGTTTCTGATCTTAAGTTTAAGAACAGAAACAACTGGTCTAACACTTCCGGAATCCCACCCCAGGCTCCAGAGAATGATACATCTTTTACATAGCTTTTTCAAATTTAAGAAACAGCTTTTGATTGAGATAGCTCTGCTTTTTGAATAAAGTAAAAAAGCAAGTGGAGCAGAGCTTCTCAATAATACTGAACTTTACAATGCATGCAATAATTTAAAAGTGTGCTCAGCATGCATGAAGTACAAGCATTTAATATTAATGCAGTATCTGAAGTGCACAAATAAAAGATAATTGAGTCAAAAATTTAAAATAAACCCCACACTTCTCCAGAGTGCAGAGTTCAAACAGAAGTATTAAAAAAGGGTCTGAAGTTGATTGTCATAGCCCTCTCTTTGCAAGTATTGGCTAATAAGCCAGATAAACCCCATGAAAGTTAGAATCATGCCAGGCTTCAAAGAGGTTACACTGGTTCTAAGCGTCCCACAGCATTCATGTTTTGACACCTTATAATAAATGTTTGGACTTCATTGTCCTTCATAACATATGAACACTAGGGTCCAGATTAAGAGTATTAAAGTTCCCAATACTTCTGAAATTGTATTGATTTCAGTGGACCAGTAGACAAAAGGGTGGAAATCACATTTGCCAAGGAGCCTTAGCCACTTACTACTACATGGCACCTATAACTCCATTTATAACCAAATGGAATATAAGAAAATGTTACATGAAATGCAGGACAATAAGAATAGAAAAGGCAATAAGTTGTGTGTGTTTAGTTTAGACTTTTTGTTTGTTTTTAATAAAAAAATTCTAGAGTCTCATAATGATTAATTTTGCCAAGGATGTTGATAGGAGGACAACACATTAAATTACAAGATGGGACTCTGAAGTCAAGATAGAAATTAGGTTTTCCACAGGCAACCTTTTAAGAAGCTATCAGCAACATGGTCCTGGCACCAAGGGTCAGTAATTTTGGATTTAGCACACAGGAAAACAAGAGACCATGAAAGAATATTTGCACATCCCATTTCAGTGTGAGACAACTGAAGACACTGAAATCTCTATCAAAATTAGTGACACCCTAGAAGCTGAATTTTCCATTAGCTGCAGGAAAAACCTTTCAGCCGTATTGAATAGCAATAACTATTATACATGCTTGGATGAGGCAGCTTTATTTCTCCTTTATCAAGCTGGTTTTCTCTTTACTATCCAAGTGCTCAGAAAGCTACTTTTAAATACTCTTATATTTTCAGAGGCTCATGCTAAGTTTGCCATTTTCATCCAAGACAGTAATTTCAAACTGATGAACCTTTAGCTATGAGGATCTAAAGGTCATTTAGGGAGTGTTGCTTTCCACATAGCTGATTCTCACCATATACTCAACTTCTATGCAGCTGATTTACTTCTGCACATAACCCATCCATTCCTTCCTGTCAGAAAACATTTTTATTTTACTCCAATCATTCTCACACATCACTGACTGCATGGGCTAGAAACTAGTTTTTGAGATGTATTTAGTCTTTCCTTCCTCTGCTGTCACTACTTCAAGTGGAAAAGGATTCCAGTGCCTGGGTAATTTACCCCATTCCCAGGGATTCCTCCAAATCATCACCGTCTAGTAGGAACACCAAGGAGGGTGTTAATACAAGGACCACAGACCACCTGAATTTATCACCACTCTTCCTGAATTCACTAGTGGTGTTCTAGCTCTTCCTGATAGTCTTGAGAGTCACAAAGAATGTATTGCCTTAGTGTCATGTTGTGCCTTCAAAGACATGAAAAGCAACTCAGTGTTCCGGAAAAATTTGTTCTGCTGTTTTCTGAAGCCTAAATTATCTAAGCTCTGGATTTTCATTGCTCACATCATTGGAACACAATTCTAACTCTGTGAAAGTGTCTACTAGTAAAATTCAAGTTCAAAATAAAAAAAAGAGAGAGGAAAAAAAAAAAAGAAGAAGCCACAGAAGTCTAGAAGTCTTCACTTATAAGTCTCCAATCAGCTTCAAACCATAACTTGTGTTTGGTCTTCGTTCTGCAGACTAGAGCTTGTCAAGCACAGCATTGCTCATATCATTTCCATGTTCTCATCACATTCATTAACATTTTAAACAATGAAAAACATGTTTATTATGGATGTGTTTTGGAAATGAAATGAGCTCTTGTGCTCTCAAAAGAAGGAGGAGTTCTTGGGCTCTCACTTCAGTTGGCTGGGCCCTGGAGCATCTGCTCACCCATCCATGGCGATCACCTCACTTGGTTTTAGAGACTTATTCTGACCCTGCTGCAAATTCTCCTGCTTCTAGTAACATCCAGGACTAGGAGCTGCCGGTGAAGCAGAGCAGCAGGTGTAAATGCTCTTCTACTCCAACTCACCAAATACCTTAGACTTGGGAAAATGAGGGTAAAAGAAAGAGAATCAGGGTGTCTACTTCATTCCTGGCTGAGTACATCCTCAAGTTCCAGCCACTACAAGACTCTATTCCCTCTTCTGTGTTCTTTATGGGCATGCGCACCATTTCCAGAGGCAAGATATTTCCCTCTCTAAATGCAAAGTTATAAACCAACTTGAACCCCAAGTCTCAGACTTACCAGCAAAGTAGCCATATCCAATGGTGATGCAAGAGCCTTCAATGTGCCTAACTTGCTATTTTTAACACACAGGAAAGCCAATGCCAATTAAAATTAAATAAAAGCTTAGAGTTCTAGCTGCATTTCGGGTCCAAGCAGCTTGACTCCCCTCACAGAGCATCAAACCCTTCCAAACACACAGGGAACAATTTTGATATGTTGACTGAATGCTGCAAAGTGCTTCCTTCTTTCTCTCTCTAGCTTAAAAATAAATCCCAGAGAAGATTTAGTAAATTTGGTGCACATAATTTCTGGCACTCTTTACATTCAAATCTGCACAGCATGATAAAATCAGTCTCTTCCCAGTGCTGTATGGGGACTTGGGCTAAGGAGCAGTTTCTGTTAAGCACATTTACCCCATTCTTTCCTATTTTGCTCACTGGAATTCTTGATAATATGTAAGTATTTGGAGGTCACATCAATTATTGCAATCTAAGATGCCATTTCCGGACTGAAAGTAAGAGCACCTTCAGTTTAGCAGGATTTAATAGAGGTTGTGAAGGGTGTCTGACATTTTTTGACCTTTGCTCTTCCCTGTCAGAGTTTGAATAGGTCTGATTTAATTAGGCAGAAGCTGTTTAAGAATGAATGCAAATGTAAAGGCTCAGAAGGAAGGATACATGTACAAGAAAAATTACCAATTCAGTATCTTCGAACTACAGCCAAAGAAATCATTGATGAGGACAGAGTCAACAGGAGATATTTTGCTGGTTGGAAATAAGGAAGAAATCATGTCAGTACTAAATTATGTGGTTAAGGAAAGTCTGAAGTGAGCCCAGTTCATTATTCTTTTTTTAGCTAGAAACATAGACAGCCTTTGGAATTATCCATGCAGAAGCACAACAGTTTTTTCTGTCTGACCACTTCATCCCCCCACACTCAGGATTGTTTTCCCTCTGAAGGAAGGAGCCTTTTCTCTAAGGGGGAAGGAGAAAAAACAGACAAATTCAAATAACCAGAAATTCCCAGACAAGCAAAAAGCATTGAGGTCCCACACATCTTTCTCCGGTTTGGCTTGAAACTTGGAAAACAGGAACTGACAGCAAGTTAAAAAGCATTTTCTGAAGTTGATGATCTGTGTAAGTCAGCTAAGAGCCAGCTGGGGGTGAGGGGTTCAGAAAAATATGTCCTTTTCTTCTTGGGTTCATAGTTCCTTACTGGAGTGTTAAAGGGGTAGTTCAGTCCCAAACATCATCTTTAGCTCCTGCTTCAAACTAGTACACTCTGTCATGACCCTGGCTTTTATTCTTGTCACCTGGCCTTCTTCCACACATTATTACTACTTCTACTTATCTCCTAAAAATAAAGAGACACTGACATAAAAATATTCCTGCTCTGTGCCTAATGAAAGTATACAGCACACAGAGTGTCCCCAAAGCTCCATAATGTCAAAACTTTGAGAGGAAAATTATATTATATATCCTAAGTCTAGGATATTCCAACAAATGTAAACAAAACATTACAACTTCAAAAGTTAACAGACCAGTAGCCCACATCCCACTCTCAAATGGCTTATTTATCTGCATTACTTACAATACATTTTTTATCAGAACAGTCATTTTAAAATAAGGTCATTAGCTTGGGAAAGAAAAATAAATCAGAGTACAGTTGTATAATTATTTTCAAAAGCTTTATGGAAATCATTACATCATTTAGGCTGTAGAATTGAGTCTTCTAATCTAATGACTCTCCTGTCTCCAGACCTGATAGGTAGGTCTGCTGATTTACAACATGAATCTGATCTTGTGCAGGTGAGAACACATGCACGTACAGGCACATATATACAGGTGAAGGCGGAGATGTAATCAATGGTAGCAGGAATAAAACTCCAAGACATCAGATTATTTAAAAACAAAAAAAAAGTAGTTTACGTATTAAGGGTATTATCTTAGAAGGAAAACAGAAGAGTATTTAGACAACGGCTAGGAAAAATTTTACAAAACAGATAAAGGTAAAAAATGTTTCTCTCTAAATCAAGATAGGTGAGAGGCAGGGGAGGGAAGAATAGGAAGCCAGTTATCACAAAACCCCTGGAGATAACAGTGTGGAGCTGAAGGATGAAAGCTTAGATAAAGGCAATTAAAGTATTTTCTATGGTGCATTAGATTTGGACTTCATTATACTTATGGTTTTGGAGTCCATACTGATACAAGCTAAAACAGAAAAGCAAATCAGAACTATCTTTATAACTACAGAAACAGGCAGTCTAGCTCACATCCACGTTCTGAGGCTATTGCTCTTTTTCACCTCACATTGGGGTGAACAGAGAAAAACCAAACCTGTGAAGAGAAACCAAGTAAACTGCATACCTGGGAAATGAAGGACTTCTACAGTGAAATTAAAATCTGTATTAGAAAATGTGATTTACAGTCAAATGGAGAGGTGGGATTTTTGAAATGAGCAAACCCCAGCACATGACACAGGATAATGCACCAGGTATTAGACACTACATAACATATTTGTCATGGGTTCTTCCACACAGATACCAAGACTAAAGTAAAGCAGAAAACTTTCGGTGACAGTTGTAATGAAATGTTTACTGCATAACTGAAGAAAATAAGACTGAAAGATAAATAGAGGAGCTTGGCAACAAATCATATATTTGAAAACCAAACGATGGACTTTTGGCCAATAACAAAAAAAATGGGGAGTTTATCTTGAACAAGTGGTATGGAATGAGAGCTGTTAAAGTAAAAGAAAGATTCAGGCACCTTTTGCATGGCTTTGTGCCAAGAACCAAAAATTCCTGCAGTTCTTTTTATGATAGCATATACAGGCTTGATTTATTCTAGGCAGATGACAATTCAGCCCACATTTTTTGACAGAAAGTAAAATACTCAGATATTTGCATTGATGTCTGCTAGGAACAAAAGTGAGTTTTAGGCAGACTTTTCCTTACTCTTCTGAGGAAACATCAAAGTCTTGCTGCCAGCAAAGTACAGCTCAGGGAATTGGGACTTTGCTTTGCCCACACAGAACATGCACTAAAGCTACTGAAACCAAATATTTGGTTTCTTCCATCAGCCATAGGAAGTTGAGATCCTTCAAAGGATGTGTTGGTCTCAGATGCATCTTCAGCACTGCTTGAAAATTCAGAATTGCTCAAGACCAACAGCTGCCAAGCATTCAGTTTGATATGCTAAAGAACTTTTTCATCATCCATGACTAACTTCTGAAAACCCATGAGTGAAACCAAGTTTCTCCTATTTTTTCATGCTTTACCTGAATATTTCCATTGTTTTCCTACTGCAGCAATGAATACAACGCTACTACTTTCCATTTCCCAAAATCCTGCATCAGAGCCATGCAGTAAATATAGACCTTAATTCACAGTTTTCCTGATGGGTCTCAAGAGCAACAGTTTTCAATTCAGGGGAATTTGATGATCCAGCAGGAAAACCTAACAGAAATTTTGGCTTAATAGCTTCCATAGCTCTAAGGCATCTTGTCACATTTTATTTCTGCTTACCACAAGCTCAGTTATTAGCCAAACCCTCTGGCTATTGACCAAAATATCTCGTGCTCTTGGGAAACATGGACATTCACTACCATTTAATCTTTAGGTGGAAATTAATTAACTAATTTCACCAATTGAACACCTGAACCACTGTTTATTCCTTCTGAAGAGGCCAAAATGGAAGTATTTAAACTAAACCTGAAGTTTTTGAAGTCATGTCACAAAGGAGGAAAGCAGAATTGCTATCCTGGCAAGCTCTTGGATTCTGAAAGCATCCTGAGAGCTAAAATACCACAGTACATGGGTGAAAGACCAAACCAGCAAGCTTCAAAAAGAAAAGTAAACTGAAACTTCAGGCCTTAATCTGCTGCCTTTCAGCCATGCAGATAGCATTCACTACAAATAACTACTTCATTACATTGGCTGTATTTAATTTCAGAGCAAAAAAGGCCCCTCAAACTTACCACAACAATTCATACTCCAAAGAAGCCACAGAAGTGGAAGTCTGTATTTGAAAAATAGTATTTCACTACTTAACCAGAGAGTTATCTAGGATACATGATCTGCAATCCAGTTATTTTTGACAAATGTGGAAAGGTTTTCTGTCCCCTTGAGACAGGAAATATCTCCTCCTATTTTACTTTTTGGCCTTTTGATTTACATATGGAACCAACAAAATACTAAGTGGTAGGACCTCCAGGCACAACATTGGAGGGACAAAGCTACCAAAATACATTCTGCATCCTGACAGATATCACAGACTGGCTTTCAGGTCCCTTAATGCTATTACAGAGTGTTTCAGAAATGCATATAACATTGAACCATGCCATCCTTTCTGGCTACCACAGGATATAGCACTCTGGCATATTTAGAACTACAGATTGTGCCCAGGATAGACAGCAAGCAACTGACAGTCAAAGGTGATACCATACATACCTGGGTTAACTGTGTATTTTTACAGAAGTTTGACATTAATTACCTTAAAAATGTCACTGCTTTTCCTACATGTCTCGACTTAATCTATATGAACATTTTACACCAGTGTTCTCCTTACCAAAAGATACTCCATTTACCTGGAGTCACACCTCATCCAATTTCATTCTCACCCTTCCTGAGAAACAAGATTTCCTCCCTCAGGCTTCACACATAGCAACCATAGGCCAACTTTGCAACACTCACCAGCACAGCATCAAAGGAGATAAGTGTCTGTTGAAATATTTATAAACTTGAATTCCATGCCACAACACAAACCCAATCTTTAAGAAAGTTCCTCCTTATATGTGAGTTAGATAAACACCTATTTGAAGGAAAACACAACTAAGCTGTTCTGTGAAGTAGAATAAGGAAAGTAAATTCAGGCTCAACTCACCCACTCTGGAGCTGTTACAAAGGCCATCAAAAGGACACCGGTGTGACAATACCAGTCAGCAAACTCCCTACCTCAATGGAAACTTCAACAGGCTGATGACTGATCCATCTGGAGGCCTGAATGTTCTAGGACCTCTAAAACAAGGGCATCCCTGCAGAGAAAGCAAAGAAGTTGGTACTGACACTGTTGGTACTCTACACAAAATGCACCAGTTCCCACAGTGTCACACAGGGACTTTTCAGTAACCCTTAGGTAAATACCTATTTATTAAACTACTGCAGGAAAGTTTTGCACTCAGTGCAGGCAGGAATTAAAGGAGTCTCTGTCAGGACTCACTGGCACTGATATGAGATAGAGCAGCATGAAAAATCTGCTCAGGAGACCCTTACAGGCATTCAGCTGGAGGAATTTCAAATCCAGTTTAGGGAGGTGAAGAGTATATAACAACTAGCATCTTGCACAGAGAGCCTGTGTTCATCTTGGCAGAACCCTGCCAGCCCTTATGTCTGTCAACACTGCAGCTCCATCCACCCTCACCTGACACTGAGTTCCAGAAGACCACATACACTGACAGAGTCTGGCTTCACGTTAGCTCAAGGCTTTGATCACACCTTTTTGCCACAAATCCTCTGCTCAGATGATGAGAATGTGGCACCTGCAAGGAGCCAAGGATGAGCTGAAGGAGCAGCCTTAGTATGGCAGAGTAACACTCCTGCCAGCTTCTGTTGCCACAACACACGGGATCCTTTGCTGCATCGTGCCAGTTTCACAACCCATTTAATCAAGTAAAAATGGGACTACCAGCATGAATAATTCCTATTTCCAGATACTTTTCACTTCCCTGTGCTGGTTATATCTAGCACAACTTGTACATTCACTTTCCTAGGAGCAAAAAAATCTGGGCTAGAACAATTTAAACCTACTGGAATTACTGAAAACTGTGAGATGAAAACCAAGACCATTTGAAACCTATGCAGTTAAACTAAAAAATTGCCTGAAGGCATGTACTAGCTTTCACACCCTTACGCTTCTTGTGCCTCTCTCCTTTTGGCAAACTCACAGGCACAGATAGTCACCATTTAACAATTACTCTTACTCCATTTTCTTTGCTGCTAAATAAACATTACTTAAGACAATTCATGAGCCATTCTACAATTAGAAATCCGCTCTGGAAAAAAAAAAAAGCTTGATATTAGAATAACTCAAATTCCCTACTGAGATCAGAGCTACCTAACACGGGATGGGGATCCAGTTTTTAAATGCAGTACCTTGATGAAGGAAACCACAAAACAGCCACAATAAGATATATGTAAATAGAAATTCAAGTAAGTATTAGCCATTCTGTTGGTCAAACTAAACTGAGCTCTAGCAAAGCTTCCAGGAGTGCCTCAGGCAAATTGCAGTGTGTTTTAAGACAGAGTTATAAATTTAGCAGAGGTATCAAAGAAGAGGGTACTCACCTAGTAGCAAGGAGTCACCTCACAGTAAACAGCAACCCCTATTTTTAGCAGTAAATATAGAACAGAATTATGGAATCATCTAGGTTGGAAAAGACCTTTAAGATCATCAAGTCAAATCATTCCAGTAGTGTAGAAGTTCTGCAGGTGGGTAGGAGAAACCACCCCCAAAGGTAATCTTATTACTGATGGCAAAATGGATATCCAGATATTTGCATCAGGCAAAGAAACATGGCTGTTCTCATAATATTTATCAAACAGCATTTAACAAACACAAAATTTAAAAATAGCATGGCCATATAGGTATAGAGGTATAGAGCTGCTCCTTGATTTTATGAGAATAAATGTACAGAAGCCAGGAGAAAGGTGCTGGTAGTAGGAAGGAAGAGTCAAAAAACCCAAAACCAACCAGCAAACAACCACCAACAAGGAAATGACTACTCAAATAGCTCTAGATGAAAAATTTGGGTGAGTGATATCACTGAAGCCTTGTCCTACAAAGTCTGTCAATACTGCTCTTAAAGATGCCTTCTCATTTGGAGCGGCTGTCATTTTAGACCTTTCCACAGCAGGGACTCAAGACAAAAAACAAAGAACCAGTTAAGGAAAGAGGGACTCCATATGCTGAAGGAAAGTGATCAGAGGTAAAAAATCAGTTTAAGTAGTAAAATGCAATTCCCAGCTCAGGAGAGTAATTCTTTTGGGGATACCATTCCTAAAGGCTCCTCTTGAACCCTCCAAGTCCTCTTGTAGAAGGATTTGCTGATTATGTTTTCCCCACTCACAAAAGCATTATTTTAGAGGCATTTTATTGAGGCAACACAGATAGCAGGGGTAGGCTTACCATAACAATTTTACATGAACAACTGTGCTTGAAGCCCAGTTTCAATGTTTCTGCGCTTTAAAAGCCAGTATAGAGATTTCCTAGTTGCCTAAATAACAAAAGCAAAATATTCCTCCAGGGAGACGGGAAAACATAAGGAATACTTATTATCTAGAGAATTGTTTACACTCCAGTATTTGCGCTACAAAGGTTGATTAAGTGATGTGAATGAAAGTGGTAAAGGGAACTAATTTTCAGCCATGGACTGCATTAAAGCTTAGGGCAGTCCCTCTCAAGTCAAGTGAGAATGGAGATTGGAGAAGATATGGTGCAGAAGCCATGCAAACAACTACTTTTGATCTATGCTGTCACTCAATGTGATTTATTTGCTGAGACAAATAAATCTTTGCTCTACTATTATAGAGCAAAGGGGAATCTTTTCTTCATTAAGAGGTGTTCATACAATACAAATCACTCTAACATAATTTAAGAATCCTACAAATCCTATAATTCAAAATAACTTTTCACATAGTAAGCTTTGTTTCAGTGCTTCTGCCACAGCTCTGCTTTGGGCACTCTTCTGTGCAATCTTGAACAGGTTTTTTTTCTGATGTATAATACACCTGCAACTTAATAGAGTGGAAGGTGTAATTAACACTCTCAAAAGGTAACAGAAGTGTTTCAAGGGGGAAGAATCTAGTTAAATGCATTTCCCACAGGCAGACAATTCTAAATTATTATTTCTTTAAAATTACATCACATTCATATGACTTCTGTCATATGAACAGATTCTGACATATGAACATATTCCTGTGTGGTATACACAGGAAATAAAATTTTAAATACATACTATAAGGCCCATGTAGGAAATTTCACAGATAGACATCACAACACAGTAGGAGGAATACCTTACTGGAGGAAGTTAGGAAGGCCTGTTCTCCACACTGAAGAGCCTCTGATCCAGCTGATTGTTAAGGAGGAAAAAAAAAAACAAACACAAAAACCAACAAACAAAAGCCCAGATGTTAACATGTAGCTGCCTTACTGAAAGATCCAACTCCTACAGTGAGTGCCCAGCATAAAGGCCCCACATTGCACAGCAGAATGTCTCCAAGCTGAACTCGGGCAACCCCTGAGGAGAAGGCATGTCGGCTCCTCTTTTCAGTTAATCCTTGGCTTTCTTCCAAAGACCTCTCCAGAAAGGATAATTAATGCTAATTACAGGGTTTGGGGGTTTTTAAATGAAGTACACAAACCTCCATCTCCGTAAAACTGGGCCCTATTAGATGCTGAAATAAAGAAATTAAAGACTTCAAAGCATTTTTTTTTACTAATTCTCTGAGCCATTCAGTGCATCTTGCATCAAAAATAAGTTGTATTAAAATTAAATTGCTGTTAAAGCATCAGTGGTCTCTTACTTGTGAGCCAGTCTACAGCTCTGAACATCTATCAGGCTTCTTAAAGACAGGCAGGTGAAAAAAAATGCAGGAGAAATACATTTTTGACTTTAAAAAAATAATACAAAATGCATTTTTTGATTTCTTGTTGAATTGCTCTAAACCAGTGATTAAAACAACATAAACACATGAATGTTCTGTCTTTAAAAAGTCAACGTCTCCAAAAAGAATCAATTGTTAACTTTTGTTGGTACACTATTCACAAATATGGCATTGTCTTTACTTAATCTAATCCTATACCACACCTTCATTTTTTTTCTTTTTATTTACACAACAATCACAAACATTCCATCTCATTCTCCCTTTCTTAGTCTCTGACAGATGCCTCACGTATTAAGCTTTCCTTTGCACTGTGCAACACTTCTGGCATCAACAATGGTATCCTGGGGTTGCCCAAGGCTAGGATTTGGTACATCCTGGCCTTATTTCCAGAGTTTCTTCAGGCAGCAATGGTGGATAATTGAGTCTTGCAGTCCCTGCTATTACATTTTATTTGCACTGTTTTAGCTTCGGGATACCACAGTCAGATGGAAGCATCCTATTGTGACAGACCCTTAAGGGCACATGATGAAAAGATATTCCTTGCTCAAAATGTCTACAATCAAGGTAAGACTGTGGATGGGAGGAGGAGTTGCATGTAAGGAAGTCAGAATCCACAACAGAGCTGTCTTCATTCAAAGAGATGAGGGAAGTACAATGTGCAATACTGCAAAGAGTTGGAAAAGTCAGGGAGCTAAGGTCAACTCCAACAATTTCTGCCAGTTTATAAAATTCTTCAAGTCCGCTACAGAAGAGAATGAATGAGTTCTGCTCCAAATTATTGGCATCCTTGTGCTTCAATTTCTTGTCCTGAAAATGCTGTCCACAGAAGGTCAAAGCAGCAGGGTGCTGGATTTTGCCCTCCCAAGAGCCCAATCTCCCCTTCAACGTAACAGATTTGGGTAACAAAACAACTTGAACATAAAGCTCAGATCTGTTCTTGCATACACTGTGCATGAGGAAAATCAGCACTGATGTCAGTGGAAGCAAACTGAAGCAGTGCCAGGTCAAGCTGTACCAAAAGCTGGCCAAGTACTGTATTGCTGAGGGGTTTTTTGTCAAAACTTCCTCAAATCCTGTCCAATGTCTTCCAATGCCAAACTCAGCACCTCAGTCCTAAAGAAATATCAGAAATAAATCAAACTAGTCCCCAGACTGCCCACAGCAGAAGTAGCTTGGGTTCTGATGTGCATTTCAGACAGGGAGACTCAGATATCCTTTCATAAATAGCAGCTCCTCTCTCGTAAAATGATCAAAAAAAGAGACAAAATATTTCTTTTCACTTTTTCCTTCTACATCATCCATTGCAGATGGCACCTGAGCAAAGTTGTCTTTTTTTTAATAAAATTAACCCAGAAATATAAAAACATGCATGTTTGATGACTTCCACCTGAGTGTTCATTTAAACGTTCATATTATACCTTTTTTCATATTATGTTAATATAAAAGGCATTATGCATTTTCCTGACTCCCTTCCAAATACTGTGAGAACCAAAAGAAATCCTTTCCATCATTCAAACAGCCAGAAATGTACCACATGACACTGTTTCAGAATTTTAAAAATGCCTTTTAGCTTCAGCTGATTGCTATTCATTTCTGAAGGGTCTACTCTTGGTAGTTTTTGTTATTTTATCTTTGAGAAAATCTTGTAAATGAGATTATAATGCAGTATTACTAATTTCATAGATTGCAAATTGTTCAGAGTCAAAAGCAAACAACTTATTCCATTCTTAATGTAGACTTTATCTTTCTCCTTCTCATAAGCTCTTGAACATCCCTGAATATCTACATATACTCCCAGTTCCCCATCACAGCTGCTTGCCCTTACACCAAGTGAAGCTGATGCACATGGAAAGTTTGACCAATGTCTATGGCAAACATGTTTATTTTTGCATCATTACGTGACATGAGGGACAAAGGCAAACACTGAAAAATTACTGCTTCTCCCCAGCACGTCTCTGTGCGCTTCCACAGCCTCTTGACTATCTCCTGTGCTTCCCTGTGAGATCAGCTCCTCTTTCTAACCCTGGCAACCACTTTGTCTCCTTCAGCTTGAGTAAGCTTAGACGTCCTTGAGCTGCCTTTCTTTTATACTTTTTCCTGCCAGAGTTTACATAAATTGGAGAGACAGCAAGGGTAAGATTTATACCTTTCCTTTTAAGAAAATTAGCTGCTTTTCAGATTTTTTACGCACTGCTCAAGAGACCAGCTTAATCCTGCTTTCCATCTTGGTTCTCCAAATGCACGCACAACTAAGATAATCTACTGACATTTTAGTGTAGAGTATTCTTCTGTATGACACTCACCACCACTTGCATCCATACAATTTTTTTTCTGTTCCCCACACTGCGCACCTGACCAGATCATTTCCACAACATTAGGAAACATTTTTATTATGTACCTAGTCCTTTCAAATTAATCTTCACTCCTGTCCAAAGGTTTACTAATATTATATTTTTAAATGTTGTTTCTTCTCTGCTCTTTGTTAATATCCACTTTAGGAAGTGAGTCTGTGAACTTAGATAGCTTTATTACTCCCCAAGATGATTAATGAGGTGATCTTAAATATCAATAGCACAACACTCACATTTGGAAAAACTATTTATATTACACAGCTAGAAAGCGATTTGTAACTTCCACATAAAACAACTCCAGAATGGAGATGTTTCCCCCAGTTAAGTCTTTGTTTATCTTAACTATGACAAAAGCAGACTCTTTTACTCTGGGTTGCACGCCGTAGGTCTCCAACATGAAGTGGTTTACATCCACTGGCTTCAGCACATAAACACAGAATATTATCCTGTAAAATTAAGATGCAGCTCTGTGGACCTTCTGTATTTGTAAATTAAGCTTGTAAATGAAGAAACTTTTCAGGAAGAGATCAAGACCCTGAAGTGTTCCTTTTCTAAGCATGGTTTGGTACAGTACAAGTCAAAGCTGGAATGTTAATGGGTTGCATATAAAACTTAAGACAAGCTGATTACAATGAAGTCTGCTTTTGACAGCTACCATCCTGGCACTGACAATACATTGTACTCTGCCATCAGGTTTCTCCCTCTAGTAATCTGTATTTCTACTAAACATATAAGCAGATTTCTTCATATAAAGAGGGAATCAAGCTATAGCTTCACCTGTCCAAACCACTAAAAGAATAAAGCTAGCAGAAATAAAAAGCTAGGGTAAGAGGGTTTTATAGCTTCACCTGTCTGTTTTGCAGCTGCTGTTCTTGTGTCCTTCCAGGGCAAGCTATGGTCAGAAATAGAAAATTGCATACCACAAAGAATGTCTTATCAGAAATCCAAGCCATGCTGAAAGTAGCAAGTGTCAAAACCCCAGCAAGAGCCTTTCTTGTGAGATGCCTCAGCTTAAACACCTTGAGCAGTTCAGATAAGGTTACCAAAGCCTGTGGATATGATTTTCCAAGGCTCTCTAAATGTCTGCTCTCAAACATGTGGATTACACTAGCTTGTTCAGCAACCATTTTCCATCCTTTCTGCTGGGAGTTGACAGTTACAGGGACATTCAGCTTTCACAAAAGCAATCCACAGCTTCCCAGGAGCAGCCAAGCCTCCTAAGTGAGGCTGCACTCAGGCCAGCCTCACCTTGCTACTTGCCCAAGGAGGTTGGGGAGACAGCATCAGGAGGCTGGATGTGAGCAAAAGAAAGCCAGCAAGAGCACTAGGGAGCAGACAGATAGACAATAACACACAGGAGCCCTGTTAGCCCAGACACTGCTGAGCTGCTGGCAAAGCTTCCCCAACACCCCCTGTTCTTGCGGCACTGCCAACCACCTGTGAAGGACAAGGGCCAGCCCAGACCTTCTATCACGTCACAAAAAAGATATGATGGTAGAGACTATTTAAGATGCACCAGGATAAAAATGTTGCAAACTGATGAGCTCCTCAGCACTCATTGTCTCTTTTCCATGAATAGCTACAGTGTTTGCATGCCTTCTCTTACCCCCTCCTGCAGCAAAATCCCAGCAATCACAGAAAATAAATACAAGCTATACACACTGGTCATTAGTATCCAGACCATATTTTGGATTAAACAATTCCTTCCTAAAACACTCACATCTATTCCACCAATACCAACAGCAATTTTCAAATTTGAAGTGTTAAGAAAGACTGCACAAGTTCACCAGAGGAACAGATGAGAGGTGCAGTGAATAGAATTTTAGTGCTGTTCATTGTCCTAATTGCAGTGAATAATACTTTGGCAGAAAGACCAGAGTCCTGATTGTTCCAGGAACTTCCAACAATCAACAGACTATTACCTCACTTATTACCCCAGAGACCTGATCTTCCAGTCACATGAAGCACGTAGCACGGGTGTTAAACACATGAACAGTCTAATTGACTTGTTTGGCACAACTGAGGTGCTGAGGAATGAACCTGAGACTGAAGCACAGGTTCTCCTGCTAAAGGCTTTCTCGGTGTTCTGCATACTGAAATGACTCCAGCCTCCGTTTCTTTTCCCTCTAAAACACCTCTGATATACTCCCTGATGTCCTGCCACCGACCCACCACACTGGCATTATTTCACCTGGAAATTCAGAAGGCTTACTTGCACAAGAGCCCAGGGGAGTTAAAAGACACAAGCAGTACCCAACTCACTTAGGAATGGCTGGAGATTGAAAGGTTTGGCTTTGTTTGCAGTAACTACAAAGGTGATATATGAAAGCAGACTCATGAAGTTCAACCCGCCCCTTTCTCTTGCACTGAGATATACATATATCCAAATGCAAGACTTGCCAAAGGGTAGAAAATTTTAAAATTCCAGGTCTCCCCAAATAAACGTCCTTTGATTTGTGGGTCGTCTAGGGCAGTGAAAGCTAACAAGGAATAAACCTAGAACTGGAAATCAAATAATCCTATTTAATTTTATGGTTGTTGACACAACTTGTTACATGTGTTTCCTACCAGAATAAATGAAATCATAGTCATCTGATTTCCAAATTACCATATCTATTGTTTCAGAAATACAGGGTGTAAATAATTGCAGTGCAATCGCCTATGTCTGGACCTCTCTCATCCGGAACCGTTATCAGGATTAGCATAAATTACGGTGCCATCTAATAATGAAATCACTGAACACTGATTGTGCCAGCTATTTAAACCTGTAATTATTGCTCATTAGAAACGTGTTTCACATTATTTGCCCCTTGCAGGCCCAAAGTTTTTGTCTAAAGGCTTCTGCAAAGAATTCTACAGAGAAGACTGTGGAGAAATTTGAAACAATAGGCACGAATTTCAGCTGCAAAGACTGTCTGTCAAAGGAAACATGTTGTGGGCACCATTTATCCAACCTGAAATACATTTGTATCTGTTATTGCAAAGGAAAGTTGCAACAGGCAAGAAAGGAATTCTCTGGTATCATTCAGATAGGATGGCGAATATGTGGTTTTCTACTTAAGTGGACAGTGATTAGCTCACAGCGTTTGTTATCATAGTACACAATTAGCATAACAGACTCTGAATAAAATAAGCTCCTGACCTAGCCAGAGGGAAGGCTTTTTGGCAGTCCTTCTCATGGCTAGGTAAGGATAGACAGCTACCTGAGACACCACACCAAAGGCAGTTTAGGACAGATTCCAGAACTAAAGCAAAAATGACAGCAACTCTTGCATGCTCCTCTGTAAAGGGTTTGCAGAAGAGAGCTGATTAAGACTTGTAAGTTGCCCTTCTGGATCAAGCTGTTTACAAAATGAAACATCTAAGAAGAGGCTTACATAAGTGCTCTTCAGTCCTAATAGATATTTTAAATCCATTTTCCTTGACAGAGTGAAACCAATTTAGTTTTTACCATCTTCTTCCCACTGCACATGCAAAAACTTTAACAGAAGATAAAAAATAGCTTTTGACACTTTCAGAAGCAAAAGGGTACAAAAGCAAGAGAGGACAGACAAGTACATATCATTTTGAAAGACACACCTGAGTGCAAAGATCTCAGCTGACAGTGAGCCTATTCATCTTCCCTGATGACTCCTTCCAACAGCTGATTCAAGCCTGAGTTTAAAGTTCCATCTGTGGTGAGTTCAGTAGACACACAAACAACTCAGCTGCCAAAGTACACACACCCTGCAGACTGCAGACCCTCACAGCAACTAAAGGCACACCTATGAAGGCTTGAGCATTATTGAAAGTTTAGCTTATATTAATGCTTCACAAAATTGTAGGAGCCCACCTCCACTTCAGCCAGGATGCAGAAGGCTCAGACTGTGTCCATTCTCTGAACAGAAGGCCCTTATTTTACTTACCACAGGCTCTGCAACAGGGAGAGCCTCCAGCCTCCTGATAATTGAGTGATTCTGCCCAGCTTCCAGCCACTTGCACCAACATATTGCCATGATGCAAGGCCAAGAAACCTAATCATTGGGTGGGGCATTTAACTAATTGGTTCTGTATCCTTAAACTTCCTAACACCACCTGGCAGGTATTACAAGGTATTAGCAGAGGTTGTAATTTGATATATGCAGAATATAGGAGAAACTCTATCCTTCTTGATATGATGTGAGTGCAGCTGTTCTTTTTAGTATTCAACAACTGGCTGCTTCAAAAAGAAAATAAAATGCTTTCTTGAATGTGTGGGACACAATATGCTCAAAAAGTAAGCCACAACTGTTCTGTTGACAGGTGTTTGCAAATAGAATTAAATATTCCAGGCAAAGAGACTCTAAGCTTTTTGTACCAATATGATGCTACCTGCAGGTATTTACCCTCAGATAAAACTTTGCATTACCTGAATTTGCCTTACTGACACCTGTAGTCTGTGATGTTACTACTGCAAATATTTGAAATTCAATGTCTGATGGAAATAATAAGCTGACTTGGCTTAAAAAAAAATTAGGCACTTCTGCTGTATAGCTATTAGCTCTAGCTGTCTGCTCTAGTAAATATCCTTACAGAACTGTGAGTTAATAACCCCTCCTCCAAAAAAAAAAAGAGACATTCTTGGCTGTTCTGATCTGTATCTGTGAGCAATGTAGAGCCCAAGTGCATTTTCTTTTTTATTACTAAATAGTCATCTCCAGTAATTTGCTGGGCACTAAGCCAGATTCTGTTTTTGGTCTTTCTCTCCAACTTTTTGGCTTTGTCAGGAAAATAAGCCCCTTCCTCTTTCCTAGGGTATATTTCCAAAAAGAAGGCATTTGCAGGTTTATTATTTATGTTTCTGGAGAGAAAAACTCTAGGGGATTGTTCATTAAAAATAAAAGAATCACTTTGATAATTTGTCAGTGTCAGTAACCTTCAACCTAGACTGTTACATGGGTCCTAATTATTACATGGGTTGTTTAATTATTACATGGCTCCTTTAATTATTACATGGCCTGTGTAATTATTACATGGCTTGTTTAAATATTACATGACTCCTATAATTATTACATGGCTCCTTTAATCATTACATGGCTTGTAATATTATAACATGGCCCCTTTATTTATTGCATGGCCCCTTTAATTATTACATGCCTCGTATTATTATTACATGGTCCCTTTAATTATTACATGGCCCCTTTAATTTAATTTAATTATTACATGGCCCCATTAAAAACCAGACAACACTGGTTTTTATTGCACAGGTGAAGGATACACTCAATGGAGACAAAATATCCATCTTAGACAGAACTGTTAAACTTTGTTAGAACTGTTGAAATCATTAAATTGTTTGTAGTTTATAAAATAAATTCGTATTCTTTAACACCAAAGAGGATAAACTGCAATTCTATTCAAATTATTGTTCTGCTTTTTCTTTTTGACAGTAGAAACCAGGAATTTTCTTTCCATTTGACTGTAATATCATATTTGGTGCATTTATTCTGTTTTCTTCAAATAGAGGTGGTGATGTGTGGTGACAAGAAAACAGACCTCATATTACCATATATTTATACTCTGTAGAAAGAATGATGGCACATTAATAGGTTTATTAAAAAAGACTGCCGTCCTTTAGGCACTTAAAAGGACAAGACATCAACCAGTTTCACAACTATCAACCCACTACCCATTTGTTTACCCAATTTAACATATTGAAAACTAATCAAGGAGGAGAGATTGGGGAAAGAGGACACTTTAAAATAGCTGCAGTTAGGAAATACCTCATTGGAGAGATTTGTACATCTTGGACAAGATACCAGGGCTCGGAAGTGGTTTCACCATTTTGATATGGATTAATTGCCTTGGTCATATTTCATTGCAAGATTGTGTTAAAGCTTCAATTAAGAATTACCTTAGCATACCTCTGACCAAGGGAGAAAAAGGACCACTGCTATTGCTGCTGCTACAAGAGCAAACCAACTATCAGTCATTCAAAGGAGCCATGTTAATGATACAAAATACATGTTTTGTACTATTTAGTGTATTTTATACCTGCTTTCATCTCCTTGCTTTCTCGTCCAAGACAATTACTAAAGAAAACTTTAAAGCAAAAGTAAGTAAAAATGTCCCAATTTCCCAGTCATATAATGGGAAAGTAAGTAAGGCTACCAGGAAACCCTCCTTTATTATAAATATTAAGGGAAAACCAGTTAAGTCTTAAAACACCTGAGATACCAAACCTTAAATGATTCACTCCTCAATGGCCTGAAATAGCAGAAAGAGCCTCAGAGGGAGTAGAATAGGGAGTCAAGTGCCTCTGTAGTCAGCAGTATACATTGAACACAGTTTAGCACAGGTAAGATAAAATGCTATTATCACATTTAATAAGTGTGAGCATATAGGGTTTATTTAGAGATGTATAAATATTTGCCCATTACGATGTGCATGTGTTCACATGCAGGTACATTTAAATATGATATAATGTACTGGTATAAGGAAAATGGGGAATTGAATTCTTAGTGTAGTTATATCTCTATAAAAGCCTGCGTAATAGCTCCAGGTCAGGAAACCCTCAGCAATAGATGGCCTAGCTCCAAGCTGTAAGCAAAGCAATATGGTTCTAGCCTAAAAAAAACCACAAAAAATTACACCATGAAAATTTGCTTTATAAATAAAGGAGATGATAGCCTGGATGCTTAGAAGTCATTTCTCTCCACATAAGAGGGTAAGATCTTTCTGGTATTTCTACATGTAAATTCTGAGTCTTAACCTCTCTGGGAGAGATAAATGTGATATCAGACTCTAGAGCATTACATATTCTCTCTGTCTCTGTCCCTTTCTCTCTGTATATATTAATTTTATAGATCTTTTTATTGTCTCAACTATACTGGTTGCGTGAGAAGCAGAACAATAGGCCAAGTACTTCCATTTCACACATGCCACCTCCATAATTCAACAAAGAATAGTAAAGAAGATCTATAAACTTGTTATAAATCAGTGTCCTAAACTAAATTAACCATTGAAATAGATTACCATAAAAATAATGTCTTAAAAAATATTCTTCACCTTTCTAGCCCAGGTGTGTGTGTGTGTGTGTGTGTGTGTGTGTGTGTGCCCACACTCGGGCCGCTATGCCAGCACCACGGCCAGTGGTCATGCTGACTGTGTGGCAAGATGCCTTCCACAGCCCTGGAGGAGACAGCAGGCAGGCCTGTGAGGATGGGCTTCAATATCTCTGTGTCCGGGAAAGTAACCCATAAACAGACCCCCTAACTACATAAGTCACCTTTCATAGTACTGAGTCAGCTCTGCTTTCTTATTAGCAGTGAAGCTCTGGTCTTTTTGGCTGTATTTCTGAGGCACTTTTGGAAAAAAGATAAAAACAATCAAGTCGCAGGCTAAAGGATATGGCAATTTATGCAATACAGCCTTTTCCAAGTCTGGATCCTGCTCTGCTGGGACCCTCCCTGGGTCTGTACACACCCACTCCCCAGTATTTGACCTTTATATACATTAAGCTCCATGAGAAAGGCATGTGTAAATACATGGAGAGCATACAGAGACAACCGGATGAAGTGCATTTCTGGACTGATAAGGCAGTGGTTCAAGAGCTGGTAAGAGTTTTTCTGATCAGCTGACACTCCCTCTATAAAGAGACACTAGAACAGCAGAGCCCAAGGTGGTGCTCTCCTTGCCCACCTCCAGCACTGTTTTCTCCTGAGCTCACATATTGCTATCATTTAGTTCACAGTCATCACATGGGAGCACACCTGTATTTCTCGGTTGTTGTCTAACGTTAGCCATCAAAATGGCTTTTTAAAATCTGGAAGTGCCACTCTTCCAGGCACAACAACAATCCCTGAGAACCAGAGGGACCAAGGCAAGAGTAACTCAGCCCCTATACTGGCCTCCCTCTACAGCCTGCCATTCCTGACAGACTTTCTCAATCTGTATTTTGACAAGACAATTCTCTCAACAAAAGTCAACTGTGAAATCTTCCAGAAAGGCAATTCAGCTGCTTGAAATGGTAGAATTGTGCAGCAGCCACCTGGCACAACCAGGGTCTCATCAGCGCTGTGAAGTATTGCCTTTGGTAAAAAATGGGAATGGAGTGCAAAGAACAACAATGCCCAGCCAATAAAATGGGTTAAAACCCTAGAAAAATGCTCTCTTTCCTGCTAGTGAGATGGAGAAAACAATGTGGAGAGCAACAACCACCTCATGAATAAGAAAGAGAAAGCCTGGGGAAAACACATAAGGTCTGAACTGAAGGATAGGGAGTTGTGATACGTGACAGAACTGAAAACAGCTGTTTGGGAGGTATCAGTCATTATCTCAGCTCACTTTAAAGGGCTGGTCAACACTCCAGGAAGATCCTGTGAGGTATTTCCTAACTGGGGATTTTAGAACTGGACAGGAAACATGGATCACGCTGAGGAAATGGATTTATTTCTTTCTGCTCACTGGGTTCACATGCATATAGCCTGAGTTTTCCACAACCAAATGCTGGTACACTTTGTGTTCAAGCCTCTATTTTGTTCTGATATAGGACATAGTGTTGCTGTAAAGAGTCAGGCAGATCACTGTCAACTAAAGTTTCCTTCTTTTGAAATGAGCTCTATCTCAAAGGAGCAAAGAACAATCTGTCATTACAGGGGCTAGGGCTGAGAGAGTAGGTGCTGAACTAGGATGGAAGTAAATTAAAGCAGCCATACAGAGTTGTAACATGAATTTTGTAATGTAACTGGCATAGAAGTTAATCCAAACTGTGCAGCAATTCCCTTTTTCATACACTGTGGGAAGCAATGGGGTTCAAAGCATCATTGTCCCCGAAGAGGAAGGACTGTACATTTTGGTTCTGAATGCCTCAGTCTGGCAGATAAGATAAACTCATCCTTCAAGACAGAAGAGTCTTCATGCTATTCCAAATAATCATTGTTAGAAATGCACTGAACTGCTGGGCCAGTTAATAACGACATCACATTTTATTTATATGGTTCCCATCTGCTAAAGCCTTCTAGGCAGCTCACAATGGGTTTGATTTTTGGCCAGAATTTAGCATAGCTTCTGTTTATATGGATGCAAATAACAGCAGTTGGATGGCTGTGTGCATAAATAGGTCTGACTACTAATCCTTGTGGCCACGATGCATGGTTTTATTCCACCATGCAACAACAAAAAGTCCATCTGAAAAATCCCTCTGACAAAGAATAGAAAGAGTGAAAAAGAACTAAGTTTTTCTGAGTTTGAATGGTTTCAGAGTCCAGCACTGGCCTTGGCAGCCCCATGAAAGGGTCATTCCAATGAAAGGGGCATCACCACTATGCCCACTGCTTAGCAAGGACCTCGAACTTCACACTCCCCAGGAAAGGGCGCAGCCCTGCAAAGAAGAAAGCACTAGATGTTTCCTCCTCCCATCACCTCCTCTCTCACTGACCATTCTCTTCCACACTGTCAGCCAGCCTTTCTCACCCAACTCTGCAGGCATCTCTCTGCCAATGTCCTTCCCCTCTTCCTTGCCTTCATTCTGAGCTTTGTTTCAGCTGCTTTCCTGCTCCTCACAGCCTGTTTTCTGACTCAGGTACTGACTTCTCCAAAGGCCCCTTCCTACACCACCCAGTGTCATGCCACGCCAGTGCCACGTGCACTGATCTCTGTGCCCTTGCTTGGCACTGCTTCCCATGTGTCCCTCACCCACATGTTTCAGCAGTGGATGACTGGCTTCTCTCTTTGGTGTCTGAGTAGGACAGATTTCATCTTTTTGCCTTTCACGCTGAAAAAGATGGAAATGTGAAAACCCTGTTGAGTTCAGTGCTTATTGTGTGGAGTGCTTCTATCAACTTGATGGCAGTGAGCGCAGTGCCTGGCAGTGCTCACCGAGCTGGGCCATTGGATAATGGGGATATTTATAGTATATGCATTGCTTATGTACCGAGAGCTGCCAAAGTAGTAAACAAACAAATGCTCTCCATAAAACAATGAGAAAGTAGGATCATAATCTTTGATCGATGAATGAGGATGACAGCTTTAAAAAGGCTTCCTTGCTCTTTTATGCAGATTGCTTTTCCAACTGCCTGAATCTCAGCCAGCATGAGGAGGCTGAAAGTCTGGAAATGGATCGGGAAGAGCAATTCCATGCTCTGCAATCCACCCACTGTTGGAGAAGGACGTGAATGTGTGTCTAGCACTGACCCTACAGGGCAAGAGATGCAAGAGGACAGTCTCTCCAAGGAGAGACAGCCCAGAGCCGCATGGCAAGATATGCACCAAGCAAGCTTTGCCTGCAGGAGCAGGATATGGACAGGACATAGCAAAATACTAGTCAGGCCCTTTGAGACAGATCTGCTGCTCAGCAGGGACTTCCCAGATTGGTGGAGACCTCAGTGGGTGTAAGAATGATCTTCTACAGAAGCTGTTCTGAAGAGTGTTTCATCGAGGTTTGCAACCTGAATCTACTCCTGGAGGACGAGTCCAGGCATGGTTCATCCAAAAAGTGCCCCAACAGGATTAGAGAGACTTGTTAAAACTAAGATCCATATATTGCTCTGGATCTAAGCTTTAAATCAGTGTCAAATCTGCCTGCAAACTCCAAATTTGCATTTGCATTTCCTTCCATATAGCCACATAAAAATGAAGATATGCTCAGTGCAACCTCATTTATGTTTAAATTCATATATAAACTAACCAATCTGCGAGTCTGAGCATGGCTCCATACACCTTCCTGGAAGTCCAGAGAGATTTAAAATCAGTGATCTTGATCAAGACATTGAATAACAGACTAAATTCCATTTAGATATTTGTTTAGACACTACCTCAGTAAATTGCAATATGTGTCATTTAAAAAACAGCTTAACTAAAAATGTGGAACAGTTGTACCACACTAATCCAAGACAGTTCCTGGTGGGTTTGAGCTATTACATGTGAATGGCCTGACTTCCAGATTGGCATGCAGCAATAGCTACAAGTTATATCAGTGGGTGTTCCTATCTTTGAAAACCCAGCCATTAGAGACATTCACCTTGAAATAATACTAAAAATATTAAAATACAATATTAGTGTGGATCCACTAAAATAGTATTTTTATGAAAGATCTGTATTACCTGAATAAGAACCATTATTTGTTGATTGAAATACAGAATAAAATTAATGTTGATGACCCAACTAACAACTTTGTATTTAAACAACAAGTTTCAAGCAAAGGCTCCTCAGGCATTATGGAGATGGGAAGCATAAACATGCCATTAGAATTTTAGGTAGGCAGAATGCAATTATCCGAATTGGATTCTGGCCAGAAAAATGGGCACTACCCCCTCCTATTCTTGTTTTTAAAAAAGCTCCCTGACAAAAGAGACAACAGCTGTTACAAGAGAGGAATCCATCAGTTGCTCACACCACCCACGTACTTGATTTAAACATCCTCAATTTTTACCACAGACAAACAGCAAAGAGGAAGAAACTGGCCTATCACCTGCACGTGGAAAGTTGCAAACTAATAGTCTCCTTCCTCTTGGACTTAATGCAGGAAAAATTCAAATTTCTTACTTGAACTTGAGCTGCTTTAATTTCTCCTGGAAGATGGGGATCCAGAGCTGCTTTGAGTGGGGTAAACCTCCTGGGAAGATATTACCCTCTTGGGCAACACTTACTGAGAGAAGCAGGAGAAAAAATGGGTGTCTCCTCAACCATCCCATACCCCTGCCACTCCCCGGTACACATAGCATTTGTAACACACCTGCTGCTGTATCCCCCCCATTTCTCTTTGCACTCGAAGTCACCAGGATCTTTCCTGACAAATGGGCTTGGCAGACAGAGATGGTAATTAGCTCAGTGCCCATTGAGGTGAGCATGAAGACCAGAGTTCACAGGAATTCTCCCTGTACCAAGATGGGACTGCAGAGCGATCCCCTCTAGAGTCTATTCCACAGCTTTACTATCCCAAAGTGAATATTCTCAAAAGACAAGTCTTCTCTCTACAGTTTCTCCTTAAATTACAAGGCATTACGCAGTCTCTCTGGGATTCAAGTATGATCTTGATCCCAGAACAACCTCTAATGGCCATTTAGGATTCACAAAAGCCCTGTCTCAGTGGGGCACTCAAGCCTGACTCCAGATTATCAGAAACTGTAGGTCGGGAAAGCACCTACATCCTGGAAAAATTGTAGAATTGAGGTACATGTCTAAATCCCCTCTGGATAGAGAGGAGGTTATTCACACTTAAAAATGCTTTACCTTTTTGGGGCTCAAGATTCCCAGAAGAATTGCACTGGACCAGTATTGAACCCTGCCAAAGAAAACACCCCAACATTATCTTTGTCCCTTTCCTCCTGAAATGCCTCCAGAGCTGTTAGCAGACCAAGGCTTTCTAGAACTAAAAAGGGAAATTTATTCAACAAGCACTATAGCAGGTGGCAGCTGCTAAACAATCTGCCACCAATCAGCAGTTTATGAAAGAGAGTAAAGAATCCAATAATAACTCACAGTTGGGGAGGGAGACACCAAGCCTGCAGTTACTGAGGGAAGCTCATAACTACACAGAGTCAACTCTTCAGCAAAATTATTTCTCCTAAAATCTGCTTAATTGCAGAAGTTGGCACTCCCCAGCTCCTGCAGTCAGGACATCCACAGCTGACCCACCACAAGGTAAGCTGTAGGTTAGAGCTGGGAGGCTTCTTAGCAGGGCCAAGTTGGTACAAATTGAGGCTGGTGGGTAACCCAAATAATCTTATCTCTGTTCTTTTGACCATTTCCTTCTCCTGGAAAATGTCTATCCTTATGCAAGAGCTCTGGATTTTTAGGACATGCAGCCCTTTCCAAGATGTCAGTATGCAGATCAGACAATGGCACGATTTTCTCCAGTACCTTCATGGTGCCAGTCAGGTGAGGAGTCAGGAGGCCAGGCTGAGCAAAGCATGAGGAAGATGGTGAAGGTGGTGTGCCAGGGCACCTGAGCCCATCTGCAGGTTCCTGTACCACTTCATCTCCAGTGAACTGAGTTTGCTATGGTTACTTAGAATTCAAAATCCTGCAGGTATGAAATTAAGCAAAATAGATCCGAGTTCAGCTTCTGAGGACCAAGACAACTCCATCCACCCGCACAGAAAATCTATTTATTTTCAGTTATATTACAGCACCATCTACAGGCCTTTCCTGATGGAAACCTTGCCTCAGACAGGTTGTTTCACTATCTGTGTATAAATATTTTGTAACTACAGCAGCATGTCTAGTGCAGTCACAGACTGCACAGTCCAGCTTAGTGTAAAAGGGACAAAATGCTATTGGACTGGGCTGAGAAAAACATTGGGTAACAGAGGACAGACAGGTTTGCTTCTTCACAAGAAGAAGACAATTAGTGAGTGGCCTTGGATTTCAATAGCTTGATTCTAAAGCAGAATGGTCCATCAATTCATTCTTACTTTAAACATTCAACTAAAACTGTCTTTTAGCAACACAGTTCTGTTTAGAACAGTTGAATCAGAACTGCAAGAGAGAAAAGTAAAAATGCAGAACTCAGATTTCAGCTAAAAATGGAACAGTAGATTTTTGCCGCTATAGTATAGGATGAAAATACTACTGTCCATGTAGGACCACATATGTGAATGTAGTAAGAAAAGTTGATCCACCAGGATCCATTATTCTGATCGTAGCTGTTTGACATAGGTAGAACTCTCTACAAGACATCTGGCTCATCTCTTTCTGGAGACTATTATTTGCTAAATTACATGACAGAACAAAAGAAACTTAATTGCTACTATGCATTTATAAGATCCTGGGATAAGCACTGGTTCAACGTGAAGGGGGGTGTGATGAAGCAAACCTACAGAACAGGAATTATTTGTAGTAAAATAGCATCTTCATGCAAAATTTATCTGCCATAAGAAAGTGGTTCTGTCTTCATCTGAAGAATCAAAACTAAATGGGAATCAAAAACTCCAAAGACTGGGGAAAAGAAAAAAAAAATCTTGGAAAACTTTACCTTCCTTCTGATGTTTTTTGGCTCTTGGGAGGGGAAATGGTATTTCAAGATGTTCTCTGCAGCTAGGAGAGAAATGGGCTTTTCTTTTTTGATTGGAAACTTAAGATTCAAAAAATCACATGTAGAGAAAACCTGAAGCTTTACAATATTAACTATCACAAGACTCATGATAATATCACAAGTGCTGGCAGCACTTTGTGAATCAGCACACAAAGCCTACTGGAAATTTTCAGTTTTTGAATCTCTGCCATGAAAATAATTTAGCTCTAATATCTATGTCATGTGGGGACCACATGCATAAATGCCTTTTAAATGACATTCTCCCTCTCATTCCAAAATGGAGAAAAGGTAAATGGTCAGGGGGATATGCACATATCACTGTATATGTCACTGTTACCACCTGTGCAAAGATTTTGTTGCCTAAAATATGGTTGTCGTGAATACTACACATCTTATGGAATTAAAAGTCATAAAGTTGCTGTCTTATTGATGTGTAACAGCACAGAGTGCACACCAACCGCTTTGGATTAATTGCACATATAAAAACAGATTTCTTTTTTAAAAGCCTGCACACAGAGAAGAATCATTAATTTCACTTGAAGTGATTCCCAAACAGGATACGGAGCTCTAACAGCCCTTTGGGTTGTGCCAATTGTTTTGTGCAGGTGTTTAATCCAAGTGCTCAACCGCACGTAGGGAACAGTCGTTCTGCAAGCACCGGCTGGAGTGGGAGCTGCATGCTGGTGTCACATAACTGCAAGGGGTTGATTCCTCAAAATCAGCAGAAACCTCGGGAAGCTGCTAATTCTTGTAAACAAGAGCCTGGCTTTTATGGAGCAAAATGGAGCAGAAAACACTGAAGTACACGAGTACCAAATCCCTTCTGCGAAAGCCTCTTTTATTATACCAGTGAAGCACTAAAACCTGCCATAAACAAGCTGATTGCTCATTCCAGCCTCTCTCTCTGCAGTCAGGAAAAGCAGCAGCAACCACAGACTGAGTTGAACGGCTGGAATAGGAAACATCTCTTGAAGGTCAACGTTCCTTGTATTTTTAGGTTTCATTAGAACTTCCTCATTCACACAGATGTGAAAACAATGTATACACATATAGGATAAAAGCTGAGCTGCAATTGTATGTACAACATATCCCACCCTTTTCCCTCTCTTTGTAGCACTGCAGTTTGATAGCAGGCTGCAGAAAGATTGGATGGCTCTGAGGTGAAGGAAGGGGAGAGGTTCCAAGGCGTCACAAAGAATTTTTGAACCTACCACATCTGACTGTGAGGAGTCTGATGAAAAGAGAGGCTCCCTTAAAAGCCAGCATGGCATCCAGAGAAACAGATTGCATGGCCGCCTCTGACTTGCAGGAAAGCAGCCCTGCTGCAGGAACCAGGTTGAGTCATTGGCAGTATCCTGGGAGGACAGAGAGAAAGAAGGGGAGAAAGCCGAAGAGGATGCAGGAAGGCTGCACCCCACAGCCTTGCACAATCAAAATATGTTTCCAAAGGGACAGTGTCTGCAAAGCTCTGTGCAAGGCTACCTGTGGAGACTGAGTCACAGTCTCAAACCTCTTTGAACTTTTTGTCCCTGTCTCTTTCTCAGAGGCCACCTGCCACAGCTCCTCCTTCTCTGACTCAAGTAGGTCCTCAAAGTGATTGCCATTCAACAGATCTGAAATTAACTCCAGGCAGTGTCAGTTTAGTACCTTCTAGAGATGTGGAATCAAGAAAAAAAAAAAAAAAAAAAAAAAAAAAAAAAAAAAAAAAAAAAAAAAAAAAAAAAAAAAAAAGTTGAAAATTATGAAATGGGTGTGAAGGCTACAGATGATGCTGTGATCAAAATCCAGAAAGCCCAGAGTTCAGCCCTTGAAAGAGGAACGTGGTCCCACGAGAATCTGGGGACCAGCCTGTGTTGATCCAGAGTTAGCAGTAGCTTTCACTCAACCCTATTCAAAAATCTGTGTTGCTTTAAGTATTGTCAGGCCAAATACACAAACTTACTGAAGCAATTGAAGGGCAGAAACTAAGCCATGGCAGCTGTGAGTCAGAGCCCAGCGTGCCTGGGACCGGTGGCCACAGAGAAACACAGCAAGTGCTCCCAGCCTGCCTTCAAAGCCCCTGGAAACAGCTTCATCCACCAAATGCGATGGGCTGGTGCTACAGGCAGGCTGGAAGAGGGCACACAAGCTCAGACTGGGCTTCACCAACGAAATTTAGCTGGCATAAAGCAAGTGCATTCACTACTGAATTATTCCAAGATAATTAACAGTCTGAGGGAGACATTTGCCACAGTTTAAAGCTTACTGTCAAGGGAAGCTAGTACCAAGCTCAGCACTGCCTCACCAACTCACAAAAAGAAACAAAGCAAAAATACAAGGGAGTAAAAACATCAATGGATAAAATATGGCATCTGAGAGCTATCAATTACAAAGGTGCACATGTTGGAGTAACAAGGATACTAATAGAGTGTTGTTAGCAGACAAGAGTTCTGGTTTTGGTAGCTTTGTAAAAGAGGCAGCACCCAGTGGACCCAACACTGGGCTGGTGCAAACAGCATTTCACTAAAGCCCATGCAAACCTGACTTTGGCACTCAGCACTGTCTGCATCTCCCAGCTCCTTGGTAAAGCTGTCTGCAAGGTGCACAGGGAGCTGTGGGGTTCTGTGCTTTTCACACACTAGGTGGTTGCATGCCTGGTGTTTGATATACATTTGCATCTTTCAAGCCATAAAATGTGTTGGTTTTTCAGCCTGAGTACTGGCTCAAAGTGCAACACTCAGCTCACTAAGGCAGTTGAAGTCTCTGCACAGGCAGAGTGGCAGCTGGCACACACTGCCTCTGCAGGGAAGACACCCCCAGGAGATTAGTAGTTTACCCACATATAACAGGGATAAATAAATGGCAGATAATCTGATATCAATCTTACAATATGTTGGATTTTTTTTACTATGCTCAAGGCAACATCACTCAAATGCTTCTGTGCAGTCATTATGCACAGAGCCAACATGAGCTCCCACTTATTAGAGTATATTTAGCACCCTTACTCTGAAGCTCTCATATCAATCCACAGTCCACAGTCTTAATCTCACACTGCTCTTGCTAACAATGTGGTTACTGTAGTGTTGGCCCCGATTCTCAAAGGAAAGAGGATATTAGAGCAGAAACCTCTGGTAATGAAATCTCGTGTAATGAAAGAGTGTTTACAGTGAAATGTTCACATGTTGCCAGCAAATCAGAGCCTTACAAGGTGATTTCTGAAAGCCTGTGTAATTATACAAGTGCCACGAAGTGCAGTTGGGTGGCAGGCGGGTTATTTAACATTTATTGTTACCACATAATACACTACAGCTCTGCAAGCAAAAAGGGTGTGAGGGATAGCAGTATTTCACAAAATACACACAACATAATTAAGAATCACAGGCTTGGAACATTTATATGTGCTTTCAGTATATGTTACTCCTTATTAAAAATGAACTGCATGTAGCTCAAGAGAAAGTCCTGTAGATAGCAAGAAACCACAAGGGAGAAGAAATCTTTCCAGCGGGTAGTAAAAGAGTGCAGCAGCCATATAATGAAGAATGAACATGGTAAGGAGAAAGCCTGTGTGCTATGGAAGTGCTGCCCTGTGGGACAAGGTGTTTCAGCTTACCTCATAACTGCTGATAGGTGAATCAGAGCAATCTTCTTGTCACCAGTGGTACAAAAAGAAGGGAATCCTTGCAGTGCTCTAAGTGTGAACCAAGGCTGTGCATCTGCAAATCCTCTGTATGTGATGACACCTCAACACAGAAAGGTCATCTGTTTTGTGAAGGGTTGCAGGATTAGGCCCTCAAGGTGATAATTCAAGCAAAAGGGAGCAGAGAGACTTGCATGAACAGATGCTTCCCCTTGTGTCAAGAAACACAGTTAAGACATTTGCTTTTCATTTGTCCTCTGAGCTAAAGCTAAATGTAACTAAAGCCATCTTCACCTCTTGCAGTTCTAATGCCTATCCTGACGTTCAGCAGGAATTCAACAACTCTCATTCTGCTACAAAAATACTAAAACTTCTATATTTGAAACATCCTTTCAGAATGTTCTCAGCAATATCAGCAGCTTTCAGACAGATGTGCCCATGTAATCATCAACCAGTTGATCATCTACCTTTTACAGTAGCCCACATTAGTTAACCTCTCCCCTAACAGAAGGTCCATAAAAAGACACTGGTGTTCAGCTTCTCATTATCAATTTAATTTCAGAGGTGGAGTAGGGGTTAATAGATCAGGTACTACGAAAGCCAGGAAGCCAGATGTCTCCTCTGCATGAACAAGCATGCTAGAAATACGTCTGTCTGCTTGGCCAGCTCTGCCAAGATCATCTTCCATCGAGATCACTCTTTCAGGATAGCACAGGTGCAGCCTGTGAATCCAGTATATTCATCAGCAGAGCCTGAAAACTCTATTACAAATTGGAGCTCATTTGATCTAGACACTGTGTTGATACATTAGAGGCAGGTCCTAACATGGGATATTCAGTGTCTGAACAAATAAGGCAGATAAAGACTGGGAGGGAAAGAGGCAGCTCCCCCATGATCATAAAATAAAGGAAAAAACAGGAAAAGAAGTGGTGTAGTCTACCTCTACCCCATCTGCTGTGCTGTTGAAGGACCTTTTATTTTCTGTTCATTACTTGTTAATTATTTCTGAATGCTGGAGAAGGCAAAAAGCTAAAGGCAAACAAGCCCCCATAGAGTTAGAAAACATCCCTGCTGTAAAGCAGACTCAAATTGGTTGAGTTTGCAGCCAAAAGCATTCCCAGGAGAGGGAGCAGAGCTTGCTGCTACAAGAAAAGGACCAGTTGGTTTCTGAAGCCCATGGACGTATAAAGATAAAGCTTGAGACAGAAACTTGGAGATAACTGCACAGTGGAGCTGCACACACACGAGCAGGCTGTGTCTTTCAGAGGGTAGAAGGTGCCCTAGCAGGCTGCCATGTGCAAGCACACGTTGACTGGGACACAAATGTGCCACATGAAACCTGGCTCCCTCGGCACGGGGCTGCCCCAGCGCCGCTCTCCGCTGCAGCTTCACGGCTTTTAAACATCAGCTGGCTCGGTCACTCTAATCCTGCGTCCCTGTAAGCTAACCAGCAGACATAAATAAAAAACAACCTGAAATCCCACTTTTTGTACTGAAGAGCAAGTGTCTGGTGGGCTGGGTGGGCACTCAGGTGGACAAGTCGAAATTATTTGAAAACTGAAGTGTGGGCATGTACATATTATCAAAGGTACTCTGGCTCAACACCATGCTGTAGATGCTCATGCAATTTGCATAATAAACTCCCCTCAGACACCAAGCTCCAGAAAGTATCTTCCATTTTGAGGTTTTAGGTCTGATCAAGTCAAAAGTCAATTAAAATTAAAATATTACAACTGTATGGAATTTTATAGCAACATCATAAAAATTGTGACTTACAGAAAGGTTTTTTTCTTTGTTGTAGACAAAATATGAGGGGCAATTCCTTGTCTATAAAGACATATCCTTCAGTAAAGCCTTCATAAAGAATTTAAAACCCTGATAATGATAAAGGGCAAGGTTTAATTTTTCACTACTTGCAGTACCTATGCCAATGCAGATATCCTCTACATCTTTACTCAACATTTAATCTTTCCCTTTTTGACCCCTCAAAAAAAAAATTCTCAGATAAATTTCTAAGACATATCCAGAGATATTTTAATATGAAGTTGTTTTTTTGAAAAGCTCTTGTATGAACTAATTTCCAAGTATAAGAGAATTGAGCAACAGTTTGACAGAACTAACAGGGTCAAGCAGTAGAGCCCAACTTTACAGCTGTTTGCAGCATTTATTACAACAGTGCTTAAATGAGCAATCTGAAGCTACCTGCTTTCCCTTCTTGCCTAAGCTCTGCCCTTCCCATGGTGAATTCTGCTGTGACTGATGGGGACTGACAGCCCCTCCCGTGGAGCAGAGCAGCAGAGAAAGCGTGCAGGCAGACATGAACACCACTTATAGTGGTGGGTCCTCAGGACAGCAGGGATCTGATGGGGCTGGAGCAGGCAGCTGCTGGATGCTCAACCACCACCTCTGCTCCTGGGATGGGTAGTGAGGCACATCTGCATGTTACTCACTGCGCTTGACCACCAGCAACTGGCCCACCCCTCTAAAAGGGTGTCTAATCTTTTTTTTGAGCTCATTTAAAACCTTGTTCTCTAGTCAGGTTAAAAAAATAAGCCCACAATTCAATTAGGAGGTGTGCAAAAAAAAAAAGTTTCTTTTATTTCCTGCCAGAAAGGTTCACAAGTTACTCAAACAAAGCTACAGCACTGCTGAGCACTTTCATCTCCCATTGGCTTCAAAAAGCTCCATGAGCTCTTAGCAACTACCAAAAACCAAGTCAAATATAAACACATAACCTAAATTACGTGCACATTTCCTTTCTCCTTCCTCTTTACTCTACAGAAATGTTGACTTTCCTAATGATGTTTTAGACATATTGGGAAAGTGTATAACCCATTATATAGCCATAAGTCTAACTATGGAATTATATTACTTTTCTGATCCTCTAAAGAATTAGTAGGGACATGAATGCCCCAGCTTGCAAAATCAATTTGCCTATTCAACTTAGATGTTTATCCATCAAAATATTTTAATTTCCAGTTTAAATCATTATCATGAGTTCTGCTCTGATCTTCTTGTTACTCGAGATGTAACTCGAGTAACAAAAATCAGAGAAAAAGCTAAGAAGGTAATCAATGAAAGTTCTGTGATGAGAAAGCCAAAATATTGCTCAAATTTGAAAGAGAGGCAGTGGTGTTCATGCCACTACAGAGTCTGCATTACTCACTGCTTTTTCCCCGTTGGTTAGCTTTGTCAAGCATCATGTTCTGCTGGGTTTCAGCTATACTGTATGGATGTTGCTCCACAGATAAAAGACACAGAACCATAATAGAGGTAGTCATATTCATAAACGCGCTCCTCCACCACTGATTTGGCTGCAGAGCTAGAATAGTTGCTATGTCACCACTAATCCTCTCTTTCCTGGTCAGCTTTTATATGTCATGGCTGCGACTGCACTTATTTCTTTTTAGTGACTGGGTAAGGCACATAATACTTCACACAGGTGTCTTGTTCACACAGATTCAGGCAAAGTTCAGTTCAGGCATGCTTTAGAAATGCCACCACAGCTTCAGAGAGCACAGATGACGGACACACAAATTCATGGCCACTGTAAAGCACGGACAATCAAAGCGGTGATGGATAGCTTCCCCTGCTAAAACATGGTCCAAATAAAACCCAGAAAGGCTTAACACACTCACTGCAGATGACCAGGATCCTGAATAATTGCTCCAGGGAGTGTGTGCAGTATACAGCCATTTCAGTGCAGTAAATCAGGCAATTTGGTTTGAATGCATGTCTCCCTATCACCACTACTGCACTGATCATGCTGCCAGACCCCAGAGGAAGTATCTACCAACAGCCTCAAGAAGCCAAGAAGGGACTGGTAGGTCCTGGCCACCAGTGGAATGGCAGGTTTCCCTCTCCACAGCAATGCCTTGGAATGAAAGAGAATGTGAAAAGTGGTAAGCAGACAGTTTGCAGGCAACACACATTTAATCTGTCTGCCTCTAAACATGCTCTGTCCAGAACTGTAATTAATTTACAGATCAATCTGTCACATCCAGACTCCTTCTAGTTCCCTCTCCAATGTTGTCCAACAGGTCTTTGTTATGAACATGATCGGTGGATGGAGACACGAACAAAGAAATAAAATGAGTAGGAATAAGATTTAAAGTCCATCAGCAATTTGATTCAGCTTGTAATTATGAACATTCATGGTTGGAGTAATACCAGGTTTCGGTATGGAAAATTGGAAAACCACAATAATTGGAATCAACCTGGTTCATTTAGTACTAGGACACAACATTTTGGAGGGGGATATATGTAAGTTCTGTTGGTTTCCATAGATCAGCTCTAGTACAGGGCAATTCTAATGACAGGTAAAAGACTTTGATGTCTTTTATTATATTATAACATTATATTTTAGTATAATATTATCTAGCCATACTTTTTATAATTTATTTGTAAATTTTAAGCAGAAAACAGAAGTATTGAATTTGTTTCAACAGACATCTGATAAATGTCTCATAAATCTATAACTTCCCTCCATTTTGTCCTACCCATCACCTTCTGCCCTGCATTTCTGTTTGAGGGTTATTTTTGTGGTTGGTTTGAAGGGTTTTTTTGAGAAGGAAAGACAATGAAATTTTTTTTAAGGTAGAGTTGCACCGGCTGCATTTTCAGTATGCCTGTACAGGTAGGCTAATCTAAATCCTCCTTACTTGTCATTTTCCTAGGTTACAGTCATGTTTCTGGCAAAATGAGGTGTGTTTTCAGTTCACAGAATGCAGATATGACATACAGAATTTCCAAAGATGCTTAGTGTTGATTTGGCAGCATTCCCTTTAAAAATGACTTTCCACTTGCCACCAGTATGGAGAGGACAAACTAGCACAAAGCACTTTTGAACCTACCCTTGGCACACCAAACAGAACATTACTTTTTTAATGATTATCCTTCTATTTTCTTTCATAACTTCTTTACTCTTATTCTACTACTCATCTGTGGTTATCACATGGCTCTCAAACCTTCAGAAATGGGTCTCTTTTCTCAACTCTAGACACAGTTATTTGACATAATGCAAAATTTTCTTTTCCATTCCTTCACATTTTTTGCCTCTGTTCTGTTTAAAGCAGTGGCATACAGTTCTAATGCACAGGAAAAGACAAACATCTCTTGGCCTTTCTACCCATTATTTATAAAAACCTTCCGGGCTGGTATAACTAGGTTTAAAATATCTTTTATGTCAAGACTTATTGGATTCCTAAGGTCCTATTTTTGCCAGACCTGAAGTTCTGCATGAAAGTGTTCAGGACCACATGTAACAATTCACACACACAATCGTGCAAGCTACACCTTGTAGATAAAAGTCTTTATTTAGAAAGGAGGGGACCAGGCATCAGAGGCAGTAGTGAGAATGATATGAACACTTTTCTACAACACCAATTTGCAAAAGGCAGACTAAAGTGTTTCTGCTCCCCATGGCAAAGGGAGAGTGTAAGAACCCTCTGGCCAGACACATGTTTAGAAGTCTGTTTAGATGCCAGACACATGTTCCTCCCCACTAAAAGAAGGGAAAAACCCCAGAGATAATTTGCAAAGTTCTGGCTTTAAAATGCCCTTTTCAAGAGTGTAAGGGGAGTGTAAACCTCTCCCACTCTGTAAGGCATAAGGAAATGAATCACACTAGCAGGAAAGCAATGTGGCTGATGCAGCCCTTAACAAAACATATTTCTGGGTGCCTTGCTCCCCCAGCTCAGCTCTCAGCCTCTCCCAACAGGGTCAGAGGCCACCTGTGATGCTGGAGCTGCTGGTGATGCCAGCAGAGGTTGCACATTAGGACAAGGAGTCCACAGCCACTCCCATTTCACAACTCTTGTCCACAAACTCTTTTCCTGGGTCAGGCCCTTGAATAAATTGGCTGTTACTGCCTTGATGAGCAAACACAAAGTATTCCAAAGCCTGTAAACTCACCCTGACAAATTTTTCCCTTTTCCTGTAATCAGATTTTTCCACAGGCAGACAAGCCTGGAAAGGTCTTCCAGCAAATCCCTCCCCAGTGCATTTCTTTGGAGCCAATCTGACGACAAAGGGGTGAGTAGCTCATTAGCTGTGAGGAGAACTCAGGTGGCCTTGCAAACGCCCCTTGCCAGGAGATGTGAAGGCAGGGGCTCCAGGGCTGCCAGCAGCTCTATTTGCCTCTGCATGGGCCAGCAGTGCCTGGTGGGCTGGCCTGGGCTTGGGAGGAGGCTGGTGCGGGCTTCCTTGACTGGCAGGATCTGGCCAAACAACAGTGGCTTGACAGAGCTTAAGCTGTGAATCATTCCCAAACACAAGAATTGACCTGTCAGTCTTAAGCTTGTCCTGAAACTCTGGGTTTCTCAAGCAAAGACAAAAAAAAGATGAAATAAAGCAAATCTCTCATGGGTTAAACCACAGACTGTGTCCAACCCCTCCCCACTTGTATTGAACCTAGCAAGTCTAGGTGATACTCTTTGTATCCAAAAGAGCATAAAGCAATATCAATTTAACCATAAGCTTCAACTTATAATTTATGACAAATCCTTTACTGAACTTAAATACTTTATGCAAAGAGAGATGTTTGCAGGTGGGCTTTTGGCACACACACCTTTTGGGTATTTAATTAGAGGCTGGTTTTGTTAAGTTGCACGCCTAGTAGGAAGCCTGGCCTTTACTCATATTTCTCCTAAAACACAGCCAAAGTAAGAGGCCTCATGCAATCAGCCACAATGGGTCTGATCCTTAAAAACAAGATTTGAGGCAGCAGGTGTCTCCCGGCGAGCCCCACGCTCCGCAGATGGGCTGGGCCATTAAGTGCAGCGGGAAGAGCTGCCTGGCACTGCGGAAGCCATCCCAACAGCTTGGTAATGGCGCTGCTCTCGTGAGAAAAGCAGGGTCATCATTAAGTGGATGGAAACTGTTGGTTGTAAAAGGCATTTATACAAACATAAACCCTTCTTTACTGCCACATTAAATTTATCACAATGCAAAGAACTGTCAGTAAGTGGATGTTCAGTCTTCCCCATTTACCACAAGCCCATTTAAACCAGATAACTTCATCACTGGTGTCGTAATCCAAAACTGTATGTTCAAAAAAATACTAATCCTCCTCAAATCCTTTGCATTCCTTGTAGAATCCCTTTCATTCCTGTTCAAGGTGAAGCTAGTTACTGATTGCATGACATACTGGGAGTAATGCTTATATAGGGTACTTAACACCTTTCCTTATAAAAGAGAGGGACAGAAAGAGAGAGGGAAATCGTTCCTCCTGAATAAATTTGCATGCAGCTATTACTCACAGCAGACCTATGACATTTGGTGTGAAGAAAAATGCCTTTACCTTCTTTCATAAAATTTAACTTGTGCTTTGCTTGGCTAACAGTTGAGAAGAGAATCCTCTCTTCTCTGGCTTCCATTTTCTAAGGAACAGCAGCTCCACAAGCAAATCCATAAGCAACAAGCAAGCACCGCAATTTTTTGCCGGAAATCCAAGAAATTGCAGCAGCACTTGGAAAAGCAGAACAGAAACAAAGAGGCTGATTGTTAGCCAGCTACAAGGTCTGTGCAGCTACACCCCACCAACACCCAGAGACAGCAGAAGCACTCCCAGAAATATGAAAAAACAAGAAAAAAGAGGTTTGCCTTAATCGTTCCTCACTCCGCTGAACATTACCAAGACCCAACAGGTAACTTTTACAGCCCTATCCATCACTGGGATAACAGGATCTCCTGCTATCATTAGTTTTCAGTTCAAGTGGTGGTAGTCTCTGCTGCAATGCTTAAGGAGATGGATGAAAATCCTATAGGTGACAGGGAAAATGTAATTCATAGCATCATACAGTACTCAGTTTAACTGTTTTTCTTTAAACAAGTCCTGGTTTAAAACCAATGCTTTGCTTTTTAAAGTGATATTCTGGTTTTAAAACAATGTTTTCTGATCCCAGCACTATGAAATATCATTTCTTCCAGAAATGCAGCCCCATATGCACACTTAAGGGACACAGTCTGGACTAGCATTTCTCCACAGAAACTTGTCTCAGTCAATGTACAGATTGAAAAATTAAAATCAGAGCAGCAACTAAAGCCTTCTTCAAAAAAGGCTGACTGGGTTTTGAATGTAACTTAGCAATGATGCATAATTAAGAAAAAAAAATCAAAACACTCAACAGTTTTCTACAAAGTCAATTTCATTTAGTTATCCTTAAAATATTTCCCCCAAAAATAAATGAACAGGTGGATATAGACTGACCTTGAAGTATTACACCATTATCTTTTGTGATATCCACCAGAAAAAAAAACCCACAAATTATTTTATAGGCACCTGGCTCATTATGTCTTACAAATTAAATCCTCATTTATCTATATGCACCTAACAGTACCTATTCATCGCCTTCACTTAAAAACACATTGCCCTTCTTTCTAGCCTTGTTAATTTCCAGCTGCTAATTAAATTTAAACTCAGAAGTGTATCTGTTTAGCATGCATGACTAGATCATCCCTCAATATCCATTATCCATTGTACATTCCAACATGTTTACCTACTGCTTTTGTTTTGGTTTGTTTTGTTTGGATCCATTTCCATCAGTTTAAAGGAGGGAGCTTACGAATTTAAGTTTCATATTTTGATGCTGGGTGGCTGGATTCTCAGGCTTAGTGCTTTTGTAAACACCTTTGTCTCAACCTACTGTGAGGCAGAGGTATTTTCAGATTATAGCATCAGAATATGGAAGAGCAGAATGGAAAAAAAACCCTCTGCAAAGCAGCATATGGAGCATTTCAGCAAAAGTAGATTTTTTTTTTCCCCAGTCCTCCCCTACCCATTGCAAAGTCTGGCTAAATATGTTTTCTGTATTCCCTGCTCCACTCAGTGCAAGCAGCATGGCCCAAACTCATGAGGAAGGGGCTGGAGCTGTCACGACTGAAAACAGCACCAGGGTTCCAGCCTGACTGCTCTCACAGGTTTGCAGGATGTGGTCAGGAGGATGACCTGGCAGCACAGCTGAGCACTTCCCTGGTGACCTGACAAGCAGGTAGGTGACCTCCTTCAGCTTCTGCACCTGACCAACCACAGAGAGAGAAGAGATTCTCTGCACATTCGAGAGAAGTCTCAAATGCAGAAAACCTGAGCGGTCTCTAGTGCTCTGTCCCTGTTCTTTTCCCACACGCTGCCACTGCATCTGCCCAGACTTGCAGCACTGGGCAGCAGCACCCTGGCCTTCACTGGCCGTCCCTGCAACTGGTTCCCAGACTTCCCCAGCCACCATCTGGCTCTGAGGGGAGAGACAATAAAAGACAGTTATTTCTTCTTCTTTGTTTCTGAGCCTGTACCAATCCCCTGGTCTCAGAGCCTGGTCCGCTCCACACTCTCCATTTTTGTTTGGAAAAAATCTGCAAGTTTTGTTCCCCTTCTCTCTCCCTTACTAATATTTCCTTTCTGAAATCTGTTTGTTTTGTTTTGTTTTGTTTTTTTTTTTAATACTGAATTAGATCAGCCAGGGAGGAGGTCAACCCAGTTTGACATTTCACAGTGGACTGCATATCAACATATCATTCCCTGCTCTTCACTGAAATTAAACCTCAGATCTGTCTTAGACTCCTAAGGATCTCATTCCAGGCTGCTTCTTCTTCCCTGCCATGCTCTGTCCCCCAGCATGACCACAAAAGCCATGACTTCCAGCATGGCTCTTTCAGTCAGAAAGTTCTGTGTAGATAGAAAATGCACCTGTCCAGAAAGTCTGAGGTCAGAGGAGCAGTGGGGCTCAATGTCCACAAACTTCCACTAGCACTGGCCATTGCAGTACTTTTTGGGGCACAGATGGATTTTGATTCAGTCTAAAAGCTACCCAATTTGACTGAAATCAAGTACATGCTGAATTACACCAGTTCAGAACCTACCCTCCATTTTCTCAGTGAAAACATGACTAAGCAAAGCCTACTTTTTTCTGTTAAGAAAATATGAGTGAAACATTCCCAGTGCAGAACTGGCACATGTGAAACCTGTACAAGTGATGCTTACTTAATGAGAACTCAAAAACTTGGTTTAAGCATACCCCTAATGCATGTACCCAAAATACATCACTGCTCACCAATGTAATGAAAAAGATTCTTTTAAAAAAATCGGAAATATTCCAAGAAGGATGGTTTGGCTGATGCATTTGGCTTTGAAGATTACAGAAACGGCCTAGTGGGAAGAAAAGAGCAAATACAATTCTTGTCACGTGGGCTGGTTTTACTGCCAGTAAAGCAGGAGAGTCCCGCTGTAAGAAACACCTGAGACTCAGTTTGCTGCAAAAGCAGAGGCAAACAATGAAGGCCGCTGGTTCACTTACACGCCACCAATTCAGCGATTTGCTTCGGCACAGGATCTGCAGTGATATTTCATTCACTCTAACACAGACAATCATTATCTGCATGTGGGTGCTGAGAGGACAAGGCATGAGCATGGAAATCAAGGTCAAGGAAGCAAGAACTCCCTAGTTTATCCCAGGGAACAGTTATTCCATTCTGCAATAACGCAGGTTAACAAATAATGTAATAAAGATTGGCGTGCTGCCAGGATGACTGTATTGATTCCTACACAGCACAGCACAAATATTTTGATCTCCCCATAAAGAATGGGAAATTATAGCCACAGTGTGTACCTTGCAGGGAAAGCAAATAAAAATGAAATGAACATTTCTAGCAGTTTTGACCTTGCTTTGGGGAATGCTGCTTTAAATTTGATTGCCCTGCCCACTTATTATTTCACAAGAAGACACAAGCAAGTCACAAAGACAGTTTTTAGTATTCCCTTTGATGAGGTAAAAAACTGGATTGTCTTCTACCACCCACTTTTTTTTTCCCCTTCATTCTTACACTCAACAGAAAAGATTTTATCCAGGCTTTGATTTGATTTTCAGGATTTCTGGTGGGAAATTCTTACAGCAGATATTTTGCTTCCGTTGGGGTTTATGGTGCTATTCTGTCTAATTATTTCTGGCATTTTGCCCATCAAATTGTGAGTTTCTTCAAAGGAACGAAATGACAGGAGGCCTCCTTTAGAGCAATCATGGATCGGGTTTGAATTTTGTTGTCTTGGAAACAAGCTAGTTCTTGTCATTGAATATATTCATAAAATAATGGTTGAAACATCACTGATAATAATGGGCTCTTTCCTTGTCAAAATTCATGTTCTGGGGACTTTGCTGCAAGAGGCTCTGTCAAAGAGTTTTTGCAGATGTTGAAGATAATTTCAGCACTTCTGTTTAAAATCTCCAGCTCAGGATTCCCGTCTCTCCACACCTGCGGCCAGCTCTGCTCACAGGAGGGGTCAGTGGGGGTTAGGAAATCCCCAGCATCCCTTCACAGCCCCAGGAGCTCCAAATGACTGCATCCCTACAGCCAAGACACCGAGACACGCACCCTCCTGCCCCATTTGTCAGCAACAGATCCAAATCGGGGGTGAGCACCCAGCATGGATAACTTAGGCTGCATTGTGCCAATTAGGTAAAAAACGTATTTTTCCCCTTGCTTGCGGATAAAAGTCCCCAGGTTCAGGGTATTTACACTGTCTGCCAGGGGTCTTACCAGCTTTCTAGCAGGTTCTTCACCTTTCAAACAGATGGATATTGACTGATGAGTAAAACCCAGAGACCCAGAGAGGTGTTGTTTTTCAGGTAGACTATTCAAATCAGGAACCCCCTGTCTCTGAGCTTCTGTATCAGTTAATATGCCTTTGGTTTCAGTTTTTCATATTTCCCTTGGTTTTAAAATCAAAGGAAAAAAAGCCCCTGCATTGAGATGCTGATGGTTTCTGAACAGCGTGAATTAAGCTGGGAACTGTGCAGGACTTGACAAACTCCTGTGTCTCCCTGAGACTTCTTTTGTGTGTGTGTGTGTGTGTGTGTGTGTGTGTACGTGCATGCACGTGTGCATGAGTGTGGCACACAACTATGGAGGAATAGGGGGTGAAACTTCAAAAGCCACCAGTGGGGACAGGTCATAAAAAGCTTCCATTCTGCCAACTTGTCCGTGAAGCATTTGGCTGGATATAGTAAACCTGTGGGACGCTTGAGAAAATTAAAACTCTAAATTATTATGAGTGAGACTAGCTGTAATAGATCTGCTATGAGAATCTTACTAGCATTTTTATGATTTTATTCTGTCCTTCTCAAATCACTACATAATGACACTCAATACTCAAATGTCTAACAAGGCCATTTAATGCAGCCTGCAGAAGAGGATTCTCCTGTGAAATTTTACTACAGCCTCTTTAGCACAAAGCTTTCTCAGATTATTAGCAATTTGCATTAGGTCTATTTAATTTTGAGGAGTGCCAGTTCAGTGACCACATGCATATTAGAGCTTAGCAAGTGCATGTGTCTAAAAAGTTACCAAAAGGTCACAGGAATTCTACAAGACATTTGGGATTTTCAAATTTTCTCTTCATTACAGCAAGGGAAACCAGCATGAACCTTTTCATGAGGCCAGAGCCTCTCATCAGAGATGTGATGAGTTGCAATGCTATGCAATGCTCATGCCCCTGCAGCAGAATCCTTTTCTACTATATATAATGCTCTTTTAGCAAAATTTTCCCATTTCACTTTGGAAGAATACCCTGATGATGGGGAAAATTCCTTCCAAGAACTCTGAAGGAAAAGCAAAGCTTTCCTTGCAAGAACTGGTAAGAGCCCCCCCTTTCCAAGCAAGAATCTCATGAGCTGCTGGTGTGACACATAGGCAGTCATGGAGCTAGGGGTCACTAGAGAAACTCCAGGGCTAACAGAACAAATAGCAAAGGATAGCAGCAAATGAAAACAGTATAAAGAAAAGCCAGTTTTCCTTCACAAAGACATTCCTACTTTCTTCTTTCAAAATATCCAACTTCATGCTTTAAGTTGTTCCCAAAGCCTACAAGAAATGTAACACCCAAATGAACAGGCATGATAAACCTTTTTTGAGAACCCAGTTGCTTGGTAGCTGTGTTTCAGCAGAAAGGCCACATCCTGCACCCAACTAGAAGGTTACACCTCAGTGGATGTAACAATTGGTCTCAGAGCCATGTAGCCTCCTGACACAAACACTGCTTCTTCACCTTGGTGAGATGGAAAAAAGCCCTCAGAGTGTCTGCTGTCCTGTGCACCAAGGGCACATAAGCTCTACATAACCTCACTTTGTAAGGATATTTTTATGCATTGACTATTTTACACACATGCAATATTTCAGACTCCTGACACAACCACCGAAACACCAGAAAAAATATGATTATACTGGCTCAAGAAAGCAGGAACTTGCCAACAAAATTAGCTCATCCTTGTGAGTCAGACACTCCAATCAAGATTGTAGAGTATCCTGCCATAGGTCTGAGAAAAACACAGCTTTACAAGGACAGAGCATTTCAGGCTGTCCCACATCAGGATTCAAAATGGACTGGTGTTATGTGTTGTACCATTGCATTAGTCTGAACCCACACTGAAGCCCAGGAAGGTGAGGAGCAGACAGAAAGGAGAAAACTCTGCAATCTGTTCTTTGTAAGTCAATGATTATGAATCAGTTATCTAATGAAGCAGTAATAGGAATGATGACTAAGTAAAGTAGCTAATAAAGCTAATTTATGTGAAGTTGAAATTTTTAGTACTGTGCATTAAAATAAGCATGATGCCTCAGCATAGTAGGGACAATATTAGTGCTATATATACCAAGCACTTGCAATGCTTCAAGACTGTAATACAACTAGATATGCTGACTAGATATGCTGAGCTTCTGCATTTCTGATTAAAAGCTTGGTTCTTCAGCACAGACCAACCTACTGGCCTTTCCATGCCACCCACATGTTTGCTGCAAAACACACCCTGGTCAGAAGTCCTGGGTGCCAGCATATCTTCTCAGCCCCACCCGGAAAGAGAATAAACAAATGAAGAACTTGATAAGGCAGATGTTTTTTCCTATTGCCAGTATCTCATTTACTTTGCTTTTTTTAAAAGAAAAAAAAAAAACAAAAACCAAATATGAGCATGTTGATAACCTTGAGTGGAATGAACCTGGTATTCTGCAACACATATAGTGGGCTATAAACTATGGCACATAGAGTATCCCAACACTGCATTTCCATTTTAACTGCTCGGCTATGAGAGTATTTCACTCATACGCTAACTCAAATGATTACATATTACTTTAATGCAATTTGTTCTTTTTTGCTTTCATGGACTTTGGAAAATTAATAGACATAAGCAAGCTTGCCAGGAAGTTTGAAGGCAGAAACAAATTAAGGTCTTGGGAGCCCAAAACACAAGGTACTTAGCTACTCAAACGATACCTTCTGAGAGAGGAAATGTGTAGTGCGATATATTTGTTTGCTGTCACCGGCAGGAAGGCCTGCCAGGATAGCCTCACTGTTCTGGCACATGGTCAAGTTCCCTTCCCACACACAAAGTCAAACTGAAGCCAGGGGCACAAGGACACCCCAGGGCTCTCGCTACCTTTTGCTGAGAAAACTTTTCCTAGAGAAAAGATAGCTGAGATGAATCAAAAATTAATATTTGGGTTAAGACTTCACAGATCAAGTTCCCAAGCGAAGAATTTGAATGCACCCACCAAGCCATCGGCTGATCCCAGCATAGAGGTGAAGGGCTCAGGAGTGGGTGCACAGACAGATTGCATTCTTGGGACCCCAAGGAGCTGCTGGCAGCTCCCAGCACTGAGACACAGAGAGGCATGTCCAAGAGCCCTGGCCAGACAAAACAGCCCATATCATCACTAGAGCACACTTTGCATCAGCTGCCCCAGAGGGAGCAGTGCTTACCATACAGGATTGCCATGATGTGGGACACATCAAGGTGCTCATGCACAGCTGCCTGCAACCCGATGTCCTCACCACCCTGAAATCACAGCAGAAACTTAAAAGTTGATTTTTTTTTTGTACTGCTATCACAAGACAGACAATACTTTATTAAGATGTAATTTGAGGGCAAGAACGATCTACCAAAGGCAGTAGCCAAAGGGCCAATATTTCTGAACACAGGCATTTTATTACTTATCATTTCTACTAACCATTCTCTCTCCCTCTCTGAGCCTCCGCCCATGAAATTGAAAGATTTCTAGTAGAAATGCCTTTGTTGTATCAGCTTTGGAAATATGGATTACACTATTCTGTGAAAAACATTTATTACTCTGAACTGTGACTTGGACATTGTTGCATTTCTAGGGTTATAGATTTTCTTTCAGCTAAACTAAGGCTGTAAGTCACAGTGACAGTTGTAATGTGTGTAATACCACAGTACCAGATTCTATTACATACATATTTTTGCTAGAGGTTTATGATGTTAAAAATATTTCTTTTCTTTCCCCAATACCTTTCCCTACCTGTTGTGCAAATATATTGGAACCTATAACACTGAAGTCAATTTCCAGATAAAATGTGCACGGGAACAAGTAGTTTTTTCTTTTTCAAGAAAAAAAAAAAAAAAAAAAAAAAAAAAAACCACAAAGATGGGGGAAGGGTATACTGCATAAAACCTAATTATATTCAAGCACAATATTGAATTGTAATAAAAGATGAATGAGAGAAAGTGTGTGTCATTGTGAGGAATGAGGAAGGTTACAGAAAACTGAGACTAGGGAAGGATTTATCATGTGTGATGCTTCAGGCATTGTGTTGAAAGATCTGCAGACTTATTTGCAAGAGTGTTTTACTGGAAAAATAGAGCAGTCTGCATAGGAAAGGATTACTATAGATTTTCATCCTTTATACTAGACAAAGATACAAAGATAAAACACGGTTTCTGTTTAAAAAAAAAAAAAAAAAAAGAGAATCTATGGAAGAAGTCCCAGTTGCAATCCAGAGGGGGAAACCTTTCAAACTGAGCTCTGAGGCCATCAACTGCATAAATTCAGGGAACAGACAGTTGTTAAAATACAGCTGATCCATAATTTTTAATGTAAGCACAAAAGTGTGCTGGGTTTAAAAAAAAAACCCACAACTTCAACAACTAGAAAGCTTTCCAGTTTTGCTTGCAAAATCTCAGTGCACATATACACGCAAACAAACCTTTTGGCTGGTTGTTAGAATTCAGCTCTAGTACAGTCATAACACAGCTGTGGAAGCTGGAAAAATAATGGCATTTGGGTTGTATTAGTATGCAAACAGGCATGCCAACACTTCCACTTCGCTTCCAGAATTCATCCAGTCTGCACATGTCATGTTTCAAACCAAATAGGTCTGGAAACCAGGAGGGTCAAGAACACCTGACATTCCTCTTCAGCCATTCCTCCTTAACCTAGCACCCAGCTGGGGCACTGCAAGGCTGCTCCACTGTCTCTCCAAGCAGAGGTGAGATTAAGATGCTCTAACACCATTCCTAGCAAGCATGAACCTACTGTTGGCAGTATGTTTAATGGCTACAGAAAGGCTCTGGTTGGGCTGGCCTGTGCACCAGACCCACAGAGTGCATTGGGAGATTAAACTCCATACCAAGAAGCATGTTTTCCTCTTCCATCGTGCTTCCAACCAGAGTTCAAAGGCCTCTAAAACAGGCATATCTAAATTAAGCTTCAGGAGGTGTTTACCCAGCTCACAAGGGTATTCTGCTCTCTATTTTACAAATGGAAAAACTGGGTCACTGAGAGGTTAAGTAACTTGCCCAAGGTCATTGTGCTGAATCAATTTCAAAACTAGGATTAGACGGAAATTCATTCTGAGCATCTGATCACAGAAACACAGACAGCGTTGACTTTTTTTTTTCCCCAAAAGAAGCTACTTATATGCTAAGCTATTTAGGGTTGAAAGGCAAAAGTAAAGAGCTTATTTGAGAAGTGAAGGGATTTGTTTTTAAGGAGTTTAAATTCAAGGAAGAAAGAAACAGGAAGCCACTGTACAACATTCCCTTCAGAGCTGCAGCCTCCCCTGGGGCGCACACCAGCCAGCTAATGCAGTCCTTAACCCTGAGGGCTGCACAGCCTGTCCACATGTCAAAGTCCAAACCATAGCATCCCAGAAAGAGCCATTGTAGCAGGAAGGACAGGTTCCAAACCTCTGGGCTCTGCATCCCCACACATCCCAGTGAAGGGAAGAATGGGACCATGACCTCTAGCCGGCACCTCCAGCTCCCACACAGCAGCTTCCCTGATGGCACTGGGCAGCTTGGAGCAATGCCAGCAGCCTCCCAGCCCATGACAGCTAAAAGCCAAGATGGAGGATCTGCCCTCACATCTCTGCCCACCCCATCAAAGTTGTTTGAATGGCACGGGGGCACTGACATTTCAGTCCCCTTCTGTAAACTCCACTGCATTCTGATTTCTCTGTGTGGAATTAAAAATAACATTAGGAAAGAAAGGCTTACCAACCACAGAAACTCAATTAATGGGGCTGTCAAAACTCTGGCAGACTTCAGTGCCACCAGGATTTCAGATACAATCCCCATGACAACTTTAGCTTGACCCTTCCGTACATATGAGCTAAGATAATGGCTACACAGCTTTAAAAATACTTCCTTTTTTAAACCACAGGCAAGTGCATCTGGGCCGATTCCCAAAATGGTTCCCATAAAAGGGGATATAGCACACCCTTCTGAGCTGCTGCACAGCCTTTTATCTCGTCTGCAGTCTCAGAGAATCCAAAGCTTCAGATGGGATTGAATGAGTTGCATGAGCTATTAGGGGAAGAGAAGACAAGGGTCACTAGAACAACAAATGCCCACTATGTTCTGCTGCTAGTAAATTCATGTCTATTAATTGCAATAAAGCATCAGGTTATATGAGCAAAGTGACACACAAGAAGTCCTCAGAAAAATAGGCAATGACAGGAAAAACAATCAGGCTGCAGGTTTTGTTCGCCACTCCCCCAGAGACTATGTAAATTGAAGCATTTTTTTCTTATGCAAAGAGTGGCGCCATGTAAAGAACAGAATTTGCAAAACTGCTGAGAGTCCTATGGAGTATGAATAGGCATTACAATTACAGAACCAACTTTTAACTGCCAGCAACTGGAGTGACTCCAACAGCAACACCGGCAAATGCCATGATGCCTTGAGGCCTGGCTGGGACCAGCATCCCATCATATCCATTCATGTATGACCACAGAAGGACATTCTTAATATAAACAGCATCTCATCCAAAGATCCATTCAGAGATCTACCCTTTTCTGCTGGAGGGCTCTGAGAAATACTAGTGTGAACAAACATCTAACAGATAAGAGCTGGCCTTATGTATTCCGGAAAATATGGGAACTTTTTGAAAACTTCAGTCCCTAAAATTAAATTTTCCATATATTTAATTTGTTCTTAGGCAAATTTTACTTTGTGTTTTGCAAAACTCTTTTGTAATTACAGAAAAGCCAAGTACCTTACCATTTTTCTGTGCAAGTAGTGTTTTAGATACTGGCCTATGTGCAGTTCAAAAAGGGGCTGTGAGATTACAGGCTGAGCTCCACAGGTTAACTAACAGGTTTAATAGCTCAGCTGTAACGTTACATTAACATTGATTTTTGTACTTAACAGCCTACTGAAGTATAGACCACTAGTACAAATTCATTCAATTTTCCTTCTGTCACAGAAAACCTCCCAGTTTCACCCCCTTCCACTAAGCTGGCCTGTGTTGCCATCACCACCACTCTGCTTGTTCCAATAGAGAAATCCATGCACACCATGCTTCAGCTATGCTGCTACCAGCATTGTCCAGGCTGGTGCAATGGAGGTGTTTTCCTAGGGACAGCAGCACAAATGCTGAGAGAACAGTTCAGAGCTGTGTTACATCCTTTGTGCAGCTTGTGACCATGGCACATAGGAACAGACCAAGTGACTTGCTGAAGGTCACACTAAGAAGCAGTGACTGACCCTCACACAGAGGTTCAGGGGTTCCTCCCAAAGCCTAGACCACCTTCATGCACCCTTCAAAGTGCCCACACAGGCTAAGCTCCTCCTTCACCCATTCATTTGGGGAACAAATGCCAGAGAGGATATTTTCTAAACCAGGTGCCTTGAAAAGTGCTTTCTTCTGGATCCTAAGAGCCAGCCCCAGGAGTCAATCCAGATCAATAAGCCTAACAAGCTTCTGGAAGCCTTTTCTTCCAACAAAAAGCTTTTGGGATGAGAGCAGACAAGACACACACAAAAACAGCACAGAAGTTATAAGTGCTCAAGAGAAAAGAGCTGAAAGAAATTGCACAGCACTAGACAAGAGAGACCAACTGTTCAGAGATCTGAGTGTGCCATGGTGCTCCCCAGCAGTCATGGGTAGCTGGACTGGTTAAATTCACTTTCTGTAACAGGGTGTTTTTTGTGAGAGCTTTCAGCTGGGAGTGATCTGCAGACACCTTATTATAAACTTCTGCAGAGGTGAAGTCAGTATTGAAAAACACTTCTCATTCTGTCTCCTTCCTGCCTGCCTTGCTCCTCACATATCATTTTCTTTTATCAAAATGGATGGCAGTATCAAAATTGAAAGGAAGCAGAAGCTGTGAAAATAACAGACCCAGGAAAAGAATTTTTAATTTTGCCTCAATTTCTTTGATGATGAAACCAGTGCTGAATATTAAACAAGTCCTGAGAGTTGAACATCAAGAATAGCTTAAAGTTTTGCTTCTGTCAGAAATGTGAGCAGAATTCCTCTATGGCCCACTTCAGCCTGTTACTCAGATACAGATAAAACCCTCCTCGGCTTCCCTGGACAGATCCTGCTCTGCTGTGTCTGCCCAATCCTTGGACTTCCCTGTGGCATCAGAGTTTGTCAGTGTTTCAACCAGAAAGGGTAGGGGGGCTTTCCTCCCTTTAAAACCAGGGTAGATTTTTATTCCAATACTTTTAAATAATTTTGAGGAATTTATTCAGTAAATGAAAAAACTTTTTTAAAATGCTATGATAATGATTATTCTATCATCCTGTTTGGTTTATAAGAACTTAAATTACACTTTAAGTCCTAAGGGAAAAGGAAAACAAATAATATTTTTCTTTTTGACAAAACCCAAACCACAGTGGAAGATGTTTTCCAAACTAGATTACAGTAATGGTCTCTTCTAGCCCTAAAAACCTCTGAGCCTCCCTTGATGTGATTAATAATAAAAGTGTATCTAGGGCAAGCAAAACAGAAAGCTCCCCTTTGGCAGCCCTGTGCAGGGACAGTAGCAATTTATAAAACCTGAAGCAGAAACACCACCAGAGGCAAAGTGACTGCTCCCCTGGAGGAGCACTGCAGAACCGTGCTGGAGGGGCAAGCTGCTCCTCCCAGCATGGAGCAGGGGCAGCAAGGGGAGACAGGGACATCACTTGGTCCTGGGATGGGTACGGAGCCTCTCACTGGTGGTGGGTGAGAAGAGGATTTCATTGGACAAGACGTCCCACATGCTTCCCAAAGCAAGGGGTTTGAAATTACAGACCCTTTCTAAAACTCTTTTTTTTTTTCTTTCTTTCTTTTTAAATTGGGAAGTTTAAAGTAATATCAATGTCTCATTACTGAATCTAACTTTGGAGATTTAATCCTTTCTCCTTTATAGGCACTTCCAAAGACTTGAGAAAAGTTTAGATGAGAACAGTGGGCTCCTCACAGATTGGTCAGTGCAGCCTAGCTTGCATATAGATGATAAACTCTAGTTATTCTACTTCTAATGGTCTTTCTTTTTTATCTTTCCACACACAAGAAACAGACGAAACTATTTCCTCCTATTTAAAAATACAATAGTGTTTCTTTATTATTCAATAGACGAGCTCTTTGTCATAAAAAAGCGGCACAAACCTTTTCTGCACTGCTTTATTATTGCAAATAACCAGAGAAAAAACTACTGGTCTCCTATCACCTTTGTTTCATCTTTGAATGAAACCTCAGGTTTCATCGTTGCCAATATTTTGGGTTGCATTGCACCTTAAGGGTCTAAATAAAAACACCACTTATTCATTTTTAATCCAACTTCCTGAAGCAATGCAGTTGATTTGACTGCACTGCCTGAATTTCCAAGTTCTCCTTGTTTCCAGTAATGTCAAACCTGTGGTCCAGTTTTAACCAAATCTGACAAGAGCATAACACTTCTGCTAAAACAAGTATCATACGATGCCAGAAAATCTACACTGGAGATATTTTATACGTGCTGTAACCACAGGACAAGTTTTGATCAATCTCTGCACTCTGTTGAGCAAGAGAGAGCCTCACCATTAGATGGAAATGAAGTGCAATAAATTCCACTGCTCAATGACCTCGCAGCACAAGTGCTGCTATGGGGAGTTCCCCTCTACTTCCTCCATGCAGGTGGGAAGCACCTAGGAGGCACCGACCACCCCTCTTCTCACCATTCAACTTGCTCAGGTTCAGAAGACCCTTCTTACCAACATTGTCTCCACTGCCATCAGAAAGGCTCTTTAGTCTCATGCAGAGCTTTGCTGGTGTCACTGTTAGGAAATATGAAGACCGTACAAGAACTTCTATGGACAATTTAAATCTGACCACTTTTGCTTGTGTCCACCAGCAGGAGTGATGGTGAGCTGTGTGCCCAGCACCCACCAGAAGCACCTGCAGCACTCAGAAGCAAAGGCAAGCTAAACAAATGACCCAAGGACCATGCTGCCAAGTGGGCAACGGCTCAGGAGAAAGTGCCTGCAGTCCACATGCAGAGGCAGAAACTGAACAAGTGAGAGGGCTCTCAAGAAGATTGCACAAGAGAATTAGAGGAGTAGGATCTCAACAAGTCTCCTGCTTAATTCCATTTCAGTCTCTGGAGAGCGCTGAGATGGTGTCATGGTTTAACCCCAGCCAGCGACCAAGCACTGTGCAGCCATTTGCTCACTCCCTCACCTGCAAGAACAGGGAGAGAATTGGAAGGGGGAAAGCTAGGAGACTTGTGGATTGAGATAAAGACAGTTTAACAGGAAGAGCAAAAGCTGTGCAGACAAGCAAAGGAAAACAAGGAATTTATTCATTACTGCCACAGGTGTGGGCAGGCAGAAGTTCAGCCTTGTCCAGGAGAGCAGGGCCCCATCACACATCTCATTGACTTGGGAAGCCAAACTGCATCACTCCAAATGTTTCTCCCTTCCATACTGAGCATGATGTTTTATGCTTTGGAATATCCCTTCAGTCAGTTTGTGTCACCCGTCCCAGCTGTGTCTCCTTCCAGCCTGCTATGTACACCCAGTCCCTCACCAGCATGGCAGAAAAGGCCTTGGCTCTGTGTAAGCACAGCTCAGCAATAACAAAAACATCTCTGTATTATCAACCCTTTGCTCAGCACAAATCCAAAACAGGGCCACTGTGAAGAAAGTTAACTCTACCCCAGGTGAAACTAGCACAGGTGGCTGCCCTGCCTTCGACACAGCCACTCTGCCCCTGAGCACTACTCAATCATCCCATTGCAAACCTGGAGCAGGAGAAGACACTTTACTGTCTTGCATCAAGTGTGTTAGGGACTAAACCAGAAAACCCAAATGCTGTCACAGCTGCTGCCCCGCTTTTCCTCACCAGCCCTCACGCCTTTGCCCTTGCACCAGTGTCCCCGTGTACCAACAGGCTTTGACCACTCTTTGGGACCCAACACAACTGTTTCCAGAACTTGTGCTTACTATAAGTCCATTTGCCAAACCCCTTCCATTTCGGCTGTGACTGGAGGAAACAAAACACCAGATGACCAAGCCTCCTGATGACACAGCACGGGAGCACCGGCCAGGAGCCCGGCAGGACAGACAGTCTCTAAAGCAGCACTTCAGCACCAGCACAGGTTCTCCAGCAGTATAACCAACTGCTGGGGAGAGAACAGGCAGCTCCAGTGCGCCCAGTGGACACACAGGAGCAGCTGTGAAGGGGCGTTTTGCACAATGCATAATCAGAGCACAAAGGAGACTGATCCTTGCGCTAGAACACAGCCTGACAGTCCCCAAATAGTGAGCACAATTTTGGCCTTTGTTGTCAGAAAGAGTTATTTAAAGGCTGACAGACCAGCTTGAGCTGTGCTGGATTGCCACCTGCAGCCCACGGCTTGCATCGTCCCCAGCACGGGCTGGCCCCACATCGCAGCTCAGTGCACGGAATCAATCCCCGAGAAAAGGCTCTGCGATCGTTTTAATGACATTTTCCTTCCTGGCTGTAACCAGAGAAAGCTGGTTTGCTTGTTTGTTTCCAGATGGTTCTATCTGATTATAAGGGGAGCTTGGCAAAAGAAATTACCTTTTAAGAAACACTGCAGCCTCATGTAGTCTTTTCTTTTTCTTGTGGACAGCAAACACCTTTTCCTAGGTATTTCTTTTCAGAGTATAAAAAGTTGAGAAAAGAGAGAGGGAAAGAAGAAGGGGACAGAGAATAGGTGATAAAGTATTTTTTAATTCTCCCAAGTAAATGAAAGCAGCAAAGCAAAGGAGATGTCAAAAGAAGGTGCTTTTTTCCCCTCTCCACACACTTCAAAGACATGTATCCTTATATAAAAGATACAGGACAGATGGTCAGAGATAACTTTGAAGAGTGCACAGAGCACAGATGTGGAGAAAACCAGAGTAGGCCCTATTTTGTTTAGCAGCAAAAGCAGTACCAGATAATCAGTTATTTTACTCATGTACTTATGTCTCTGCCTCATCACACTCCTGAGAAACTTTTGAAGTATCATGGTTTACTTGCTAGTAAATGCTGGACTTCAAAGGAATAGGAAATGGATGCTGAATGGCAAAGTGACCTTTTATTACTCCAGCTACAGTTTGTAACCTGGAACGTGACAGAACATTTTTCATTCTACTTTAACAAAAAAAAAAAATCCCACAAAGGATCACACCTTCAAAGCAGCTTCAGTCCAAGTATTACAGAGCAGTTTTGACAAGATCCTGAAGTATATTTTCTAGTTCTAGGCACGCAGCATGGACCGGGGTGACAAGAGGTCAGATCTCATTGCAGAAGTCTCTCTCTGGCTTCATTAGCTGTCATTATAGGCTCTTTCCTGGCCTCAGATACTGCTCTCTCACTATCTCCAGATGTTTTCACTGGCAGAAAGAATCTTCTATTTCTATAGGTAAGTGGCTGCCACTGTGCAAGGTGGGTAACTGAGGTCTCCCCTGTGAGCACTCTCTAATCTCAATCTTCACAACCCAGTAGTACATATCAAAATTTGGTGGCTGTTTTGGAAATGTATCTACTTGAATTACATTGTCTCTTGGGAATTGTCTCACCATGAGAACAGCCACCACATAACATCTTTTGTTCATGTGTTTCATGAATTTACCTTCAGCTAATGTAAAGCAAAAAGATTCTGGCAGAGACTCAAGATGAACTATTTATTTGAGGCTTCACATTCCCACCAAATGAAAGCAAAAGAGTAGCTTTAGACTGCAAGACCGGGTTCATAATGTATATTACAATACAGTATACAGTACTAAATTTTTTATATTACCTTGGGCACTGATTAGCTTGGAAAGTAATATGAGTCTATCAGTGCATCAATGCAACCCAGGAAGGACAGCAACAATTTGTGTTACTACACCCAAACCATGTTGTTTAAAAAGCACTAATGTGAAGATCCCATCACTACTTAGACTTGAGTTCCTGGCTATAAGTCTTGTCAGAATTTCTAGCCTGGGCAAAACAAAATGAGCAGATGTGATGCTTGTCACATCACCATCACTCACATGACATTAAAATACAGCACTCTTGCCCTGTTTTGGCATGCTTGGGTGTCCCTAGGCAGCAAGGGCTAAAGACAGGCAGGGAATTCAGCTCTCCCTGTCATACCCAGCACAGTAAATCCTGGCATCTCTCCTTGCAGGTCTCTGCTCTCAGAGGCTGGCACTCCCCAAAACCTCCCTCAGGCTCAGATGAGATCTTTGATCCAACCTCACCTCCTACCACCCACCCCCACTTCAGCATTTTTTTAAATCTTTGAGGTAAAGGCTGCAGGGCCTGACCAAATCCTCTTATGCCAGGGATGCAGAAGGGATGAAAATGTATTCAACAGCAAAGTAGGTGTGGAAGGACTTTGGAGAACAGGAAGAGTAAACTGCTGCATCTATATGATAACAAGCAATGTCAAACTGATGAAACACATTGGCAAAGAGTAGTCAGGAAGAGAAAGAGAAAAGCCCAAGAAGGAGAAGAGAAAAAAAATATTCTATCTAAAAGGGAAAGTATTCAGCCATTTGAAAATTAAGAAGAATCTAACTAGAAAGAAATATATGCCAGGAAGAGGTGAGAGAAATAGGGAAAATGGATGAAAGATCACAGTCAGAAATTCATACAAATTCCATAGCAAAGTGGCACACTCAATGAAATGCTCAACAAAGCAAAATATTAACAGTACTGGCACCATATCCTATAACCACTTCAGGTATATTATGATGTGACTGAATGAGGGTCTATTTCCTCCTGCTTTTCCAGAAATTGAGAACAATATGTGATAGTGTGTCCAGATGAGGCAGAAAAGAAAACCCAATGGAAAGAGGATAAATCAGGACTGGTGACTTACCATGTTCTTTTCCTCATCTGTAACAAATGGATTTAGCACAGAAAAAGAAAAAAAGTATAACTGGATTAAATAAAAGGAAGGGGGATCTAGAAAAAGAAAAGTATGGCTAAAAGAACAAGGCAAGAACTACTCAGGATAAACATTATGGATTTTAAATCCAATCAATATTTCAATATGGCACTTTAGAAAAAAGCTCTGAGTTTAATGATCCCACCTGTGAATTTCATTTTCCTTAGCTTGAGAGGTTCTAAAGTTCCTCAGTCAAAGGTTGCTCTGATGATATCCTTGCTTAACCCCGAAATATCTCAGCTTCCTCCCAGCTGGATTTAAGGGTCCCCACAATCGTTGAGAGGGAGGTGGGTGTGTACCTAATGACAAAAAAACTTGCATGGGTAGTTTTAAAAAAATCCAGATGAGCTACTCGAAGAGCAGAGCTGGAGAAAACCACCTCCCTGATGCTAAGAAATAAGAGACGGCCACACTGCCTACATCACCCCAGCTGAAACCAAAGAGTAGAAACTCTACTCCCCACTCTACTCTGTGTTTTTTAGAGAAATAATTTTTTAAGTGTTTCTCTCCACCTGCTGAGGAATAAAGCCAGCATTTTGGCTGAACATCAAAAAATTTGTAAACACAAGCATGGAGCCTCCATAACCAGTTTAAATAAAGGTTTTCTTCCAAGCATGCTGATACAGAGAGTGTGTGGGAGACAAATTTAGATATCAGACAAGGGCCTGCACAGTAGAAATCCATCTGGCTACACTCAAAAATGGGCATTCGCTGACTCAGACGTGCTTTTACATTATATACTAGGCCATTTGGATGACAGTAAAACTGAGCCAGTCAGAAACATCATCATGTTTATATCTGCCAGTTCTGCCAGGATAAAGTTGGTACATCATTTATGAGCATTCAGCATTCCACAAGGCTCACAATATGGGAAATTTATCTACGGCCTCCCATACATAAATAAATATTGCATTATCTCCTATGCTGGTACTACTGATATTGTGTGGGAACAGATTTTGTCTTCCATCAGCAGACTGGTGGAATTTAATAACATTTGTGGTCATCCCATCCAACTGGAAAGACACATCACACCCATTACACTGAATGGCTCATCATCAGCTGAATATATAAATCTGAGAGGGCTGCAAAGCGCAAGAGAGTGACAGAATCTTTTATTGAACATAGATACATTTTTCTTTGTCCAATGGGAGTCTCCAGGGACTTAGAATTTATCAGCTGTCCACCAGTAGTGTGCTCAGTATTGCACATGACTCAATGAGAAGATGGACCTGATGAGTTTGTAATCCAAGGTACTGAATTCTGGAAACACTCTGGTTGAAATATTCACAGGCATAAAATTAATATGAGGTGTCTGGTGGATTGGGTGATTTCTAATGTCCATGGAGAAACAAAGCAAGTGGAACATAACATGAAATTCAGAAGAACTACCGTCACAGTTTTGCGGTCTGAAGGTTTCTCCAATAGCAAGCAATACCAGCAGCAGGTAACAAGTTGTCCTCAGATACACAACAGCAGTCAGTGTCTCCAAGGCTTTCTTTCAGTGTATATGGTGACTTCTTTTCTCTCAGCAACTAAGTCCTTCCTCCACAGGATAAATTATATTGGCCAAAGGACCGCAAACCAGTTCATGGCCCTCTGCCTAGGCATCTACATGGCCACCAGACATTGCCTAAAGGTTGTGGCAAGTGCCTGCTTCCCATATGTAGGTTCAAACTGGATTTAGCCCTGGAGCTTCCCTCTAAGCAGTACCTCAGTTGTGGTACTTCCATGTGGCGTTTTTAGACATCTCAAATACTCCCTAAATGCAGATTCTGGTTTAGATGGCAGCTGCCTTCTTTTGCCTTGGCTTACACCATTTCTCTTTGAATGTCTTCCCCAACACTCTTCAGAAGGGAACAGTACCTGCTGTGCTCCCACCTCCCTTCTCTCTCATCAGGGACTGAATTTGGTGTTAACCCAGATCTGGGAGCCTTGGAAAGCCAGAGGGACTTTCCAGAGATCCCACTGAGGTGCTCACATGTGACTTTGGCCAAAGTCTCACCAAACTCCTCCCTTAATATTTTCCTGACTCTAGGTCCACTTTCAGCATCCAAAGACTTGTCTTTTGCCTCGTGCTGCTTTGCTGCAAGCCACTGCCTATAAGAGGAAACTAAGAAGCAGAAAATGAGGTAGAGGTTCTGCCATAGAGCCTGAGAGATTCGTTCCTAGGGCCAGAAAAACAGTGCCATGGCACTAGCCAAAGCACAGCCAGCAGCTGCCTGGGCACAGGAAGCAGTAACCAGAAAGAGGGAAGGAGACCAGGATATGTAGAGGTGATGCAGAGTTTTGGGAAACACCTAGTCGAAAATCCCTCACCAGGCATCCTTTGAGTTCAGTGGAATTATGATTTCACTCCAGTTGCCACTCTGGCACATGAAAAGATATTGTGCTCCCTTCCTCTCTAGTGAGATCTCACCTGTTCTAACTACTCTGAAGTGCTGCTCTATTAACCCTGCTCTGGATGCTGCACCTTGTTTTGATCTCCGTCCTTTGCATGAAGAATAGAGTACAGTACAGTAGAAATAAAATCTGTGCAAAGTCTAAGGCATTACAATAAAATCAGAGCACATCTCAGGTAGAAGAACCTGTTCTCAGCTGATACAAATTAACAGGAGCCAGGTAAAATTCCAGCAGTTTCTTCACAATCCTCCAACTCTCTTTTTCAGTTATGTGAAGATATCAGAAAGGCTGCTGAAATTTGATAAAAGAAGCAGTAAATCTGCTTCTAAAGGAGGCTGAGTTCGAGGATCATCCCCATTTCCTTTGGAAATCCCATGTGTTATTTCTGAACCTGCAGACACCATTATGTTTTTTTAATTTAATTAACTTCCAATAAAGCTGCTTATACTGGAAACAATAAAACTCTTTCTACCATGTCACTCTTCCTTCTTTAACACACATACAAAACACACAGAAGCCTCAAGAAAGCTCCAGGCACTCTAAGAAAAGAAATAACCAAATACCACCAAATATTTCATTTTCTATGCCGGAAATGAGAAACAGGTATAATTAAAATAACACTTTTTAAATTAAGTGACCTCTCTTGACCAACCATCTGTGAATAATTCAGATTTTTTTCCCATTATTACTGCAAAATTAAAACTAGGGCATATAAATGACGAGATTCTCTTTAACTATCTTTAAGCACCAGCAATATATATTTTCCACCAGTTAAAATCCTTAATGATACCAAAAATCTGTCAAGCATAACTCCCCCAATTCATTTGCCTGAAACCATCAATATTTTATCATGCATTTGCAGTTGGCTTTAATTTAACAGTCCAGGTTACTAATCAAACAAAACACCCAAGTCATTAAAAGTTAGCGTGCCATTTAGAAAGTGCATTTCACGTTTATTAAAATATCTTTCATGGAGCCATTAGAAGGCTAAAGTTTTAATTACAATCAGATATTTAGTTCTACTTCAGTTATGCTTTTGGCACTCTCTTGCAACTGCCTTGATTAATCTTCCAGACAGAGCTCATCCATTACCTCCTGAAATTATTTTCCTCTTAACTTCTTCATAATTCATCTTTTTTCTTCCCCCCTCCAAACATGTAAAATGCATTAAAAAGGTGTGCACAATACCTGCCTGAAAGATAAGTCATTAGAAAGATTCCATTTCAAATGCAATTTATTCTCAAAAGTACCAAATAGCCATAATTCAAACAGATGTATTGAAATTGAAATGTAGGTTTTCTTGTCTTTGTTGTCATTTTAACTATTTTCCTACAAATGAGAGACTAATCCGTGCTGCTCTTTCTCCTGTCTCAGGTTTTGAAATATACAGTTCAGCTGAATTTTGCCTGGGTAATTCTGAGGGCATCTCAAGCTCACAACAGAGTCTCTGTCATAAAAAAATTCACATTTTTTTCCTCCTCTTTAATATAATGGTCATATTGCAATACATTTTACCAAACTTCTGTGCTGAGACCATTTCCAAGGCTCTTTCCTATCCATTTTATCTAACATCATGTGAAACCTCAGTCAGCAGTAATGAGAAAATACTCTTGTGTTGATTGATATTTTAGAGCTAAACAGACACCTATACCATGTTTTGCAAAGTTTCTAAGTTTCTCCCTAAATGGATGTAAAATTTCAAGAACCAAGGAAACCAGTTTGGAGGAATGAATCTGACTCAGAGATCCCTCTCATTTCCTCTGAGCTCTGACATTTCTCCTGGATCTGACATAGAGACAGATTCAAATCCTCTAAATTCCACATTTCTCATTCTACATGCTTTTTTGCTGCAGGTATAGACAGATTTGGATTACACACACAAACGCAAAGCCTTGAAGAAACCCAAATGGACAGCTGAAGATCAGGCTTGTCACCCACTGGTTTCGATTCTTAGGTACATTGTATATTACAGCCCCTTCTCCAGAGTTCACCCTCATCCTCAGACTGAACAGGATCAGGGAATGGTCTTTTCAGACTCTGTTATGCATCATCCTCCTTTAATTTATCCACAGCTGCTGTAAATCTATCGAGAAACAGACTGGAGAGATGTTGCCAGACCTCAGACAGTCCTCTCCTCCCCCAGAGCTGCCCACTGCCTACATCCAGGAGTCTCCAGGGGAGACCAGGCTGGCCTGTGTCCCATGCCCACAGCAGACCAGGAGCCCAAGATCACCGGGGAGAGGTTTAGCCATGCTCCCAGCAGGAGGCTCACAACAGCATCACATAAGCCCTTAATGTGCCTCTCCTCCTTCATCAGCTGGATCCAGGGCCACATCCACCTGCATGAGGAAAATGTCTATGCTCATGTTGGTCTGAACCAAACACAAGTCAGCATCTCTCCTACCACAGCATCTCACTACAACACTGGAGCCTGGTATTGCACACCAGCAGTGATCATATGGTGGGAGGCAGGGAATAGAAGGGATTCAAATAAAGGCCTCTACCTTCATTCACGTGGTCATCAGAATTGGCTCCATGCAGACTCGGGAAGAGAGCTGCCAAAGCATTTCAAGACAAATCTCAAACACTTAGGTAGCAAAATGGGAGATGCTTGAACAATCTCTCTACATGGCCCTTGCACAGCACTGTCTGTATTGTACTGAAAAGCCTGCTTTTATTGTCTTCTGTGCTGGAGATTATTGATTTCTTTCTTTTGAACCTATCCAATCCATTTTTTAATTGGAAAATACAGCAAATTGCTTTAAGCAGATCTGTTTAGAGCAGGTTTAAAAGGGTTTTCCATTATAATCTTAAACATTTGAAAATATAAGTTAAGAAATGGGAGCATATAAGGAGGAGGAAGGGAGATAGGGAATTTTAGGAACAGATTAGAGATAAATGAGATACTGTGGCTACCAGTAACCCCAGGTCCCTGACGCCTGTCACATCCTCCACGTGGACCGAGGAAATGCAGGAGGAGCAGAGCTATTTCTAAAAGAAAAGGAAACAAGTAGATTGGGCTGAACGATGTCCAGGTTTGGAGCAGACCCCGCACTGAGAAAAGCTCACGTTTAGAACAAGAAGGGGTCTTTCCCCTGTGGGCATTTTCCAGGGAGAAGACGCGCTGGAGAGAGCGGCGCGCTGGCGCTGCCGGAGCGCTCCGGAGCCAAGGGCGGTGCTGCAGCACCATCTACTGCCAGCTGCGAAGAGCGGCCAGGATCCACAGCCGCTCCCCAAACTGCCCCGAGACCCTGCTCCCTAAAGCCAGACCCTGCTGAAGAATGAGCCTGTAGATCATCATAAACATGCTGCTTCCCGACAGCCAGGTGGGCCAGGGAAAATTCTGGCTCAGCATGTGGAGCACGGGGCTGCGGCAAGAAAAACGGGAGAAAATGTAGGGCCCTGCCCTGTATCAGCTCTTTACCAATGTGAGTGGCAAAAGTTTTGGTTCTGACACTGATGACACTGTATTCAACTTGTCTCAGGAAAAGGATTTGTATCACTGAGCCTCTGAGACACTCGGTTTTTTGAAGGAAAAAGTTTTATTTCCTTTAATTTTTTTAAAATAGTGTTCTGATACTCTTCGGTGTTTGAGACTTTGTCATCATATAAATTGGTTAGATTTACTCCTCTGCAGAACACTGAGCAATAATAAACCAAAATTATGCTGAAGATCCTCTTCACATGGGACATAAACGACAATTTCTGCCAGTGGAACCATTTCAGAGAAGCCAGGGACTTGCCCTTACCAATACACATCCAGAAATCCTGTCCTCACTGGAGTATAGCAAGTGCTACTGCTGATTTCAATGGGCCCATGATTTCTTTCAATCCTCCTACATCTCATCATGGAAGGTGCCAGATGCTGATATAACTTAACTGAAGCCTCCTGTCATATGTACTGCATTTCACTAAATTCACAGGTGTGCCAAATAATACAATCTACTGGAGCTCCAGGCAGCATGATAGAGCTGAACATAGGAAGAAAATTGACTGCCTTTCATACAGGGCTTCAGTATTGACAGCTGATTGCTGTTCTTCGCTTAAGTGAAACAAAATCATCAGAGAAGCATAATGACTAGTCTGTGCATAAAAATCATTTCATGGCTATAAAGCTGGAAAACACAGACTTTTCCTGACAGCAATATTCTGCTGTCCCTTAAGAGGGCTAGGGCTCAAGGAGATGATACTTTAATTATTGAAATTTTGTTTTTCTCTTAAAAGTATGTTCATTTTCTTGTAAGTAGCAGAATAAGGGATGCTAAACCAAGTAGAGGTGGATTTAGTCCTCTGTTTATTGAGCATCTTTTCAATATGGTCATTATCTCTGCAGACTTTGCACACCATAATAGCAAAAAAAATTGATGGTAATATTTTTAGTAATAACAAATGTTAATTTAAAAAACCCAAACCTAAACATAATAACCACAGATCAACAAAAATGCAAGTTGCTCTTTTGCCATAGGTGAGACACATTAAAAGGAGTGCAAAGCATCAGTTCTTTCTTTAACTCTTATCTTTGGTGTAAGAGTAAAGGAATCTAACACAAAAACAAGGGGAAAATCTAATGTGAAACTAATGCAACATTTACCACTTATTATCTGATTACTGTTCCTGATGATATTTCCATTTCTCTAATCTTTAATCTTCTTGTATGTAGATTGAAAGACCTTCAGGGCAAGACTTTCTACATCTCTGTGTAACATCTAACACAGTGAGATCCTGATCCTCCCTCCAGCCTCCAGAAACTTATGAAATTAAAATATACAAGTGATAAGAGTCTCCAAGCTTGACTCACCAAAGAGTTTGGGAAATACAGTACTTAGTTTCTCAGCACTCAGTTTCTCAGCACTCCTAGGTACTTTGCCAGCTTGCAGAACTGGGAGTCCTTAATCAGTTGCCCAGGTTCCGCTGGCCTGGGCAGAAACAATTGCAGCATGGATGACTGACCAGTGCCAACACATAACCAAGAATATGCTACTCAGGAACTGGATGGTCTTGAAGGTCACTTCCAGCCTTGATGAATCTATGAAGCATTAATGGGATCCTGCAGGGCTCCACACCTCCCTGGCAAATCTGCAGCTATTGTTGATGACAGGCTCCACAGAACCATGTGCCTGCACATTACCCCAGAGCACACACAGTCACAGATTTGCCCTGTGTTTTGTATGGCTCAAACAGTTTGTCACTAAATGTCAAACTGTGTCTAAATAGGAGGTACTTAGCCCAGGTGCTGCTCAAGCAGAGCAGTGCTGCTCCACAGCCCCACAACTTCAGGGCACAGAAATGCAAGTAGGAGTCATGAGGTGGGAGACACAAAAGAGAATTGCATGTGTTAAACCAGGGACTTGCTATAAGGAGCATTGCCCCTGTCTGGTCTGGATGCACAACCTTCAGCTCTCCCCTGCATCAAGGAGCAACCCTTCATGACGGAACCTGGCCACAAGTCACACCTACCAAAGAGAGATTTTGGTACAACTTCCCTCATGTCCCTTGGGAATGCAAACTCACATAATAGGTGTGCAGCATCCAGGGCCAGGATGGTGTCAAAACCACCAGACTGAAGCTGTTCTACTTTTTCAAGGAATACTTACATATTCCTTAAGCCAGAAGAACAACAGAAAGTCCAGCTATATCCTTAAAGCTTAAACTCAAGAGAAAACAACAAATTCTTCTTATAATGAATACTTTGATGTTCATTTGTAGGGATTATTAATATTAATTGTTGTCTTTAAAGCCAACTATCTTAGAAGTCTTTCTAAATATTACTTTCCCCTGTAAGTAAAAAACTATTGTAATAAAAAATTTGGTAGCCATCAAAGGGATACATGAGCTGAGGAAATAGAGACGCAAGATCTCCACAAATTAATTTGTCTTTTCCAACAGTTCTAGGAAATTTCAGAAACTTTGACTAGGGAATTATTAAATAGTCATTTTGTGCAAGATGCATTGTAGAGAGTTTAAATCATGTTCAAACCAGACACAGGAGCAAAACTTTCTTTTTAAGTTTCTAGAACATGCATTTCTTTGAGGGTGAGATATTGCCACTCCCATGTTTTATGATACCACTTTCATGCAGGAAATGAAATTTGCCCTCTTCACATATTAGTATGTGGTTATATGTGATTATAAGATCACAAGAAGATACCTGATATAACAAATTAACAATGAAAAAGTTTTGGTTTTTTTTTTTTTTTTTTTTTTTAAAGAGACAGCAAAACCAATAACAATGCAGGGAGGTAGAAAGGTATGAGCTAGAGCACTCCTGCCTGCTGGGCTCCCACCAGGGCTGCAGTGGCAAATGAAACTCTGCAAGCCCACAGCAAGTGAGCTGCAGAAGACAAAGTGAAATTTAGATGAAGAAGTATCAGACAAATAAATCTATCCAAAGCTCCAGTGCCCCAATGGGAGTCCTCCATAACAACTACACAAACTCATTCCAGGAGGGCTGGATGACTATGTTGATTCAAACAGAGATAGCTCTTCCTAGATTTGCAGCAAAAGGTTTGGATTATTTTGAGTATTTTGAATATTGACATGTTATAGCAAGAATCATTGCTTTTAAAACCCAGGTAATACACAAAGCCAATTTGTGCCAAACAGCTACTCAAATACCTTAGGTGCATTTGCAGCATTCAGAGTAAACACAACAAAAATGTGTGTTGGAAGAAGCAGAGTAACAGCTACCAGCAGGTGGTCCAGCAAATAAAATAATTTAATCTCAGCAACCATCTACTTGAGACTGACAGCTCTCCTTCCTTGGTGCTTCTGAGCAGTGGGGAACACCAGCTGAAGGGCTCTGTTAAACTGAGATAATATAAGATGTTGACTAAATGTCAAAGATTATGTTATTTTAGAGGTCACAGTCTGCTTCAGAAACACCCAAGGAAAATGCACTAGCAGGATAATGAATTTTTTTAAGGAAAAAACAAAAACAAACAAACAAACAAACAAACAAAAACATTAAAACACTTTCCCTGAAGAGCTGTCAGCAAGAGATTGTTGTGCAGAAGAGCTGATGGCAGAAAGGAATTCACAGTGAAAGACGGTCAGAAATACTGAAGCTGGTAGGGAGCCGAAGCATAAGAAAACAGCACAGTAATATGAAATTAGTCTGGAAGGCATTTGGCATTAAAAAAAAGAAATATAAACTCAGGTAAATGGACATGCCAGCAATACCTTTTTAACTGGCTTATAAATCATCACTCATGGTTTGCTAATGTCAAGAAACAAAGCTAGTGATAGTACTAGACTGGATAATCAAAGTTAACAGTCAGTTAAGGTGATATTAATTGTACTTGACTGATGAGAAGGGGCAGAAGAGTGAATAGCTGGCAGAGGGAAAATGTAAAATTTGATGCCTGCTAAATGAGGCATGATGAGTAATGGTATTTCTTGTCAAAACCACTGCTAGATTCCCCTCAAGCTGCGAGCGGGTATTCAGAAACACGTGTCTGGTTTTAACCAGAGGTCTGATCGTTCTCCTAATAAAAGCAACAAAAAATATGATAACTGATGCAAAAAGGAGCTGAAAAAGACCAAGATAATGTCCTACAGCCACAAGCTGAAATTCCATCTTATTTCACAAAATGTACATCCAAAGCAAGTTAAAAACAATCCAGGGAGGGTACCTATTATCTTGCATGAACAGACAGCAGTTGTTGACAGGAGTTAGTAGCATTTCTCAAGAAACTGGGCTTAATCTGGTTTTTGTTGAAACATTTTTTTCCCATGTATTTATTAACAATAAGTAGAATTTCTCACAATATACTATCTAAACAAAGCATTAAAAGTGGATCTCACCTAAATAAAATAATACAGCACAAACATAAGTCATTCAGATCTTAGGATAAGGTTATTCAGAGATTAATATCAGCAGTTTGTGTTTATCTTACTTGCTAAATCTTTCCAGAAATTGTTCAGCTGTTAGCCTGCTCTATTTATATAAGCAGTTGTCCTGTAACAATGTGCATGAGGCTGAATTGCACTTTTTTGGGGAGGAAAGCAGAAATAATTGCATGTGTTGACTGCAGTCTGATGTATTCTAAAACTGCTCTCAGTTCTTGTTTTAGAGAATCAGGACATTTCCTATCATCATTATAAAAAATGAAATTGTGGTAGGGCAACTAATAAATCATTACTCTCTTTCGTTTTCTTGTTATGCACAAGACAACTCTGTCCAATTATTGGGTCAAGAGCCCCAGGTGTTTTGCACACAGAAACTTACTCCACATAACAAACCAATGAAGATGCTGAAAGCCATATGCAGAACAGAGATGTGCAATAAAACCAACAATGCCTGAGATTCATTCCCTCCATAAACTACCTTTCAGGCATTTTTTCTCTATTGTTGCTGAAGCAAACTGATGCTAGATGTTGAACAGCAGGCTGCAGAAAAAATTTAGGCACAGGACAAGCAAAGCACATCCTGGGGATGAACTGCTGAGCGAGGACAGCCACAGACCCATCAAGGTCCCACTGATTCCAATGAAGGAAACCCTGAGCAGCAAGGGCTATGTAGCTATGAGGTCTCCACATCCAAACTTTTAAATCAAAGGTCAAAGAGAGCTTTAGCCAGCTGTTCATTACAGAGCTTCTTACATCTTGCCCAAAGCATCTATTGAAGGACTTGAAGGACTTTCACCACCTTGAAGGACTGTGAAACAAATAGATCCAGTGATTGCCCAGATTGCCAGGCATACAAAGCAAATCAAAGTTTTGAGAGATAGAGAATTAGGACTCCCAGCCCACTAAATCATAGCAATGGAAATGAGACCACCTCACCACAGAGTTCAGGCCAAAATACAAACTTTGCCCAAATTTAGAGGGACTAAAAGTCCGGGTTCTAATTTAGATTAGATAAATTCATAAGCTCAAGGGTCTGCAAAGTCTGTCTGTGAATCACACTAATGGCATCTATTGTACAAGTGTACAGAGCCACTGAGATCAGTGAGGAGGCCTGAAGATCTTACAGAGCCCTTGCAACCCTTGCAGGCAACATGAGGCACAAGAAGAGGTCAGGCTGAAAAGCAGGAAGGACTTATCCACAGAGCAGGACTTAAACCCAGCATCCATCAACAATGTAAATTCAAAGGTGCCACCAGTCATGTGCTAATACTATTTAACTGATCCCAGGAACCTTATATTTGACAGCTTACTTTCATTGTCTTTGCAGCTCTGTGGTTACCCAGTTTTTTCTAGTCCAAGAGCTCTGCTACACTGCTGGAATACTCAGGGTACTACCTCTGCCAAGTTCTTCTCACTGCAGAGGTGGCTCCTGGCTGTCCCTACAATGATTTTGTAACCACAGTTCCTTTCTCAGACACAAACATGTCTTCATGACTCAGACACACCTACAGCCACAAGCACCATTTAAACACTGCACCTTCTCCCTCCGTCAGACACGGCCTCACAGAGCCCGCCGAGGTGCTCCAGCATCTGCCCCACCATGGGGAAATGCATCAACAGCACTTAGCAGATGACGTGGAAGCATCTACCTCCTGACCACCTATACTGGGACAGGTGGCAGAAGCTCCAGCCTGGGTGTGTGCCAGAGGAGGAGTCTGGCTTTGTGGGCAGTGTCTGAGTGACAGAACAGGCAGAAATGTGCATGGGCCCCATGCAGCTGGCACACTGCTGCTCACACCAACACACTGTCATGCATCATTCAGAGAGAAGACACTGCGTGCCATTACAGCCTTCTATCTAACAAAGCCCACAGTGAGGAAAGTAAATACTTACTACCCAGGTAGTAAATAATCCAAGGTTTTGATATCCCCTATTTAGCAGAAGTTTTTGTGACAGTCTTTTTTTTTAACTTTCTTTTTTCTTTTTTTTTTTTTTTTTAATTGCGATGTTTGTGAAAGTTAAAATACTAGCACTGGAATGACATCAACAAATTCCATATAAACTTGTAAGCAGATTCCTACAAACAGCTCCTCAGCCCAGCCTGAAATACCCCTGCTGATCCTATGCAAAACCTTCCAGTTTCACACAACTGCCTGCTGTTGATGTGACCTTTCAAAGATGTCAAGTTGAAGTGAATTACAGAATAGCTCAGTGCACCTCAAACAGGCACTGGGAAGAAAGCACAGTAGTATGTGTTGTTCAGGAGAGGGGAAAACACTATTATGTATGTGCCTTGCTGGAAACCAGCCCTTCATTTCTTTCTAACAACAGGGTCTCCCATTCTGCACTCATTTCTGCAAGGAGCACACATTGGTTGGTTTAATAACATCAGTGTAAGCAACACACACACAAAAAAAAGGGAACTTGCACTCCTTTTTGATTCTGCCCTCCTCCCCCAGCCCTGTGTGTATATGAGATTTCCCTCTCCCTCCTCAATCACTCTAAGTTGATTTTAGCAATATGCCTCACACAAAGAGGTGCTGAGGTTGATTGGGACCCTCTGCAGGTCATCTAGTCCATCCCCTGCTCTGCTACAGATTTCTAATCTCTGTGTTACAAGCATGCAGAAGCAGAACATATGCAGGAGGTACTCATCCATGAACTTTTCAAAGGACTCAAAAGCCTTCTTGCCTATTAACTTATCCAGACATCATATTTTTCCACCAGAGAGGACAAAAGGTGTCTTCGTATGGCACCATGAGAAACAAACTATAGCAAACTCCCATAAGCACACAGTGGGGATCACCCCATGACAATGATCATGCAGAGGCAGGCACAAATGAAGGCTTTGTAAATTCCCGTACTTAGCACTGTCTGTTGTCAATGGTAAAACTGTTGAGAAGGTCGTACTGCCACTAGGTGTCATCTGCAGAAACTGCAGCAATTCAAGTCACTTTATCTGTAAACGGGAATGCAGCATTTGCAGCTCCAGCTCCTTTCCCTGAGAGCACTATGCTGGGAGCTGTAAAAACAGCCCCACATAAGAGCTGTCCTTACATGTGCTCACACAAGCATGGGCTGAGGCTCTCCTTGTGGAGCTTCTTGGTGGGGTGAAGCAGGGACAACGTTTAGCTGTGAAATTTTTGAGAGAATCGATTTTTTTTTTTCAAACCAAGATAAACATTTATAGCATTGAACTAATATGTAAACACAATATACCAGCCCTGCAGTACAAAAAGAAAAGTACGCGGGCAACATCCCTAAAAACTGTCTGAAAATCGGGCTCCTGCAGATGAGCTGAAGCCAGAGTGTGAGGCTTCCCAGCCGCTCACAGCAGAGGGCTGTGTTGGGCTGAGCAGAGCCGGGACTGACAGCCAGGAGACTTAGACAGCTGCAAGAGAAAAAAAAGGTTTCAAGCAGAAAAAAATCCTCAGGTCACTCACGATAGGACAGGGAAGAATCAGGAAGGGCCAGTATGACTTCCCCTCATCTGCCCCCCTCAGAGCACTGGAGATCCTGCCATCACTTCTGCTTCATCCCAGTAATTCACAGTGCATTGTGAACTCTGCGCCATGTAACCCATCCTCCCCTGAAATAAGCTTGCTTTTCCTGTGGTCTCACCCATTTTCAATTCCAAAGATTAATTTATTTTGTTACACACATTTATTCCAGGAGAGAGTGGCTCCTTTGCTGCCACTGTATAAATCGATTGTCCGCCCTTTGCACACACGCATTTCTGCTCGCTCCACTACAAAAGGGATACATCAGCACTGACAGTGTTTCTGGGACAAATGCTATGGATGATTAGAAACCCAGGAAGTGTAAAGCAAGTGCAAGGAAATGGAGCTGTTATCTAAGAAAGGAGATGGGGGCTACAACATATCCTTTAAAGCACCACAGATTCTATGTACCTGATAGAACATGAAATATTTCATTTTGGTGATATAAGGTGGGATATTCTGAGATATACAGTATGCACTGTTGCTATAACAACATGTCAGGAGTGCTACCATCCCAGCTTTAAAACTGCAGATATTTGCGATGGAGCTTGATTCATAAGCAAAGAGACAGAAGCCTAGAAGGCTGTAATGAGCAGAAGCCTGAGGTCAGATCAAATATGTTTAGGGGAAGAGGGGGAAATAGAACTGCAGGAACAGAACAAGGCAAAACCAGCATTAGGTGGTTGCAATGACCACTCAGCCCAAACAACTGCCTATCACCAATGCTGCTTCATCATAACAGATTCATTTTGCTGTAATGACAAAAAATGTCCCATGTCAACATGAGGAAGAGCTCTGTTTCACCTCTTGTATGACTTATGCACATGAGGCTGACCTTCAGTGTAAGAGGTGCTCATTTAAGGGTGAGCTCTTCTGTTCCTGGCATTTCTTTGGAAGGATGAGTTCTTATTTTGCTCACTGTGACATGTCAATACTCTGAAGAAATGACAAGTATTGCGGTCTAGATAAATCTATTGGTGAGCAGCTGCCTCTCATGTATTTTTGAGAAGTAATAGCTCTGGTGTCTCCTGGAGTTTTATCAAGGGAGCTCTTTCCTAGCAATAACACAAGGCAAAACATCAGCACAGAGATGTTCAGGCTTTATGTCACTTACTGTTGAGCAGGCTCTGTATCCCACTGCTATTTTCATTGTTGAGTCACCCAAGCACTGAGGCACTTCTCACAGGAACAATTTGTATAGAAACCTATTTTGAGAAGGATAAGGTTCACTCTCAGAGGTACAGTGATTGCACATCAGGCAACTCAGGCCATTCCCAAATGAATCACAAAAATCTCCTCACAAGGGTAAATGTCAAGATACACCGGCCTTGAGTCACAGCTGTCATCCTCCCTCTGTTCGGAAAGGTTTGAATCCTTATGAAGTGTCATTGAGACTGAGACAGAAGCAAGATGCTGCTAAACTTGAAACACTGAAATTAAGCATTTCCACAGGTCTGTCCTGTAGCACTATTTCAGGCAACTGAGTTAGCAACTGGACCAAAATGGTGAAAATGTATATAAATAGGAAAGAGCAAGAACTGTCAGAAACTCAGTATCCCACAGCAGCAGTATATTTCAAGTCTTATATGAGATAAATCTCACTTAGAGGTTGTGGATTACTGTCTCCCTTTTTATTTTCCTATACATCCAGTATAACCTAGGAATGGGGATTAGTCTGAATATAAACTATCTAATCAAAGCAAAAATTAGGCAGTGCGAGAAATTGACAAGGGGGTGATACATATTTTTCAACCATCTTGTAAAAAGGATGGGTCTCATTCAAGAGATACAAATCAACAACCAAAAGGCAAATTTAGCAAAGTGCCGCTTGTTTTTTCAGACAAAACTACTCTTTTTATGCCAGCCTGATACACACAGTGATATACTAATGCAAACAAACTAATCCCACTGTCACATCGTTTGAGGTTTTGAATAATTTGCAGCTAAATTCATTGACAGTTTACAATGAAGCTTAATTGGCTCTAGATTATTGCATTGTATTTTGTACACCTGGCTTTATTTTAATCTCAATTAACTTGCTGACATTGTAATGCCATTATTGCTATTATACTGGCAAGGAACAAGTGTTTGCACATGTTGTCTATCTGCCTCCAGAACATAAGCTCCATGATAGGCTGCAAGGTTCGTCATTATTGAGCTGAGCATCCCTTAATATTACATTCAGAAAGCAGTAAGCATCTAAAATCATGGGCCAGTTCAGATTCAACCTCCTCTTTTCAGTGCTGACAGCTGTGAGCACCACAGTCAGGTCACCTGCAGCATCAGCACCCATCCCTGGGGATTGCAGGGTGCACCAACAGGAGATAAGCAGTGCCTTGGCACAGCACCACCCACATTTTGCTTAACTTCTCCAAGTCCATCACAAAATCCAAGAGGAGGTGACAGTGGAGTCACTAATGTTACTACTCAATAACCATTCATTAATTTAATAAATGCACATTCCCCCGTGCAGGGGAACAGATGGAGCGGGGATGTTATGCAATCAGCAGCACTGGTGATGTCTCAGGTTAGATAGGCATAGGTTAGATAGGTTAGAGTCTAGTTCAATAAAGCAGATGCTGCTGATACGCACAACTGGTCCTGCACTTGGGTGGGACAAAAGCAAAGCCAGGTCCAGTGTAGTTTTTTCTGTGGAACTCAGATTTTGCTATCCTAACATTGCCGTTTTTCTTTTGTCTGTTCATCAAAACAAACCACTTACTGACTTTAAAAGCCACAAACGTGCAGAGAAGTGAGAGTTGCCTCCTCCTTACACCCGACTAACTTAGACCCTTAGCAAGCCCATCATTACACTGTAGGAAGAAAGGTAATTAAAGGGGACTGCACCAGTCAGTCTGCTCAAGGTCAACTCAGCACTGGAAGCACAGGCTGGAACAGCGTCACACACTGGTCCTGTCTGCAATAAATAATGTGGGAGTATTGCATAGCTAAAACACTTCAGATCAAGCAGTCAGGTAAAATACCTTCCAGATTAGGCATAAAACCACAGTGCAGCTATAGGTGTGGTTAGGAGCCTCCCCAAGCACCACTGTGGGTGGCCAGCAAACACATCTGACCCAGTAAAACAACCTACTTCTGCCACATTTCACCATGGAGGCAAGATTTCTATGGCCCTTTGAAAACTACAAAAGCAGATATTTGTTCTTTCCCCATACCAAACATTTCTAAATTAAATTAAATTAGCCAGCAAACCTGGTTGCTGGTACAAGCCTTCCCTGACAATTCCCAATTATTAATTCAAATTCCCCTCACAATTAATAATTATAATTAATAATAACAATTAATAATAATTAGACCTCTGTTAATATCCAGAAGCTGTGTCTAGGAGACAGCACTAGGTAATAATCAGGAGTAATTTTATGGCAGACCAAGCCAAAACAACATATGGACCCTGACTCATCAGGGGAGCTCCTAAATAATCTGTAACTAGCACTCCACAGTTCTTTCCTAACCAAATATCTACAGCTACTGTATGAAAATTACTTCAGCAAACAAACACAACACAAGTGTAAATTGAAATGTGGAGAAAGCTAAAAATTCTGGGCTTTATTTGTTACAGGGTATGCTAAAAATCAGACCAAATAAAACCAGAACAGTAAGTTAATAACTATGGAGAGGATATCCATAAGTATTACTATCCTTGGTTATTAATAGCTTTAAAACAAGGAAAAGTATAACCAACCAAAGACTTAGAAAATGGGATGAATTAGGAAACAGACTTTCAATACAGTCAGAAAGAGCACAAATTTAAAATAGCATGGAAACTGAAAGTGAAAACAGTGAGCCACGAGGGGAAAGAGGGCCAACAGCAGAACAAAAGCAGGAGTACAACAGAAAGAGCAGTCTTGTCAGCAGACTTTCGTCTTCATAAAAATATCAATTCTGTGTCCAAAACATCATTAAATTAAACACAACAACAAAACTCCAACAAACAAACAAACAAAAACCTGCAGGATTTCAAGACTGAAAATACTTCTCCCCTCCTCATTTTTCTTCCTTTTTTCCTTTTTCTTTTTTTTCTTCTTCTTTTTTTTTTTTTTTTTTTTTTTTAATTAAGAACGGCTTAACCTCACTTTGTTTATTAAAGATTTTGACTGTGCAGAGCCTGCACTTGGGTGTGCCTTGTTTGGCACCGAGTTGCAATACAAACAAACTCCAGCTGTGATGCATGAAAAGCTTAGGAGCAGCAGAGAGCTTAATGTCTCTAATTAATGTCTGTTTGGACCTAAAATGAGGCATTGGAGACTCCAGATAAACTTTGGCATGTAACACATTTCAAAGGGGAATTAGGAACCAGAAAAATAGGAGTTTGTCACTACTGTGCTCTGGATATATTTGCAAAACAGAGACGGTGATGAGATCAGAGTATTTTCTTCTGTGCTGTGCCTAGGCATCATCATTCTCGTGTCTCCCTTTTACTGCAAGGCAGGTCAAGAAAAGGAGAAGGATGTGAAAGAATATCATGTTTAACTTAGCTTCAGACCTACCCTTTAAGCACTGCAGCTATGTCCAGATCTGACTCGAAACATAAACCACCTAAAAGTATGGGTTTGTTCCCCTGTAACAGGTTTTCAATGCCGATCTGCTTTTCAAACAAAAAATGATTGAAAGTCAGCTTTAAGTGAGGATAAAAAAGACCAGGTTTATCAAAGCTTTCATTAAACCCACAAGCCATAAAATGATCATAACCTCTCTGGTCTCTGCGCGTCACAAAGAAGAAAACACACATGGAGTGCGCTTCTGCCACTGCTCAAAAGCTGAGTGCATTTGTGGGCACAGGTGACCCTCACTCAGGTGCACCATCCTCAGAGCACAGACCTTCACTTGGCTCCATATTCTCCAGCTGTGGTTTCACTGGCTGTGGTAAAAGCACAATTAAGGGCACTGTACAAATACTATCTCCCTGAACTTACAGTCCAGAAGCAAGGGTTTTTACTTCTCACATCAATACCCCTCCTTACCAAGCAATGCTACATGCTTCCAAGCTTTTGTTCCACCACCTAGGCTCTCATTACTGCCTACTTGCTCAGGCTTGACCACAAATACGTAGATCCGTAACAAAAAGAACCTTAAGTCACCATTCTGTTATGTTACACACCTCCCACCCTTCACAGGTGTGAGGAACACACCACAACAGCTCTGGCTCTGAGGCCCATCAATTCTAACCTGGCACAGACACCAACCCCAAGCTCCCCAGTACCCAAAGATCCTCTGAAGCCAATTCTAAAAAAACAAAACAGGAGCTGAGGCTGGCCAGGCACAGCAAGGTGGTGGTGGCTAACTAAGAAGATCCTGTAGAAAAAGGGTTATTTCAGCTTCTTGTGCTTAAGAAGAGATCCAAGACAGCCAGCATGTGGCAGCAAATGTGTGTACAGTAGGATACAGCATAGAAATAGCATGCTCACAGAATGCAAAAATTAATTACCGTAGGGAAAAACAAAATAGACACGGAGTCTGGGATAAGTTAACATAAAACAGAATGTCAGTCCCTTCTGTTCCCAAAGCAAATCAGACCACTGTGAACAATCCAGAAATCCTTCAGCAGAAACTGGCCGGCACAGGGTTGGCTCTAACTCAGCACACCCAGTTAACCAATTTCCTCAGCTGCCCATTGGTCACAGCCTTCAGAAGGGACTTCTAGGAAAAAGGAGTCAGTAATGCTTTCTGGAAGGCTCCATCTCCCCTCAGAAGCAGTTTGTGAACAGGAACTGTTGACCTCAGACATAGATAATCATTGCAATTATCAATGGTGTGTGTAAATATATATGAATATATATATATATATATAGTGGCTCATGGTGAAAACAGAATTTAATGACTGAAACAATTCCAGGTAATCCCATCTTTCAGATTATCACCAGTTTTTCAATACCATATCATATAAAATGGCCCATACTTCAGATCAGAGTTGAATCATCCCATTACTTGACCAGAAGCAGGGAAAAAGGTATGTAATGAATTTGTTTGGCTCTTCGTTATGTCAAAAGAGATTGTGTTTAGCACCACTACAGGTCTGCAGGAATTAAAAATCAGATATTTCTTCTTCTCAGTTACCCCTGATTACCTTCCACTTCTTCAGCTGCTGCCAAGCTCTGGGTTAAAACTAGTGGAAATCAAAGTGCAGTGGATGAGCAGTAGGAATCTTTGTCCCCAGTTTTGCAGGGCACACCCCAGTCCCACCCCTCCCATTTGGGCTGCGCTGCAGGGTGTGCATGGGGTAGCACCATCACCTGCGGTGCAGCACGGAGGAGGCAGTCCAATAAATGCCCAAGTAAGGGTGAGGCATTAAGTAAGGATAAGATGGAGTTTCATCTGACTTTGAGAGGTCTCAAACAGTGTCATAAATCTTATGGGAGTAAGCCCTACTTGAACACCATCCCAGGGAAGGCAAGAAGGCTTTTCCCCACAACTCCCTAAGCACAGCCTGAAGTGCAATCTAAATGGAGAGCAGCTTTTTGGACAATTTGCCAGAGATATACTCTTTATGAAGTACATCAAATGGAGTCTCACCAGAAAGCATATTTTTATTTTATTCTTCAGTGAAGTTCAGTGTACCTAACTATAAGAAATAAGGTAAAAAAATCTCATAGAACTGCTCTGTACTGCCATAGACTGAACTATTTGCTGTACTGTAGTCAGCTCAGGCTATCTGAAGTTCTCAGCCCTGTGCAGAGCTGAACTGTGAAGTCAAGGACCTTGCATCAGAAGTTCCCAGTTGATTTTCCCTAAGCATATAGATCTCCAGCTTTAAAGGCCTCAAATTGGCACCTTCACCAGTGCTACCTTCATTTCACAGAAGCATCAGATGAGGTAACACTGAGTGCAAGGCAAATGTAAGTGATAATGCTTTGAGAATAGACTTTCACTTATTTCTCACAGATATTCAGCTTCACTACAATGGATTTAGTTGGCTAAAGGTTTGAATATTAAGTATTGAAAGTCCCACTTACAAAGGGAGAATAAGTAAGTGCTAAATACACTGCACTTAGCATTCAATACAGCAAGGTAGCATGACATCACCAACCAGTCCAGACTCCCTGAGATCAAATTCCGGCACTTGGCACATCAGCAATACCAATCCCACCGACTCGAACTTGGCATTTCGGCCAAGCTACTTGCTCCCCTAACAGCACAGTTACCTAAGCCCTGCTCTACCTGAACACACCTGGGAAACTGGCCAGAAAAAGAGAAGTAAGAGCATTGACTCAAGACAGCCAGAGGCCCCGTCTCCTACTTGCAGCTGGTTGCTGTGCCATCCCCATTAAGGCACGGGCTGGCAGAGGCCCAAAGCAGAGCGCAGCAGAGCCCGCGGCCATGGCACCGCACCCGCTGCACCGGGAACATCAGGAACACTGAGAACACCGACACGGAGCCAAGGGCGGCTACGGCTTCACCCTCTCTCAGAAGCACCCCAAGTGACAGGCTGTACCCCTACTGGCTTCAGCAGAGTTTCAAACAAGCTACAACATGTTTTCCCCAGGTAGAATATAAATAAAACCTAAAGAAAAAGACGAGTCACTAAATTATTGTCTGCTGCTATCATCTATATATATCCTACAGTAGCGTTTGCTCTGTCTCTACTCAGTTTCCTTTAAGGCACCAAAAGGGGGACTTTCAGCAGTGAGCATCACAAAACTACTCGGGGTTTCTGTGGAATTTGTAGGGTTTTCCAGTTTTGATGACAATCTGATGATTTTGCCAGCCTCAGTACACAAAGCTCTGCTCTCCACTTCAGAGAATGGAGAACCAGCCATAACAGCATGGCAGGGGAGCACAGCACAGCAGGACACAGCCCTGGGGATGGTGATAACAAAAATCCTTTCTGACATGGAAGCTACAGGAACATGGGGAAGCCTTGCTGGATTTGGTGCTAACATGTAAGGAGGGATCACCTGGGAAAGCAAAGGTGACAGCAACCAAGGAATGACAGACTGACTGATCCTTTGGAAGGCTGAGTAAAAGGGATTAAGAAAATTACCTTCAGTACAAGGTAAATTTAAAGAAAGATGACAGTTACAAACTCATTTTGTACTTAGGAAATAAATTTTAAAAAAATTAATGGAGGAATTAGGGTGCCAGTTCCTCAAAGAAATTACATAAAAGCTCTTTATTCACCTCAGATAAAAACAGTGAAGTATATGGAAAACAATCTAGGCCTTACTATTAAAGATGAATGTAAAAGAATAGTAGTAGGAGAGCCTAGAGACAAAATCAGGAATGGTAAGACAAAATGAGATGCAACTAAGAATGAATATTAACATATACACTTTGGCAGCTAGAAGAATAGGAAACTGAACTTAGGAATTCAAAAAAGAAAAATATTTTAAAATGGCACAAGTCCACAACACTTAATATCATCACAGAGTCTTCACTACAAACATCAGCAGCATGCAGATGGTTAACAGAATTCATTTCAAAACCAAAAAATATAAACGATTACATATGGCACTGTTAAGTATTTCCAAGAAAAACACCTTAAAATAAAGAAATAAAATCAAAGAAGATTCCCAGATTGGTTGAAATTTTAACTCAAAATCCCCAGTAAGGACAATAGGTTCTGGTAGCTCGGCCATCCTTTTTCATATGGGTAAAGCATGATGTTTTCTGTTCAAGGATAATAAAAATAAATAAATAAATAAGTAAATAACACCCCCCACACACAAACAAAACCACACACCAAAAAAACAAACACCAAATACAACCCAGAGGAAGTCAGCAGTCATCCGGAAGAACCCATAGACAGCTTCTAGAAGGCAGAAGATCTACAGCACAAGGGGAGAAAAGAGGAGCTGGAAATTAAAAACTTGTCATGTTCAATTATCAGAAAACTACAAGAATAAATCATACCATCTGTAAACCCACCAAAGGTACTAAAGCAGATGAATGGCCGGGAACAAATCATACCAAACCAATCTCATTTCCTTCCACAGTAGACCAACAGGCCTTGTGGACAGGGAAGAAGAAATCAATGTCAAAGCTCAGTTTCAGTAAAGGCCTTTGACATTACCCAGTATGACAAACTTGTAAGTATGCAAGCTGCAGAAGCACAGATTGGATCAAACCACCATAGGATGCCTGTAAAAGTCATCAGACACTATTCCTAAGGACGAATTACCTGTAGTTCCCCTTCAATAAAAGGAAATGCATTGAGGTGGATATTTCATGGATAACTGCATCACTTCAGCTTCATTCAGTGCTTTCACTAATAATTTGGACAATGGAATAAACAACCTTATTAAGTCTGCACATGAGACAGTAGAAAGAACTGCAAGTATACTGGATAGCAAACAGAATTCAACATAAGCAAACTGGAAAGCAAGCAGGAACTTCTGTCAAGCACTGCATTTTCATAATAACCCTCAATTTAATGACTTTGGGACAGGAAATGGCAGGCAAGGTAACAGCTCTTAGGAGAGGGGAAGGCAAGTCAATATAATGCCATCCTGAAAAGAGAAACATTAGTCAGGGATGTATGAACAGGATTATTTCATGTGGGTTTCAGGATACAATTTGTCTATTTCAGTTGGCACTGATAAGGCCTCAGATGAGGTAACATTCAGTTTCAGAAAATACTTGACGCAATTTAGCTTATGGAAGATTATTAATTCCCTGCCTTGTCCCTCCTGCCCTGAAGTATATAAAAACTTATTGCGAAAGAGAAATCACTCATCTTTGCACATGGTGTACAGAACAGGCTTAAAGAAAAGCAGGATTATGGTTAGAAATAAGGACAATTGTTATAACTGGAATAGTAGTAGCCCCACCCCACTAGAGATTACCTGGTTTATTATTTTATTTGTACAAGCATATGACACATACAAAAAGCATCCTGAAAAGACACGTAGGGACAAGAACAATCAGACCACTTTTTAGCTTCCAAAACTATAGAAGATCCCGCTGATCATGAAAATAGTCTCCTATCCCTTCAAAACCATGCACTGCATGTTGCTGTGCTAGCAGTCCCCAACATGAATCTCTAATTGGAACAGAGCTCTGCAAAAGTACACAGCTGGGAGCAGCTGGGGAATCAGCCACTTGCAGACAGACAGGTGCTATTTCCTTTTCACTAGTGTAAACTCCATGGCTCGCTTGACAGCATCCTTGTAAAAGAGTAATTCTTGCAGGGTTGTCATTTGCTGATGGCTTTGGAAGAAGGTTGTTTTGACTAGAAACCTTAGACTTACAGCTCATTTAGAAGCGTAGCAGTTGTTTGATGTTTTTAATCCACTTGACATCCTGGCTTGTTACACCAGTACATCAAGATGGTATGGCAAACAGGCTAATTAAATGGAGAGCAGGGACTATTTTCACAAGCTTCACCCTACACTCTAGAGGTGAGCTCTAATTCCTTGAGTGCTGTCATTCAGAACAAGTCACTGGATTTAGAGTTGTTGCCAGGGGAATTGCAGGGATCAGGTGAAGGTGCCCTGAGGTATATCAACTGAGTACTCAATGGAAAGTCTCTCTCATTCCCAGAGTAAAATTTTCAATCAAGGTGTAAAGAAAAACTGGAAGCTAATGTACTTGAGGCCAAACACACAGTTTGGTAGAGGGATACCTAGCCTGGACACATGCTAAGAAGGATGCTACAGTCTCCCTGATACTCCCCTAAATGTATTTGGATGTGAAAGCAATGACTGGAAGCTGGGTTCCCCCCAAGTGAGTGACAATACTACTGCATTTAACCTAAGTTAAAGCTGACATTAACTTCAGCTAGAAAGGGTAACCACATCCCATACCCATTAGACTGGACATAAAGACAAGAGGAATCCAATTTACAGGGATCCCCATGTTTGCCAAGATCTCAGAGACCTTATAGTCCAAAGAAGTTAAAAATCAGCTCAAGCAAGAAGCTTTCTTTCTTATCAGCTACTGCAAAAGGCCAAAAAAATAAAGGGCTATTCTCTGACAGAAGGCATCTAGGTGGCAGTTTTTAAGTGTTCTTACCCCTACAATAAAAGAGTTCTTTACAAGGTGCTTTTTTTCTTGCTAAGGAAGATCCAGGGCTGGGAGATAACAGAGCATTCTTTTTAAACAATTCCTAACTACATATCGTTTGGGAATTCACAAAAGAACATTAACAGCAATTCTATAATAACCAAAGGAAAGAAAAAAATAGTCCATAAATATTTACTGCAAAAACAAGCTTGTTTTCCCTGGTTTAGTTTTGGACCTTTCATGAGAAGAACAAGCTCCCCAAAAAAAAGCTATTTTCAAGTTCCACATGGAACAGCCTCAAACTGAATGAGTGGGAATTAGATTCTTCTTTTTGTTCTCTTCCAGAAACAATACTTTACAGAAAATGAGAGGAAATACTTTGATTTCTCAGCAGCAGAGTTCAAGACTATGACATGTTAAGTCTCAAATATAAAATTCCTCAAATATGAGTAAGAATGAATCAATGTTTAAGCCCAGAAGAGAACTCAGGACACATATTCCAAGGCAAAAATAACAACAAAGTACAGGGCAAGTCCATGAGACACCTGTTCTGGAAACAGCTCATGAGAAGGTAAATAACTGCTCAGCTTGCAAGCTGTTCAGTTTTATAGGAAACATACTTGCAAAATATTGCAGCAGATGCCTGCCTTGATTTTTTTTTCCTCATTTCAAGCTCAGAAAATAGTGGAGCTTGTTCTGTTGGTTTCAGTCTTATAATGTTTTATTGACTAAAAATTGCATTGAGAGAAATGCAGTGTTGCTGTAAAGATCACATTGGAATCATGTCACCACTGTCACCTCAGCAAGTTCCCTATACCTTCACTCTGTCATCCTATGAGTTCCTAACACTGGATTCTGTATCATTCTCCTAATGCCTACTCCTTCAGTTGCTATGATGAGCCATGTCAATACTTTTCTCACACTCCTTCCCCTGACTTCTTCCTTGTCTATAAAGAACAACAGAAAAGCTGTTTTAAAAGTGTTTCCTAAGATCACCTAGTCCAGCCTCCCTCTGAAAGCAGGACTAATGGCAACACTAGTTCTAATCAGGTTAGTCATGGCTTTGTCCAGAGGAAGTCTTAAATACTTTTAAGGAGAAAGGTTTCACAACTGCTCTAGGAAACATGTTCCTAACTCCTCATTTTCTTTATAGTCTCTTTGGGATACTTTCTTACCATCCTTCTGAAATCAAAGAGCCCAAAATCAGACACAGTATTGCAGCAGCTGCTTTAGCAGCATGATGAGGACAAATTTTTCCTCAGTTTGGTGGCCACATTCTCCTACCACAGGCTAGCATGCAAGCTGCCATAATTGTATTGTGAATTCACTGCTGGCTCATGTTCACACACCACTGATTCCAAGGATCTCTCTCAGCAAAGCTGAGAACTTTGCACTTCTCCTTGACAATGAGCTGGAGGTTTGTGACAGCCAAATTCTGAACCCAGGCTCTATCTTGCAGCATATTAATTATTTTCCCCATAGAGGAACACTGATAAACTAAACACATAATAATTAGGGTCACCTATGAAGATACTGAACATCAGCCCAAATATCATCTTACAGGGTACTCCACTTATAGCCACTGTACAAATGAACATTGAGTAACTGCTCTGAGTGCAGTGATCCATCCAGTTCAAACCACCAAACAGTCCATTCATGTTACTCATAGTTCCTCTGGTCCACGTGCAAAGAGACAGTGTGTCAGAGCCCATTCTAAAGGCAACGTATGAGAATATCCACCACTGCCCTTGCTGACGTAACAAGTCATTTAATCTTGTAAGGCCATCTGGTTGTATAAGCAATGCTTTTACACATTTATAGCCTGTCCCTACTTATTTCCACTTCTTTTTTGGTCTTCTAGTTCAATAACAAGCACCTTGCTTATACGAGTAAGCCTTAAAAAAAAAAACAAAAATCAACCTCACAGAGCAGACCCTCACCACAGTATCACAACTGATACTCTCCAGGTCTTGTTTTCCTTTGTTAATGTAATTCAATGCTTTACCCTTGGTAACTGCAGTCTCCAACTGTCAAAATATACCTGGTAACGCAGCAGGTGAAATAAAATGGGCATGGATGGATTTCTGGTTCTCTCATCCCAGTTTCCTTGGCACGTCCTTGGCAACTGTTTGCTGTCCTTTAGAGGCCTGAAACTATTTAAGAAAGCATACAGTGGTTGATACCAGTTTAATGCACAAAGCAAAGGGTTTATCAGTACTTTTAATGGAGAGTTCCAATGTTGCTGAAATGTCAGACAAAAGAGGGTTTTCCAGCAAGACTGCTTCTTGCAGCAAGTAGAGATATCCTTATCATGGGATGTATATACATTGGTTTCAAAAGGAACAAGTCATCATCTGTCAAATTAGAGATTACCAATCAGTGTAATTGCGCCTGCTCCCCAGATTGCAGTCACCAGGCAAAAGAGGAACAAAATACTTGAACTACACTTGCCACCTTTTGAACAAGCCTTAAGATTTTTCAAAAGGCACAAGACAGAACATTTGTGCTCACACGTGCACATGACATTGAGCAGAGGCAGTATGGAAACCCAAGATGTCATGCAGATACCTACAGGCTGTCTGCCTCTTACCACGCAGCACAAAGCAGAAACCAGAGCTGCCATGCTTTACTTCAACTTCTTCATGATTCCTCACAAACACTTCAATTTTTTTTCAATGTAAGCATAGCTTAATATAACTCTCTTTTCAAGGAAATGCAGAGAAGTGGCACAAGTCCTTCTGCAGGGCACTTCTGATCTCAGCATTAGGCACCATCACATTGTGCAGGCAGACCCTGCAGCTGTGTCCTGACCCAGAAAGCCTCACATCCACAGAAGTTGTCACTTATTCTCTGGGTACAGATCGTCCCTTGATCCCTTTCCAGTGAAGTCAACCTCTCCATTTGATTAGAAAATCAAGAGTTCAATGGTCCCTCTTTGTGGTCTAAGACAAACAGACTGCACATTTTATCCTCAGTCCCACTGAGCTGAGTATTACTTTTTTGTCCAACCTACTGAAATACTTTACAACACAGAAAGGGTTTTGAAGATTTTTTTTAAACAAGTCTAACAAAAAAATCATCCACTAATTCTATCCTGAGTTTAGGAACTGTTTGCTAATTCTGATTAAAATTCAGGAAGTATTACCTAAGTATATAAACTTCTTGGATCATGGGATGTGGTTTTCTCTCAAAAATGCTTACTTTGAGCTGGTAAAATAATATGAGTAAAATAATAAGCTGTGAGCAGTCTAGCACTAGTCAGTAGTCATAACTAGATATTCAACTTCAGAGTGCATGCATGCCCGTGGATCACTCCTCAGATGAGCTAATAGGATAATCCTATTATTCCAGCAAGAACATTATTCAAAGATATCTTCCAGAATTTCACAACCTTACCAGTGTGTATTTAATAGCAACACAGAGATATGTGTTCTGAGGCATTATTTTTTTTCTTTTTGAAGTATGTGCAGTAAGGACATCTTGAAGATTTTCTTGGAAGAGAGGACAACAGCCAATCATTACAGAGGAAAAGAAAGGAACATAAAACTTGGCCAGAAGATTTTTGGTTTAAATTCCTATGTGATCATAGCTACATGATTATTCTGCCCCAGTAGACAAAAACATTTCACAGAAAATACAAATATCATTGCCATGGCAATTTTTTCCCCAAAGAAGTTCTTTTGGGGTTTATATAGTGCATCTTCTTGTCATTGTAAAATCTGGGCCTGAGATATGCTATCTATCTCAAATTGCAGAGAACATAAAATGCAAGACATGCTGAGACAATTCCACCTGCAAATACAGGCGTAAATAAAAAATAGATACATCATACAACAGGTGATCAAAGTGTTGATCACCTATTAGTTCCAACAATGTAATAGATCTTTTACTTTAGAAATTAGATCATTGTTTGACTGAGGTTTACATCAAGGTCAACTCTTACCCAGCTAAACTCTCAGAAAGAGTTCTTCATGCCTTCACAACTTGTGTTCCATCATGCAGTGCTAGTTAAGATGCATTGCTGTGGTGATGCACTGAAGGTTATGAAAAGAAGAGGGATTTCTGCCCAAATCCTACACTGGAATCTAGATCAAACCTAGACATTAATCTCTCTCCATTACAAGGAGAGGGCAGATCCAGCTCTGGGTTATGATGCGAGATTTTCTTCTTAATTCATCACTACACAAACAAAAGGCAGAAAAGACAGCAGCTATTGTGTTCAGTGATGACTATTGTTTAAGGCTAACCTAGCAGATCAAACAGAGAAACAATGCATAAAGGTTTTGGTTTCCTTTTGTCTGAAAAAAAAAAAAAAGACAAAAGCACCACACTGGTAACAGGATAACATGTCAGCAAGTGGGGAAAAACTGTCTTCCTACAATAGCAGTTGTAGAAGACATGAGCAAACGAGCAGGTGCAAGGAATTTCTGGCACAGAAAACCTTTAATGGGGCGCCAATTCCAGAGTCCACAGCTCTAGTATTTTACAGCATGGCTGCTCTGTCCACACCTTTGTGCACATCCCAAGGTACCCAATTCTCTTTAAGTTGTGACTCTTCACCTCAATATAACCTTTATTTGTTGTTAGTCAACAGCAAGTACCCCTTCTTCAGCATTTATAATGCACACTTCATTTCTTCACCTGAACGGAACAAGGCAATGCTTCACATCACACCAGTCTGCAGTAACACAGTGCCCATCTATCACCCAAGACTCCCCTTTGCAGTGCTATGCTCCTTTCACACCTACTTCTTTTTAATATTGATGGATATACCAAATGTATTTCTTACAAAATTTTGTAAAGAAAATCTCACTCTCTTGTAAAGACAGTGAAGGATTCTCTGGTGTTTTCCTTCATAGGGAAGAAACCAGAAAAGAAACTCCACTGCCTCTGTCTCCAAAATAATTGCTACGAAATAATTTTTGACAATAAATAAACAGTATATATATATATATATATATATATATATATATATATATATATATATATATATATATATATATACACATATATACACACTGAAAAAACAGAGTATGTACATATATGTGTATATAAAAAGATATAACTGATTCAAGCCATATATACATCACACAGGTTCTGGATCTGCAATACAATGCCTGTTTTGGTTAGAGAGCTCCTTCTGCAAAGATTTTCAATAAATAATTGTACAGTACGCAGCCCTGGAGGCAGCCGAGGAGCCTCTGCAGAGCTGGCTCTGGGAGCCCTAGGGCCTCCAGCACAGTGAGTTGCCCCAGCTCAGTCTGCTGCCTCACGAACTGGAATTATCAGTTCTGCTATATGACACACCCAATGCATTTTTAAATGCTTATTTCTAGTGATGCAATCTAAACCCCAAGAGCTATTACTATTAAAAGATTAACATACAGCCACTTGCATGTCTCTCAGGTAATTTTTTTGCTCATTTCTCACAATTGTTTTTTTCCCAATTTTACCTAAATTACTAATGCCTCAATTTTTATCAACATGTTTGAACAAAAGCATGATTGACCAGCTGCTTCCAAATGATATTCAAACTGCCTTTGACCTCCAGCTTGCACAAAAAAAATAAAAAGCTTATGGTTCTTTCATAGAGGATATCATAGCTGATATGACAATAAGGCAGACTGCAGTGGGAAAACAACTTGGTAACCTTCTGATTCATTTATTATTATTCAAATGTAATTATTAATTAAATCCCTACCAATACCCCTACTTTAAAAAATAAATCTCTGCTCTGTAATTATCACCACTTGAATCGTTTCTTCACTAGCTCAACCTAAACAAAAGGACATGCTGCAAAAACTTTCTTCTAGAAATTTAAACTTCAGTAAACATATCATATTTTATTAATGAAATTACTCCATCTTTAACAAAGTATTCAGAATCTAAAAAGAACTGTCCAAGACTAATAGATTCTTGATTTATACTGAAAGAAATACTGAAAAAGACTGTACTCAAATTAGCAAATTGAATTCAAGTATGGTATCAATCAAGCCAACATAAGGCAAGTAATTGGAAATTAATGGTTACTCTTCTTTTTCTCAACAAAAAGCAGACAGCTAATAAAAGTCAATATATCAAAGGCCTTTTATAAAATATTTCACAATTAAAAATCACGCTTAACATTCCTAATGCCACCACACAGAAGGGATTTTGTCACCCTCATACAAATATCATTATCTACTGCTGAAAAAGGGGTTATCAATCATGGTAGTAGTTTGCCAAGAAACATCACAATCAAGTACTGATTTAATTCACAGAGAGACTGGATTTATGCTATGTTACTTCAAAAAGAGTACATTAACTTATCATTATCTCCATGTATACACTTGAAATGCTCAGATACAACTCTGGATACATTTAAATAAAACCACAAAAAAACACCACAAAAAAATAACAACACGATCCCAGAAACCTACCCATGTTTTGTTGGCCAGTTATTAAGAAGGGAAAGCACTGAATTAGAGGGAGATTCCTACCAACTTCGGGAAAGCCCAGGTTCATCTAAGAAGTTTAAGGCTCACTGTTTTTAGTTCCCAAAACAACAACAGGGTTTTTAATCAAATACATATGAAGTTTTTAAATACAGGGAAAAGCACTCTCTTCTCATGAGTACACATTTGAGAAAATGAAATAGTCTGAAAGACAATATCTCTATAGATACCGTAAATCTACAATTTCTGATGTCAACAGACATTGCATAAAAGACGTAACAGTACCGATTATTGGGCCGTTAAAGTCACAGTTCTTTGGTCAAGCATCACTTTTGGGAAGTTCTAAGAAAAGCAGCACTCGGAAACACATTAACTTCTCCAATAAAGTTTTGCATCAAAGCTCTGCTTTTTAACTTTTATTTTTTAAACAACAACAACAAAAAAATTGTCCACTTAGGAAAGTTGTCACCCTCTTACATTTCAGAATACAAAACTGAAAAAAATCCCTATTAAAAAAAAAGACAGGACTTCAGCCAAGTATTCAGCTACTTATTGCTGTAGTTGTAACTCAAGTCCCTTGAAATCCCTATGTTTTGGTCGTTTGTAGCGAAAACATGTTTGGAACACTAGCAGCAATAGAAAACCCCTTGAAAACCTAGACGTAGTTACACTGTTGAGTGAAAATCAGCAGAAACCATAGCCATTGGAACATAATAAAGCATCCTGTAAAAGTGAATTGGTAGCTAGAAAAATGCTTGATTTAAAGTGCTATCCCAAAGCCGTATGTGGGCCAATGCCAGTAAAGAAAAGTCCATTTCCCTCCCCACCCAGATAGAGTCCAGAACCACAGCACTACTAAAAAACATAATGAATGCAGTCTTCACTCTGCTTCAACGCCTGAGCTCTCCCTCCCTCCTCCCACAGGTAGAATACAGAAACTTGAAATAACTGCTAATCCCAAATGTAGGTGATATGCACAAATATACTGTTGAACAGAGTTTGGACAGCGAACAGTACACCTGAGTTCAGTCATACAAACTAACTTTTGTAAATAGCATTAGACGAATATATCCATGTCTCTAATATGAATCTAGATGTATTTTCTTACAAAATGCATTAATAGAAATATCCAGGCAAATACATACCATACAATAGCAAAAGCTTTAAGCCCCATTTAATAAGATGACTTTCTGATTAAAAATAGAAGGCAATTAAGATTTACTGAAAATTACAATTAAGAAAAGCTTTCACAGTGCAATATTGAAACTGTCACAAAGTTAAGAAAATACTGATATCAAAGTACAATCACAATGTTAAAGTAGACAAAACTACTATACAAGGGCATATCTTGTAAAATTAAAGGGAATGAACACAAGATAGGGGACATCTCACGTCCCTGCTCCACATATCTCATTTCCTAGTCTTCAGAGTCATAATTGTGTCTTTCGGACATCAGTAGAAATCTTGGTAAAACTAAGAGGTTCATTCTTCTTTGTAGACCAGATTTCAAAGCCCGGTTACTTCTTGAAAACATGTTCTTCATCACTGCACAATTTCAAAGTAGTGCAATATTGCCATGATGTGCTGAGGCATGAACACATAGCCTGTGTACAGTGCCATTCCAACAATGGAAACTAGCATGGAATCTGAACTACAGTTGAGGAAAAAAGCATTTGAAATAGAAACCACAGAAGACATCACAAACTAGAGCATTAAAACTTTAGTGGTTACTATCTTATAACATTAAGTTTTTGAAACAGACACATTCAATTGTATTCAGCAATTATAAGCCACAGAAGGACCTACTGAACACTGAAAACCAGAATGCCAGTAGAAGCAATCATCTGAACTGCAAAGGATGCCTTGCAAGTTATACACTGCCTCGTCAGTGACACAGGAGGACAGGCGAGAGCATGGGAATTGTGATGGAGAACAGAAAATGGGCACTGAGAAGACACACATTTTCACATTCATCCTCTCAGATATTGAGCAAGTCTTGCAAGCCAGCCCCATTCAGCCAAGCAGAAAAAAGTCAACCACCATAAAAATACAAAAGAAAACAAAACTGCAATAATATGAGCAGCTCTACTGAATAAGAGTAACACCATTCTTATTTGTGGACGACTGCCTTTTTAAGCTCACAGCATTAGATGTTTTCTAACTGCTTCACTCACAATGCCTCAGAGCATCAGCACAGTTTTGAGTCAAGGTGAGCACTTAAATAAACAAACTCATTAGTACTTTACTATAGGAGATAGCTTCACATGAAGTTTATTTTGCAGGGCAATCTGCTAAAAAATCTGCAGATGACCACTTTATTAGCTGAACTCCTAACAGGGAGCTTTTGTAAAACTTTTATAGAGAACTGTGACAATAGCTTATAAAGTACATGTACAGTTGGACTTTTGTCAACCTCTAGGGCTTTTGAAGCTTTATCTAAACAAATTCTGGCATCACGGGAGACAGGAAAGCCTTCCTCCAAAAAAAAAAACCAAGGGGGGAAACAATGCTTTAGGTTTTCGTTTTTACATTTCTTAGATTCTTAACTGCTTTAGTGTGTAGTTCTGAGCTTCATATTAAGGAATGGTAAGCTCTCTTCACAGAGTAGCTAGACAAAACAATTCCTTTTCTAGCTTAGGACCAAGGACAACTGATCCAAATTTCAGGCCCAAGAGCAGAAACAATGTGCACTGAAGAGAGAAAAACAAGAGGGATGGGACTTCATAAACTAAAGATATAACTGGACAATTAACTCCACTATGCTAATGGACCAGAACTTATAAAAGCAAGAGACCTCGCTTTTGAACAGTTGTCCATTTTGTGGCCATTCTGGGTTCATCCTGGGTGTAGCCCTGGCTGGGCTCTTGTACTGCCCAAGGTGTATCCACTGAGGCCTTTTAATAAATACTGACTTTATTCTTTAACTCCATCTAGCCTCTGTTCTAGGTCAGCCTTGACATGGCATCAAGATCACTACAAGATTATGGTTTCAGAAAGCTTAAGGTTTCAGAAATTCAAAAGTACGCAAAATGAATAAAAAAAGCCGTTGATTTCATCCAGCTACCTGCAGAGATTCAGTAAACTTAGCCCGAAACATTGTAAAACACACTGGAGATTAACAAGCGTGATAAGGCCAGACAGCAGCACTCCGTTTCCACAGGTGAAACCAGAGGAGCTGTGCGTGCTCTGTGCTCTCCTGAGATCAAGTCTGCACAGCACAGGCGTAACAAGCGCTCCATGCCCGACTTGCCCACGGCACAGAAGAGCTATGAGGTGCGCCTATTACAGCTGCTTGGTGTATTTATAGTCCCAGAGGATTATACAGTAGAGATACTAAAATGAAGGTCAGCTCATAAATCCACATTTCCATATCAGTGCTCGCCTCTGATAATGCAGCACAGCCACGCACGATTAGTTCCCAAGGCCACTGTGTCCATGCTGCATCCATACAGCACCGTGCAGACATGACACACCTACAGCCACAGCAACAGCATTTTTGTTTGAGGACAAAAAACATTTTTGCTGATCTGAGATCAGAAGTGATGCTTGTGCCACTCTTTACACTTGTACGTTATGTGGAAATTACAACATGAACATTTTCTGAAAGTAAACGTGCACACGCTTTCATTTACTTACATATTTCGCACAAGGTAAAAAGAAAAAAAGTACTCATGACTAATAGAATTGCAAGGAAAACAAAAATTAGGTTTCCTCAGTGATATAGGCATGGCATAAAAGGAAGAAGGTACGTTAACACGGAATACAACGTAAGAACCCCTACCTGCACAATTGTGCACAGTAAGTCTATAAAACTTACTATTTCTCTTTTCCAGTAATCTCCATTTCAACTGACTTGATACAGGGAAAAAAAAAAGACTGATCACACCGCTGTAACTTGGGCAACCACTTTTACATAACAAATGTGAATGTCTTTACAAAGCTAAGCAGAATATCAGTAAAAGCAGCTTCTTGCTGCTGCTTATACCCTTCTCTATGTTAATGTTTTAGTTAATTTCTCTCTCTACTGCTCAACATTAGCTGCAGATGGCTCACGGTCACTCATATTGAGACATCATTTTAAGTCAAGATCAAAAAATCAGAGAAAAAATACTTGTGATGCCACAGCAATACTTAAAAAAAAAGGCACTGGTAAAGAAAGGGCCAGGTAAAGAAGCAAACCTATAAACAGTCTTTATAGAGACACCTTTACATGAGTATCTGTCAAGTTCTTCCAGTCTAAAACAGCCAAGCAAACTTACCAGCTCGAGGATTAAATACCCATGTAATAGAAGCCATGTGACAAAGCAGATGAAAGCCTAGGTTTGCAAGGTTTTGCAGCATGCACATTTACCTTCCTCTAGGCAAAATACAAAAGAAATCATTGAAGACACTTAGCCTTAACAGAAAAGTCGGGATTTCAGTGCAAAAGACACAACTACCGTAACTCCAAAGATATAAACTTATGCCGGAGGAGAAACGGACTAGGCTGCCAGACGCCCGGACACAGCACGCGAAACAGCACGGCGAGGTTTATTCCCAGCTCGGGCAGGATGTTAGTTCGGAAGGGTGAGGAGCCGAGTCCCCGCTAGCAAGGAGAGGTCAAGCCTCAGTCCCAAGAGGAGACTGCCGCTCCTCCGGCCGCCGCGGGCTCTGGCCGCGCTTGGCGCCTCAGGCCGGCTGCCCCCGGCCCGGCCCCGCTCCCCTCCCGGCCCGACGGTCCCCCGGGCCCGGGCAGCGCTCTCAGCACGAGCACGGCCCGGGCGCTCCCCGAGCACCGCGCAGGGCCGGCGGAGCCGCCACACCCGCCCGGCGGCCTCGGGGCAGCCCCCGAGCCGCCGCCGGACACAGCGCGACAGGGACGGGAGCAGCCCCGGCCCCGCACTCACACCCCCGCCCCGCCAGGCCCGGCCGGCAGAAGGATACTGAAGACGGTGCGCTCCCAGGGCTCCAGCATGTAGAGCGCGGTGACCAGCAGGTACTGGTAGTACAGCCACGACATCTGCTTCCACGCCGAGCCCAGCGCCATGGCGCTCCCCCGCCCGCCAGCGGCCCCGCGCTGGGCCCAGGCCGAGCGGAGACGGGGGCGGTGCAGCCGGGATCGCCCTCCCCCGGCCCCGCCCTGGGCCCGGGCGGCCGCGGCCAGCGGCAAGGAGGCGCCGCGGCCTGTGGGGCGGGCAGCGGGTGCTGCCGGGGCTCCCGGGGGCGGGGGAGAGCGGCGCTTCCCCCGTTCTCCCCGCTGAACGCCGACATCGGGCCCGATCTAATTCAGTTATACGGCCGACCCTGAACCTGGTAACTTCCCGGCCCGAGTCACACCGGGGAGATGGTGCTGTAGCCTACATTCTCTCATCCTGTTTAATCGGAATTGACATTCTGCGAATCGCGGGAGAGCCAAAGCCTGTGCTTGGCCGGGCCTAAAGGAGACGTGTTAAAAATGATCTGCACGAGTCTTCAACTTCGTTCTGCTGTCGGAAAAAACGTGGCTCAGAGAAATGCGACCTTAAGATAGGCCAGCTTTGGCGAGATTAATCCATATGAATAGGAAAAACAAAGAGGTGGTGAATCAGCTGTTTACTGTGACTGTTCCTAAGGTTGCACTATCCTAAGGCACTCGGAGCCAGAAACCTGAGATTCCCAGAGACTGGTTAGGGACTATGTGATTAGGCAGGCCCTTGGCAGTTTATGCTGGCACTGTAGAAGGCACGGGTTGAAAACCCGCTGGAAGGGGATGTGCACAATCATCAGGCACCTTAAATGAGTAGAGTGTGTGTTGCAACTTCCAGGCCCTGTGTCCAGGCCAGTAGTCCAGACCACACATTCCAAGTGTGCACAGCATAGATTAGAAACTGGAATTGACCCACTATACTTACTCTGCTTAGTAAATCAATTTGCAATTATGTCATTGAGCAATGTGATTCTGTCCTTGTAGCCGTCCCACCCCTACCTTCACCTGTGCTATTTATACAATGGAAAATAAGGAAGTACAACCATAGGAGAATGCACATTTGAGTGACTTACACAGCTGCAAAATACAACTACAGGACCAGGAGATAACTGCAAAAAAGAAAAGCAGCTGGCAAAAGAAAACTTAAGAATGTACTATTTTGTGTGGCAGGAATTTGAAATGGGATTTGATTCACTCTGAAGACATTTAGACACATCTTATCTATGCAGATTTATTTGAACACCAGGACAATTAATACCCTGACGTAACTGCTGTTGGGAGCTGTTGCCACTATCCAAGTCTGCTGTTGCTGTTGCAGTCTCTGCCGGAGGAGTCCTGTGTTGGTGTTGCTGCTAGAGTAAACAGTGGTAATCATGAAAGGTGCTTTTCTGTATAAACATGTCTAAAGTTCAAGGACAAGTGGGGTATTCAGCACAACTATCCCATTCAAAGCTGCTGGAATGGTATCAACATGGAACAAACGGGTCCAGTCCTCTCTGTTCCTGTGATTCCTAACAAAATGCTCTGCAATTCAAGTGGTAAGGCAAGCAAAATGCAGCAGCAATAAAGGACCTGGGATGAGAGGAAAGGTAATGCCTAGAGGCATGCCAGCTTCACAGTATCGTACATCCACCTAGCCCACCAGGTAGGTGGTCCTTACACTTTTTTGGTATGGTGCATACTCATGAGTGTTTTTTTGCTAGTTAGCCCCTTATGGAAATGGAAAATTATTCCTCTGTACAGTTTCTCCTCCTTCACCAGCTCCATTCTACCCCTGCTGTCATCATGACTGTCATCATGTAATTGTTTTTCCTGATACCACCTGCATTGACACTTGAGCCCTTGAACTACATTCTCACGTGCTCATGTTTCCAGCAGGTCAATGCAAACATCCTTAACCTGACACTACAGAGAGCCTTTCTGTTTCATCTGGAATGTAAAGAGAAGTAAATCAAGGCCAGCATGCTCCAGAGTACAGACCATATTCCCTATTACATGTATTCCTCCACACTTCTACCAAGAAACAGTTCTTCAAATATTCAAAATTTCCTGTGTACACCTCTTGGCTCGTGGCACACAGTAAGAATTTATCCCACTTCACGATCCCACAGCTATCTGATACTGCAAGTTAGATACTTCACTATTGAGTCTGAAGGTAGGTAGTAGCAAAGATGAGACTGAAATCTTGTCTCACGCATACCCCAAGCCTCAGAACCAGTAGAGCTCCATTTTGTTCCTAGGTTGCATATGCAGAGGAAGGCGCATCATACTGACCAACCATGAGTTCAGCAGCTGTGTCAACAGTTCTCTACTTCATCAAGCAGAGGTTAAGTTTCTGCTGATTTGGAAATAGTAATTCCGTGTTATTCTTATGTAATCCTGACAGAAGAACCAGCATGTTTATTTCTTCCTAATCTCATGTAACAGTACAGAATGAGTGTGTGTAGATCAGTAAAATAGAGATTACAAAAAGTAACCAAAGAGTTACAAGATTTTATTATAATTTAAGGCACAAAAGATGTTATTCAGGTTTCTACCTCCTAAGTTCAAATATTTCTGACAATTTCTTAACGCACATATTACTAGTAATTCCTAGTACTATTACGAGAAAAAACAAAAACATGAGATTTTTTTTTTTCAGACAGAGCTTTGTTCAAGGTACAGTTAAAAAATATCAAGCTATAACAGATGTTACAAAGAGTAAGAGTTTGCCTCTAGGACACACACCTGAATGAAGACAGAGAAAGACAGAGAAGGATCCAGAATTAACAATTCAGTGGCTTCATAGATGTAAATACCAAATACAGAAGCTCTTTGTGCTTCCATAAAGAGGCTGTAAATGTACTAAAGAAACAGAAAAAGCAAACTAGTTCTATGGTAATAGATCTGACTAGAAATTTCTTCTTAAAATGTATCATCATAAGGAAAAACAAGAATAAAGTCCAGTACTTTCTTCTACTATGTATATGTAAATATACATATTTATATGTTCAACATTTAGCTATATTACTAGGCATGATTTACATGATCAGTGGCAGAACAGTCCATGCCAGCAAAATCAATATAAGCTCATCTTCCACTCTGTATAGAATTTCAGTTTTTTGAGATCTTAATGAATGAAAAATCCAAATATCATGACAATTCCTTCTTTATCAGAGTGTCCCGGTTTTGGCTGGGACATTTATTCTTGTCAGTAACTTGGATTTAGTCTGAGAACAGTGTTCTCATGAACACCATGATGATTTGGTTGTTGCTACGTTAACTACTAAGGCCCAAACAACAGCTCCTGAGTCAAAGTTAACCTCTAGATGAACATTCCAGCCAAAAGTCATGTACATATTCACTCATTAATAAAGTATTTTTATATGTATTCATTTATTTGCAAACCTTTCCATATCTAGAAACCTGGGAATGCCTTTCTAGGGGTGTATAAGATCAAAGACAGCTCCCTTGTATCCTCCTGGAGCCCCTGTGAGGCTTTAGGGAAAAGCCAATAGAAGTATGAAATGAGAAATTATGTCAGCTTGTTTGTTTAACAGTATCAAATCTGGGCTACTTTCACAGCAAAGTCAGGGGAGCCTGGAGGCCTGCAAGGTGGACACACCACTGGAGTTCTGTTACTGGGCATGATCCTCCTGTCCTTGGCTGTGACAGCTTCTCCCCACAACTGGTGTTTTGAGGACTTAGAGGATGGTCAAGTATTAGGGTAACTAATGATGTGTGATGTATCTGTCTTAATCCCTGTAGGCATTCTTCCTTAGTAACCATTGATGCATTGCTTGTCTTATCCTTTTGTGATTCTTTGCAGTTTTGCATTATAGTAAATTACACTGTTCCTTAACTTGGTGTCTGTTTGTGTCTGTGTCTCTGACCCTGCTCACTGGCAATACACTGAGGGGTACTCAGGGCAAGTCAAGGACTTTTCAGTGTCTCATGCTCTGCCAGTGAGGAGCACCACAAAAAAAACCTGGGAGGGAGCCTGGCCAGGATAAGTGACCAAATTGGCCAAAGGGATATTCCATACCCTAGAATATCATGCCCAGTATATAAACTGGGGGAGTTACCTGGAAGGCAGATGATCACTGTTCAAGGACAAGCTGGCTCTGGGTCAGCAGGTGGTGACCAGTTGTGGTGTTGTGGTGGATTGACCCTGGCTGGACACCAGGTACCCAGCAAAGCTGCTCTATCTCTCCCCTCTGCAGATGGACAGAGGAAACACACATGAAGGTCCATGGGTTAAGTATTATGAGAGCTCACTCCCTGAATACCATCAAATACCATGGGCAAATCACACTTAGGGATATTAACTGAATTTATTACTAACAAAATCAGAGCAGGATAATGAGAAGTACAATAAATCTTACTTTCCCCTAACTCGCCCTGCTTCTTGGGCTCTAGTTCTTCCCCCACCAGAAGTGCAGGGAGACCGGGAATGGGGGTTATGGTCAGTTCATCACCCATTGTTCCTGCCACTGGTACGGGAGAAGTCCTTCAGTGTGGGGTGCCTCCCACAGGAGACAGTACTCCACTAACTTCCGTAACATGAGTCCATCCCACAGGCAACACTTATTCCAAAGCTGTTCCTTTGTGGGTCATTTTTCCAGAGTGCAGTCCTTCAGGCACAGCCTGCTCCAACATGGGCCGGCCACGGGGTCACAAGTTTTATCAGAACACCTGCTTTAGTGGGGCTCCTCTTGCCGTCTTGCAGGTCTGGCTGGTTTTCAGGTCCAAATTTTCCTCCCCACTGCAGGAGGGGGTGGGGGGAGTGAGCAAGCAGTTGTGTGGCCTAGTTGCCAGCTGGGGTAAAACCACAACACAGACCATGAGTGAAATCTACCAAGAACAACAGCCTAATGACATCAAACGTTCTGACTGAATGTTGTTTATCCTTGCTAGAAAATAACCAATGCAGCGATGGAAAATCAGTTACTAGAAAGTGTTTATTCCAAGAAGCCATTCTAATACACACTGAGATAATGAATGGATAGTATATATACAGGGAATGATTGTAATATACAGATCTTACATGGTATTTACAAAATATTTAATCCCCAATGATACAACCGCCCGATGGTGGGAACGCATATATTGCTCTCATATACACGCACTTAACTGTATGCCTTTTATAAACTTTGCAAAAAGTCCAACCATTATAAAGTTCTCAGATGAGAAAACCACATTTTCAAAAAGGCAAGTGTGCCTGCATTTCTAACACTTCCCACGCTCTTAAAAACAGCACAGGATTTTTTCCCCTGCATTTCCACATTAGGAGTGGCTGGCCAGAACATTGAAGAAGTGAAAAACTTCATCTTTATCCATTACTGCTACTTCAGTTGAGCATTCAGTACATAATACTGGATGATATATTTCCTCTTCTTCTTGATTTGATTGTATAGAGTCAAGTTCTTTGCTGTGCTTCATTTTCTTACTTCTTCTCTTTGCCTTCTTTCTGTATTTCAGTATTTCCTCTTTGTTAACAACGCAGTTCATCACAAACATTGCTCTGTACTGTGTTTTGTAAGATTCATGTCTGTGGAGAAGGGGAGAAAATGCAAGTCATACCATTCATACAACCCTGCTTCCAAGAAATCTGTTACCATCACTGAGTATGGGATTAAAGATAGGAAGTAACATGCCAAAGGGCTGAAAGCCAAATAAGCAGGAATTTTATAAACAGAAGTCACAGCTACAAAAATAATAAAAACATAGAATTGCAGCCATCTGTTGTTTTTTAAGGCATTTTTAAAAAATACTGTCTGTTGCTGAAAGAAATGCCCTGGAGTACAATGGTATTGGTACTGCAGAATTATGCATTGCTACATATACCTCATAATAGTAAAAGATCAGGAAGCTGTGAGTGTAAATGACTCATCTACTGGCACTGACATCCTACAATGTCATGCAAGTCTGAAATTCCTTATTTATGAATAATATCATTGACATATCACGCTAGAAGCAGCATGTCTATAAAAAAACATAAAATTTCAGCTGTCATCAGTCTTAACAACTGTGTATCTGGAGTATGTAGCAAAATTCAGTACTGTAGTTCAATTTAACACAGTGTCCTTCAGGCTGCAATTTTACAGCAGCCTGAACGAATACAACAGTGGCTGCAGAAGTCCAATCTCAAATTCTGCTGGCTTATTGCTTGTATGACACTGTGCTGAGCTACTGCAGTGGATTAAACCAAGGAAAGACCAGTCTCACAATAAAAATATAATTTTCTGTTAGCTTAGCAAGCTGAAATACTTCATTACAAAAAAAAAGGTCAAGGAGTACCAGAGCCAGCAAAGTGAAAACAGAGAAAAACAGCACCCAGTACTTAGATGATTTCAGGCTGCTGTGGAATTTCATCCTCTATCACCAAAAAAAAAAAGGGAAAAAAAAAAAAAGACAAGTACTTTATTCCTCATTTCAGAAGATTTCTTTCTACTTGACTCTCAGTTCCAGAGTCCTTTCCTTAGCATGGGTCAGCAGCACTAACTAGGCCTGCAATACAGTCAGATACTGCAGATTAGCAAAACACACATTTAGGACTCTCACCTAAACACCTTCCTGGCACTTTTAAATGTAACTGCACTCAAAACCCTAACTGCTGAGACTCAAACCAAGCAAGAATACACTATCTTCATTTTGCTTAATCCGCCTTTAACAAGACATTTTTAAACAATAATAACCTAGAATAGTTTTATGCCTCTAAACATCAAACCAAAATATATAGATTGGGGATTTTAGAGATACCTATCTGCCTGAAATGCCTGTTGAAAATGCCTGTTGAGTCTCCACAATTTTTTTTTTTATTTACCTACTCCACTATGCTAGCATTCTACCCTATTTTTCCCCATCTCCACACTGCAGGTTAAACTGATCATCACTCTTACAAACCAGCATCTAACCCTAAATCTAGACTCATGTCTTGTTATTAGAGCCACCTTGCAAGACAAGGTGCGAGCGAGCGTTGATAAAAATCCATAGATCAAACTGAATATACTAACAATTCTACTGACCAAGAAGAAGAAATAACAAAAAGACCCCTTATTGTTCACTGTTGTTACCTCTGACAGTCCAGGCAAAGTGTTGTCATGCAGGCAGGGCAGTTCAGAACAGCGTCACTATTTGGAACAGCCGCAGGTTTTGCCTGCCTCTGCTGTGGAGCTCTTCTCTGGTTACGGTACCTACCGATTCGAGAGAGGAAGAAGCAGAGACAAAAAGTGAAATTACATGCCCTTGCTGTTGGTCATATCAATTCAATGTCAAACCTTTCTTTGCATTAAAATATACTACCAATTAATATTTGGCTCATTCTGGACACCTTTTGCATTAACTCAAGATAAATGAGAAGGTGAGGGGAAAACATGTACCACTATCTTTTGATTTACAGAGTATTTTCATTTGGTGAGACAAATACATCTGTCATGAGAATTTGTGCCTAACAACCCTCTCCTCTGACAAAGCAGGTATCTCAAGTACGATTTCTGCAAGCAACATTCATTATCTTATTCAACAGATTTAAGAGGAAAATTTTACTTCTGCTGCAACAACCATTTTTCTACTTCAACCTTCAAAAAACCCTCATTAAAGTACCTTTGTACTGTTCCTGTTTTCTCTGCACATTTTGTGGCTTGCTAAGTTCAAAGTTTTCCAAAACCAGAAATTCAGTATTTATCAGGAACAAATATTAATCAGCAATCAAATTATCTTGCAACATTTTAATTCATAGCATGGTTGTTTAGATGAGATCTACAGACGAAACTGGCTTAGAGAATTTGGCAATCTTGATTTTAAAAATTTTAAAGTTTTGTGTCATTTTGAAGACTCAAGTTCTATTACATACACCCAGAACAATTTACAGGCTTTTAAGTTTCTTATGCTTTAAATTTATATATAAAAAATAGTTTCATATCATGGATTTGACAGCATTGGCTTTTCCTCTACATTTACCATTTTAAATTAAAATTTTCAGTTGATGTTAAGCATCTTACAATTCAAATATTTATGGTTGCTTACCCTCTCCTCTGTGAGTCTACCCACTCTTGGTCTCTACTGTCTTCTTCTGGGTCATACAGCAGCTCATCATTGGAGAGAATCCGACGTTGCTGATGTTTTCTGTTTTTCCGGACATCCTGTGTATCTGGAAAAATTGTGCAAGAACACGTTACATCCATCAGACACAAATTATCAACATACACAATATACAATTTCCAATTTTCATTCTCTATCCTTGCAATAAATCTTAACTAAAACTTACATGCCTGGCTCATCTCTCCTCCAAGTGCATGACCCCAAAGCATTACATTGGGATACATCATAAAATTGCAGGAGCTACGCTGAGATAATATAGGCTGATAAATCCCCTCAAAAATGCTGCCTTCAAAAACAGCCTCTTGACCCCCCGCAGAGGATTTTACAGGATCTGAGAGAGTGAGTGGTACTATGAAGATGCCCTCCCCTTGCCTGTCATTTACCTATTTTATCTTCATCTTCTGAATCAGAATCAAAGTAAATGTCATCATAGTATTTTGAAGTGCTGGCAGATCCAGTCAGCCCAGTACTTGAGGAAGTACCTAGAGGTGAAATTAGAAGTGGTAAGAACACCCTGCTAAAAGGACAGCAAGTATACAGCCCACAACAAACCTTTACTTTCAAGTTACTCTGTTTAGAGTGCTCTGTTCTACCTGGGTGTGTTAAACAACAGCTCTCCCAGTTTATTCCCACACCCCTATCATTCACATCACTTGTGTTACTTCATTTACAGGCATTCTCAGAGCAAAGCTGCTCCCTTCTCCCTGGAAGATGAACTTCAGGTACCATTTGAAGGACAGTTTCTCCCAACACTCCCTTTAGACACAGAGGACACCACCATCATTTTGTAGGGCCTGTCCGTACCCCACAGAATACACAAGACATCTTTAGTCATGTGAAAGAAATACAGGCGTGGCATTGTTTCACAAACTTTGATTACAATAAAATTCACTAAAAAAGTCCCCCAAAATTTCAGGGCCACAGAAGTTCAAAAATGCCTACATGAACTGCCAAGCAGTCACAGCCACTCTGCATCATAATTCCTATTCTGTGCTGTATGGATGTGGTGATGTAAATACTGCTACATATTCTTAACTATACAACCAAAACCTAAAGATGATTTGGCTACTAACACAAAATTAATTATTTCCTATACAAGCAGATATTAAGCTTGATTTACCCATTTCGGGTGATTTCCATTTGCCTTCCATAGTCTTCATGGTGGTGTTCAGTTCTGCTTCCATCTCCTTTTGGAACTCATCATCACTGGAAGACTCACTCTCACCAGTCAGGCACTCCCGTATCAGCTTCCGCTTCTGGTCAGGGGTGCCATGTAGGAGCACGTCCACCTCATCCTCTGAGCTACAAACATTGAAGTGGTACACACGTCATTATCACAAACAGGCTAAATCGTGGCCATAGGCACTTGGGAGAATGAACATCTGAATTTTGTGGGTGCACGAGAGAGCACTTACTCCTATGTTTACGGGTAATGGACATATTAGAACACTTTATTAGCTAAGGAGTATTAAACTCTGGTTTAAACGCAAAGGAGCTTCAGCCAACTGCGTGCGGCCTGCCGCAACGCCCCCGGCAGCACTCGCTCCGCGCAGGGAGCTGTGCGGTCAGAAGTATAAATTCGCCGGCTTCAAGGCAATCGCCGCGGTTGATGTGAGCCAGGCCGAGGCCGATCCTCCTGCACTCCGCGGGCAGCCCGGGGTCGATGCCCAGCGCCGGGCGAGACCCACGGCCGGGCACCGCCAGCATCGCTGCTCGCCCGGCCAGCACAAGGCGGGCGGGGCCCGGGGCCCGCCGCCGCCGGCCCGAGCCCACCCTCCGGCCGGCAGCTCCAGGCACCTGCTGAGCGCTCGCTCCTCGTCGCTGGGCTCCTCCACCACGTACGGATCATCCTCCTCCCGCAGGCGGCTCATGGCGCCACCGCTCCGCTGCCGCAGCCAGGCCCGGCCCGGCCCGGCCCCTTCCGGGCGCCCCGCAGCTTCCGGCAGCCGAGCCCCGCCCGGCCCGGCCCGGCCGCGCCCCCGCCCCGCTCCGCCCCGCCGGGGAAAGGCTTCCGGGCCGCCCCGCAGCGAGGAACGGGCAGGCGGATCTTTTCCCTCTTCTTTACGGAGTTGTAGGTTCTCGGGTCACGTTTTAAGCACTTTTTTCCAGAACTACCGAGCCAGACTTAGAGCTTTAAGAGACACACCCAATACCAAGAGGCTTGGAAAAAATTTAATGAGCTAGTAACACTCAACAGCGAGGACTAATCTAAAAACTGTTCCCACATCCTACTTAAAATATTTACAATATTGTTAACTATATATACATTGTCATCGTTGTCCGTTGTAGTCTATTTATAGATGAGTTCCTTAGGAATTATACCTGTTATATCTAGAGGATGAACCGCACAGTATTAGTGTAGTAGGCATTGCTGGGAATACTCTGTGTACTATGGTAAGTTGCCAAGACCCACTGGGCACTGGGCATCAAAGCCTGAGGTGATGTGTACATGAATCAAAGCACAATGCAAACTTCTCTGCCTTTGCAATGTTTTGAGGTGCAAGGCAGCAGGGTACGTATACAACACTGTGCAATTTACCCTATCTGAGAAAACAAACCAAACCACACACTTCTGTGTGACAGTACAGGGCATCTGTAATCAGACACTGACTTACACTGATCTGCATTTCCAACCATATCATTCACCCAAACTGCTGCTACACTGAAGGCCTGCGAACAGCACATATTGCTTATAAAGCAGCAATCCCACCGTGACGAGCAGTTCATCAAGTAAAGCCTCATTTTATGACATCGTGAAATTACACAACATAGCAGCACCTCTTGGAAAAGGGTCATAGTTCAAGGAAGGGAGACCAATCAGTACAACTAACACTGGATTCATAGCTCTAAGTCTTAAGTCCAGTTAGCAGAATGAGATCCTCTCAACACACTCCTTTATAGGGGATACCTTCACTTTTCCTGAAGCAAAACATTTTATCTATATGACAGTGGGGCAGTATTACTTTTCATTGATATTTTATGCATCTTCTGAACTCCTTTCTGCTATTTTATTTCCCCTTTCGCAGAAGAAACCCAGGAAGTTCTCTCAAATGTATTTCTGCCAAAGAAATTGCAGAGTCAGCCACGAAGCTCAAAACAATTTAAGTACACTGGATAGGAAAGTCACAGACAAACAGATAAAACCTGAGAATGCAAGTGAAAAGTACTGGGTGAGTAGTGTCAGACCAATCCAATACTTAGTCAATGGTTTTTACACAATGAATAGAGAAAAAAACAAATTAATCCAATTTACTAGAAAATACTAAGCTTATAGATGATACAGTGTCTGCATCATTTTAGAAAAATCACTGATTTCATGGTTTATTTTACAATAATTGGATTAGTCTACAAGTTAAGGCAAACATACTAATGCATCTGCTTTTCTTTTTAAATCATAGTTATAAAGGTTACACAAAGTTCTCCAAAATTTCTAAGAAATGTTCACAATTGAAAAAAAGATAAGTTTTTTGATATAAGTACATGGAAAAAAAAAACAAACTAAGACAGTGTATACAATGCCATTATAGTAACAATATTCAAATATCTAATGGTAATATTTAGGCCATTTGAACAATGTGCTTCAAATGGTGATCTTCAGAAATTACTTACAAAGGTAAATAAGATTGCAGCCATATCATGGTATTCATAACATGAACATTATTATATTGGCTATTTTCACAAAACCCGAGCATTTGGTTTTTGAACAATGAAAGCGTATAATGATTAAATAAACATGAATATGTATGTATAACAAGTATGCTGTTCATATAGTCTGGAGCTACTTTCACATGTTTAATTCTTTTGAAAGAAGAAGCTTGCTTATGTGCACTTTGTCAAATGTTTTCTCCAGGGAATTGTAAATGCCTATTTAAAGTCATGAAAACAAAATCCAGAGGAGGGCAGCCCTTGTTAGTGGGAGGACGGAACGTAGCTTATGTGTCACCATTTAACACTGCCAGGCAGCTCTGCAGAAGCTGTAAGTTACCCTGTAAAAATAAAGAAAAATATCACCACATTTGTTCTTTTTTCTTTTAAACTTGTGACAGAACCATGTTTTTTAAATAGCAATGGCATCACTAAAGAAGAATAGACAGGTTTTAACTTATGGAAAATATGCTCAACTTCTGTATTAAAAGTTTTTTAGAATGTAGGAATATAGTGTCATGGAAATAAAGAGAGCCAATCTGAAATTCAAAAATAAGCACTTAATAAACCCTTTCATGTTTCTTCCTAAAGGTCTAGTCTGGCCAGAAAAACTATTCACTGCAGAGCACTCTCTCAGCAATGAAATTCACAGTTGCAAAGTTTAAAATATTTTATCTAGCAGGGCCATTGCTCTGTCTCTAGAATGAGATCTCCTAAGTGTAAGTACTCATGTGTTACTGAATACTGTGAATACTGTATTCATCAGCAAATATTAATTCATAGCACTGGGGATCTCCTCACTAACAGCAGCCATTCAAGCTGACAGCTTTGTTCAAGGAGGAGGCCTGTTAGAAAGACAGCAGACTGATTTACATGCTTAGCCAGGTGATTTAGCCATCAAATTGAGTTTAGCCATTACAGCTGGAGCTACAGAAGTGATTATCAGAACATTAACTCATCTTAACTCTAAGCCAAGCTCTGGCCGCCTTTCCAAGCACAGTTTTTAATCTTATTTAAAGCATTCTGGCTCTACCATAAAAATATACAGACTGGTTTTCAGGTATCTGAATGAATTTAGAGAACTGATACTGTTGTGAATTAAGAAAATGTGATTGATAAGCCAGAATTTACTTTGCAGGGAAAAAACCCCACCAAAACAACTCAGTATTCATACGTTCATTCATGTATGCTTACATCACTTTAAACTACTAGCTATTCACTATGAAATACCTGTACTACATTTGTTCCCAAATCGGAAATCTCTACGTAAGAAAAAAATGTCGGGCTGTTGACAGTGTTAAGAGTAATTCCTATCAGGCTCAGATAAAATGCAGGAACAAAGCAGTCTGAATGCCCAGATATGAACATGGAAGAAACTGCTGACTTCTAAAAACATTTTTGGATCAGAAAAGAAACGTATAAAAAATTCAGACACACAAAAGCATGTAAGTATCTGTGATTTCCATGCCTTTCATGAACAGTCCACAGAAGTCCTTAAGAATTTGTAAATACTCCTTCAGTTGAAAGCGCTCCAATGACTTTTGATAGGTAAGCAGGACATTTATCCCTCAGCCCCAAAAGCTAAAATCATAATTCTATGCCCCCTTCAGGTTCTTATAATCCAGGTTAAGCAATTAACTGATTTAAAGGCTTGAAAACAGATCCTCAGTTATGCCTACTAAATCTTCTCAGTCTTATCTAGACAGCAGCAGTATCAGTTACAGCCTCCACAGCTTTTTTGTCTCTTTTTATCTATACTGGCAGAGGACAGTCATAAGCTATTTTTCAGAAGGCTTGTAATTTGGTGACATGAGTAAGTTCTATATAAGCAAGATACAGGAAGACTTTGTGGCCCATCTTTGTAATGTACAGGATTCATAAATTTAAGGTCTCTGCCACTGAAAAGGTGATTCTTGACTGTAATGATCTAATGAATTGAAAGGAATACTTCAGTCTGAAGTCTTCAGTCTTCAAGTGGAATTCAATCTGAAGTACACTTATGGACTGCACACATTACCTGTAACTAAAGTGTGACAATAATCTTTTGGCCATCTTATTACGGAAGCATGAAGTATATGTGTAATTTACAGACCATTATGTAGCACTCTAAAAAAAAAAAAAATAAAGTTACCAGAACATCTGTGCTGGTTTTGGCTGGGGTAGAATTAATTTTCTTCTCAGTGGCTAATATGGGGATATATTTTGGATTTGTGCTGAAAATTATGTTGGTAACATAGAGATGACATAATCATTGCCAAGCAGCTCTTACTCTGCCTTTCCTGCTTCTTGTACTGGCGTGCTGGAGAAGTGGCTGGGGGTGCACAGGAGATGGGAGGGGACACAGCTAGGACAGCTGACCCCAAGTGACCAAAGGGATATTCCAGACCATATGACATCATGCTGAGTACATCAGGTGGGGGAAATAAGAAGGAAGAGGGGGGCATTCAGACTGTTGTCTTCTCAAGTCACTGTCACATGTAATGGGGCCCTGCTCTCCTGGAGATGGATGAACCTCTGCCTGCCCATGGGAAGCAGTCAATAAAGTCCTTCTTAGCTTTGCTTGTGTGCACAGCTTTTGCTTTCCCTGTTAAACTGTCTTAAACACTCACCAGTTTTCTCACTTTTCTGAGTTTTAGTTGCCAGCTGAGGTTAAACCATCACAACAACTTTTACACCTCAGTCATTTCCAGACTAAGCCAGCCAGTCTACTCAAATTTTCCAAATAGGCACGTAATTCATTTTTATTAGATCAAATTTACAAAGTTCACAAGAATCACCTTATTTAAATTATAATAAATCAAGGTCAATAGAAACTGTGAGCCATTACTCCTTGTGGCTGCAGTATCTGACATACTTGACTGACATCACCACAGCTTGAGAAAGTCCAATTCATTCAGAAAAGCGTTTCTTGCCAGCTCACGCTCCTAAGCTGTAGATATTAAAATTACTGGCAGAATCACAGTGACAGAAACATTCTTTTCAGGAAAGAATTACTGACAAAACATTTCAGCAACTCCCTTAGTACTGCATTTTGCTTACTTCCTTCTTCTATCAGTTCCAAACAGACATCTGTTGCTAGTACACAAGAAATTCTTTTTCCAAAAAACCCAGAGAGGCAAGAGTGTATACGTTAGTAGTTGCGGAAAATATATGTTTCTATTTATTTACATGAAGGAAGTGGCTGTCTTACTCAGTTACAACTCAATGTCAAAAGACTCCAAATGTACAGCCAAAGCTATGAATGCTATATGATTATAACTGTAGCAGTTTCACCAGCCATCAAACCTCCCTTCCTGAACATGAAGTCCAACACAGGAATACCTCAAAATCCAACCATTTAAAATCCTGAACAGTACACCAAATGCAGCTTTTGCACCAAAATGGCCAAATACTTACTCAGGTCTTACATTAGCTACAGCTGCATTAAGTCATGAAGAAACACAGAAGCTAAGCACTGCCTAGGGGGATAATCAGCTAGAATGGCCACAGAAAAAGAAGCATCAGTATGCTTACAGTAGGTCACTGACCAATGATAATCTAAAGCTTCAGTTTGGCAGCTACTGTAAATAAATCTAGAGTACATGCTGCTGCTGCTAAGACGGCAGCTCTTTTATTGCCAACCCTCCCAGACAAAACTGTGTGTTTTGATACAAGGGATGTTGTGAAAACAAGACAAAGTAAAGCTTAGGAAAACCCAGAGCAACTTTCAGCGTCTTCTTACTATGCAGCTGCACACATAATTGTGCCAACATAAAGGAAAGGAAGTCATGCATCATCATCATCCTTCCTGGCAGCAGTCTGCCCTTTCATCAACTTAAAGCAAACCCAACCCACAGTCTGATTTTTAGCTTTTTCGGAAGTCTTGAGTTGTAATTCAAAAGGATAAGAGGATATTAACAATAATTCCAAGAAATATGTTATAGGGAAGTAGTATGAACATAACTGGGCAGAGAGGGTTTACTTAAGAGTTTACTGTATGTACAGTGTCCCTGATTTACTGAGTTTATTTCCCTATGGCACTCAAGTCTTCTAGAGCTACAGGCAGGTATAGCTCGCAAAACGCAAGCTGTGCCTCAGAACCTTCTCTCAATTCTTTTGTCACTCTGACTTCTTCTGTGCAGCAATCTCTGTATTTTAGGATTTGTGTTTTTCTTTCCACACAGAGCAAGTAGCTTTAAACTGCAAGTCAAGCAGCAGCCTTCATTGTGTGTGAATTCCTCCAAAAGAGCCTCTCAGGTGAGTTCAGCACCCACTGCTACATAATATTTCAGCTCTATGTTTTTTGTGTGAGGCAGCTCCAAGTCCAAAAGACACATGGCTAGATTGATTCAGAAACAGATGCATCTGCATGGCATATAGTCTGGAGGCACTCACTACTGAAAAAGAAAACCCATAACAGAAGACTTCTAGCAAAAGGCTGCAGCAGTGGGTATCCATTGACCCCAGACCTCTTCCCGACTTAGCATTTCTGCTGGAAGCAAATGCATACACTTGGGTAATAGGTCATGTTGCAAAGATTGTCAGTGCTGCGCTCCACACTCGACTGACCAAGCAATTGCCATTTTTTTGCTACTAAAACTTCACATGCCTGCCTCCAGTAAGTACAAAAGCACAGAGACAGACTGCCAGCATCAGGCCAAGTATTTTGCCAAAAACCTAGACGCAGGGGGCTTTTGATCTGACGTACTTAATTGACTGCCTACGTGAAAAACATAGCTTTCTTTTATGCTTCCACTAGTCTTCAAGAGGAGTTAGGTGTCTAGAAACAGCCCAGCTTATCCCAGTCAAAACCAGGGCTACCTAGTCCTTGAAATGGAAGCATTGTTCATGATTTGTGTTTCAGTCATATTCCTCTAGCACTGTTCTTCCCACATCAGGGCACAATACTACATCAAAGAAAATAAAAACCCCAACAAACAAGTCTTTTAATATCGTATTTTTTCCTTTTATGGAACTAACCTAGAAAGTGTCCACCAAACCATTTCATCCCTCAATACTCCGTATAAACTAATAAAAACCTATCCATAAGACTCTCTTCAAATACCTTGGTTACTGCATTAATAAGAACATTTCCCACTATACAATGTTGAAAAATACAACCTACTGTACTTGGAAATTTTGTAATAATCAAACCCAGAATTCACAGAAAGAAAAACACAGCAACCAAACTGATCCATCTGTAGCTTAGCTTGTTTGTAAATATGAAACAGTGGCATTGAAAATGAGAATTTTCAAACCTAGTGAGAAATGAAACATCTTTCATTCAACAGGTTACAGTATTTGTTAATGTTTCAAGATTTATCATTCTTAATCAAAATGACCTTTATTACTGTAAATCTTTAAAGATTCAAAACTGTCTGGTGCATGTTGTGCTCCATGATGAAGCAGGTAAAAAGGGTCAGCAAAAAAAATTTGTAGTTCCAAAAGCAGAACTACACTTCAAAGCTTCTATTACAGCTTCATGGACTCCTTGTTATTAAATTTACTAAGACAAGGTAAGTCACAGACAGACTATTCAAAGAAATTAGTGTTAAACACAAGCTGTGGAACCAAACTAAAGCTAAAAATCTTCAAGCACTTCCAGGTACTGAGGACACACGAAACACGTATCAAGGTGAAAGCTACAGAATTTAAGCATCTTCCCCCTGCATTCCACAGTTATTAGCTGTCAAAATTAAAGAGAATATTATTCCAACATTGTGACTTGCATAGTTAAAAGAAGGGATTCTTTAACAGAAGACAGAGATATTGTCTAAGCATTTCACTTCAAGGCATGTGGAGACTTGAGCAAGAGTCAGTTACAAGAGATGATGAAGAGTCAATGATCGAAGCAGGACAGCTTACTAAAGCACAATATGGCAAATCAATAAAAACTGTTCAAGTAAGATTGTTAGGACTATTTAAAGTAAGGACTGTTCATCTGAAAAAAGAGTAGTGTTTTCCATACATTACTGATTGCTTTACCAGCAATACATAAATATCTCATTAAGCTGAACTTAGACCTACAAACACCTTTACAAAAAATTCCCCAACAACCCTTATTACTGCACATGGGTTTTACAAGCAATGAGTTTAGCAGAAGGAAGAATGACACCATCAACACTACTGAAAAAAAATTAAAGCAGCAACACAACTCTTAACAAGTCCTTTTAACAGATACATTCTGAGTTAATTCACAGCTTCCCAACCAATGCAGTTTCAGATTTGAAGAGAAATGCTAAAGAACTGATTTTTAAAAGAAAGCTGCCTCCAGGTATAAGACTGTTCAAATAAGAGACTGTTGTAGTCATCCATGAAATCAAATACATTGTGAAGTTTAAAGACAGTACAGGCCTCCTAAAGTTCTTTTCCCACAAAAATTTATTTTCCTGAAAAGGCTATCTGCAGCATGCCTCTTTTGTTAATGGTTTAGAGTTTAAAGGCAAAAAGGTTCAAAAAGCATACTCATCACAGCAGACAGGCCAGTGTGATCTCATGCTTAATATCCTATACAAGAAGTCCCAAAATCTGGCAAACAGGAGAAACCACTTCCTATCTCATTGTGAAATGGACAGATGAAGTTTTAAAAATAGGTAAGTTTTCAAATTCTGCAGATGTAAATATCAAACAGCCAAATAAACATAAAACTGAATGCAAAACTATCTTCCAGGATATGAGTTTTCCAAAGGCACCTCAAGCATACCAATCTCTCAGAGACACTTCACCTATACTTCATTTTGTCTTTATTAAAGAAATTTAATCTTTCTGCACAAAACTCAATATTCACCTTTCTGAATGTGAAATGTGTATCATACAAAAACTGCAGCCATTTTGGTTAATCAAGCATTTAATATTCAAAATCACTTGAAATACAGGCCGAAAAGGATCACAGTTACCTTAGCATGCTTTAATTCCAGTTCTGCTAGTTCCACCAGATTTTTTCTGAATGCTGCAACTCTTCTTGTCTTAAAGTCTATCAGTTCTATAGAAAATAAAAATGGACTCATTAACAGTATCCCTGCTACTGACCTCAGCTATTAACAGACATTCCTTCAGGATGGAAGAGGTAAAGGCTGAGAGAAGGAAAAAAGAAAAACCTCACGTTTAATCTCAGCACATTCTGGGCTCAAAAATACTGCGACTCAGTTGGAAGAAAGCAAACCATCACTGCAGCTCCTCACCTCTAGGTAACCTTTTCTGGACACTAAGCTCTTTTGAAAAACGACTGCCAAGTGGATGCTTTTAACATTTATTTCTCTTATTCCATCTGCACTGTTCTTTCAAGGCTGATACTTGAAAGTCTTCAAGGAATATACTAAGCTAAAACTAGGGTGAACAACAGTATGCCTTCTGCATATAAGATTGTAGCTAACAGGATCACTCATTCTCCATTGTCTCATTTACAGGAATCATTAACCAGATTTACAGGCTCAAACAACTCTTCAATGATAAAAACAGGAGAGCATGGTGTTTAACCCTTGAACAGATCTGCCACAAATGATGACTCAGATACCTACTAACTCACTGAAGTTTAACCTAAAAAAGACAGTAAGTTTCCAGAAGAAAAGTAACATGTAAATAAGGTTCTTTTTCTCTGTTAACTCTGTAATTCAGTGAAATCTCATTTCATTATTTCTCCCTTCTCTGATGTAGTATCGTATCTGTGACACACTGGTGCCTTTACAGAAGAAAGCATAAAACCAAAAGGGGAATTTTAACAACACTAAAACATTTGTTTGCTGTTACTGCTAACAGTTATCATTTCGTATCTTAGCTTAAGTATGTGGAAAAAAAAAAGCTTAACAAGTAATTTGCACCTAGACTTTGCTACCTATCAGAGCTATGAGAAGTCAAAGAAAAATATAATTTGAACTTTCTAAAAGTAATAAATAATAATTAGATTTAATATTCCTGCTTAGGAAACAGTACAAAAATCTATTCTTATTAATTACATTAATTCTCATTTATAACATACTAAAATGTTAATTTTCAAGTAGTAACATAGGATCAAGGACCACCCAAATACCTTGTTTTGCTGATTCAGAAATTTTCTCAAATTTCTGACAGCATATTTGCTGAGTAGTTTCAGCTTGCAGCACATCTTTATTTTTTGCTCTTGCTTTATCCAATGCCTTATTAGCATTTTCATAATCCACTAGTGACCTAGATCTTCTATATAGGAGATCCTATTAAAAAAACAAAGGTTGTATGGAGTTTATAAGAGTCTACCCAATAATTTTATTATATTCCAAGTAATTTTAAAAAATCAAATTAATTTTAGTCTTTTTTGCTGTATTTCAGTTCTTAGTAAATTATTTGCATTCGCTTTACTTCATCCTCCAAGTCACAGGAATGTCCATACTAGATCAGATCCAAACATAATACTGTTTGTTCTCCATCTTGTCTGGCAGAGGCTAGCAACAGATGGCTTAGATCAAACTACAAAAAGCCAAAGAAGGCAAACCATGGGAAATTTCACAGCTTCTTAGATTAGAAACAAACTACATTTAGATTATGTGTCTGAAATACACACAGAGCCCAAGAAGCAGTAGTAACATTTTTTGTGCAACAGTTTGATCTTCTAACTACAGACGTTTACTGTCAAATTCTTGCTCATTCTGGGATGTTATTGAATCATCTCACATCAAATAAAAGTAAGAATGAAATTTTCTGTAAGCACAGAATATCAAATCAAGCCCATGTGTTTTGGTATTAGCACTAGTAGATTATATGGAATATCCAATTGTAATATTAAAGAAAAAGCAGAATTGCTTGCAATTACAAACACCAAACACACTGCAAACACAAGATCAGCCCTTCCAGTGTTTCTCATTACTGCATGATTTGGCCTTGACAAGTGGCTTACTCACTTCCACACAGTCAGTCCCACATCAGCAACTACTTTGTTACTCCTTATATTCAACAGAAACAGGTTTTACAGCTCAGGGAAAAACTGCAGGCTAGAGGAGGCAGCATTTTAATCTATCTATATTGTGAGTTGATAAGCCCATATCACTTTCTCTCTTTTTTTTAATGTTAAAAAAACACAATTTCATTGAACAAAAACACATAGATTCACCTTAGCAGCTTGAGATTCCCTAAGGTAATATTTCAGAAGATCAGAAAGCTTAAGATCTTCATCAGCAGATACTCGAGCCTCTATTTTCTGGAAAAACAAGACAAAACACCATCATAAAACAAAAAAAAAACAGTAAGCAAAAGGATCAACTTAAAAACAATCAGACTTTGGGCATTCATTTGTATGATACAAATTAAATGTACAATATGCAGTACACAACAGATGGTCTTTTTCAAAAACTAAGATCAGGCATTAATGACAGGATACTTGAAGATGCAAAATGAGAAGCAGTATTAGGATTTTGTATTAAAATGTAAGGAATAAGCTGATCTGTGAGCAGTAATTGACAACTGGCTTTCTATATTAAAAACTGCTTTTTTTCCCCAATAGCAATTATATTTATCATATGCTAGAAAAAATTTAGAGAAACAAACTTATATTAAGAGTTGTACAAGCAGTTTAATGTTGTTGTTGAAATCAAAGAAAAACAAATTTTTAAGGCACCTTTGCAGACTAATTGTGTAACTGCATGCACTAAATGGTCTAAAAACCAATAAACTGATTTGCTTGCATTTGAAACAGATTTGAAATAGAGTCTGCAAGTGCATTTTTTAAACCGTAATTTAAAAAAGGTAATTTCTGAAATGCAACATTTTGAGTCAAAGCAAGTAATTCTGTAAATTTTCTTTAAAGTATGTGTTTATGCAGATACAATTGTCAGTTTAGGAAATGCACACATTTCTCATTTGGAAGTTTTCCTCATACATGGCATACATCTTCTCTCTACCAAGCCAAATAAGTAGGGCAAAACAGAAGATACATGAAAAACTGGTTACAAGCATAAGCAACATTATCTTTGAGTCAAATAATTGTAGAAACAGATCTTGGCTCCAGAAAAAAAGCAGCATGACCACCATTTTTTAAATTAAGGATTCAATTTCTTCATTTCTTTTATCCATAACAAGTTCTGTGACTCCCAGTAACAAGTATGGAAGACCTCAATGCATTTTAGAGGAATAGAAGGGTATTACAGCAGACTGCCTAGAAATGTTTAGTAGACTGAGGAGTCCAAAGGTTCATTTTACAAAACACGACTGAAATCTTACACTTTCTCATTCCATACTACACATTGCTTAAATGCTCTATCTAGAAGCACCCATATTAATCCACATATTAATGCCTTGTTGACACATGACGTCCGTTTTGTAGTACATACCCTTGTTTTGTCAAATAACTCTGACACCTTCAGAAAAAACCTGTGCAAAGGAAACAGCTCATATTACAACACTGTTTTGAACAGTCTAATTACTTTCTAGAACTCACACTATAGTCTGTGTCTGGCAATAGACATTGCAAAGGCACTGCTTACAATTATAATTCACAGAACTCAGAGAACATACTAGTTTCAAACTTCAAATGTGTGGGAACTGTGCAATGTAAGAAAGGCAAGGGACAAAGCATAACAGACAGATATTTTTAAGTAAAGAATAATTGCTCAGCTCCTCGAGGATTCTTTATGCATCTGTGAATTAAACCCCTAACAGCAGCACCATGGTCAATGGTCTTACACTATTATCAAGTGTCCTCTACACGAATTTGAATGTACTTTTCTTCACACAGTAAACATGACATATGTCCTACTTGGAATTCAGGGATGCTGAGCAACAGTGTGGCAACATCTCCACTGCAGGAGACAATACACGGCTTCAGTCTTACAGCAGACCGAATTACAGTCAAATGATACTATTTTGACAGAAGACAGATGTAATTTCTGACACACCCTAACGGACTACAACAAATATCAATACTATCATCAAAGTATCTGGTATATAAGCTATCACCACATCTGGAAGTGTATCACTGTAATTCAGGTATATTAGTAAGTTAACTTTCATGTCCTACCTGTTGTCACACTGACACCAACATCACACTAACTATGTGTGTATGTTGACAAGCACTGACTTCTTTAAGCCAGTAACTTAGTTTTATTGTCAAATATACCAGACTTCATCTTTAAGCAAATCACTGAAAGATTAAAGGACAAACATCTGTATGTTCACTGAAAGATTAAAGGACAAACATCTGTATGTAGAGACACCGTTCTAAAGTTCTGGGGATCCCTGAAGATTCCTTTGTTTTCCTAAGGACAGTAAACTTGCCAGAACAGCAGAACTATTTTTCAGGATGTATGTACATTGAAAAAAAAATCCATATACTCAGACTGAGACCTGTGCTTGTTGCATATATCAAAGCATTTGGAACATTTTTTTTTTAATGGTGAAAGAATTGTCGTTTTTTTCCTTATTTGATGAGGACTTTTCCATCTCATCTGTCCAATTTTCTACAGACTTTAGAAATTAGGATTTTTTTTACAGAAGAATATTAAAACAAAACTGTTAAATGCAGCCTGCTAAAGCAATGAAATACTAGAGGAGAAAATGTTTCAATGTGATACAGCTGTAATAAATTCTGGTTTTCCCCTGACAAGAGCTACCAATCTCGCAGGCCACCATTAAGACTGCTAAACAGCAAATTACCCCGTAGGTTATGAACAATGTCTTACTTGCATATATCTGTGGAGTCCTGTGTTCCTAATGCATATAATGAAGAACCAATTCTATTATAGTCATCCGCCACATCTAGAAAAACAAACAAGCACTTGTTTTACTACCTCATTCCTCTTCTTTCTGAAAATTTTGAAATTCCTTTCTTCAAAACTGGTGTTTTTCTAAAAGGACATGCTTTAACACAGAAGTAGAAATAAAACTGCAATCTCATCACTTAATAGGAAGGATAACTTTACACAATAAAAACAGTGGTTTCAACAAATTGCGCAGTCTGTAATTTATCTAGGAGTATTTTATGCAATTACAACTGGCTAGGTGAATGAATGGTGCAATTTTTTTAGGTTTTATTTTGGTGGAAGATGTACAAGCTTAATGGTTAAAATCTGAATTTAAATTTTATTTTAAAACAATTTGGAAAAAAAAAATCACAGTTTAACAGTAACAAAGTCTGTGTGCTTGAGAGCAGTTAATTGAATATAAACCCCAAACAACAAAAAATACAGCACTATATCCACAACACATTTTCTAGCACATCCCTGGTTTTAGAAAACCCTTACCTCTTCAACAAGCAGTCACTGGTTAAAGTAGCATTAGTGTTAAATCACTTTAAACAATAAATTAGAAGCAATATTTGTAAGAAGGCTGCATAATTTCACCAGTGAGGTATTGCTATATAATTTAAAAAAACATAAAAAATAAATCTTTGCACACAGAGCTTTTTTAAAAAGCTTTAAAGTATTAACTCAATGGATGATGAAAACTAACAGATCCAAGCAATGAACAGGAAAATACATTTGTTATTTTTGAAGTTTATGTGCCTTAAGCAGAATTATTTTTTCCTAATAACACAACCTTAACAGATTGAGTGGGTCAGCTTCCACGAAATTCATTACTCCATACATTATCAATGCAGCTGGTTACAGTGAAGAATGGTATTAGGAAGCAATTAATCTTCCCTTCTATTCTTCCAATTTCAACATAAAAATTGATTTTCTGCTGGAAATAGCAAGTTGGTATCTTTGCAAGATCTGCAGCTCCCTGTTGATCATGTTATCCATAAACTAAGATTGCCCACTTCCAAAACAGGTTTCCCAGGTCATTGCTCTGCTCCTCTAGCCAGAATTTCAAATTTCAAATGGTGCCACTTGTCCCAATTCACAGTTTGGCAGAAGTTGTCAGTAAACATCGTACGTGATTTGAGCCTGGTAACCAACAAAGCTTTGCCATGAGTTTGATCAATCCTTTCCCATCAGATCCTCTACAACCTAATTTCAAAGGATTTTCCCACTTCTACGGCCAGTGTTAAAGCCTTTCTCACTCTGTAAATAAATCTTGGCACTTCATTACCATGAATGAAGTTCAGTTCTCATTTTAAGAAAGCACCAAAATCACCAGAAACCACTTCAGGTGGGAACTGAATGCAGATACAGGGCCCTTAGCTCACTGAGCCATAAGTGACTCTTTCCATCTTCTAGCACAGATACTAAAACTACAGAAGACTCAGCATTCATGCAATGGCAAGAGAAGCATCTGAAGAACTCAGTAAATTCTTGGTTTAACATCTCCTTCAATATCCATTTTAGAGATCTTATCAATGGAGAATCATGAAAAGTTTGTGACCTGGTTTTGTATGAACTATATTACTGTAGATGGCAAAGACAGTAACTGTAAATCAGTCCCAAACTTCAAAGAATAGACAGAATCTGAAAGATCAATTCTGATTTATCTAAGCAGACAAACTTAAAATCAAGGGCAACACAGGCCAATTTCTTCTGAGCTCAAAACACAGTAATCCTAAATCAAACACAAAAGTCCTAACCCAAAGATTTTTTCATTTTCTCAAATAAATGAACTGCACTTGAGAAGACCATCTAGAGCTTTCAGAATCACAACGGCTAGCACTCAGCTCACGAAGACAAATCAACAGCAAGTGGTGAATCTTGTCTCAGTAAAAGGGATCCTGTAAACCACACTACTGTACACATTGCTGTCTCCACTTGAAATGGCTAAAAAATGGAAACCTAGTCTAGAACTAATGGCCCAAACAGGAGTTTGCTACGAGCAAAGGTAACTTTGTTAGCAAGGTAATGCAATGCCCAGTTTGCCAAGAGATTGCCCTCGATGGAATCAACCACATCCAATCCAGAACTACTGCACTATTAGTAAAATCACATGTACTGCCATATTACCCACCTCTACACCTAAATGACTAAGTCACACTTCAAAAAAAAAATTAAAATTAAAGTGTATTTCTTTTCAAGCAGACAGCATGAAGAATAAATGTATCCTCAGTGTTGCATCAGGCTCTTCTTACTCCATCTAGTCTACTGCAGCAAAGCCTAAACTTAGAAAGTCAGACTGAACTTCTTTAGACTCAGAAGGCCACACTTGGAGAAATGAATTCACTTTTCACATGCAAAAAGTAAACTAAAAATTACTTCTCCTCACTAACAACTTCTGTACACTTTAACCAGTACTATTTTCACCCCGAAAAAAACCTCACTTTTATGTGATCTTGTCATTTTATCAGATTTGGCAGAGGCATCTTTGACTCGGTTGTGATATTCTACAAGGAATGTTCTCTCATGTTCAAAGAAGTCATCCACATCCTACAAAAAAAAAGGGAACAATTAAAAAAACAGGATTTCCCCCACTCTCTACAGAACAACTGCAGAGTAAAGTTGTACATTTCACTGTTGCTGTGACAGGAAATGCATCTGGTTTTATTCTCTGAAACACCGTTTATATGAACTGATTTCTTCTCCACTTGTATCATGACCTTAAGTTTTATTAGGAATTTAGTAAGAATTAAGAATTTGCAACAAGTATCCTAAAAGTCAATATAACTAAACATGAAGGAATAGCAAAGGATCACCAAGGGTGACAGAAAAATAGAATACATGTAATCTATTTAGAAAAAGGGAAGAAGGGATGAAAGTCATCCAGTAGCACAGAGGCTGTGGTCTCAGACAAGATGATTTGAACTCCTAGGTCAGAACACTGATCTTAATGACAGACTTCTTTTAATTTGGTAAACAAAGGTAAATGTTAATATTGTCTGTATTATAATTTGAGGTAACTGGTTTACATTTTTTTAAAAAACCCTTTAAAATAACACAGATGCTCAATACCATGGAATAGCCTACAACATGGGCTTTGAACAATATTATGAAACTGGAAGTTATTTGGACTTCATATTTTTCTCCAAGTCATAATTAATCCATGGTTATATCCACTTTCCAGAAGTTTAAAAAAAAAAGATTTTAAACATAGAAACTTTTAACTCTTGTAAAAATCGCTACCAAATGGAAGGTCACCACTAGAAAGAAAAGAGATTAAAAACCATCCTCTGCAGAATTTCTGTTTGCTATAAAAGTGATCTTGTAGCTTTTGGAAAAGTAAAAATTAAATTGAATTTTCATTACCTTTTTTTCCTCAGTTACATTCTTACATCTAGAATATGGGAAAAATCATATAACCTCTACTGCTGCTCCTTGGAACAGCAGACAAATTCTAAAAGACTGGGAAAATTCACTCCATTAGTAACTTCTGAACAGAAGCAGTTGTCAGACCTAGTTCTCCTTTCAACTATATTAAATGGCAGGCTTGAACAAAAAAAAAAATCCAACAAGATTATCAATTATCTATGTATTAAAAAAAGGTGCTTAATTTCATAGAGTACTGAAAGGCCACAAGAAAGCCCTCAGTTAATTTGCATCCAGGCCACAAGTTCTCACCCATGATCCGCCACTAATTCTTAAGTTAGATATCACTACAAAAATCCATTTTTGTACCTATGTAAAATTCTGCTTCATTAAAAAGGTGACAAATGTTAATACATTTTAAATCTTCCTATGTGAAGCAGTAATCACCTTTACTCCTGAAACAATGACACCATCTGCTGATTTAACCATATTTTTGAAGAAGTCTTCAAGTTTCTCTTTCTTATTTTTCCCACGAACACTCAACTGAAAAACAAATTAATTTATCATGTTAATTCATTTTCTGGAGGTAATACAAGCTTTAAAAAAATTAAACAGAACTACATACACCTACTAGCTATACTTAAAACAATTCTCCTGTTCTCTGTTTATTCTTATACTCTGCACTAATGAGGACAGGGCACCTTGCATACAGAATGAAGGCTACCTCATTTACTAGATTATCACCTAAAATACCATTCTAGGGGGGAAAAAAAAGGAAAAAAAAAAGAGATCAGCACCATTCTAGCACCTGCAGATACCAAATGTACAGAGTGGACATTTCAGTTACCAATAACAAAGTATTTATCATGCACAGTATAGCTGAGTTGATGTAACAATAGTTGAGTTAACACAACTATGTTTCACTCTCTGGTGAATGGCAGCTCTTTGACTTCCAGAGGATGATGCTGGTTTAAACCTCCTCACACTCTTCCGGTCCATCTAACTACTTCCAGTTTAAGTAAACTGAGTGTCTGAACCTGTAAGCATTTCTACATCAAGCAACAGAGGAACCTCTGTAACATATTTTGAATTAAGTATGTATGCAGTTGAGCCAGTCTGTGTAATAATTTCTTCCACTCAATGTTGTATTCCTGCAATTTTAAAAAGTAACTTAAACTCTCTGCAGAATAGGAGCAAACACTGTCTCCAACACCAAAGAGTTATGAATCCAGAAGTACTCTCTCAATTCAATATGTTACATGTGGATAGCCACACTAGTCCAATATTCAGAAAAAAATTAACCACGTTTTCACTCACATCATTAACATTATCAGAGTATTTAATCAGAAATTCTCTCTAGTTTTGTTAGCAACAGAATTTACACCAAAGTTCCAAATCCTAAAAAATTAGTGTTCCGTTTTGTTGCATCATTCTACCCCGCAGCAAATAAAAATAATTCAAAGAGTGGAAAAGTATACTGTCAAGTGAAATCACCACCAAAAGCTCATCTTTTTAATCCAAATATACTGGATTTCCAGTAATATCTTTGATGCTGAGGTTAAAGCATATAGTGAATTTGGTTACCCAGGTGGCAGAAAATGAACTCCTACAGATTTTTACGATACAAGTACGTCTGGCATGAAGGAATTGATGTAAATTGCTCCAGGAGGTAATTCCCTCTTAATCAGTTTTCCATCCTACCATAAAAGCACATCTTGATTTCTCTTGCCAGCAATTCAGTTTTCAATACTCACATCCTGATTATATTCCAAGAATACATGGAAATTTAAGTCCTTTCTCAAAATAGGATGTGCTGCCACGCGACACAAAAACACTTCATGCATTGCAACTGTCTTCTTGAATATTGCCAAATATTCACTAAAAACAAGAAATAAGACAGACATAAGAATTTCATATGAAGCAATTAAGTTTGAGATAAACCTAGTGAGCAGCTTTAAGAGATCCTCAGTAGGGGTACAAAATTACAAGCTGATATACTGGAGTTTATCACTCCAATATTTGATATAGACATAAATAAATATTGCAATGCTAATACTAGGGAGAAATTTGAAGCCCAAACACATTACAGAGAGACTTTTAATGGAGAGTCAACAAATACACTTCAATTTTTATGGTTAGCTAACAGACACTGGTTTGCTGAAAGTGTAACCTCATTTCATTGTCCTTTCCCCAGCACCCCAAAATTCAAGAAACTAATGTACAGACTACAGTCCCTCAGCACTGTGTATTGATGCGCAAATTCCTTCCTCCCCATCTCCATCCCCTTGCCCATTTGCACCCTCCTTACTTATTTATATGTTTATGTAGTTTTGTTAGCTGTTTAGACAGTCTTTTATTTCATGTTAAAACACCTAGCCTTTTTGAGCCAAAGCTTACATTGATGTCTCGCTTCATGGTGATTCTAAAAGTGAGATTAAGAGCTGCATTTGGTAGGTACAACAAAAAACCACATTTAACCATAACAATCACATAGTTGCCCAGTTCAGCCAACTCAACTTCAAAGCAATTACTCACTTGCAATTTAATTAAGAGGAAGGCACTCTTATCAATACAAGTTTGCTAGAATTCATTGTGCTTTGTAAATTCAATGAGTAAGATGCAACTCATCTAAAAATGAGGAAAGGGCTCTTTTTCCCATTCTGAGGTCAAACAGTGAAATTATAATCAGTGCTTTTCCTTCCACTATGTGCAAGGAGGTTAAGATTTACATACCAGCAAACCAGCAGGGCCAGTGTTGGGAGATGTTTGATCTCAGTGAGAGTAGTAGTCATTCAGTGAAGACAAAAAAGGAGGATGCAGAGGATGGAGGTGGCAGTAGAAGAAACCCAAAGTTTTCTGTGTTATCCAACCCCTAACCAGACCACAAGAGAATCATGATCAGGGCCGCTGGAAAACCAGATTCTTTAAAATCTATAGTGTTCTGCTAATTTCCAGTTTTCTGCATATGAAGTGTATATCTACTCTGCTATAAATTATGGTGTACATATCACTAATACAGAGCTTTTTAAGACATTTGCTCACAGCAGCTGAAGTTCGGAGAGAAAGCAGCAGTTGTAAGAGTTCTATGTACTTTTCTTGCCAATTCAGAGCTCTTGATAGAAGCAGTCTAGAAGCAGCGTAAATATACACTTGAAAACTGAAACCAATGACAGGAAAAAGATCAAAGAAGTGAATGCATGATAAAGAAAATGGACGAAGCAAGGAGAAACTTCACTGTGTAACTCAATATGGAACAAGAAGCTTCAGAGCAGTTATTTCAATATAAATTAAATTCATAGTAAGGGAAAATAGTATTTTCAGGAAGTATATTCTCCTTGTGCAAAAATTGAAAAAGAAAAAAAGGAGTGTCAAAAAAGGAATTTTCTAGCAATTTTCATATTTCTTGGGGAACAGAAGGTTGGCATCTATGTTTAAAGTACCAACCACTTGCACAGCTCCCTACTCCCAATCACTGTGTGTATTACCCTAAAGTCTAATTATACTTATCAAATGTGGAATACTAGAACTAAAAAAGATAAAGGTTATCTCCTCCCTTTGCACATGTTCTGTGAAGAACAGGATCTAAGTACCTTCTTTCTTATGAAAGAATGCTCAAGAACAAGCTAATTTATTTCCTGTTTCAGAAGATCTTCCATGAAATTATTTCTACAATTTTCCTAATGGCACTGATCATGATCACTAAAATTAACCTTGGTTATATAACAACTGGATTCTCAAGTCTGTGTTTCACAGAGAACCATTACAGTGAGATTGGAAACATGGGACAGCAAACAGCATTAGAAGTTTTGGAATATAGATAAATTAATAAATTAGTAATCAAGTCTACATACGCTTCCAGTTCTTGTTTCATCTTGGTGAATTCTTCTTTAGTCATTGATCCTTCCCCTTCTCCAAGTTTCTGCAGTTTCTCCCTGGAGGCATCAAAGTCAGGCCTGGGTGGTGCTGGTGGAATCTGGAATTCAATCCAATTTTTTTTAAGTTCTCATTTTCTCAGTCAAACAACACCCATTCACAGCACAGGAACTGTAGACTGCCTGCAGCTTTTTAATAGATGTTTCTCTCTTTCATCATTCATTACAGCATTTCTGGATAAAGTCTCTTATTCATGAGTTATTCGTGCTGCATTACTACACCAATTTCAGTCAAGTGTCCTTGAAGATTACTAAAGTATTAACTAATGGCTTCAGTGTAATTACAACAGAAGCCAAATAATACTTCATTTCCCATGACAATGACTTAAAACTTGAAAAAATATTTGAAGAATATTTTTTGAAAGAATATAGTTTTGGTTTAGCTTCTTTGGTAAAGATTATTTCTTGTTTAAAGCAAGAAGAAAAAAGAATTCCACAATTGTTTTCACACCACCCATTTCTAACTCCCCAAAACTTTAAACCAAGAAAACCATTCCCTATTGTTTGCAGGCACTAGCTCTTTCTTGCAGCACTGTTGACATTAAAGACATATGTGTTGAAGTAACAAAGCCCCCAGTTAACAAGGCTCTAGGGTAATTTTGTAATACAGTATATTAACACTGAAAGAGAAAAAACACCAGAGTCAAACAAAACCTGAATTGGTGCCAGGAAAGGAATGTTAAAATTTTAATTTACTGACACTGGCCCATCACATTAACATATCACAAAAAAAGAAAAAGAAAAATCCAGCATCTGGTCAGACAGCCAACTGTCTGAAATTAGTCATTACCACACTGAAGGTCTAGTCACTTCAAATAGCTTTTCTGAAGAAAAGACTAGCTGAAGAATGGTATGACCATCACAGATTATACTCATTATAATTTACCCACTAATCAATTAGAAATATCTGTTTATCCTCTGAATCAGTAAACACCCCCCAAACACAAAACGAATACCAAACTTTCATACCAGGATGACAAATATTCCTATTTGCAATTAACATATGAAAAGCAGCACCATTTTTAATATGCAGTATCATATGGTGCCTGTTTTGAGACCTCTGTTCCTGGAATGCCTGAAATTAACTTCAAACTGTAAGTTAATATATATTGAGATTCCCTGTAGTTCTACATGGTATGTAAATTTGTTTTTCTTTCCTCTTATTTATGGAAAAATGATTCTGATCTTTATAATGAGAACTCGAAAAGTCTACCATTCCAGCTAAAACAAAGGCAACATGAAACTTGTAACTCAGTTAAACATTAACTTGCAGAAACAATACCACCAAGTTATACAGTTCAACCCTCTCCCACACTTTTAACACAGTGGCATAAAAATACACTTGGAGATAAATTAAACTACTCACTTCTTGAAAGTAAAGGGCAAGGAAGTATGACATCTACTGTAGCTTTCTTCCAAGCTTGCTTCAACCATTAATTTTGTTTAATTGCATAAAATGAAGTATTAGAGAAGCTTATCTGATTTTATAAGGAATGAACACCTGCTGTTTCCACTGCATTTAAAAGCAGTCTCAAGTAGTTTTGATCCAGCCCACAGAAAACTGCACATATAAACCAAAAGAATACCAGTACTTACAATATAGCCAGCATAGTCCTCATTCTCAACAAAAGAATCATGAAGCCAAATAAACTCTTCGTGTTGCCGGACAACAGAAAATTCGTTCTGTTTGAAATTTGGTAAGGAACTCTAGAAGGGTAGAAGGAGGTAGAATTATGGGGGGGAAGGAGATACAGAGGAAGAAAAGCTCAACAAAAAACAAGGTTTTTCATTACTACATGAGAAAAAACCTTGAGGGAACAATAAAAATGTCCCCAAAAGTTCCTACCGCAGTAATTACCCTGATCTTAATTAGTGCAGCAATCAACTGGCATGGGCTGCCATAACAGTTTGTGGAGTGCCTGCTCTCATCGACACGCCTAACATCTTTATCATTTTAATCCTGGAGTTCCATTTAGTATCTTTACTGATGATCTGGATGAGGGGACCAAGTGTCTCTTAGTCAGTTTGTAGATGACACCAAGTTGGTTGGAGATGTTGATCTGCCGGAGGGCAGGAAGGATCTGCAGAGGGATCTGGACCAGCTGGATCCATGGATTGAGGCCAGCTGTAGGAGGTTCAACAAGGTGAGGAGCCAGGTCTGCACTTGGGTCACAACCCCAGACAGTGCTACAGGCTGGGGGCAGAGCAGCTGGAAAGCTGCCCATTGGAAAAGAACCTGGTCAACAGTGGCTGGATATGATCCAGCGTGTGCCCAGGTAGCCAAGAAGATCAGTGGCATCCTGACTTGTATCAGAAATAACATGGCCAGCAGGACCAAGAAAGTGACTCTGTGCTGGACACTGGTGATGCCACACCTCGAGTGCTGTGGTCAGTTCTGGGCCCCTCCTGACAAGAAAGACCCTGAGGTGCTGGAGCGTGTCCAGGGAAGAACAGCAGAGCTGGTGACGGCTCTGGAGCACAAATCCAATGAGGAGCGGCTGAGGGAGCTGGAGATGTTTCAGCTGAAGAAAAATCAGGGGTTGACCTTATCACTCACTACAAGCATCTGATATGAGGCTGTAGTCAAGTGGGGGTTGGTCTCCTCTCTCAAGTAATAGGTGAGAGGACAAGAGGAAATGGCCTCAAGTTGCACCAGGGGAGGTTTAGATTGGATATTAAATTTTTTTTTTCACCAAAAGGGCTGTCAAGTTTTAGAAGCGGCTGCCCAGGGAAATGGCTGAACAACCATCCCAGGAGGTATTTAAAAAACATGTAGATGTGGCACTTAGGGACATGGTTTAACGGTGGACTCAGCAGTGCTGGATTAATGGTTGGACTCAATATTAGAGGTCTTTTCCAACCTAAGTGACTCTATGATTCTGTAATTGAAACCCAAATGGACAAATCCTGAGCAATGTGCTCTTGTGCACTCTAATTTAATGGTGAGAGTGAGGGAGGAGATAGGGTTAATGCTGTCCAGATATTTTATTCAACTTCAATTATTCTGTCACTCTGCAATCAATAAACATTCAAATCTAAAAAAAAAAAAGCCATAAACAACAGTAATTAAAAATGATCCCTGAATGTAATACAATTACAAAATATGCTTTTAGAATCTGAAACTATAATAAGATCTAATCAAATTAAAAAACTATACTGAAGTATATTCATGTATATTAAAGATACTACCAGCAAACAGGCTAATTAATAGGCATGGGAATGGCATAACAACATATCAATTAAAAAAAAAAAAGAACATAACTTTCTTCTAAACAGTTTTTTAATTCTTAGTCATCTTTTTCTTATGCACTGCAGCTACACAGTCTAGTAAACATGAGATAATTCTACTTTCTCATTTCCTCTGGATTGTGTTACACTTTGTTTCAACAGTTTAAGCAAACTCTCTTTTGTATATAATTAAGAACTGTTGCATGTACAAACTCAGGTTTTACCTTTGTATGGACTGTGAATTTCACTTTATCTCTCTCACTGAGTGCATCTGAGATATCCACTTGCAGAGCAGCATCAGTCTGGAGATCTACATTTATTGCTCTAAGCTGAAGAAAAATATATTTAGCATAAAATTAAAAAAAAGGTAAACTATATTTCCATTATTCTTCCTTTGAAATGAACCCTGATCCTGCAATGCTGAAGACAGATCACAAAACCCCCCAACATTAAAAGATTATTTCCAACAGAAAAAGAAATTCCAGTAGTACTCCTTATGAACAACCATACAAATAATAATCTCCTTTTCAGTATGCCTTGTTAGTGCACTATTTTCATTTCTGTAGATTGTTAATTTGCTAGTAATTGAGATGCTCAAGACAAAGTACATTTACAGATAGCAACAAGTTTGGTAGGTTTTTCTCTTTATTGTCCCCATTCCTCTGAACTGACAAGCTGCTCTAAATAAACTTGTAAAGGTAATTATAAAGATATTAACAATCAGTAAGGTACTTTTAAGGGGAAAAGTGGTTCCATATTTCAAAGAAGCAAGAGCAGTTATAGACCTGATTTACTCACACTGTCTTACACTATTCTGTTCAACATATCTCATCATATAATGAAAAAACTTAAAAGAATATCCTGAACTTCACAGAGCTAAGTCTTCCTGGAAATACTGTTTTTCTGAAAAACCCCAAAGCAAAACATTCAAACCCAAGACTTTGATGTCTTCAAAATGAGCATGAGAAATGGCAAAAAGTGCAAGGAATACATGTGTTTTTTTCTACAAGACATGAAACCTGAACTCTTTCACAAAATAATTCCAGTCACATTGGAAAAAAAAAAAAAAGAGACAATGATCAAATATAGCAAAACTGAAATGTTATCTGAGCACCACAATATTTGGCAGTAACTGGACTAAAGGCTTCAGTACTTTGTGCAACCTCACCTAGAGCCCAACTGGAAATTCAAGCCCCTCACCCTTGCACCCTTGTTGTTCTAGAGGAATTTGTCCCTTGACAATTTCATCATCATGGCCAACAGACATTTGGAATGTTTTTACAAGCACTAATGCTAACCCTGAAATCTTTTCCAATCACATTGTCAAAAAATATTTCAACATCATGCTCACAAGGCATAATTTTTACTGAGACATGGTGTTTTCTCTGATGCTGCATTTTTTCGACAAATATCCCATTCTACAGTATAAAAATGCTTTACCATACAGAAATTTGGACCTTTCTCCATAAATTTTTTTTCAGGATTGCATTTTTAAGCCAATACTTAAGTACAAAAATGCTTTAAGTACTCTCAACACATAGCACAGAAGTTACACATGAACAGATTTTGAAGGTAACACTGTGAGGCACTGGAAAAGCTCTAGGACAGAAGCATCAACTGACACATCTAGTTTTCCATAAGTTACCTTTATATTAAATCACAGTGGTCAGATCTCACTCTGGTCTTGCTGTTAACCTTGATACATGGACAACTCTTCCTATGCAGCAGCAACCAGACTCATGGATCTTAGAATTAGTGTGTTAAAGCAAACCAGAATCATGCAATCTGGCATATTCTGCTAAGGCTAGCAAAATGGAACTGTTCAAAAGTTCTTACACATAGCTTTCCCTTACAGTGGAGTTGGAAATAATTAAAATGACTGCACACAGTAACATATTCACACACGTGATTCAGGCATTGCCTTTTGATTTTTTTTCCTAGGTTTAGAGGGTCACTGCCTCACACAAAGGCGCATTATCATGCAATGGTTTCTTGCAGATCACTTCTCAGAGGCAGTATCTCCTAGCTCCTACTGAGTTTCCAAAGTGCTTACCATCTAATTTAGGAAAGAAAAATATAATGACATACCAATGTCTCTCTTATGTCATGACACCACATTTTTCAGCGTGTGAAAAGGTTTTTGTGGTTACACTGTCTGGGGTACTGCTTGTTTTTCTCCAGTCCCCCCAGAATACATTAACAGACTCAGTACTCTCAGCAAATATTCTGGATTATCTAAATGGTATTTCTGTAATCTTTCACAGGTCACAAATATTTCTACCAAAATATTTTTGCACCTCCTTTTTTTTTTTCAAAGTGGTACTATATAAAATTCTATAATTCAGTGTAACAGCTGATCAAGTTTGCCATTAGAGCATATCCAGTGCAGAGCAGCCTGATCATATGCACTATTCACAACTTCAGATACAAAAGTCCTTTCTGTGCTGAGAAAATTAAGAGCTAAATATGACAACTTCACCCATGACATACAACTGTAAAGGACTATTTGTTTGATTTATACTGAGTTAAGTTTGTAACAGTTTTGAAGAGTTTAATCAAATGTTAAGTTATGCCATGTAGTCTGACTGCCAACAGGGAATGTTTTCATCTGCAATGGTAATGAAGCATTTATGAAAGGTGTCAAAGACAATCAGAAAGTTGAAGGACTTTAAATGTATTCATGTGACACAACAAATCACATTGCATTACTGGAAATTGAATTCACAAACAACATCACCACACCACAAACTTAAACAAACTCTGCATCACTACTTCCAAAATAAATCTGCCACCAATGGATGGTTTTCTAGTGACAAAGGAAGTAGAAAATGAAAACATAAAAGAAGTCTGATACAGATGAAAACTGAAATGAAAATACCTTAGAGTATGGAAAAAACAGACATAGGGTAATCTTTATCTTGCCCCCCTCCAAGTCTAATACATTTAACATTGCATAATAATTTTCCACTTACATATGCTATCTACATCCATGGTGAACAACTTGCAAAACAAAACCTGATTTAATTACTTTACAGTTTCCTATACTATACCAAGAAAGTCCCTATTCTATTCAAAGGGTCTAGAAAACACCAGAAGCCAAAACCCAGGCCAAGCAATGTTACAGTACTAACTCAGAATACAATGCAAGGAGAGGATTTAACATCTAAGCTCTTGCTTAAGGATCAATTATACTTCAAATGGTAATGGAAGGAATCTGGTACAGACAAGGGAAACAACCAAGTGTTACATTCCTAGGCAATGTCATCCATTAACAGTAACTTCCCTGCTCTAAGCTCTTTCAAAAATGTTAGAGTAAAAGGACCCTTTCTTCAGCTGGCTCTTTACAGGCAGACAAACGCACAAAACAAGGGGACAAAGAATACTTTTACAGCAAGCTTTCAAAGTGTTTTCACAGCATTAAGTTTCCAGCAGACCTGTTCTAAAGGATAGCTCATTTCTACTTAATGGGTGTTACCTAAAGATTATATAGATACAAAATACACAAGGCAGTACTCATGGAGCAATACTACACCACTTCTCAAAGCACGTATTGTTTATGTTAGAGGGAACACAAAAATCCCAACAGCACCCAAGTTACACCAAGCAAACTCAATCCTATCCTATTTCCTCGGTGAAATTCAGAAAAGCAATTCCCACAAGTTCATTTTATGCAGACCATTTATAATAAGTTCCTTCTACAGACCACCCACTGCTACTTCCTCAAAGATGATTCTCAGGGCTCTGTTTTACAGTTCTCCAGCAAAGGCTCCATATGGTGTAACATCATTGTCTGAGAATTACTCTTCTGTGCGGCATCAGCATAAATTCCAGCCCTCTTTCATCCCACCTCCCCAAGATTAAACTTAACACAACTGTAGCCAACAAACATGTTCCTGCAGCAGCAGCAGTACAGTTGTCACAGCAATATCTGAATTCAACAGAGGCAAGAGTATTGATTTTCAAAACTAAAAGCTCAATTACTCCAACTAGAAGTTGCCATCCATGCTTTCAAATAAAGGCTTGACCTACTCATTATTTAATTGCAGAGAAAGGCAACAAATCAGAACTAGGGAATCACTTTACAAAAAGATGCTTATTTTTACTACTTCTACATAGCAAAAAAGTATTCGTTTTGAAGATTAAAGCACAGCAAATCCATTCATGAACAGACTGCCATATTGCTTTTGATTACCTTCCTGTACCACAAAAAAAATCATGCAGATAAGAACCTGTATTTGAATCCCAGGCATTTAGACAGAAGAGAAAAAATTGAACCCCCACAGTGATTGGTGACTGAAAATAAGAAACCTTAAAAAAAATAGGCAAATGAGAAGGCCACTGTTCTGGTTCAATTCCTCAGTACCAGATGAAGACGCAGGAGAGGAAAAAGAAAAGACTGCATTTGGCCAACTGAGATGGTAAGTCTTACAACGGTACAAACAAGACTGCTATGAGATTTCTTAAGGTTTTCAAATTACCTTGTGAACTTTTAACGACCTGTAGCCTTAGAGGGAAAACTAATAACCAGCCAAACAAACAAGTTTCATCAGGAGGTCAGATCCATTTTGTTATGTTCTACCTGCACCTTCCTACCTTAAAGGAACTTAACTGTGAGCATCAAAGGCTGTTCCTAAGTACCAGGGAGAACCTATGAAAAACACCTATGTAAATAAAATTACACAGTTAGTAAGCTCTTCGATCCTTGTTCTGAAGACACTCAAAGGACAACAACGACAACCTGCTCTCTCTTTTATCCGATATTCTTAGTAAAGTAGCTGCATATGTAAAGACAAAAGCTTTATAGTGGCCAGAATTATTGGCCTGATACAATATTAGAATGCCTTTTTAAATTTCTGGCCGTATACTGGAACATAAAATGGCCTGAATTTAACATCTGACTATGTATGGTGTGGATGATAAAACATCACACCAACACAGCGTGTCTCAGATTTTTGTATTTTTAGTAATATACTTTATGCAGTCATTTCAATAACCAACAGCCAAGGGAACCAAAGTGACCCTGAAGCTGTTCTCCTACCCTGCTCACAGTTGGTCTTTCTCAAGATAATAAGTGACAGGGATAATCAGTCTGACTAAATTATACTAGGTTAGCTGATTTGTTGCTTAAGTGAGGCAGGCAAGTTAAATAAAGATGGTTACAGCGGTCAGAAGAGAAACTAAGGCCAGAAGCAGAAAGGCAGAGAAAAAGGTTTTCTCAGTAGGAAACGCAATTGCGGTATCCTGTCCCAACAACAGAACTTCTCTTCAATAAAGAGTTTATTATGCAGCATGTGTCTGCAATGTAAATGTCCCATTGTTATCTATGGGAGAGCCTCCTGGGCCTGAAGGGAGAAGGGAGAGCAGGACTGCATCTCCCAGGCCCTAGATCGCGGCTGGCGATGGAAGCCGGCGCTCCCCAGGGCTGGTCAGCCTGGGCAGGACCGGCCCCGCCGGGCGTGTGCAGCGGGAGAGCGGGGCCCGCAGGGCGAGAACATCCATCTGCGGCCACAACCCCCTCCCCAGCTATTCCAACAACAGCGCCGAAGAACTGTCCTTCCAAAACTTGGGTGACAGAACAATGAAGAGCACACGCACACAGACGCCGATATCAGCGGGAGGCTGTGCCAGGAGCAGATCCCGGCGGACGGACGGACGGACAGACTGACAGACAGCCCGGACGCTCGCAGCCCAGCATCCCGCCTCCGTCCGACACCCACGCGGCGGGCTCGGGCCAGCAGGGCCCGGAGGCCCCCGAAGAGGGGCCGACCCCGTTTCCCCCACGCCCAGCCCCAGGCGCCGGGTCCCGACGCCTCCCCGCGGCACTTACACCTCGGTCCTCCTCCGAGAGGAAATCTGGGCCGTCGTCCGAGCCTTCCTGCTTGGGGGCGAGGCGGCGGCGCGGGCAGGGGGCACGGAGCGGCACGGCCGGCGGCAGGGAGGGTGAGGGGAGACAAAGCGCACAGGTTAGCGAGTGCCCGGCCGCGCCGCCCGCCCTGCCCCGCCCCGGCCCGGCTCCGCGGCCGCCCCGGACCCACCATCATGGCTGCTCGCGGCGCTCTGCGCCCGCCGGAGCCGCGGCCGGGCGGGGCTGCGGCGCGCGGGGCGGGGCGGGGCGGGGCGGCGGCGGCGGCGGCGAGCGGCGCCTCTCGCGAGGGAGCGGCCGCTGAGGGGAGGGAGGGAGGGGAGAGTAAAGGAAGGAGGGAGGAGAGGGGGCGGGTGGCGCTTCGGCGGCGGCTGCGGGCGAGGGAGGGGAGCGGGGCTGGCCCCGGCCAGGGCGGTGGTTGCTTGTGTCGCAGCCGCGCGGTGTTTCCGTGCGCTGCTGGGGCCGGCGAGTGCCGGGACTCGGGTGCTGAGGGCGCTGGGCGTGCCCCGTGCGCGGGGGAGCGGCTCTGTTCGGAGGGACCCGGCGGGAGCGGCGCGGCGGCCCCCGGGGCGAGCGCCGCGGGCAGCGCCGAGCCCCGCAGCTCCCGCCGCAGGCCGGGGCCTCCGCGCTGCCCTGCGCTGCTCCCCGGCGTTGGTGCGGGACACGGGCATCGCATGTTTGTGCAAGCCTGGGTCTGAAACTGTGCAACGACAGCGCGAGAAATTAAGAGGCTTATAATACGACTTTGATTTTTGGGCAGTTACGTGATTGAAGATTGACAACTGCGTGTTTCACACCAAGGAGTGAAGCCTCTAAATCCCGCTTTGTCTAATGACAGTGGAAAATGTCAGCACACTAAAGCAGATGTAAGCGTGGAGGCCGTCTATGCCTGAGACTGCATTTTTGCGTGAATCAGAGCTAGAACGGCCCCAGGGTGGGGTTTCGTGATCAGCATGCTCTGATCTCGGTGTTGCCGAGGGATGCGGGCAGGTGTGGATACCAGCGCTCCCGTGGGCCTGCACTCACACAGAGGAGGGCACCAGCCCACCTGCAAATTAGGACAGCAACACATCCGTAGTTTCCATCCTAGCCAGCTCCCTAGCCAAGTCCATCGTTACTTACAAGCATGAGTGGGACAGGAGCACTGCTTGCCGCAGCAGCACCATGTATTTAGGTGGAATTAAGTCCATCAGGAAACTGCGCCTTGAGAAATGGTGCTCGTGTAGCCTCAAGATAAGTGAAGGTAATGCTTTCTGAACTCCATACTGCTTAGAAGGCTGCTTCAGGACACAGAAAAGGAAATTGTCTCTTGATAATTGTTCTTAGTATGGAGAAAGGTATTTATTTGAGTATGCATTTTGTAAATAATTTTAAAAGCTGTTCTTTAAACAATTTTCAAGTATGCAGCCTGTTTCTGTCTTGATACAGACATATGCAACATCATCCAAAATACTGACTTCTGAGGTCGAGAGAAATAAAAATAGTTTATGAAGTATGGAGGAAGTATGAAAGACCTCTGGTTAAACACCAGCTTTGTCATTCTGAAGGGTAAAGACAAAGCCACACAGGAAGCTGATTTCTGGGGCTTCACCTGTATTAGTATCCTATTCTGTGCACGTTCTGGGTTCAGTATCGTGTACCATTCCACTCAGCAAACGTCTATTTTTATGGAAAAAAAATTTGGTGACAGATTGAGTTTGCTTTCTTAATATTTATTATTTACTGCTGATACGTTTTATTAGAACCAAAGAATCCAGGTCAAAAAGTTGAGGAAGTGCTTCACGAGGAACAATGACACGATTTTTTCTTACAGGGGAGAGCTAAGTGGATCAGCTGACTAGTATGAATCTAGCAAGATGACCATCTCAGTGGCACCTACAAAAAAATAAGGTTATCTAGCTTTCCAGTGTGGCTCTGGGAGCATGGACTGGTCATGTTGTGGATGGCACAGAAGCTCATAAGGGACCTTCTGTGGTAAAAGTGTCCCTGCCTGCAGAGGCATTCAAACTAGGTGATCTTTAAGGTCCCTTCCAACCCAGCCTATTCTATGATTCTGTGATTCTATGGTATTCCATAACAGCAGCAGAGCTATGGCTCTAAAATTTGATACCAAAAGATGATACAAAAAATATCAATCTTTCATCCTGTCCTGATCAACTTATCCCAGGTCCATGTCTTGCCCTCCTTTTCTCCCCAAGCTCCTCCCCACTGGCGGAGCAACGCATGCTGCCTGCTGTTTCTGCTTCAGCAGCCAAGGCAGGTGGTATATGCCGTGGGGACACCCTGGCTAGGAGGTGGGAGAAGAGCATTACCTCTTCTCACTGCTCTTCTGTCAAGACTCACCTTAATAAACCTGCTCTGCAGCTCCAGGAGCAGTTTCCTTTCAGAGCTGAGCTCACCCTACCTAATGAGTTTCCATCTTGGCTGTTTGCACTCTCTTTCCTATGTCTGTGTAACAATGATGAATCAAGTCAATGAACTAAATATAACCCAGGAAGAATGAAATTACAAGTTGCAACTGAGACAATCTGACAGTCCTTTGGTATGACCGCATTCCTACCCTCCTCCACACACCTGGCTGTCTACACCAACTCTGGTCTTCAAGCAGACCCTCGCTCCCGTCAACTTATCTCACCAGCAGGAAAATTACATGGTATAGAGGAGGGGGAAACTCTTTTAACAGTGAGTTCCACTGATTCTGATAAACTGTATGGATGGCCCATATGAATGCAGTTCAAAACCAAAAGGAAGCAAAGTGTTTGGGCTTTCAAATGACATCTTGAGAACTTACTCCTTTTACTAGCAACATCCTCCTTCAGCTCCCGGACACACTTTGACTTACTCAGCTACTCATTTTTGGTCTCATTTTTCCTCCCTTTTTTCCTCATTTTTTCTATTCGGATACCATGTTTTCTTAGTCTCATTTCAGATGCTAAACCCTTGAGGCAAGGATCAGCATTATCTTGAATTTACAGAGCAGTAAACACAAAGAGGAACCCAACCCGTGCTGGTTAGGGGAACGCTGCCTCTCTATTGTAACCCGTAGGTCTCCCGATTTTACAAAACATCCACCTGCAAGGACCCATACTGTCAGTAGATGGTGCTATGTCCATATTTTTCGGAATTATTTTCGGCCGAGGTTTGCCCAACCAATAGCATTTCCTTTGTGTTTGAGCGCGTTATCCCTGGAAAATCAGAAGCCATACAATTTAAGAAATATTTGGCTTTTATCAGAGAATCATTTTGGAGATCTTTAGTCTTCCCACTCCATGGCATCATGTCATATAGTACTGTCTGCACTGGATGACTCACCATGGAGTGATTCAATGGATGCAAGTGTTTGATAGCTGATATGTTTGGGGGTTTTTTTAAGGGTGAGGAACTATTCTTCATGCACTTTTTTCTTTTTGAGAAGTTTCTCGACTTCCCTTTCTAAATCTAATTATGCAAAGTTTCCTTCAAACTACCTCGTGTACTACTGTCTATGTGAAGCTCAAATCCAGCATCTTGCAGTCAAACTGTGTTGTAAGGACCAGCTTTCCTGTATCTCAGTAACAGATTGATTCCTGCTTTTGTTTTGTCTTTGAGATAAAACCACTTTATTCCCTTACATACTTCATTTCAATTTTCTCTACTGATACTAACTGAAACTGTATTAAGGACCCATATCATTAAAGCTTTATGGTGGTGCTTTTTTCTGTTTTTTCTGAAAGAGCAGATAATTACATTTTGTAAAAGATTAATCAATATGTACCTTTTATTTCTGTGGAAAACTAGGCTTTTAAGTGTAATGTTCTCAGAAGTTTAAGGCTGAACGAGGAAAAGGATTCAAAACTTATTATAAAATCTGTCTTAAAAGCTCAGGTAGAAATAGAGGCTTTTTACCTGTTATGGAGATAGATCACTTTATAGCAAAAATTACTATCAGACTGATCATATTTCCTTAGAAACACAAAGAGGATGTGATATGTAGGATTAAAAGAACAGACAGGGAAAATTGTATAATATTACAGAGAAGAAAGAGAAACATAGCTTAGTACTGCTCAGTAACTTCTAGACGCTCTGAGGAACAGTAATTTCCATAAGAAAAGAAAAGAAATATCTGTTCCTCAGTGTGGAATAGTCTTCTGTGAATTCCAAAGCATAATGGGGACACATGCAAATAGTAAGGATGTGTGGGTTTCTATTCAGACTGCAGGGACCCAGAAAAGGCTCGCTCTGCATGCAGTTTTAAAAATCCTGGCCTCCTTGTGCAAGATGCTGGCTGTATGTATGAAGCTGTATTGTAATGCAATTCATCATACTTCTCTCCTAGGAAAGAATCAAACTCTTTCTTTTTAAAATTCATTTACATGGCATTATAGACACTGTCTGCCATGAATGACTTAGTGCCCATATGCAGTTACACTGATGCAGAAAGTTGAACTTTCTAAAGCCTCATTTTTCACCAGTGCCTTGAAATAACACCAAGAAGCTGTAAGGGGAAGAATATATTATGCAGTACACACAGGTAAAATTCACTTATTCTGAGCTCTGAACATATTGACAGTTTTCTTCTCCTTTGGATTGCATGCTGTTATTAACCTAATTGTCACATTTCTATAACAGATTGTAGGCAATCACTGATCTGCACAAATTCTTCATTACAAATGCATGCAAAAGGAGACTGTATCTCCCATAGCTCCTATAGGATTGTCTAGGAAGGAGCCTATAAAGAAGTTCTCTCCTCCCTGGATCACAGGGATGCATAGAAATGTTTATAAACAAGTCACAGACTGATCAGCATCAGCTGCCTACTCTGGATTTAAAGCAATTGAACTCATCTCTTTTCCTAAACTCCAGTCCCTTCTTTATAAACCAGTTGAAACATGGAGTATTTCAGAGAACATTCTGAGAGAATTATTTTTAATCATTCTTCCCAGTTCTTAATGTCCTTTTTTTAAGAGAAAGCCAAAATTTCCTGCCTCACATTTGCTCCAGACTAAGGGTTGTAGTTGTACCAAGTACAGCACAAAATTCTTTAAATTTTTATTGTAACAAAATTTATTATTATAACAGAAAAAGAAAAACTATTTTGGTGACATGACAGCTGAAAACAGGAAGATTTTTTTGCCATGTCAGTTATCAGGTTTTTAATTTTAGAGCTGCCTTGTTTAATCCATGTGCTGTGGAGGGCAGTAAGAATGCTTTAGGATATCAGCTTCACAGCAGTCTTAACTCTGTCAGTCAGTAACTGCAATGGTAAGAGCATTGTGGGAGACTTCTCCACAGCAGTGTCATTACTCTTTTTGTGTCAGATGTTGAGATGAGTCTGAGGTAAAAATACCAGAAGACCATTTACAGTAGTGCCTGTCACAGCTAGGGAATAGTAAAATTGAAAAAAAAAAAAAAACAAACCTCAGTATAAATAAGGCCTTGTTGATAAAAGTGCGACCTAGAAGCATAAAAAGCAGATTTGCTGAGACTGACCTCATACACGTCATTCCTCAAAGGCCAGCTCTGCACCAGCAGGGCAGCACCAGGCAGGGAAGACAAAGCAGCTCTTGTCATGTCTTGTCACTGGTACAATAGTGGGTATCAGGAAGGACTGCACAGTGCTCCTTATGTTGTCAGAACAGACTGAGTGACACTTTCTGCCTAATTCAGTATGTATCAGTATTGTTGGGGACTACTAGTCTTTTGCTCCCTGTTATCTTACTGCCTTTTATCCTAATATTTTTTGTTTTCTTTTTTTATTATTTTCCCCTCTTTTTTAATATTTAGCATTTTACCTTCCTAATATTATTCTCCTTCCAGTCTGTCTCTTCCTTTCTCTTTGTTGGACCACTCCATTCCATACCCCAATTTCCTTTGGTCTTGACTGAGGGCAGCTGTCTGTTCTCTCCAGCTTATTTCAGAATTGCTACTTTCCCCTCACTACCAAACCTTTAGGTGCTCTGTGTAATCAGCTCATTCCATTTTTGTCTCTTCTTAATCTCAGTCTTAGATTCAGTCTTCTCCTATTCTGCTCCTCACTGGCTTCTTGGTCACTGTTTTCTGCTGTTGCACTCTTGAAAGAGACACTCTTCTGAGTTCTCCTCTGAAAACCTTAGATGTCTCCCAGTGCTTCCTCTGAATGCCAGTATTAGTAGGGCATCACTTGCAGTGTGAGAGGATGTGATGACCACTAACATGTTCTGCTTGAGGCAACATTCACAAGCCAGACAAACACCAACTGGGTGTTCTTTGTCTTCCTGCACATATCAGCTGAGCCTTACCTGACCAGCATTCTAACAATTTTCTGACCAAAGTGGTCTCATTCAAAATTATCAATGATAAGAAAAAAACCCAAACATGTTACTTCTGACATGTTTACCGGAGAAAAAGCTTTGTTTGATAGATGCCATCAAGCAGCATTAAACCAACAATCATCTGAGGCATTATTTAATGGCCAGGAACAGCTCTTCAAATGTGACGATATCTGACTCAAAAGTAAAGCTGCTTCCATCTCCAGGTAAATCTGTTGTGACATTAAAATTACAGCACAGCTGCATGGGAGTAGTCACCGTAAGACACATCCTATGTTTCATTTATGGTCTCAAAATCCTGCTTGCTGAGAGGTCCAGTAAAAAAAATAATTCTACACTGCATCCAAATGTGTTCCTTTCTATGTAGTATCTGCAGAGCCAGAGACATTAGGACTTGAGGGGTAGTCAGAAAAGAAAAAATCAGCCCACGGAGACATTAGTTGGCCAATCACCTTCTTGCTTCTCTTTTTCTCACTTAACAGCTATGGAGATGCAGATGCTTGTTAATTTTAAATTGTGTTGGACAGCCAGTTGCAGTAAGAGGCATGGGTTAAAGTGCAGCATTGCAGTTTTACTTCCAGCTGTCTGCTTTTGAGCTAACATCTCCTGAGACAGCTTGACTCAACTGGTGGTGCTCACTGCAAGCAGCCAGGATGTGCAGGTTTATCATAATAGCTGCACTGAGTAACTGATTCCCACAGTGTGACCACCAGCACTTGAGCTGCAGCCCAGGCTTCCAGAGAGGCCAGTTCTCTCGATCTGGAAATGATGAATGTAAAATAACCAAGGGTGCAGTTTGGATTAAGCTCATTATCATCACTGAACTCCAGCTGGCAACTAAGTACCACACAGCTGCTCATTCACTCCCCACCCCAGTGGGGTCAGGAGGACAATCAGAAAAAGGTAGAACCACAGGGTTGACATAAGAGCAGTTGAATACTTGAAATAAAATAAAATATAAACAGAACTCAATTTCTTTTTTAAAAAGTGATGCACAATATAATTGCTCTCTACCCACTTGCCCAGCCCATCACCAAGCACCACTCAGTGCCCTTCCAAGTAACTCCTCCACTTTATATACTGTGATGTGGAACATCCCTTTGGCCAGTTTGGTCAGTTGTCCTCACCGTGCTCCCTCCCAGCTTTTTGTGTACCTCCTCACTGGCAGAGCATGAAACAGTGAAAAGTCCTTGACTTGGGGCAACACCTAAAATACCGGTGTTTAACCAACATTATTCTCATAATGAATCTGAAACACAGCATTGTACCAGCTACAAGAAAGGAAATTTACCCTATCTCAGCTGAAGCCAGGACACAAATTAAAGGCCATGCTCCCACTAAGGGGGAAGTCATGTCTCCATGTCATGCCCCTACTCTCTCTGTTGTCCCAGTGCTCCCTCAGTGCAGCCCAAGGGGCAGAGAGATGAGGGAGCTGATCCAATTTACCTGTTTTTCTTGCAGGATCAGTTTCATTTAGGCCAGCATAATAAGAACATAGGGAGAGTATTAAGAGTAGCACAGTGCTTTTTAGCAGCAGTGCAGTTTTAGGTTGGCTCAAACCAATCAGGAAACCTCTTGTGACATTATTTCATCCTGCCCTTCAGGTACATTACAGTAAAGCATCCTATTGTGAAAATCCAGTAAGCACACCAGGAAAAATTTGAGCAGCTTCTGCTGTGATGTTTTAGAGTAGTGCGGTAGTTTTCACTGATGGACAGGACGTGCCATCAGGCAAACACACTGAGCCCATCTAAGCACAAATTCAGCTGGGATAGCTTGTATGACAAGAGAAGTCTGCACAGAGCATGCATGGCTAAAGATAACAAAAGCACTTTTCCATCAGCCTCCAGCCAGCACAACTTTATGATGTTGTCCAGGCCAGGCTATAATCTGGAATGAAAGTTAATGAAATAACATTTGGGTTTCCATTAGCACTTTATTGAGTTGCAATAGTCCTGCAGTCAAGGCAAAGATAATATGATACTATGAGAGGTTATATATTTGTAATCAAAACTGTAATTGTGTACTTGAGCACAAACAAGCCTTGTATTGCAATGTGGGGAACTGGAATGTTTGGTAGTTAAGCCCCTGACCTGTACCGCACGTGGTCAGACAGAGAGGTACTCGTAATGTTCATGAACAGATCCAGGATCAGCTCTTCAGTGAAGAACCAAGCAGTGCTAAAGATGCTTTGTGTCGCAGCTGGACAATGTGTGTTGGAGGGAAGGAAAGAAAGCACTGGTGATTTGAGTTTCTTTTGTTCTTTTACCACATTAATGCCTTTTGATTTACGGATTCTTCCGAGTGGGTGGATTTGATGGTGAACAGGTGAACCAGCCTGAGAATTTTACATGTGGCCAAAGCCACATGTAAAAAAAAAAGTCTCTGCAAACAGAGACTGAATCAGCCTAGAACATGTTGCCAGTCCCTGCACTGGGATGAAAGTTTCTCATTCCCAAGCTACAAATCCTAATCCAGAACATTAGTTTGGAAATCTCAGCTGTGTTATCCTAACTGCCATGTCCAGATCTGTCCACAATTATCACAGTAACCATGACATGTAGGGCCAAATCCTACTGATACATGGAATATCATCGGCTCCAAAAAAAATCTTCAATGAGAGCAGGGAGTTGATTGTCCTGTTCTTTGCTGCTGAATTCTCAGGTACCCCCCTCTACCCCCGTGGTAGACACTGTACAAGTGCACAAAGTAATACATACCAGCAGTTGGAGAGGGGAGCTGTGCCTCAGGACTGGTGAGAGATCCTCATCCAAATCAGGGGGGAAAAAAGACAAGAAATTCAGGCTCCCCTCTGGAATGTGTTCCCTGCACTTTGTGCAGTAGTACTGTAACAGCTTTGTCACTGGAAATGTAAGGACCTGCAGAATGGAGCTACAAAAGAAACACAAACCCTTAATAATCTCTATTTTTGAGAATTATTTCAGGAATATTACCCACATGAACAAGACAATCAGTAATGCACCTCCTTCCACTCAGCTCTTCTGCTAGTGCAAATCATTGTTTTTCTATTAAAGTCAATGGAGCTTTGCTGATTACATGAAGTCAAAATCATTATATACAGTTTACTGGCTCTAGCCATTTTATAATACTCTACAATAGAAAATCTTTTACCTCTGCTTCTTTTATAAGATACAAAGGACCCCTGCAGTTTCAGGTCATTATGTTTGTTCTAGTCCCACCTTCTCAAAAAATATCCTTTTGCTGTCTCTTGCTTGAGGGCGCAGCTGTGACTAAGTGGCTGAACAAAACCTTCAGATTTACCAAACCTGCAGTGCAGCTTATTTCCCAGCATTTAAGGCAATGCTATTTTTTTAATTCGAACTTTGAAATCTCCCCACCCAGAGAATCAGTGCTTAGGACAAAGGTAGGCCTTTACAAAACAGTGTCATGTTCAATTGCAAATGCACCTAATAAGGGTCTTTGCTAAATTTTGCCTATCACTTCTCACAAAAACATTTTATTTGCTGTATTTCTTATTTTAAATCTCAAATAATCACCCAGCTGTAGCACTGAAGACTGAGGAGTTACAGTAATATGTGCTGGCAATGTATTCCCCCTCCAGTCTGGGCTGATTTTTCTTAGCTCTGGACTTCATGTAATCCTGTGTCCCAGGCATATAGTCATAAAATCAGCTCTGAGCCACCAACAGCTGAGAATTTTACTTAATCATGATTACTTTATCTCAGTGTGTACATTAATTTCTGATCCATAAAACACATCAGTGTTCTGTAGTGGCACAAGATTGTATCAAATCCTGCAGAGAAACCAAAACTGAGTTACACCACATCAGTACCTGTGGGACAAGTTTATAGGAAGGAACACTAAAATGTGCCATTGTGATTCATGAGGTGACACATCCCTCTGCAATGCCTCTGAACCAATGCCCTAAGCTCTCTGATTTCCACGTGAATCATAAAATGGTTTGGCTGCTTTTGAGATATGATTGTGTGTGACCTGTAAACTTTGTATGGACTAAATCAAATTAGAAGAGCAAATAGAGTTCAATCAGATTCAGTGAGGCTCTATGTTAAATCTACACATTTTCAGCTTAAGTCCCATCCCAACGTTCTACCAATTCTTCTAACCCCCTCCTCTTTGGGTCACCTGCTGTTTACATCTGGTTCTGAATCTAAACCACCTCAATGCTGAAATTTATTTTAAGGATGTGCAATGTCACAGCTGAGTCCGATTGATTCATATTGGGTGACAAGGCAGTCATGTAGGGCTCCACAGTGAGATAACAGCATGGTCCTTAATTGAAATTTGGCTAAATGATGTTTACAGAATTTATGAATGCCATCCACAATAATATTTATAGCTGTTTCATTGTTTTCATATTTCCCCTCTTTGTACATTTCTGAGACACTGTTTAATAATTCTTAACAAAATATTAGAAAATAACTTAATTTTTACTTGTTTTAGCATTTTAATTTTGAATGAACTATCAAATATTTGGGGCTTAATTTATTAACAATAAAATTGAGATCTCAATCTCTTAATATTAGTTTTTAGATTTAACTAAGAAAGAGAATAAATTAACTAGGTAGCTGCCAAAGTGTGTATCTCTGAGCTGAATAATGATCAGGATTTTATGACACATTCAGAAGGGAAACATCAGAAGAGATAAAGAAGGATCAGAAATAGGATAAAAGTACACCACTTAGCATGGATAAATTCTAAATTCTAGACTTGTTTGGTACATTTATTTGATAATATGCTTTTGTGTTCTTTACAGAGATGATAGATTCTATACCTAATCTTGCTGGACTCCTGAAGCTAATTTGTATAATATTAATTAAGATGAAAATCAAGACTAACATATGAACTGTAAAGCATATAATAAACTGACTGAAGAGTAGTCTTCTGTCAGGAGAAAGGGAATTATTAATGGAGTTTCCTAGATTCACTTTGGGAACAGTCTTATTTAATCTTCTCATTAATGATCTTGGCACAAAAAATAGGAGGTAAATGAGCAAGTGAAATCTGCTGTAACAAAAAACTGGAGGGTACTCCTGATACAGAAGAGGATTGGAGTATCATGCAGGAAGACCTTCACGACCTGGAGGACAGCAGTAACAGAAAGAGAATGGAATTTTTAGCGAATAATGCAAAGTGATGATCTTAACAGGCCAAGAGAAATTTCTGTAAAAGCAGAGGAGAAAAAAGAATTAGATATACTAGTCATGTGATATAATCAGACTTCTATGCACGAAGGCAGAGGATCCTGTGATGCAGAGAAAGCAATGCATTAATATCTTCATAATCTGTAGTGGTAAAGCATGGTCAAATGTGTCCGAAAAAGATGGATTCAGACTGAACCAGGTACCAAGAGGTGCTGCTAGAACAATGAAGGGGATGAAGGAGGCTATCTTACTGGAAATACCTTGGTGTGAACACATAAAAAAGAGACTAAATCATCAGAGGATAAAAAAAGGGAGGGTAGGGAAGGCTATTTTAAATAAAGAACAATACAGGTACAAAATAAAATGCCCAAGAATATGTTTGGGCTAGTATTAAAATAAGGCCTCAAGGCATCAATGCAGGATTCTGAAACATCATCCCCATCATAATACTAGGAAAAATAATTAAGTTGCACTTTCTACATTTGAGGGAGGGGGGAGGAAGAGGGACAATATGGCTTGATTGCAGGCAGTAGCCAATGACTGGAGTGTAAGCTCCATTGGATAGTGTCAGTTTCTCTTTCTCTGTCAGGCAGATTTGCATAGAAAAACAACGTGCAAGCTTTCACATGTGCTGCGTGGAGTCCTGACTTGTACCACGTCAGCAGGTATGGGGCTCTGTGGTCAGACTTGCAGACATTTTGGGTGCTGTGGAACACCTTACAGCTGGAATATGGGTACCTCTGTGAGCCTGTGTACCTTTGGCTGTGGCAGCCCTATCCTTCAGCAATGCACAGGACCAAGCAATTCCCGTGTGAGAAGAAGTGAACCAAGCAGCTTTGACTTGTTCAGTGAGTCCACCCTGGCAACATGTGGAGTGCTGAATTTACAGCAGTGACTGATTTTTATAGCAATAACTTACAGGGATGCCTATCTCACTTCCCAGATTGTGAGTGCATGGAAATATTTCTTGGCATCTCATCACTGGAGCTTAGGCTGAGAAAAACACGTTTACTTACCTCTGATCAAAGACAGTGATCGGGAGATGATTCCTGAAGGAATTAAATTAAACTCATGGTGATGTTAAGCCATCAAAACAAATAAAGAATTGTTCTGACAACTGAATCTGATTTTTTAAAAAAGCTCACCCAGCTTATTAAAGAGAAGTACTAAACAGACAAATAACACAAGTAAGGCATGTGTTAGATGTGGAGATGTTCATGTTATGATCTCTAGGAGCTGAATCTACGAAGTGCCAAGTGAGCTGGATAGGATGATATACCATCACCACGATGATGCAGACATCACTGTGTCTGGTTTCTAGATGCCTGCTCCCTTATCACTAACAAACATAGAATATTTGTGCAGTTCTGGAGGCAGAAACCAGGCAAACTAGGTCCTGACCAGTAACCAGTGTCCTTCAAGATGCAAAGTTATGCTGCAGACAGTGTGAGGGTGTGTTGAAGCACTGATTTGTACTGTGGCAGTATCAAAGGGTAAGTCTTGGCCATCAGACCAGGCTGTCACACAGGACCACCAGTGAAACCCCTAACCTGCAGCGCAAACAGAGACTGGAGTTCTCAGACCTAGTTAGGGCACTAACTATAACTAGTCACAAGAGACAGTAATTCAGGTTTCTTCCATAATGGGGAGATTTTCTTACGGTTTTTTCTTATGTTTTCTATAAAAAAATGAAGGGAACTCACCCATTTAATAATTAATATGGCAATACGACTGGGCTGTGCATTGTTTCTGCTGAATCTAGTGCTGTCAGTTTGTGCTGCACATTTAAAGTACCCTTACTTATTACACTGGGCCACTGGGGAGACTGGGACAGGAGAGTCCAGATTCTGCCTTATAAATGGCCCCTGATGTTAATACTGTTTTCTGAACTTAAATTCACAAAAATGAGGAGTGCTTCTGTGGGTATACAAAGAGCACAAAGATACAGTACATAGCTGCTGGTCCAAAAAGGCCATAATAGATAAATATGGCCACATGATAACAGCATTTATTATTGCTTTTGATACATTTAAAAAGTGAGTGCTATTAGGTTAAATTAATAATACATGTTTAGAATAACTTTTTGATTAAAAGAATCATGCCTGCATTTCTTGTATATATTGAGACCCATCACTTTTCAGTCTGGACTCTTTGTTGCCTAAAACTGCAAATCTGTGTTGCATGCTCTGAAATATGCATAATGCTGGCAAAATGTTTGGCTTCATCTATGGTACACCCAGTGCATTTCCCTGCTGCCATTAACATCACACCATACTGTTCTAATGTTCACAGTAATGAACTTCTAATAAGCATTTCTAACTTCTGCTGATTTTAATGGAACTACACCTAATAATGCTTGGATTATATCAATCCTGACAAAAACTCCTTCCAACTTCTTTATTTTTAGCATATACATGCACTGCTTGAATTCCAAATACATATCAGGTGAGCTATCTTGCCTATTATTTTTGTTTTCTAACTAGTCTATAGTAAATTCCTAATTTACTTTCCCACTTAAAACACCACTAGATACAATTCACCTGGAACATTAACAGGAAAGTGAAACTGAAAAAACAACGTTTTTCTCACTAATTAAATGAACAAAGTGAAACCCAAACTCTGTAGAAGCGCTGGCCATTAGATAGTCAAAGCTCAGTGACTGTGCTGTACATGGAGCATGCTTGCCTACACCCTTCAGAATACCATGGCATGGCAGCATTCCCAGTCTCTGAAAGCTTGGAGTCAGAACTTCAGAATCTGAGGAATTCAGTTAATTCATATCACAGATTTCATGGGGGAAGGGTGGCCAGAACACTGTTCCAAGGAGTGAAGGGAGGAAGCAAGAGCTGGGGTCAGGCATGCACATGAATGATGCAGTGTAACTCCCAATTTCACCTTACACACTGAAATACCTTTACATGTCTTGTGCTCCATCAGCAGCCGAGTGTTGATGGACTGAATTTCACCACTGCTCTACAGCAGTCAGAGTGCTGAAGAATACACAGTTTAAAGTATGTGCATAAGAAGAAGCTGAGAAGCTGAGATCATTGAGCTTTCCAGATTTTTGCCCTAGGTTTGCGAGCTAAGACACAACATGGTGATGTCAGAATCATTCATTCCCTACCAGAGACCCAAACATCTGATTGTTCTGATCTTTGTAAAGTACATTGTGAGTATACACATCAGCTGTGTGATATATGGACAGAGAATGTCCAATTTTTCCTGGAAGTGCTGGATTTACTGTACAAGATACATGTAACACAGGAGCCCAGCATCACCTAGAAATACACTGAGCAACATGCAGGAGCATGGTGGCTGTCATGAACCATAAAATAATTTATAAAATCATAGCAAATGCTGAGTAGGAAGGGATTAAAATCATTGATTCCAGCTGTTAACCCAGCAATGTCAAGTCTACCGCTAAACCACTCAACCACATCCCCACATACCAAATCTACACATCTTTCAAATACCTGCAGGGATGGTGACCCCACCACTATCCTGGCCAGTGTGTTCAAATGCTTGACAACCCTTTTAGTGAAGAAAGTTTTCATAATATCCAATCTAAACCTCCCCAGGTGCAACCTGAGCTCATTTCCTCTAGCCCTGTTATTTGGGAGAAGAGACCAACCCACCTGGCTACAAACTCCTCCTTCAGGCACTTGTAGAGAGTGATAAGGTCTCCCCTGAGCCTCCTTTTCTCCAGGCTGAACAACCCAGCTCCCTCAGCAGCTCCTCACCAGACCTGTGCTCCAGACCCTTCTCTGGACACGCTCCAGCCCCTCAATGAACACTAAGTTTAGTTCCTCCACGGACACCCTGCATACCAGATGCTGACCAAGGCAATTCTCAGAAACATCTGAAACATTTCAGGCATCATGCCTCCCTAAACAAGCAAAAAAAAAAAAAAAATCCAAACTTTTCCAAAGCAAGTGAGAAGTGTAGATTGACAAATTCAGTGCCTGATCAGGCAGATAGGAGCACCAGAAATGAGAGGGGGCATTCAGCCCAGCATCTGCAGGAATGCCCCTCTTATCCCACTCATGGCATCAAAGTGCCTTCATTAGGTTGTCAAATAGCACCCTCAGATGGCTCTACTTCATATATCTCTTCATCAGATTTTTTTTCTTCTTTTCTTTTTAAAATCAGGAAAAGGACATACATCCTTACTGCAATGCTGTCAATTCCTAGTGCTTCTGACTGCAGGGAGAAGCCCAAGGAGAAGAATAAGCCTTGTACAAGGTTCCAAGAAAGTAAGCAGATGAAAACTCTTAAAAGGTACTGTATTAATATAATTTCTGATTATACAAAAGGTTACTCCAAGATTTATTTAATCTAACTTTTTAAACATGTAATATTGTAATATGGCCTCTAATGCTTGTAGCAGTTTTCTATACATTTTATAATACTGAGATTTTCTCAGTTTTACTAGGAACCAGTGCATTTGGCAATGAACCAGTGAGCCATGCAATTAACTTCGAGCTTCTGTGTTGATACACAGTTTATTTCACACTATTTCTACAGCTTCAGTTTTCAATATATCATAAATTCATGCATCTGTAGCATTTCCTCACACTCTAAGTACTTAACCACTTTCATGGAAGTTAACAACGGAAATCAGATACTTTAATGATTGCAAAAAAAGGAGAGTTCATGCTTCTGGCACTGAAGAGAGCATAAAATAACCCAATATGGCAATTTTCCATCCAAATGGTGAAGTCTGGATTTCTGAGGTAAACCCTGTGGACAAAATGGAACTGCTCAAACATCTCAAGAGATTATTTCAAACTGTTTGACACTTTGGTAAACTTTGGTATTGAATATTGAATAATTTCTTCATATGGATTCATATTTTTAATAAAAGAAAATAGCAAATAGATCAAAAGTGGTTTGGTTTCTGGGGGTTTTTTTTCTTGTTTGCTCTCTGTTTGTGATGAAGACTAAAGGACATGTCTAATATGAAGGAACAAGACCAAAGGAAAGTCAGAACTAGCAGGGAGCAAAAAAGTGATGAAAGGAAGAGAAACTGAGGTAAGTGAGGTAAATAAGAGGATTGGAGGAAGCAGGTGAGCAATATCTCAGGGATAAAGCTTTGGAGGAAGGGGAAAGTGCTTTGGAGAAGAGAGGACACAGAGAAAATCAAAGGCAGGGGAAAGGCTTGGGTTTGTCATTTCCATCTTCAGGGAAACAAAGACACAGCAGGGCACTTACACCTGTTCAAAGGGAACTAAATGATACTGTCTATGAAAATGACAAATTCTAATCTGAGAATATTTTTTATTCCTTTTGCATACAGCATGGCTTGGAACTTCAGCACCATTAAATGAATTAATTGTCAGTGATACCAGATACTATTTTACCATAACAGCCTTTCTGTGCACTCTTTCATACTGTGCCCAACAGATGGAAAATCAAGCCTGATAACATTATAGGAATTCCCCCAAAAAGATTAAGGGAAGTGGTTGCTTCTATAACCTTCACTTTAATTTTCAGACCCATAAAAGATGTATTTCTTCAGAAATACATTTCCATTAGTTGGAAATCATCTTTTAAAAGACACAACAGATGTTTGTGAAAACATCAAAACATTGATCACCGGTAGAAATATTCTGTATTTATCTGGAGTTCCAAGTTTATAATAATAGAAAATTATTTCAGACTAATATCACAAAGTAGCTAGAATATTTATGTCTCTCGGATGCTGATGCAACGTTGATGAGATGGTGTATGATTATTTCAGGATTAAGCACTAGAGTAATAATCTCATTCCCACTGAGTGCTCCTAAATACTCTCAGCAAACCCATTTGTCCCTCTTCCTTGACTGAATCCCATCTCTGTAGAAAGAAATAGCTCCATAAAACTGGGTCAATCAAACAGTTTACTCTTTCCTACAGAAACTGTATATGTTATATGCATAATACCTTCTTCCTTTGGTAACAGTTTTATCCAGTCCATATTAGGCTGAAACATGATGCAGTGTGGGGAAAGTGAGAACACCAAAACCAAAAAACTAACAAAAAGAAAAAAACAGATCCTCATGGGTAACTTCAGGAATAAAAAGTAAAGTGCTAGCAGAGGAAAATATAAGCTTTAAAAAGTTATTAATTTTTTTCTCCCAAAACATGCCCTTTTATAATTAAAAGGTTTTATCTCACAGTTAAAAAAACATGTGCATGCTCACATTAATTCTGTAAAATGTGACTTACAAAAATCCTATATTCTTGTCTGTTAACCACTGAATGTGATCCAAACACTTTTTTAAGAAGAAACTGAGAGGGTCTGTATTTGCACACAATGTAAGATGCTGACGCAAAGAGAAGTAACTCTTCTCACATTTCCACAGTTTGCTGTTACAGCAAAAAAACTGGTTATTAACACCATTGCTTAAAAAAACCCAAAATAAAATCTTACCCTCACTATCTTCCATAGAAGATAGCTGTTAACATAAATTAACATAAGATTCTGAATTATTAGTGTTAAATATATATTTCTGTGCCATTATTACTTTGTGCACAAAAGAACTGCAGATAAACACAGAGCCAGCCACATGCTTCTTGAATCTGGTGTGCACAAAGCGATTACTGGAAGTATCTCAGCTTTGTATTTTCTCTCACCACAGTTCTTTTCTGGAGTTTTCCAAGACCGTGCACAACTTATTTGACAAGGTCACATTTTGTACCTTCAGCTACAACAGCTGCAGACAGGTACAATAGCTGAAAACAATTATGATGCCTGCATGTCATTGCAGTGCTGCATTTTGGCCTTACGCTGCACAGTGGGATGAGACACATTCTTTTCTCCCTTCTGGTAGTCAGGAAAAAAATGAAATTCATAGCTGAGGTCCTTGACTGTATTATCCTAAGAAAAACGGAGCATACTCAACTGTAACTGCAGTCTGTCCATTCTGTTCAGAAATGGAAGGTGAAATACTTTAAATATTGATACCACAGTGACCTCAACATCTTCCAGGTGAGGAAATGCATCCAGCTATGCAAGAAAGCACAACAAACTGCTCTGAGATGAATGCTCCAACACTTCTTCCATCTTATCACAAAGATCTATGGCAGGTGTTCAGTCAGGAACTCCATGCAAGACCACCTGACTTTCTAAGAGAGTTGTCATTGTCCTTGCAAAACTGAGACTAGCTCAATAAAATAAATAAATAAAATTGATTTATATTATTACTAATTTTGATTATGACTACTTTTAAATGTTCCTCAAGCTGTGTTGCAAGATTACATTGGCAGTGCTGAACACTAGGCAGTTAAGATTGTAATGGAGTTGAAGTGAATGAATTAAAATAATGAGATCAAAGCAACTGCCAGAATTATCAAAAGGTTATATATCTAAATATAGCTTGTCCTGAAGATACTTCCAACCAGTGCACCTGTTGAACTAAATCGATAAAACTGGCTAGAATCAAAGCCAGGTGTTTTTGTCAGGACAGGTAAAAAGAAAAAATTAAAATGTTGTTATCACACCCAGCTTGCAAAATCTTTATCTGAGCAAAAACATTTGTTCAGAATTAAAACATTCTTTCCTGTTTCCACAAATTTTCTGTGTTGGGCTATTCCACACAAACCTGAATGAGGTGACCTTTCATCAGAATAACCCAACAGTCAGAGATGGCACGCAGGGCCAAACATGTTCAGTGGCCACGCAGGCTAATACCGTGCATTTGTTTCCTATGGGTGTTCTACAAGATGCCTTTCTACTTTAGTCACACTGAATAAATATTGTTTAGGAATTCTGGTTACTTGGAAGGAGAGTTCTGGGAACTGAATTTGAAGTGTGGATGCAGAGAAATAATGCAGCACTACAAAAGGAATTTGTCAAGCAGAAGACGAAAAACCCTCAGGTGACAGATTCTGCATCAGTATATTCAGTGAAGAGCTAAAATTATGCTACTGCTGCTTAAAAGAATTTATGCAGGCAATGAATTCTGTGGATAGGGAAGTGTTTAATCTTTAAGTCATGCTTAAATAACAGGGCTAAGATTCAAAAATATGACCATAAATTATATTTGTCACTTGCAGTCACCTAATTAAGATCTACATCCGTTCGTCCTCAGTGCCTGTGTAATAGCATAATTATTGTATTTGGTGTAATCAAACCCCACACATTTTTAAAGGATTTTTCAAATGCAGCTTAGGTGCATCTCTCCGTATGACATGGCTAACCAAGAGCACTGCTGTAGCAGGGCTTCACTTCTGTAGGAGTAAACCACATTTCACTGATAAAGAGCTGTGTGTTCACATTTCATTGCATGAAAGCATTGAGACAGCTGAGACCGTGGAATCAGTACGTTCAGGCAGGGCAAAAGAAAACATAAGGCCAGTCATTACAGCTGCAAGCTCCTACAGAAAGTAAAAGGAAACAAATCCTCTGCTGTAACCCTTTCCCCCCCAGCAGATGCACAGGTCTCTGTGAAAAACTGCTGCTTCTAAACCTTCTCTGCTTCTCTGCACCTTGTTTGCTGCAAGCGCATTCCATTTTCTGTTGAAACAGCCAAAATGGAAGAAAAGCTTAGCTCTCACATCAGCTTTAATAGAAGGTCACAGATGAAAGCAGTGCTGCCACTACAAGGAAGCAGACACAAATAAGGCTCTCTAAACTGGTTCTCAAAATCACATCTCCTTTTCCAAGCCAGTGTACACCCTGCAGCTGTGCTCACCAGAGATTAACTGGTGCTTTTAACTTCCTGCATAGCAGAAAAGGTTTCGAGGAGCACAATATTACAGAGGGTAGTTTTTCTAAACCAAACTCCTACAATCACAAACAAGAGAGGGGAAGAATAGATACTGAGAGGTACAAGTGGAGATTGTCTGTAAACCTTTACAGAAGACAGTGGGCAGATGGTAGGGATTTGCAGTGACACAGCTGTTTTTAAAAATAAAGAGCTGGAAGAGGAGAGGCATGATTACACGTACGTTTCTAAGCCTGCACACACAAGAATAAAAATTAAGCTAGCAGTGGGAAATTGAAGTTTGTATATTATTTTATAGTCCAAACTGACATTTAGAAACTTCTAAAAATAATCAGCAGCACCTTCAAGTTTCTTTTCCAGTCATTAGTTTTCTAAATATCTATGAAGCAAAGCTGACAACAGAAACATTAACTTACAATGAGTTATTTAAAACACAATCACAGAATTTTAGGAATGTAAAAATTACTTTCAGTACCTCAAATTAGCGCATTTTTTCTCTAAGCTTTACAATGTAAAAAGACAATTCTATGAAATCATTAAATGAACATAAATTACGTCACCTGTTTGAACTTCCTATGAAAAGATTTAATTTTTACCGTTGTATTTATTTTTCAGAGGTTACTAGTGGAATGCATAGATAAGTAATGCAAGAAAGAGTAAGATGTATGGGGATTATTGTAGATTGAACAGCATGGGAGGTGAGGCAGAAAAATGTTCAAATTCAACAGGGTCAAGCACTGGATAAGAATTTAGTAAAAATAGAACATTTTTAAACTAAACAGTATTTTTATTTAAAAACTTCAGATACTTTCATTCTTTTTTAATGCACATTTGTGCCCCACAGCCATAGAGAAGGCTTGTTAGATAAACAGTAAAGGTTATTTTAATGCACATTGTTAAAGTCTGCTTTCTCCAGAGAATCCAATGAAGCTGTTTATTCACAGCTTTGTTTACAAAATTAACTCTTCCAGATAACATATTCCTACATCCAAGAAATCTTAACAAGAGACATGCCACTGATACCAAAACAGTAGTATTTTGGTCTTTCTTCATGGAGTCAGTTTTTTCACACTACATCAGTTCACTTCCTTCCCTGTATTAGAAATGACTTGCCAGTGTAAACATACTTTTTTACATTTGCTATATAAAAGCCATCTAACTTTCTGAACACACGAGCTGGGATCCAACAAAAGAAAAAGGTTATCTAGAACCAGCCCACTAAAAATTTCTTTATATCCATCTCCAGAGCCACCGGTGCTGGCTCTTGCTACAGCTGGATATTGACCTGAATGGGCAGCAGATGAAACCTGTTACAAAAAATCCAGGTATTCCACAACTTCTTTCACAGTATCTGGGCTGCTCCCAGTCCAAAGACAACAAAGTGATTTAGGTGCTGTCTAGCACACAAACAAACTCAACAACTGAAGACATTTAAATTAATTTTATTTATACCAGGTTTTCAAAATCAGAAATATTTCAAAGAAGTTCAATAGACAGGTGCTACATTGATGATCTTTGATCCACCATTAGTGCCGTGTTCTCACTCTACAATCATTAACTCGCCACCACAAACTAAAGGGGACTTACATAAGTTTATAAAAAATAGGCAGACATGAAAATTTGGTTTATACTGGAATTGGCATAAGAGAGTAAAGCTTATTATCAAATTGTGGCAATTGCTGTAATCCATCACTTGTTCTGAGGGAATGGTAGAGAAGGAAAAGTCTTCCATTTAGCAAAACACTTTGGGTTTAAAGGAGCATACTCAAACTCCGCTTCACAATCTGACTAGGAGTGACTTTTACACTCAAGTCCATATAAATTTAAGCTTTGCACTTCTAAAATCGCCACAAGCATAAACCTCACTTGCACACTCTAGTCTTGGATTGATTTCCCTTTTCAGAGAAATCAAACCCATCTATCTATACCTCTTCCAGGATTTACCAAATCAAACAAAACTGCTGGCTTTGAAATATTTTTTTAGAAGAAAAATGCCATTTCTGCACAAGCTACTCTCATGAAAAATTTATGTAACATTTCTTTATCAATAAAATAACTGAAGCCAAGATATCCAAAAGTCACGTCTACACAGAGATACACAGAAGATATTCAACTTGAGAGGATTTTCCTCCACTTCTCGATCACAATGAGGCCCTCACCATTTTGCATAATGACAGAAAACAACAGCTGACAAACCATTTTGGAACAGATGCCAGCTGTCTCTCATTTGTTTTATAATTCAAACAGTAACAGTTCTGTAGCACTTTATTGGTTTTTGTTTTTTTGTTTTTTGTTTTTTTTTAAAAGCAAGCCATCTGAATTGGACCTCACATCAGTCAGTCAGTCATTCATTTCAAGAACAAACTGAAGGCAGGCTGATCCTTTTGGATCCAAAACTTTAATTTGGTAGGAATCTTACATAAAGACAGTTTGTGCTTCAATTTCATAGCTAGTTGGACTGAGTGAATAAACACCTAAGCTAGTTAAAAAAAAAAAAAGAACCTATAATATTCAACTAAGAAGCCACAGACATTTTTCCAGACTGCAGCAGAGACAAACAATAAATTTAAACACAATACTCCTTAAAAAAAGTTTACTACCTAAAATGAAAATTCAAATGGTTTATTAAAATTTAACATTTTCCATTTTGGCTTTTTTCTAAAGAAACAATTTATTCCTTGTGAAAAATCAGTTAAAAGATAATTTCATTTTACTGTACTGAAGTCAAGTTAAACATAAAGCACAAATATCTTTACATTAAACTGGGCTTTGCATACAACATGAATGATCAGAAATAGACTATTTTGAGGAATAAAACGTTGTGGGGTTGTTTTTTTTCATCTAGACAACATGCATACCATCAGTTATTTCGCAATCTTAAAAGGTACCTGAAAGGAGAGTTTTGTAGAACAAAACCAAGACTCATTAATACACTTAGTTAAGTCAGTGGTCATCATGCCTTTTTACTTAAATTCTAGTAAAGTTTAGTCTACATAGAACAGCAAACACAATGAAGTGTGCAAGTCATAGGGATAGCCAGAAGCCTGAAATAAAGTCTTAAAGTTCTACAGGACAAGAGAGCCTAAACACAGTACTACTAGGTTACTTAAACTACTGGGGGGGAAGGGGTGGGGGAAGAGAAAGTATTTGGATTATCTGCTTCCTTGTTGAAAAAGGGCTATGGACTGAACATAAAGAGCCTGCATTTAAAAGCTCCACAGTTCCACTCTACCAACTTTTTAAAATAAGGTAATGATAAAAGAGCATTCCTTCTAGCAGCATGTACAGTTCAGCTGCCAGTGGCTGCCTAACAGCGCTCCTTTATGCATACCAGGAGAATCATGTCCAGTTTTGCCATTTGTGGATAACGATGACAAGATACAAAAGCATGTGTTTGCCATAAATAGCTCTGGCTAACGGAGGATTGCTCACACAGAGCAGATCAAATTCTCTATAAGGAGAGCATTATTTGGCTCCCAGCCAAAACACGTCCCCTATGCAAGCCTCAGTAGTGGCAAACACTTTCCAGTTCTATTTACATAGAAGCTAACAAGTAGAACAGTTCATTTAGGCTAATTCTTGTACTGAGTCGGTCTAACTATAACACTGAAAAAACAAAAATTATTTCCCCGCTTCATACCCTGCATGTAACTGTTATTACACATCATCTTACCCAGGAAGACGGCGAGCTGTAAAAACTCGTGCAAGGTTTTACTCTGGCATGTAGAACTTTAAGAACATTCAGGTACAAAACACACTACATGGTTAATTACTTCGTATTTTTAAGTTTCTGACACAAGTGTTTCATGGAACTAATGGTCTCCAGTAGTGGTAGCTTCTTTACTTTATGGTAAAGTAGGAGCAGGTCCTTTATTGAATGGCCAGAACAGAGCCACAAAGTATTGTAAAGCAGTGCCTAGATCAGTATTAAAAAGTTGCATTATTCAATATGAGATTAATGATTGTTTACCTTTACAATACTTTCCACAGAAGTTATTTGAAATATGCTTAAACACTTAAAAACTATATTTTCCAATGAAAACAAGGCAACGTTCTGTAATAAGCCACAAGTTTTATTGCAACGTGGCCAGTTTTTGATCTCAAAGAACAATGTTCCATTTAAGGCTCTTTTTAATACAGAAATTGCCACCATGACTGATGTTTTACAAAACTTTAGTGTTTCAAGACTCATATGGTAAACAGATAACTTCTACTCCTGTTCAGTAGTGTACATTCAATGGAAAACGAAAGGCATCGTAACAGCTACTTCATTTATAAAGATATGCATGTAACAGGAATGAAACTGAGGTACTACAATAATTTGATGACACAGTTACAGCAACTTAATTGGCATTCCTTGGGGAGGGGGCGGGTCAAACATATTACAAAAAAGTGCTTTAAATGCATAGTGTTGTGTGCTGCCATGTCACAAAAATAGGCTTGTCAAGGCAGGTGAGGTGTATGAATGCACAAGAGCCTCATGGAACTGCAATCAAGTGCAACTGTAAGTAATACTGTAGAGAGTCTACCATCCGACCAGTGGACAATACTTTCAAGGCATTCGATTAGCTTACCCTTTGCTGTCTGCTAGACTATTTACATTAACTATCACATTCATTGAACATGTTGCAAGGAATGCCTGCAACGTCAGTTTTGGCCAAGAGTATGACGTGAAAGCATTCCTTGAATCCTACATAAAACTACCAGGATTAAACAGTCTAATGGCAATCACTGGTAGACTGCTTAACAATGACATCTCCTTCAGGGTGGTGGGGAAGGGACTTATTTTTTGAGGAGGGGAGGGGATGGGGAGACTAATACTATTCCAATTGAACGAGCTGCAGAAATGGAAGCTCCTTAGATCCAGATGGCACTTGTCTGTCTTTTTATAAGGGTTTTCCTTCAAGTGAAACTACCACGTTGCCTCCCAATTTCTCTCCAAGTGTTGAACGGTCCTTAATATCATCCAAACCATTTACTTGCCACTCATGTTTAATACCTGAAAGACAGATGGACAACAATGTACTTGTGAGAACCTCAACATCTAAATGGCACAATGGCTAACGAGGGAAACATTTTTAGGTCCATACCTGTAAATTTCTTTTTAATGGCATCTTTAGAGCTTGCGTAGATCATCTTGCTTTTTAAAGGTGCACTTTCAGGAGCCCTTTAAAGAAAAAAGTCAACAACAAAACAGTTACTAAGTCATCCAGTGGTAGCTCCAGAATATTCAATTTTGACAGCAAGCTTTGCTTTCACACACCAGAATATAAATACCAGGTCTTCTTTCTTAGATTCCTTTGTCTCATATGTGGCATCATACAAAGCGTATCGGCAATCATTCAAAGGTAGCAACTTCACAAAGGCTGTATAGGGGTCCTCCACAGTATCACCAATGTCACCAACCAATATCTGCTTTGCCTCCTCTACAATTATTTGTTTTTTGTCATCACTTAAGCAGAAGAGAACAGCTTTCTTTCTTTTTTTAATCTCTTCTGGGGTTGAAGATTTCCTTACTTTCATGTCATTAAAAACCTTTATGACTTCATCGTTCACTGTTACTCCAGAAGCCTGTAAAATGAGATCAAAGGAATAATTTAAACAGCAAAAATTAACACTCACTAGAAGAAGATGATAGCCCACAGTGCTAGATAAAGAAGTCTGCCTGCCCCCGTAAGAATAAAAATTCTATACTCAACCTGAACACACTATGAATTTAGTAAAATTTGCAGGACTGGAACAGAGGATATAAAGGAGGCGTGAATTCGGTAGTTTCTTGTTGTAGATCTCAGCATTTCCAGCTGCAGTTCTGGATAGCAGTTTCATACAACCAGTCACACAACTGTACTACTCAAACAGTTTTCCTTTACCTTATCATGCATTTGGCTTATTTGGGGGGAGGGGAAGAGGGAGTGATGAGGGGGTAGGAACTAAACATAGGAGAGGAGTTGGTAATTTTCGGTTGGGATAGGAGGGGGTGGGGTTTTGGTGGATAGATTTTTGTTGGCTTTTTTTTTTTTTTTAGTAGAGCAAACACTACAGCAGCAGCTCACATCCAGCACTGTCATGACTCTCATTTTGTTGAGGGAGGTAAGGCTCTACGAGGAACAGAAATGTTTTCTGCATTGTGTCAGCTTCAACACCGCGCCTCAAGAACTCCCGAATTTTACTTCATACTGCTGCGGGAGTATTGTTTGACTGCTCTTCGTTCATATAAAAATACCGATCACAACCGTACAGCTCTCTATAGGGCTCGCAAGCCGCTCAAAACAAGAGCCTAAATCAGCAAGGAAACAAAACACCGGCAGGGCAAACGGGGAGCTCCAGGCAAAATGAAAATAATTTAGCAAACCCCGCTGCGAGCGAGCAAGCGAGCTCAGCCCATCTGCAGCGCCCTTGCTCTCGGTCCAGCAATTACATCTGCCGAGGCAGGCGCTGCCAGCGCAGGCTGCCCGGGGATGGAAGGCAGGTGCTCGCAGGGAGCCGCCGGCTTTGTCCCCGGGCCCCGCCGGCCCCTCTGCCCGCTTTGTTCGCGGAGACGGAGGGAGCCCCGCCGGCCCGCGCCCTCCGTCCTGCGCGCCGACACCCCCGCCCCGGCCCCAGCGCTCCCTCGCGGCCGCTCCCGGCCGCCCCTCGGGCCTGGGCACCGGGCGGCCGCGGCTCCTCGGGAGGAGCGCGGGTCCCCTCTCTCCGCGCCCACCGCCCCTCCCCGCACCGCCGGCTACTCGCACGCCCGGGCGGTGCCGCAGGGAGCGCTGCGCCGCCCGCCCGCCCGCCCGGCCGGGCCTCGGGCCCCGGGCCCCGGCCCCGGCCCCGCCGCCCGCAGCTGCCCCGCGGCCGCTCCCGCGTCCCCTTCCCCCCGCACCCGGCTAAAATTAGACTAAAATGGCCGCCGGAGGCCGCGGGGCCGCGCCGGGCCGGGCCTGCTCTGCTCAGCCTCGCTCGGCTCCGCCGGGCCGCGCCAGCCGCCCGCACCGCCCTCCCCGCCCGGCCGCGCCGCGCCGCCCTTACCATGGCGCCGGGTCCCGGGGCGGCGGCGGCTGCCTGCGGTGCGGGGCTGCTGCACGCAGAGAGCGCTGCGCTGCGCTGGGGGCGAGGCGGGCGGGGACTCGGCCGGGCGGGGGATGAGCCGCAGCGGCCGGGGAGGGCCGGTCACATGGGCCGCGCCGCCACCACGTGCCGCCGCCGGGCCGCGCTGGGCCGGCCCCCGCGGGGTAGGGCCCGCAGGCGGCGGGGACAGCTCGCCCGCCCGCCCGGCGCAGGCGGCGTCAACGGCGGACTGCGGGTGTCTGGCCCGGGCCCCGGAGCCCCGGGCGGCCCCTTCGGCGGGCCCCGGCAGCGGCCGGATGCTGCTGAGGGGGCGAGGCGGCCCCTCCGCTGGGCTCGGAGCACCAGCGTCAGGCCGGGGCACGATGGCGGCGCGGCTGCTCTGAGCCAGCCAGCGCTGCCCGCCCTGCCCCGCACCGCCCGGCGCTGCTCCCCCGGCCCAGGCGCTTTCCGCTGCTCTAAAGGGTTTGCCCCCTGATCGTGGTTCACGGTTCGTGGCCGGGCGCTGTCAGGCTGCCCGCTGACGCCCCACCAGTCGGCACAGGCGGCGTTGTGCCGCTCCCGTGTGCCACGCCGCCCTGTCCTTGCTCGAAGAGGATCTGTGCTGCTGCCCCGGGCTGTGCAGGGAAAGGCCCTGGGCACGAAGGGACTTGGCACAAAGAGTGCTCTTTCTGCGGTCTTGGCAGAGCTGCTCAGACAGTGGGGCGGGACGCAGCACGTAGGGCGGGAGGTGTATTAAAAGATGAGAAAATTACTTACGGGAAAACAAGGAAAGACAGCTCTCCCGAGTGTTTTACTGTTCCATACTGAGATGGACAATGCTTCAGGCACAGGGCAACAAACACAGAGCATTTTATCTAGCCCATCCAAGTGGACAAGAGGATTCTCAGTCCTATGTGGCTCTGCACCCTGAATTGGTTTGTCTGAGAACCAAGAAATCCTAAACATTGAGGACCTCAAGGAGCCGTACCTGTGAGTCTTCAGCCTGCATTGTGACCAGCCAGCTCTCTCTTCCCCAAACCTTGAACTGCTACCAATATGGTGGTAGAAACTGACAAGCCAGTGTTTGTCAGCACATGTGAATGTGTATTAGATTCCTCTATGTGTTTTAGATACATGTATATTCGTATATTCATACTGCATTGTGTGAGGGATGTGTTGACATTTCTCCCCCTCAGTTCTCCATTACTATATATTACCGTGTTGGTCAGCTGAGACACTATGTTTCCAATATCCTTTTTCAGTTACACCCGGCCCTCTAGGTATATCTTGCCCTCTGGATGCAGAATTCAAGATTGACTTGCATCATCAATATTCAAAATTTGATCCATCAGCCTTGAAATCACTAATCCAGAGCTATATTTACCCCTCAGCTCCTTACAGCAACATGTTCAGGACTTCCTGCTGCCACTGAGCTCTGTTTGACTCAAGTCTTTTTTCCAGATGATGGCCACTTACTTTTGCTGCCTGTGCGAGTGCCGTCAATGTGGGACTCAGGAAGGAGTACCCTTATTGTATATTTGGCAAGCAGGTGTAGCTGTGCTCATGTGCAGTACATCCTCTGGTGCTACTGACCACAGTTGCTGCCATGGGCTCAGCAAACTTCTTCCAACATGTGCGCAAGACCGGGAATCTGCTGTGTGTGAGTGCCCTAATCTCGTGCCCTTGCCGAGCACCCTCAGCCACCCACATGGGGCCTCTGCACTGCATATCCCAGGCTCCTAAAATGTAAGGTGTGGAGTTACCAGCTCCAGAGTTGCGTGGCTCGATAGGTGCTCCAGGATGACAACTGCAAAACTCTGCATGACTCACCCTCTGTTTTTAACACCATGGAAACCGAATAATGAATCAGAAGTGCTTGCTACTCTCTTCATCTCACAAGGTGCATACTTGAGGTACCCAGGCACTGTGCTGCTGATGCACATCAGTGACTGATACTTGGCAGTCACCAGAGTACAGAAGCAGCACAGGCTGAAGGAGGAGTATTTTCTGACTTTACAGAAATCTCTGACACAGAAATGAGTTTGCCGGAGTCGGAGAGCATTTCTTAGAGGTGAAAAACAGGTCACAGGTAAACAGAAAGGGGCTTCTCATTTTCAAGGAAATGAATTTTGAACTCCCGGTGACTGCAGTGATCAGAGAAGGAGTTTGCGACAGAGCCCAGTGGTGAACTTTGGAGGCCACAGAAATGGCCAGTATCCAGCCAAAAGCAGTAATGACCAAGCAAATCTTATTGCTGAAGCACACTCAGACAAAGCTGGTTCCTCACTTCAGCATCTCACTGCGCTCGGGAAGCATCGAGTTTCACTACCCCTATGCCACAAGACCTGCATCCCACCAGGCACCACCGAAATAGCCCAATGATTCAGAGAGCCCAGCAGCAGCACTAAAAGCTTTGTGAATGATACCCTCTGTGGAGTGCATGCCTCTGAGGAAGCCCTCCAAGGCTCCCTTCACCCTCTGTGGATGGAAGCAATGACTCACTGTGAAGCAGGAGGCACTCTTTGTTTGGATTCAGCTCCTGGGTGCTCGTTAGTGAGAAATTATTATAATCGACTAAGCTGCCTTATGCACTGAAGCTCTTTGGTATCACAGTCCTTTCCTGTAGTACGCTGTGCATCCTATTTGTTTTTCTGTCGTCCTCGCTGAGCTCAGCGTTACCACTTCAGCTTCATTTCCCATGGAAGCAAGGCCTCTGCTTGGCCTCCGCAGGGATCCCCGCTCTCACTTGGGCTAGTCCTCGTCTCAGCAACTTTTTAACTTGTTAGCTTGTTTGAGTTAAATCTGACAGAAGAATAGAGGTCACAAAAGTAATTAAGATCCTTGATTAAGTAATTAAATTTTATAAAAGAATCCATTTGGGATAGAAGAGAGTGGGGCTATATGTCTACCAGTCCAATTCAGGAGCCTGTTGGTTTCTGCTAGGGGCATAGGAGCTCTTATGGTGTAGCCAGGTTACCTTCAAGAGGACTAAGCAGAGAGAAAGGAAAAGCAGAGAAACTTGCATAGATGCACACTGAAATAACAGAGAGTCTTAATACCATTAAGTTCAAAAAATCAACCTCTCAAGGGAGAGAAATCCATAGGAAACTGCATCTGATGAGATCTCTTGCTCAGGACACTTCTTTTCCCCCTTTGCTGTCCTGCGTACACCTGCAAAATATCAAGTTTCCCTCTAACAATTCTGTATTTTCTGTGGGAGAGCAAAGAAAGCCAAACAAAGTCTAACTTTTGGTAGCGTAAGAGAGTATTAGAGAAAAGCTGTGAAATGCTAACACTGAATTTTTCTCTCTCCATACATTGCAGATACATTCCTCAAAAAAAAAAAAAAAAAAAAAAAGAGAGAGAGAGAAAAAAAGAACAAAACAAACAAAAACCCAGCCAATTTCCCCAAAACAAAAACAAAAACAAAACAAAAAAACAACAAAAAAAGAAAAAAAACCAAAACCAAAACAAACAAACAAAAAAAACCTCAAAAAACCCACAAGCAAAAAAACCAACAATAAATAATAAATATATTCGACTGTTAAGCTGTGGACCCTGGCAGGATTTTGCTGCAAGTAAGGAAGGCTTGCAGTGCGTCCCTGTGAGGTAATTCCAGGAGCCCGAAGCGAGGGGCAGTGTGCGTGTGCTAGTGTGAGGCACGGATCCCCAGCGAGCCCCGCAAGGGCAGCTCCAGACTCCACCGCCCCTTTTCCACGGGTCTCTGCTGCTGGTTTAAGCGGTCTCGCCACCGGTGCGGCCCCAGAATCCCTCCGGGGCTCCCTCCCTCGCCGCCCCTGGCGGAGGCTCGGCGGGGCAGCGGGCGAGCGGGGCGCTGGCTGCGGGCAGTCGGTGCCGCCCGGTGGGCTCTGCCCGCGGCGAGCCGAGCCCGTTGCGTCACCGTCACCGGGAGCCGCCCGTGCCAGGACATTCCTGGGGTGAGTCACGGCCCGGCTGCTCCCGCTGCCGCCACCTCGCAGCCCCGGCCCGCCAGCTGCTGCCCCAGGGGTGGCAGCGCTGCCCGCCTTCCCGCCGCCTTGCCCGGCCACCGCCCGGGGCTCCGGGAGCCTTGCCCTCCCCCCCGCTGGCGCGGCGAGGGGATGCGCTGCGAGAGGCGGCGTGCGCGGGCCCCGGGCGGCGGTGCCGGCCTGAGCGCTGTGATGCTTCACTCGGGTTCGGCAGCCTCTTCCCCTGCCTAGTGGGGAAGGCCCTTTTCAGCCCGGGCAGGGATGCGGCTGAGGAAAAGCTCCTTTTTTTCTCCGCCTCGCTTGCAAGCTCGTCAACCATCCGCGTTCCCTGGACGAGCTGACCTGGTTGTCGTATGCCAGAAGGGCGAGCAGGAGGAGGCAGCAGGGAGCGGCACCAGCATAAGCCAGCAGGGATGCTGGAGGAGCAGCAGCCACATGTTTTGCGGGGCAGGGTGGAATTCCCCCTCTCTGGTAACTCACACGTGTCACTGAATCACACCGCCGGGCAGCCACGGGCCTGTCAATGGACAGCAAAAGAGAGATTTAATTAAAATGTTATGTCTTGTAATGACATCATGTTAGGGATGGTATTTAAACACAGCAAAAAAAAGGAAATAAAAATTCGTCCTGTGAGAGAAACACGAAAAATAATGGCAGAACAGAACAAAAAAATTCCCCCACAGTTTAAAATACAGGGAAACTTTGCTCAGCCTTATTAATAAAAACAGAAGATAAAAATTACCTTTACGTAATTAGCACATATTCGACTTTTCCAAGGCTTTACACATTTGTAGCACTAGAAGAAATAGCTACTGTTTATCCTGCTAGCCTTTGTAATTCCTGTATGCCCTACAAAATGTGTCTCCAACTGCTGCAGTGCCCTTCTGCTATGCACATGCATAAACAGCACTTAGCAATTTTTACAGTTTCCCCATGTCTTACAAAATGAGTGATAGTCCATATGCTGGGAGTCTCCAAGTTTCTGTCCTCAAGCTTAGAAAGTCAAATTCTGCTGCCGCTTATGCTAGGATTTTAGTAAACTCAACCACAGCACAGAAGCTGAAGGTTTTGTTTCTTTTTAAAATCAGAAGAGAGATAAAAGTGTGGTTTCTTTCCTTACTCTACTGTGGCTCAACAGTTGGTTCTTTGCTCACAATATTATATTAATTATATTCTATTATATTACATATTATATTCAGTATCTAAATATAATAAATCTTACACAAAGAAGAAGTAAGGACAGCAGTAGTGTTATTGAAGTGCACATCTACAATTCTCTTAGCAGTGAGTTCATCTTGTTTATGTTTCTGAAAACCTGTTGAGCCACAGAGCAGCGACTCCTCTCAGCAGACGAGCATGACAGCTGGACAGGGTCATTTCTTGAACAGCCTCAGCCTGGTTTGCAGGACAACTGCCAAAAGTTAGGATACAGCCAGCCATCTCAGCAGATGGCACAGTTTAAACTGGTGCACCTCCAGGAAAAGGTGGCGATGGTTTCCAAAAGCTCTTTTCTTTTCGGATAGGTGCGTGCAGACCTTTGAGTTGCTGGGGCTGGCACATAACGTGTGTAATGGTTCAACTTTGTTATGTTCTTTTTTACAGAAGAGCCCCCCCTGAGACAGGGTTCCTGGTAGGACAAGGAATCCTTGTTTTCCTGTGCCTGGACAAGTGCAAAGCAGTACTGTACAAAGATTGTACAGATATTTCAGGCATTGATCCCAAGTCTTCCAGGCTTGGCCTGATTCTGCTACTAACCTTCATTGCTCTGTGCTCCTTTTCCTGCTGGGGTTATGTCATCATGTTGGAATAATGTCCTTGGGAAACGGACTGTTTCTAATCATGATCTGCACTTCTATGGTATTGCAGGTCTGATTTAAGGAGACTGAGATTTCTTTTAAATACAAAAAAGAATCACTAGTAAAGGATCAAATACTCTCCAGGAGATAGACGAAGCCATGCCTAAAGCACGAAGATGGCAGGGATTAATTCATATGGCCTGTTTTGATTGGAAGTTGTAAAGGTCAGACAAAAAGGAGGACACACACTTTTGGTTCTGGAGTTTTAATACTCTTAAAATTGCTCCAGACAGATCTCGGACTCAGTTTGCAGCATTGCATCTGATCGAAAGGAAATTCTGTTTGATGAAGGTTGACCCCAAGGGTTGGTTCTGAGAAATCTCTTAAAAGCAGCAACTATGGAAACAAAAGATGCACCGTCTAAACCTATTCAAGCATTTCAAAGCCCCCTCACAAGATATGGTGCTTAAAGAGTTGATAGCGCCTTTTAAAACCACTAAGTTTTTCTTTTTCAGACAGCAATCTGAAAATAGAACTTTAGCTCAGCCCAACACGCTAAATACATGAGTTGACATCACTTTCTGGTGGTTGAGGATGGGCTTTAGGATGACTGAGGCCCAGGAATATTTATAACCAGTGCTGGATCGTGGGCCCTGTCGGTCAGTGCAGAAGTGTCCTCTGGTGACAGCAGTGCTCACGAGCTGTGCCAGGACTGCAGAGCCCAGCATGTGACCGATGGTGGGATCTGCACAGGAATGCTCATGAAAAGCAACTATGAAGCCCCACGCTGCCCAGAGTCAAATGCAGCACTGCCATCCAAACCCCAAACATTTTAGCATCCTGGCTCCCATTTCTGCCATTTTGAACACAGAATTCACAGCAGCTGAGCCACAGCACTGCTTGTCTCTTCAAAGTCCTTTCCTCTCCAAGCTAATTTTATCTGTAGGGTGCTCAAAGGAAACAAATTAGAAAGCACGTAGATTATAATACACATTCTTATAGGACTGTTAACCTAGGAACTATCAATAGAAATCCTAAATATATTGGTAAGACAAGACTAGCAAATTGACAAAGCTGAAGTTGGACTATGTGCTATCCTAGCAGAGCAAGGTAATCCTTGTAAAGGATTCCTTCTAACCTTGTTACAGGGAAATTATGGGACAAGCATGACATTTTCAGTGCCTCCATATGGCATGGTTAAACCAGGCAGCACAAGCACCAGAATAACCCCAGACCACGATGCTGTGACACAGTGCTGGTGCAGCAGCTCTATGTTAGTTAAATGGAGACCCTTTCTTTCATGGTTCTTTGAAATCAATCTAAGGAAAGAGACGAACAACAGCAGAGAAGACAGAAGTGAAAGCTGATCTTCCATGGCCATCGGCCAGTGTTTTGGAGAGTATGCTGTCATGTAACATCCTTGTAGGAAACTTGGCCCAATCAAACATTTCTCTCATCAAAAGCGAGTGACCTGAACAGCTGGATAAACGTTGTGAGCAAGCAGGGAGGCACAGGCAGAATGCTGGAGCTTTGCTGCCTTCTCCCCCCTCTGGCAAAGGCTGCGGGACATCGAGTGGGCTGAGCACCTCCAGCCTGGCCGGCTGCTGCGTACCCAGAGCCGCTCACAGGGCAGCCACTGATACAGCCCTGTCTTTGGAGACCCGGGAAACACTTTTTTTCTTTCTTTCACCCCTAAAAAAATGTGAAGGTTGAGTTGCACCTAAAAAAATATATATATATATTTAAAATTAATTTCAGCAGTGTTCCAGGAAAGAAGCACTACAAACGCAGGAAACTGATATAATATGGTAAAGAAACAAATCTAAAGTTTATCTCAGTGCACTTTTTGGAAAATACATGCAGTCTGTGGCTTTCTGCCCCAAGAACATTTCAGGTGTAGCTTGTATTGATGTGCATTTTAATGCACTCCAAAAAATGCCTTCCATTACCTGAAGGAATCCTACAAGAAGGCTGGAGGAAGTCTTTTTACAAGGGCATGGAGTGGCAGAACACTACCAGAGAGCAGGTTTAGACTACGTAAGAGGAAGAAATTCTTCACTGTGAGGTTGGTGAGGCACTGGAACAGGTTGTCCAGAAAAGTTGTGGCAGTGTTCCCTAGCAGTGTTCAAGGCCATGTTGGATGGGTCTCTGAGCATCCTGTTTTGTCCCTGCCCATGGCAGCAGGGTTAGAACAAGATGATTTTTTGAGGTCTCTTCTAACCCAAGCCACTCTTTAAGTTCCAGGATTCATGAATGATAACCATTGTTTTAATAGTCAGTGACGTAGAGCAGTTAAAACCCCAAACTTTGCCTAACTATTCACAAATACACAAACGTATTTTAGGGGTGGTGCTACGTCAGCATCCCTATTGGGAAACAAGCTAATCAGTTTACTTACCTGTCTTTATAAATTTTTTCTGATTTGCAGCACAAGTTATTTTACCTTTTGCATCAGTCTTAATCCAGACATCATCTTCAAACCTGAGTGCCCTGAAATGGGAAGCATTCTTATTGGCAGTAATTGGACGTTCTCTGAGGAGCTTTTACACAGGCCTGAAACTGGACATATACTCAACTGAGCACTTCAAAGGCAAGGTTTTAATAGCACCGTCTAAGGAAGCACCAAATTAAGGGAAGCGGGTAGCTGATGAAGGGCAGGAGGAAGAATACATCACTTGGTAGCAGGCTGAGAAATCTCAGAATATCCCCTTGCAGCAGGCTGGGTAAAGCACCAGGAGCAGCTCTGCAGAACTAGACTATGTCACTATTGTGAAGATCAAGGCACTTCAGCAGTGCAAGGGAAAGATCTCTCGGAGTTACAGCCAAATGCTGTACAAGAGACTTCCTGCAGTTGTCTGGACACTGGCAACTTAGAGTGAGAAGTCTCTTAGAGGGCAGAAATAGTCCTTGCTAGTCCTCAGGAAGCATTATCTAGAATCACTGTGATCAGTTACAACAGGGATCCCCAATAGGTAACGTGATCAGTGGTAGATATTATTTATTGAATACCAACAGATAAAACATGAAAGAGACAAGATCACCACAGGGTAAGGGTTAACTCAGTGGTTACATCAATGATTCATAAACCACAAGTGTAATCTCCTAAATCCTAAAGTACCAGATTACCAGTGCAGCACAAACATGGTGCTGGCTAGGACTCTGACATGGTCTGCTGTCCCCAGAGACCTGCTCCCTGCACATGTCCATGGATGGCTCTTCACTTCTGCACTGTGCCAGATGCAGGGACAGCTGGTTGTGGGGCAGCTGGTGACTGCAGTGAGTGCAGTGGGGCTGTTCAGGGTCTGCCTCCCTATATGTACATTCAGGCTGTTTTTCAGCTGCTACATACTGGTTTCTAATGCCCATATTTGCTAAGATTATGCTAAGATCATCTTTTTTTATTGTTAATACTAGTTTAAGTGCTCTGTGCTAGATCCTTAAAACCTCACCCCTCCACAAAGGAGGCATCCAGTAGTGGGTGCTAGGGCACCGGCCCCAGCTCATACCCCTCACAAAGAAGAGTGCTAGCTCACATCTGTCGTGGGCTGCCAGACCAAAGCAGCACAAGCTTTCCAGCATTGTTACAGGCTTCCAGAAATCAGACTTCCAGCAGGTGAATCTGACACTGGATATGCCAGTCAAGGTCATCACCTGCTCCTAATGCAGGTGAAGGGACTTGATACAACAAATCCTAGATACACTGGTGCTGACACCTAAACATGAACAGCCAGTATCAGCTTGACTGCAGCCACCACAGAAGGCTGCAGGCAGCATTTGAAGTGGCCTTCTCCTTGTGACCTCATCCCTGCTTGGGTAGGAAGGGCTGCTTCTAGTACCAGCAGTCACTGTAGGGATGGGTCTTCTGCATCTTTGGTAGCCTATGGTGGTCAGGAGGTGAGCAAGCTGTCTTTGAGAAAATGCTGGTGTTTCCTGGACAAGAGAATCCTTTGGGCTGGGAGCCCAAAGGGACTGGTCCCATGGCTACTGAAGAGTTATGCACAAAAAAACATGAGAAGAAATTGCCTAGGGCAGTTACTCGGCTCTGACACGAATGAAAGGGGCAGAATTTGCACAGCAGGAAAAGCAGCTGGTGTTGCAGTATCCGGATACATGCCAGGGCTAAGATCTATGGGAGCTACCAAGAACGGCAAGACTTTCACTCTTGATCTTGTTAAAATGCTTAGAGCACAGATGCTACACTTGAAGCTCAATGAAGCCTACTGCCTGTTTTCTGTAAGAGTCTGGTATAGCCTCATCAGTCTGAATCCGAGACAAAGCTGTTCACACTTAGCCATTCTGACACCTTGGTGAAAAACTTTTGCTTGAAGCCCCTGACAGATACTGTACAGATCTTACTCTGACGGTAACATCAGGTGGGATGGCTGATCATGGTAACACACTTTCAGGGGGAAAAGATGGATGAGGAGCATGCATATTTCAGCCCCTAAGACAAGGAGGGAGATGGAAGTAACTCCCCTGTTCCCAAAGGCCATAAAAAAAGATATCCTGACACAACCAAGAAAAAGCATCACTGAAGTCTGGAAAAGCTTCAAAGAAAGTACCAGATCAGGCAGTCTGCTCTGAGGAACGTGGTTCATGCCCCACAAGCACCACTAGAGCCAAGGACAGTCAGAGCTGAACTGCACATACGGCAGACAGGAGTATTTTAAGCACAGCTGCTCAAAGCAGAATAGTACCTCCTGTATTTCACTTTCAGTGTATGTAAGTGAGGCCTCAGGCTTGCAAACTTAAAGGGAAATTTGTAACTTTGCTAAGCACAAGCATACAAACACCATTGTCATAAGCAGAGATTTGGGTTGAACTGTTCCCACTCGCTCTATCCTAACCCAAAATTATAGCTGTGTTGTTGAGGGGATGCTATTGAAGGAAATAATAAATATTGAAGGAAAAAGAGTGATAGGAATGAACAGCTGGGAGTAGGTTCGGAACAGAAATTATTTAAATTACATCTGCCACAGATAGACTTACTCAGCTCACTGTGCCCCTCCTCAAAATGTATTCACATTCAAGTCAATGGGGATTATTCATGTGAACCAGAACGAGCACAACTGTTTGTGCAACCTACTAGTCAGGACTTTCACAGCCTCTCAGGACTGGACAGATGCAGGGGTATCAAGTAAAACTTATACCCTGCAACCAAGTCTTCTGCTGCTCATATTCCTTGCAGAATTTAGTATTCTTTACTGGGAGCATTTCTTTGGTGAGAACAAAAAATGTCTCTTAAATCTAGACAGAGATGTCAGCTCTGAACTGACAGCTTTCTGTGGAAAGCTTCCACAGAAACTCAGAAGTATTAGCCAACATTTCTGAACAACATCCCTCCCCCTTCTCATTCTTATAATTTTTTAAAATTCTTTAAAAAAACCCCAACCCACAACTGCAACACTTTGAACTGATCAGTCTCCTATCCACCGCCATCCATTCCCTGAACTCAAGACAATGCCCATTCTCACCAACTCTTCAGGCAAGGTAAGCACTACAGCAGCCAAAGAAAGCCCACAACTACATAGCGAGTAATTGTAAGGAGCATATTCAGATTTTAACCCTTTAGCACAAGCTGTGTAAACACAGGGGGAAAGATGCTGCTGCAGCAGCAAGCTTCATGTTTCAGTTTTTCCTACTGCTCCTTCCTATTCCCAGACTTCCACTCCATACTTTTTTATCGGATTATGGCATGAAGAGGGCAGGACTGACTTAAACCTATTAACTCAAACTGAGCTTAATAAATTTAAATTAATACATATTGAAAATAAATCTATCAAGCATACTAAGGATACTTCAGAGAAGCTGCTGGTCAGCCGAACAAATCTGTGAGGTTTTATGCATTAGAGATCCAAACTAAAGATCCATCCAACTTACACTACTCACGTTCTGCCGTACATACTGATGGGACACTTGCATCCCTCAGAGCCCCGGTGTCACAGTGGCTGCAGCTGCCCAGAGTGCTGGCCGGGGCACTCATATTGGAACCAGATTCGGCTGTGTTGCCTCCAGCAAACTGTCCTCATAAGTTAATGGGAAGGTGGTGTAGCAGTACAACTCAAGAGGAAGTCCAAGCTCAACATACTTTGAAAAAATGTGTCATTTTATTTGTACACTTCCAAAGTTGAATGCAGAAATTTAAGAGTACAGTCCTGCAAATTTACTCATTGCTAGAAGAACTGCCAGGGACACAAGAAGGTACTTATTGATTGATCATCAAGTCAGAGGGGAAAAAACAAACAAACAAACAAAACCCCACCCTCCAAAATTTAAAAAGTTATGGGACTTTTTTTTTTTTTTGCCCCAAGTACAAATTTTATAAATACAAAACAAATTCACAAATTACTTTGAATGCTAAATAAATATCTACTTAATAAACTCAGACCGAATACCTCCAGCCAGCACTGGTACAGTACTTGAAAGATATGCAGTTGTACTCATTAGTGTTGAGAAGATAAGCTCAAACAAGTTTTAACAACACACACAGTTTCTTCAACTGTGCTACAGCAGAAGATTTTCTCTGAGTTGATAAAGCCCTCAATACCACAGCTCCTACAAAATCTAGAGGATGAAACAACGTTATTTTTGTGCAGGAAAAAACAAAGTACTTCTGGAAGATATCTGGACACATGAATGTATTAAAAATGTACAAAACCTCTGTAAACCAGTACTGTATCCAGTACATCTATCAAAATTATTAGACACTGAATAAAACTGTAGCAAAGGTAATCTTTCCTACATTCTCCTGAGTGCTTAATATTATATTGAGAATATAGTGCAGGCCACACTTCAAGGTGGTTAAACAGTTGTTATTGCTTTAAATAGACATGACGACTGCGTAATTTAACAATCCATTTTAATGAATGTAATAAATTCCCTCAAAAAATCCTTTGGAAGGCAGAGGTTAGATTCGTGACTTCTTTGCCGCGGGAGCGGTGTGGTCCACGTTACCAGATGTGATCGGAAGTCCAAGCTTTTGAGCCTGAATGTGGAAGAAAGCTTGAAGTCTAGTTCCAGCTTTTGCTTCACTTGTGTTACGAGGGTTGTATTCAAAGCAGTTCGAAAACATCAGCTCAATATCTTCAATGAATTCAGCTAGGGAATGAAATAAATTAATTTAGCATGTTTCAAGCCATCAGACAGCAGTCTGATAAACCAGTATGACACCAATAAATTAGTACAGTGATCCTATGCAGAGCTGCAACACAAAAACGTCTTTAGGTGTATCAAGTTTCTATCACTGTATCGGTGCTGTTCTGTGTCAACATTCTTCCGTTCCTCTGATGAGCAATACAACAAATACAAATTGGAGACAGGAACAACAGTGCCTTTTCTAATTATTCCATCAGTGTCACTCTTTGATATTAAAGGCTTGAGAATTACCAGAAGTTTCAGAGCTGCCTATTTCTTACCTATCCATCATGTATGTTAGTAGGAAAGGAACTATGTTCAACAAATTGTATTTTTAAAAATATTAGTAACTGCTCCTTTAAAAAACCCAAAACACACCACAAAACCCCCAAGCAAACACAATTTCAGCTCTCTAATCATCCAACACAGTTCTATTTTAGGACAAGGATTTAAAGTGAGAGAACATAGTACAATATACCCCTTTCAATAAATAATACTTACATGCTAACTTATATTCACATTTATTCACTTTTTCACGGATTATATTTAAGGCAATAGGTTTTTTGATTATATCATAGTAGTCTGGTACCTAAAAAAAAAAAAAAATCCAAACAAAAATATTCATGGACAAACAAATGGAAGTTTTAATTCTGCCTATGTAAAACATTAAAGCAAATAATGTATCAGCAAAAAGTATTTTGAAATTTAAACAAGAGGGAAATTAAGAATGAAGCTACAGAATCATTTTTTACTGCATTATAGTTAAGATCAGTGTGAAGTTGTTTCTATCTTATTATTTATCGCAGGTCTTTTTCAGAATGTCTTTGCATAAATTAAAGATTAATTAAACAAATTAATTAATAACCACAAGCTTACCTTTAGCAGTCCCGTGCTCTACTTATTTGGCTGGCTTTTTTTTTCAAACCAAAGCACTTCACATTTTTAAATGCCCAATGAAAAGTGTATTTAAAATTTTGCCAATACCACATCAATTGTAGAAGTTATTTCTGACACCAAATATCTGAGCTGAAATGCAAGAGTCCTCCTGAATCGCACTGTGTGGCTCTATCTCCCTGTTTGCACCATGCTGTAAATTCCCAAGGTTTACCAGCAGCAAACAGGACTCTCAGCCATGACTGCTCCCTCCAGAGTTGTGTCAGTTACCTGGATTTTGGAAACCAGTTTCATGAAAGGCCAGCTGTCATCGTGCCGCACCAGTTCCACTATGAGCTGCTCAAAAGCTGAGAGTTCATGGACTCCGCCCTGACGTCCTGAACTTCTCCTGTTCAGTATCGGAGGAGATGATTCTGGAAAAAAAAAATCAACCCAACACCCCACCAGATAAAAATTAAAGCCTGACAAGTAAAATAAAAATTAAAAAAAAAAAAAAAGTTGTAGCACCATTATTTTGGGGTACTAAAACTGTAGTTTAAAAGCACAAGGCATGTAGTTTGGCCTAAAGTATTAACTATACTCCAGTCTTGTCATTTACTACTAAAATGTCTCTCTTGTCGTACAAAATGTCAAGTACCAGGCCTTAGCTGGGTGCCTCCTCCATTGCATTGATTTTGAACGTGATTTTTTTTTCACTGATTTCAATCTCAAAACAATTTGTTAAACACTTGAAGAAAAGCCCTGTTAGAGAAAAACCAGAATAAGCTGCCTGCTCCTAACTTTTATTTCCACAAAACCTCTATTTAGACTGGTTTTATCTGCTTTCAAGAGTAGTCAGCAGGGAAGTTAAAGGAAAAGCTCAGAAATTCTGAATAGTGACAGACAGAAATGGTGAAGAATACAAGGCTGCTACACTGGAGTGCAAGCTCTTTTGCACTCTTCAGTCTCACACTGGGTCCTTTTTGTTTTTAAAAGTTATTGTATCTTTCCAAGTATTTCCTTACCATCAAAGTATTACCTGAACAAGCAAGGATACTGTTAGCCCTATGCCAGGCAGAAAACATTTTTCTTCTGGCAGCAGTTTCTTGTTCTGTGTGTATATTCCCAATTCCACTACCTTCCCTCTATCTGTGTTCTTCACTGTTTAATTCTTTAATAAAATAAAATCATAAAAGCTACAAGTAAACATTTGCATTTGTGTGGGTTAAGGCACTTCCAAATTTTCGATCCACTTATTATACAGCATATTGTGTGCAAATATGAAATTTCAAATACGGATACAATAAATCTCAGATGGCTGAAAATTTTAAGGTTCACTTCTGTCACTGTGAAAGAAACTCTGTCTAATTGGAAGTGGCAAAACTGCCTTCAACCACTACTCACAGTCTCCATGCTTTACCACACAAATATTTTAGCAGGGAACAGAATGTGGATTTTGCTGTGATAAACACATTTCTCTAACCTGTAGATTGTCGTTTTCTGCCTCTTCTCTTGGGTTCGGCAACAGGAAGAGAAAGCTTTGAAGCAGAAACTGGGAATTTCCTAAGCCGTTCACCGGGGTCTGCAGTACCCACGATTTGAAACCCGAGAGAGTTGGAAGGGCTGTTTCCCAGTGTGTTACCAGCGCTCTTTCTTCCTCTTCGTCTTCTTCGAGGACTGAGTAACTCCACAAAAACATCTGCTGGTAATGAACTTTGGCTCTGACGAGTGGTCCGGCTATTAAGTCTTAAAGTGGGCTTTGTCACTGCTGAGGAGGCTGATTTTATGTTTCTCAAACCCCTTCTGGTAATTTTTGATGAAGATTCAATTGGTTGGCTCCGAGAAGCATATCTTGCCTGACGCTGGCTGTTTTGACTCGAGAATGGATTGTTGAGCTTGGCTGCTCTCATTTTTAATGGAAACTTGACCTGAGATCTTCCTTGCTTTGATGGGCTACAAAGTGAACGGTTATATTTATTTATTCCAAAATTCCATTCGTCTCTTTTCCCTCAGTTTTCTAATTCAGCATTTAAAAAACCCAGCCACTCAAGGTTGAACTGGTAAGCAGCTGGTTTGCAACCTGATACAGTCAGTCACCCATAATTACTGTTATCTTAAATACTCCTCTGGAGTCTCTTAATGAAATATTATGTGGAGTACATACCTTAAAGAAATTTTCAGAATTCTGATCACCTTTGCAGCTTATGCAATAAGAATACATTAACTGGAGCACCAGCTATCAGTTTCTTTAGATCACTTATTTCTCACAGCAAGTGTTAACTACTAGGATTTGTGAACATTCTTATCAGCCACATAAATAAAGTACAGTTGTAAAATGCTACTTGTAAGAGTTATGCTCTGATCAGGTTTTGTAACTAATACTCAAGACTCCCCTTCCTTTACAGGGAAGAGACAAGATCCCAGAGATAAATTTATTTCCCGAGGACATGCAACTCTCCAACTACCGAATCTCAACTGTCAGAGCTGCAAATAACCTTATTTTGGTCAATTCAAAAGACTGTACAAAAAAGAGAAGAAAAATACTCTGAGATGAGAAAAGTTTCCTTCAATTTTTATGTTGTTGGCATGTGCATCAAATAAATTTTTTATTGAAATTATCCCTTTGTATTATTTAGTTGATTCTATAGCATTTTTTGGTTGGCTATTTTTCAAGGAGATTTTCTGGGGTTGTTTGTTTGGGTTTTGTTTGTTTTGGTGTTGTTATGGTTTTGGGGGGCTTTTTCAGGGGGTAAGGGTGGTTTGGTTTGTTTGTTGGCCTTTTTTAAACAGCTACTGCATTAGTCCTCAAGCCTTCCCTATGTCCTGTGGCCTCCAATGGATTGTTTTCTCTAATGTTCTAATACTGTATGCATCTAGTCCTCCAAAAAAGTGGACAAAAACAACTCCCAACTTTTCTCCAGAAAACCTTTACTGCTTGAAACTCTCTCCACTTTACGTTCACACAGCAGCTGTACAGAACTGAAGATCTGATGGCCTTCTCTCACCCATACATTCAAAGCTGGAATTTTTGCCTGAAAGGCAAACCCAAGTCCAGTGGACCTAGCTTTTGTCAGTATTCAATCTTTTGGTAAGAGTCAAATTAGCAACAAGCTGCCATTTTTCTAAAAACAAACATCTTTTTCAAACTAGAGTTTCAAGATACGTGTTTATGTGAACAACTACTCCAAATAACGATCAAGGTGATATTTTAACAAGTCTGTTTACCTTATCTCTTCCTCCTCTTGCGATTCATCCTCTTCATCTTGCTCTTCTTCATAATGCTCCTCCTCACTTTGTCCCATCTCGTCATAGTTTGCCTCTTCTTCCCCTTCTAGTTGTTCAGCAGCCTCTTCATCACTTTCCACAGAAGGTCTCTGTCTGGAGGAGAGGCGTCTAGAGCGCTGTTTTGGTCGGCACTCTGGGCAAAACCAATCTCCTTCAGGAATGACCTAGAAAGAGAAGGGGAAATGGAGAGAAAAAGCATTAGCAATATGCAATTACGTTACAAGAACTGTTCAAGTTCTGTGTGAAAAGGAAAGCACTTCTTTCTCCTGAGATACCTTCAGCTTGGGCCTGATGCAGTACGTGTGATACCCTCGGTCGCAGCCATCACACAGCACCATGCTTTCTGCATCGCCTTTCTTCCGACACACTTTGCAGCGAGCGTTGAGGATGGACTTGGACCAGATGACACTTCGATCCAATGTCGACAGGTGAAGGAAGACTTGGGACAAGCTGGTAGAAGAAAGAAGTGACTCTCTCCAGCGATCCAGAACTGTTTTATAGGACCGTCCACCATCACTGGCATCTTCCATTGAAGAAGGGGATTTAAAAAAAAATGAGAAAAATGACAAACCCCCACAGAATTATCAAACTTCTTTTTCAAAGATCCAGTTTATTCTAGAATAAGAGGTAATACTCTGATTGTCAGGCAACAAGTAGCAAACTGGGATAATAATTCAACCTTTGTCTTATCTCTTCAGTACTGGAGTATTTTCTCCATAGTTTCCAAGATGCTGGAGCTTTAAGATTTTACTCTTCAATACCTATTCAGCTTAGAACTTGCACATACATAGGTCATTAATAAAGACAGTAAACTCAGATATCAAACTGAAAACCTAATTTGATTCAATTTATAAAGTATAAAACATTACTTAAGATCATGAAAGAAGGATCACATGTCCAATTTACCTTCCTTTGTATTTACATCTGGAAATCCCAAAATGTTTAAAGAAAGCACCTGAAACTTCACTGGCAAAGAACAGCTTGAAGGGTGCTTTTCACCCACACTTGCTCCAGCACAGTCGACCAGAGAGCCTTTCAGCCCTCTGCCCATGCCTCACTGCCTTCATTCCTGCCCTGCACTCTGCCTTCACAAGCATCAGCATCTCTGTGTGGCTGACCAGGTTGGATGACTGATCTGGATGAAATGTAACTGTTTCCTTAATACCATTTAAGCAATGTAACACACAGGAGGGACCTGTGGTGCACATCAAGTGTCAAACCAAGTGACACCTGAGTCCCTAATTAAGTTAGAAATAAACGGGGGAGGGAACAAGGGTGAGAAATTAAATGGTATTTTCAAATAGTTTTGGTTTGCAATCCAGGCCATGGAAGCAGCCACACACATACACACACACACTGAGTAATGAGGGGGACAGTACTGAATGGGAATGGGCAGCTGGGAACTAGAGAAGCAAATAGGCTGTTTGAGAACCTGAGAGAAAACAGAAGGTATAAATGACACCCTGCACTGTTGCTGCTGAGCAGAAAGCTGATTTCTTTATTGAAGCCAAAAATTATTTCTTGCATTTTAAAGTAAGAGGGTTTGAGGATAGGAAGAGACCATACAACAGTGCTTTTGGTTATGGAGATGTCTGTAGACTTCCCTTCTAAAAGTGACAGTCCAGCTACTACTGTGTGATCTCAGTTGATTAATGATGCACTCCAGCATATAATGCCACCCTGCCTGCTGGACTACTGACAGCGGGCACATGAATGGCCTGTGATGCACCTGTCTACCAAATGATTTATTCTCAGGAATAGGAAGAGAAAATATCTAATAACAAATAAAATGAAAGAACAAAAATGAGACTAATTGCTCTCCTGGCAAGGCCCTTATGCCTTCCCATCAACTGGCTGCCAGGATTTGTCTAATCTTGCATACATTTGCATTAGCAACAAGCAGCACAAGAGAAGTGACGGGAGAAGGCAGAGGATAAACAGGCAACACAGCTTCATAAATAAAATACAGCCACTCCTGAACTGCAAACCTGTATTTCCTAACATTTCCTATTACCTAGACCTTAGGCTTCCTGTGTTAAATTCAGTCTTGTGAAGACAGTAGACAAGGTCCTTCTAACAGTACTGCAGTATATCCCCATGTATTTTTTAAATTCAGAAAGAAAATTAAAATCACTTAAATCAGATTTGTACTGTAACTCTTAAAGACACTTTATCTTAAGCATATATATAGTCTGGCAAGCATTTCTTTGGCTAACAATGACAGCTTGAGCATTATTACATTTATTTGGAGGTTATTTTCAGCCTGGATTGGCTGACCAATATAGTTCATCACACAACACAACAAATACATTTCAACTGTGAATTTGCAGAGCAAGTAGAGATGAAAATCACTGACCACAACCTGCTTCAGCATGTCCCGCTGCTGAAACAAACAAGCCAAACAACACCCACTGTTTCAGATCCCAATTTGTAAAATAAGAATAACACTTTTTTCTTCCATCCATCATCTTTCTCTTTATATTGTTAACTCAGAGGGAGAAATGGCCTCTTTCTTTGTGTCTGAGCAGCTCTACACTGCGCAGTGGGATACCCTTCTGTCAGCTAAGTCCTCCAAGCCTTGCTACAATGCAAATGAAGTCATTTGACAGATCTATGCACTCATCTATCAATAGCTAATTGAGTTCAGGCAAGGGTTTTCCATTTTAGTTTTTCTAGAAAGGATATGCAGTTGCACAATGCTGTGAAGTTTCAGGAAAAAATGGGGACATTAAAAGAAAGGCAGGGGGGGAAACCCAGGATTATGTGAACAGGCAGATTTTGGTCCCAAAGTGAAAAAAAAATACAGTTCTTTATTTCTGGTTGCAGAAACCTTTTTCTTAGTTTTAAATATTTGAGCTGTATTTGTTTCATGTTTAAACCTTTGGCTTTAATACCTTCAATGTAAGGAACTGGCTACAAAATTAATTAAGTAAAAACCGATAATAAAGAAAACCTGATAAAATATTCAATGCTTTCTAATTCTTAGCAATACAAGTAACATTTAAAATTTACCATCTCTCTGACTAGTCTTGTCTTTCACTCTCTTCCTCCTTTTATACCCCCAGTGGTGCCTTTCATCATCTTCTGCAATACCTAACATTTAAATTCATAGAGTTATTTCAAATACCTTTTTGAAGCATGGCAGATTATTTTTAATTAATTTTTATATTCCATAAATGTGTAGTCTAAAAACATGACTTGAACAGTGAACGGTGGTTCTCAATATGTGCAGACAGTGAAGGGTAAGGGAGTACTGTGCATAGAGGAATTGCACAGCCAGTGTTTACTCTGACTCCCACTGCAAACAGAATGCCTGAACTAAGAGCTCTGAATCCTACCCTGCCTTACCTTTCTGTCCATCTCTGGTGCAAATGGCCACAGGAGCAGATACTAACCATGGGTTTCTCTCTCGGCAAACTATTTGTTTGGTCTGTGCTACCACAAGCCTCCTCACAGCTCAAAAAATGTAGCCAGGTTATGAGCACAGTTCTCAAGGACCAAGAGAATTAGTTCATCTGTCCACTTGAAAAAAATGTATTTTGTGCAGGTGTGTTCTCGAGTATTAAAATGATTAAATTAACCTCTCAGGAAGGAAGAGCCATGGTCAACCTCATCTGCTCCAATTACAAGGCACCTTCTTTGACTGTCTTCTCTGAAGAGTAAACAAAAATTCTGTATCATAAAAAAGCCCATTTCCACCTTTGCTGCCTCTGCTCATGAAACTCTGCAGGGAAGTAATGAAAGCGTAAGAAAAAAGTATGTGTATATACCTATCATATCTCAGGATACTGCTGGAAGATATCTGATGCTATTATGAGGACAATTATAAATAGGAAAGGAAACAGGTTTGGGAGTACAGGAAACAAAGATAAAATCTAAAAAGAAAGGAATTGAATAATGACAAGCAAAAAGGAACAAAAAAGTTTTGTTTTTTTTTTTTTTTTGTCATGCAAAAAGTGCATGGCACAAGTTATAAAGCAGGCAAATGGTTCCCTCCATCAGTCTCAAAGGTGCTCTCATGAATTAGAATCCAGCCTTTTGCATGGAAATCTGAAGGATGCTTAAATGACTGAAGTCCTGAACTAGTGCAGAAGGCAGACTTTTTTTGTGGATGCCTCACTGAACTCCAGGGCAACCAAATCACTTCATCATATTATAACTCAACTTTCACATCTCTGTAAAAGGAATGATGAGACCTATTACTGCACTGCAAAGCATTTTGAAATGCAAGGCAGAGTACATTTATATCAAAAAAGAAGCAAAATTCATAATAAAAACTGCCTGTATTTCTTCCTTCTCAAACATTTTTTTTCTGAGAAGCAGGACTTCAGAGTTTCCTTCAAACAACTATTCAAAAAAGAAAAGGGCTTTTTTACATCTTAACTCTGAAAATTTTGCAGGAAAACAATGTACTGCAACTGCACTCCCTCCTCTCCATGAGTCTCCTGTAACACTACCTTGGCCTGTACTGAAGGAAGAAAAACCAAATTTTCATAGTAATATATAATGAAAAGATTTCAAAAAGACAGTTCATAATGAAGAAATGCATACAATTTAAATCATGTTCCATTTGATCACCAGACAGCAGAAGATTAGTGGGCATCTAGCAGCTCTGTGAGGCTGAAGGGGCCATTTCTGGGGTTTCCAGATCTCCTTTCACATCGCTATCTTCTCTGTCAGTCTTTTCTTGCTTTGCACTTGAACATTTGGTATGCACCTCAACTCTAAACCTATCAGAATCACCAGCAAGGCTCTTGGCAGCCTGATAGAGCCTCAAACAAAAACAGAGCTGAGAGGAGCAGCTGGTCCTTTTATTGCTGTGCTGGGTCCCTTTGTCTGCTCTGCACCCTGGAGGCCACCAGTGTAAACCTGCCAGTGACTGCAGGGAATTTCAGTGTGCTGGCTTTAGGACTAGCAGCCATAAATGAAAACTAAAAATTGTTAAGTATGGCTCCATTCCTTAATAGGAACAGAGCAGAGTAAAGGGAGGGATAGAGAGGGCAAAGAAACTTTGCAGTGAAAGCCACAACTGCAATAATGACAAAGAGCATTTTCAGTGTGGTTTGAAGCAGAAGTGCAAGAGCACTCTTTTTACTGCAAGTGTTCCCCTGTACTGCTACCAAAACAGAACTCCTAGCACTTGCTTGACTTCCAATATTTTTACTTCAATGGTAACTCAATCAGCCAAAAAAGTTGGGATTATCAGATTTAGCATGAGAAACAGATATGCAAGGCATTTTGTCTGGGGGGGGTTCCCCTTACATAACTGAAACAACTATTAAAAAAATCCCTCCTGTTAGGAAAAAAAAAAAAGCAAACCAACAAATGAGTGCAGAGACACAGTAATCTATATAAGAACAGTCAAACAAAACTAAAAACTCCTCAAACTAAACCCCAGTGGTTATAAACCTAATTTCTATAATCAGAAAACTGTCGGTCACACTCTAGTGGGGTTAGGTAAAAAAATGCATCACAGCTTTGAGCACACAGCAGTCCTGAAAAACAAGTGTCCACTTTTCATTAAAGGCACTACAAACACCTCCTTGTCAAGCTAAGTAGAGAACTTTTCTATGTCTGTCTTACATATGCAATCTTGCCTTCATTCAGATTCACCTCCTGCTAAAAGCAGCCCATTACGCAACTGAAAACATGAAACATTTGGCACCAAAAAGCAAGAGGGAACCTGACACTGTCACTTAATGATTAGGGCAGCAAGCCAGACCAGAGGACACCTGGGATCCTTCCTGCTTGCTCCTCAGCAATGTAGGTTATTCTATACATTACTGTAATCTTAGAGCAGTAGCATTTTTCACAGCAGTACAGATGCATGGGCACGTTACACTAAACAAACATCAGAGATTTAAGACATGCAAAACACATCTGTTTGCTTTCCTTATACACTCCCTTTGTCACTCAGTATAAAACGCCTAAGAGAACAGGATTTCCAAGTTAAAAAAAAAAAGCCAACCCACCATCATTCCAAAGGTAAGGCAAAAACATGAATGTAAGAGTATAGCAGAGTTGAAGCCACCAAAAAGAAGAGAGAAGATTGCAAAAAGACTTTCTCTCCAGTACTTCTGGGGCATTTTTCTTCTTTTAGTCTTTCCTCTAACTCAGGATGCACAATCAATGGCCACAGCCTGCCAATAACCATGTTTTCCCCTTAGGGGAATAGTAAGCTTACAACTGTCAGCAAGGGACTGTCAGCAAAATACTCACAGACCTTCTATGGAAATGGAGGCATATAATGCACAATGTATTTACAACTTGTACGTGAAAAATAGGACAAATGCTAGAAGGCCCTGTCAATTAACTGTTGCACAGGTTGCAATCTAATCATTTAGAAGGAAATAAGCTGTATCATGCCTGGCTTGGAAAGTGCAGACATATTTGAGTTGACCAAACACTCAGCCAAGTAAAGCTTTTAAACAGCTGCGGTTTCAGCTATTCCTGAGCTCTCCCCTTTCATCTCAATCATTTGCTGCACTTCCCTCTTCTAGAGGTCATCACACAGATATCAAAAGCTTGTGGAAGGGAACCCATGCCTATGTGTCAGTCACTGGCACAAATCTAGCTCAAAGCCATCTTCAGTGGCAACTGATACCCAGACAGCAGGCTCCATGCAGGAGCAGCCAAGATGAAGAAAAAACTTCAGGTCAACTGCACCAACAGGACATTAACATCTTGTGTTAACTCCCCAAAACCTGCATTTTTGTCTTCAACTACTACAGCAGAGTCTGCCAGAGCAGAAGGATTTTATACACAGTGACTTTCAGGAGAGTATCAGCCTACAGATATCTGTACAGAGTATCAGTACACCAGGTTGTGTAGCAGTTGCTGCTCTGGAGGACCCTGGAATGTGCTGCGCTGGCAAACCAGAGGTGAGAGGTAAAGCAGCCCAGCAAGCACAGAGCACAGCTCATCCCCAGTGTGCCATCAAGACAGGAAGTCTGACCAAGACAGCCACCTTGGGAAGGAGGAACTACCTTTACACATTTCTCTGAGATCAAAGTCCACTTCTGAATTGCAAAAGCATCCTAAGGAATCCAGACCGGAGGGATCACGGGAAAACAAACTGACTTTATGCACTTTGGATCCTCTCTCTCACCTCTGGAGCCTCATCAGAGGAAGCCAAGTAAGAAATATGTGTCAAAGTCAAGCTGTAATCCTGCTTTGGTTAAAATTTTTCTTGCAACCTTTTATTTCCAAGTTTTACAGCACAAACACAAAACCAAAGAATCTTAATGTTTGCAATGTAAGTATTTCCTATACTTTACTGTAAGTATTCTGTTATTGCTGAACAAGGTGATCCAGGTAAACTAGGCCCATACTGCTTTCACTGAAACAGTATAAAAAGAAGCAAACATTTTTGCAACCTAGAACAGCACGCTATACTGGCCTCAACAGTAATTCTGAACTATAGTGTTTTCCCAGAAAGCTTGATCATTTCTGCCTAAGGGTACAATTTGTCTGCCAATGCATCAGTATAACTGTAGCACCACATAAACAGGGTCACTGAAAAAACTCTATGTTAAATAAGCATGAAGTTAAGAATTCGCTTGTTAATTAATACATTTTATATATATATATATATATATATATATATATATCAATATATATGTGGGTGTGTTAACTTTTTGTTCTTTTCCCCAAGATGTCCTTCTAAAGCATCCAGTCTTACAAAACAAGCAAGTGGGCTTGGGGTCAGGGGTCTTACTGGAGTGCTGGGGCAGATGTGTTTGGTTTGTTAGTTACAAAATCTTACACAAGACTAGAGACAGTGTTTCATTCTGAGACTCACCAAGAGGTGCTTTGAGGAACCTGCGTTCAATTCCTTGTTCTATCTGAAGCAGCGCAGATGCCAAGTAGTGGACCACATTACTGACTGCCTGAGGAGTACTTGTGCTTGTTGATGCAGCACTTGGAGCTTCGGTTTTTAACCCAATGAGTCTAGAAGAGAAATGTATTAAATTACCTTTGAAGTCTCTGAAGTTAATACAGGAGATACTTGCAAATGTATCTACAAAAGCTTCTTATTTTAACTCCATGTACTCACATGGATTACTGACATGAACAGGTACTACACAGTGTGATAAGCTATTCTAATGTTTATATTTGCTCAGCTAGCCTAGTTGATCTAGACAATTCATCTTTAGGTAACACTTATATCAATTGCAAGAAATGTGGATGACAAATTTCAAAACAATTAAGATTTCCAGAAAATCTGATGTGACATCCATCAGCTAGTTTATGACAGATTTCTGTGAAGAATGTAGTCCCAACAAGTCTTCAGTGAAAACACTTCCAGTGGCAAAGTGTAGCCTTTTATAACACATCCACCTGCAGAAGTTCAACTACACAGATCCCTACAATTCAAAAGATTTCTGAAAAGGAAAAATAAAAAAAATAAAAACAAAGTAATTTTTAAATGTAAATCAAGAATTGTTAACTTGTTATGTCCTCATACGTGGAGGATCTTTATAAAATACTACCTTTTTACGTAAGGGTGGTTAGAAAACATCCCAAACAATAAAAAAAAACAACCTAAAAAACCCCTGAAACCAACCATACAAACCCCACAAACAAACAAGCAGACCACCAAAGAGGTAGTTTTCCAGTAAAACAGGACCAAAAGACTAAGTAATCATTTCAAAATGTTGCTAATCTTTCTCAACCACAAACATTAAGTAATGTGTAGGAAAGCAGCTCACACTACTGAAAATAAAATTCCATTTCTACTTGGGGTTTATAAAAAATTAACTTAATTAAAACTGTCTGGATTCTGCCTTATTCTCGTGAATAAGCAATGCTTTTGGTTGTCCCTGTTCTTTTTTCACACTTAAAAGCTGTTCATTATATTTTGCAGTCACACACATTTTGAGAGCCTGAAAGCAAACAGAAAGAAAGCTGCGGAGTTATTTACATTTCACTAGTCAAACTCCAAGGTCTTAATGAGATGTCACTTGCTCTGAGGTGGATAAAAAGCCCCACATCAAAAGCAATCTGTCACATGATTCACATGATTTCAGAATCCCATACTCTGATTTAATATGCAAGACTTTAGAGTAGACTTTATTCAGAAACTCCGATGGAGTCAGTATCAAATAGAAAAAAATAAAGCTACAAAGTTCTGCAGTTGAATTGAGAGCTGGCAATTGGAACAAGTACCCAAAGTTAAGTGGAAACAGATAAAAAATTTCAGCTTCTTAGTTAAAACAGTGTAATACTTCTATATTGTATTTTTCAGGAACCAAATGTCTGTAAATTGTGTAATTAATATAAAGGATGACCCCATCCATTTTGCATGGAACTAGAGATTTCTGATTCAAAGGACAGTCTTAGAGAAAAATTCTAATTCACAGAGATGAATGAGAACTGAAATAAAATGAGAAAAAAACCTGAAGAACTTCAAATTCCTAACACTCAACACAGCATTCGTTAGTCCACTCAGAAATACAGCTTTTATACGTCTAACAGCCGAAATATCACAAAATATGTAAGGCAAACAGTATGTTAGTACAATGACTGTCTCAAATTAATCTTTTTTCCTGAAGTATTTCAATATTCACATCCTATCAAGAGATACAATTTCATATGCATTAACTATATTAAGGTACACCTTTATTTCTGACAAGTATGCAACTTTGGAGAATTAAGAATTTAGAAATCTTCACCATTTCTGTGATTTCTGAAGTTTGATTTACAACAAGAACTGCTATCAGAGAGCCACATTTGTCTCAAATGTTTAAAAACCAAATACCACAAAACACTTTACAGCTACAACACTGTAGGATTTGAGGTTTCCTTCCTTTTACTATGTAGCAGCTTGCTCCACAGAAGTATTATCATTCCTGAAGTTGTAAGATCACATCTCCATTTTGCTGCTGTGCCTAAAGTTAATCCAGACCATGGCCTGTTGCCCTGGGGTTCTTACCACGACTCACAAGGTAAGTGAACAGGCCAGTTGAACCAGAGATTTGCTACTATTACCATTTCTCCTTTTCAACACTCCTACTCTTTTAAGAAATTGAAGTGTTTTGATTTTGTTATTTTGTTTGGTGGCTTTTGATTTTGTGTCTTGTTGGAGGTTTTTTTGTTTGTGTGAGGTTTTTCTGGTTTGGAGATTTTTTTGCAGGGAGGTTCTTCTGGAAAACATATCATCAACTGCCAGTGTAATTTTTCCCTGCATTTAAAATTACTTCAAAATTAAACCACGTGTTCCTTCTTTGATAAATAATGTTTAATTTGAGCAGTGTAATATCCGAATACTGAAAAATGTAAAAATTGATGCCTTGGTCTTATATGGTAATAGAACAGCATCATTTATAGACTATAACTCAAAGTAAAATCCTGCATTTTTAGATTTACAGTCTTAAATCACCATGTGGAAGAATTTGAGGGTAAAAATAATTTGAAGGACAAAAAGTCCCCAGCCAAATGAAGTCAGAGCATTGCTATAAAACTCAGAGAGAAGAACCATTATTTAAACTATAGCTCTTACCTGTCTTTCACAATAAACTTATCATGATCATCAGTTTCCATTTCTTCAGATTCTTCATTCACAGTTTTAATAATGCCATTTTCTTTGTTTTCATCATTCAGAAACTCATATCGCCCATGTTCTAGGGCTGCTCTCCAAGCCTGTCTGTCTGTAACCTGAAGCAAGCATACAAATTTGAGGTTTCTAAAGAATCAAAGGACACAAGCTTTTAGTACTCATTACTATCTACATTTAATTTAATTATGCTTTTAGTAAAACCATTGCATGCAAGAGTTCTCATTTAAGTTACAGACTTGATGGCACCACTATGTTCCTACATTCTAGCATTTACAAATACCTTAATAGCCCCCAATGTTCCTTGGTAGATCCTGTCTTCAATGTCCAAAAGAAAGTCCCTAAGTCTCAGTTCAAGTTGCTTCTCTGCAGATGGGTGAGATCCATCGTGGACATTCTGCATCCTTCCCCGTCCTACAGGAGGTCTGACATCACTTTGAGGTTTTTCTGCAAGAACAGCAAGTAATTTGGTGTTAGTAGATCTTGTTCCTTTAAAGCAGCTGTTGGCAGAGGGAACAACAGTACAAGATAGAACAAGCTGAATACGTGGATTCAAAATTCCCACTTGTAACTAGGTGCCAACACCAACATCTGTGCCAACTAAGGAATCTGATTCAACCAAGCGGGGTAATGATGGCCAATAGGTGGCCAATAGATGACTGGCTTCCACTCATAACAACTCATGAGAGAAAGCCTTACTAATTTAAAAGTAGTTCTTTTGTCTTAAAATTCTTTCGAAAGTAGTAGATAAGTAACACCAACCTTGCTCTAAGAGGAGGAAAAAAAAGAGAATAAAGTCACATTTCTATTATTTGATTGCTCTTACTATACAAGAGAACTCTTCAACTGTCTTTCCTGCATGTATCTTTATCATAGAAACACTTAAAATAAGCATGTGCAACTGAAAATCATAAAACCTAACAGAACAAGACAAGATAAAATCTCTTTTAAAAACCTAACCTTAGAACGAAACAAAAAGATAAGATGATACAGGCACAGACAAGACTGACTGTGTCCTCTAATTAAAGGCAGGGAAAAAAGGAGCAAGACAACATGCTAATTTATGAAAACAAGGTGAGAGCTGCTGCTGATGGGCTTTCAAGTAAAAACCTACTCCCAAGAGAACTCAAAATTCATGCAAAAACTCAAAAGCCACAGGAAAGAGCTGAAAGTCTGCCCAAATCCTAAGTTAGTCTTGCAAGTCTGCATAGGTGGTGAACATTTTTGTTCACAGGATTTACCTTAAAACCTTTGAGTGCGGTGATAAGAAGGTACATGCAACAATTTAAGAGGTATTTAATAAAAAATACAAATAAAGCTGCTGCTAAGAAAGCATGGCATGAATTTCTAAGGTGCTCTCAATTGCTAAACAATTCCCTGTACTGAAAGTAATCATGCAAATACTCTCAAAATGTAGAGTAGCAACTCTAATGCATGGACGTGGGAAAAGTCCTTTTTAGTTTAAAAGCAAAGAAGAAATGCGTTATTTTTTTCTTGAGCAGAACTAAAAAAAAACAGAACTAGAAAAGCAGCAACTGCTTTTCAAGAATTTGACAAGGAGAATTTAGTGGATACTGGAATAAAATCAAGTAATAGCCCAGATCAATTTTATTTCCATGCTCTTTTGAGAAGGAACTGGGACAGGCAGAAGCGCAGCCTACACTGCAGGAGAATCACTCTTGCCCAACAAGTCATTTGAGTGAAGGCAATAGGGCAGCATCTGGAGTCCACAGCAGAAAAGCTCCCAACCCAGTACATCTACACATGGCTGTTTATCCCTGCTTATCACAGTGGTGTGGCACCATTGGTAATGGACCACTGCATTTGAATTTTCTTGATCTCTAATAAACTGAAGTTCAAAGCTGTCTTTCTGTTTTTTTTAATGAAAATCCATGTTATTCTACAGTTCTAACATTAAAAGAGAAGAAAAATCTGTGACTGTGGACATCAAGTTGCTTTAGAGCAGAAAGCAACACACAAAATACGGATAAAGGTGCAGCGATTAAGAAAATAAGGAACCATACAAACAAACTCAAACATATCAGAAGATGACGGAGACTTTTTGCACAAAAAAGAACCCAATATAGAAAAAAGGCCTCAAAATAAAGTTTAATCACTATGCAAAAACTCTGTCCTGTGCTAGTTTCCACCAAAAGAGATGGTAGATCAGTTATAAATTTAGCAGTATCTGATGTGCTCACAGCGTGTCCTAGCCTACGCACTCCAGGAAAACAGAATTTGTGTCTGCTGTGAATAATATTCCCTTGCCCCAATACAGATAATCCCAAATCCTCAAGGTAATTTATAATAATTAAAACAAAATGCAATTTCTTAAACGTTACCCTAGGGAGTCTCACTTTGGTAACACTGTCTACCCACCAACACGTTATAAGCAAGCCAGCTGTAAGCCCTGTATGTGCAGAATTTTATCAGTGACTGGAGCCAATGCCTTGCCAATAAATGGCAAAATACTTGGCTAGGAGAAAAAGGAAATAGCTCTAAATCCTAGGTCTAGGATGGTGTTCAGTACACTTCTATGTTTAAAAACCTATAAAAACATCTGCTATCCTGCTGCTTCCTTCTGCACTGAGTGTCTGCCAAAGGAAGAAAAGGGAAACAAAACCCAGAAAAGAATAATATCACAAAATGCCACTGCACTGATGTTAATCCATGTAACAAACAACCCAGCTATATGGCTTTTTAGCATGTATTAACTTTTATTCCTCAGTTAATCTTTTTCCAAAGCTAAAATTACTTCCTAAAGTTGTCTATTTAAAAGCCAATGCCGGTTTACTAAGCAGTAAGATCACAGAAAAATTACTTCTTTTTTTTAGCATGAAACACCAGAAAATACCACAAAGTTCTGTCAAGCAGGAAGAAAAAAAAAAGGAAGGCAGGGAAAAAACCAAACTTGTTTTCCATTGAGTGAAAAAAAGCTTAAGAATTCTTAGATTTAGAAATTACAGTTAAATTAGAACTAGAGATTTCTATAATATTATATAGAAGTTTTATCCATAGAATCAAATTAAGACCAAGAACCTTTTATTTACCTGGAATATGGAATTTCTCCACAGGAAAACTGCTTAGTTGTTCATATATTCTACTTTTCTCTTGTAAAAGAGTTTCTTTTAAGGCACTCTCCCTATGTCCTCGGGAATTGAGAGCCTCTAGGAGTTGGTCCAGTTGTTCCCGAGAACTGTAAAAGCACCAACGGTTTGGTTTGTATACTGGCCTTGGCACCTCTACGACAACACTGGTATGTGAATCTTGGTCAATATTGGAGGTAGATTCAGAGGATTTCAAAGACTCTCCAGTTTTACTGAATACCTGAGGTTCACTTGTGCAAGACTGTCCACTATTCTGAAAGGAAGAGGTTCGAGGCAACAACATGTCTTCTGTGAGACCAGAATAGTCCTCCTCTACGAACAATCCAGGAACAGAAGGGAAAATCCAGTAGCGTCGGTACAGGCGGTCACGACCTAACGGGGTGATATTTGTGCAGGCTGTTGCATTCTGAATCTTTTCTAACAGTTCCTTCTCTTTCTTTTGTTGTTCCTGTTTTAAAGCTTCTTCATCTTCAGCAGTAAGAGATTCACTCTTTTCACAAGTGGTCTCTTCTTGTCTTGTAAGTTCTTTAAATCCATTTTGCCCTCTCCTTCCTAAAGTTAAAAGAAGTATGATAGCAATTAATTTACAAATTTTTAAACCAAAAACTCAAGTAAATGGCAGGTTTTAGTTCTGTCCCTTTTTGGTTATCCAAACTTACACTGTCAAAGACCATCAGCTCAGTCAAGAGACAATACTGGTTTTATTAAAGAAAAACTCAAGTGATTAACCCCCATTCCCTTGAAGAACAGGTAACCACTTTAAATACACCTTTGCTTTGCAGAAACTAGACTAAGTCTCATTTACTGACACTGTCATCTCCAATATCATACTAAACCAAAATTTTAAGAATGCAAAAATGTATAATAGAAACATCTTATAAGGATAAGTAAAATTCTAGCAATTTCACTACTGAATACAAACTATGATCCAGACTTTATTTATCATACTCAAAATGATGATCTTAAATGGCCAAAGGTCTCAAGAAAGACCAGAATCCCTACATAGCAGCTTTTATGGCAAACTCAGTTACCTTACATTCAAAAACTAAAGTGATCAAGTATTTATTATTATTTTCCCCCCTCAATTTGTACCAGCTGAAAACATTTCAGTTCACATCTTTAGTTTACACCAAAGTATTAAGTCCTGGTAGTCATCTAGACCAATATCTCTCACAATTTATGCATGCAACCTGAAAGGTGCAGTCAACACTCAAGTTCTACATGTTTCCAGGGTGACCTTCAGTTCCCTAGCTGCATGAATGAAATAATAACACTTGTTTGTCATCCAGTCACAATGTTTCAAACATGGGTATTTGAGAAACCTGAAATTCTGTTAAAGATCTCATTGCTTTTTCATGGCAAACCTCTAACAAACATGTAAATCTGTATTTCTGAATGACTAAGAATTTCCATCCCAGGTACTGTTAGGAACTGTAAAAGTTTGCAACGTAGGTCCACAATCATCCAGGACTTTCACTGACACAGACACCAGCATGAAGCCTTCCCAACAGAAAGACACAGATGAACTAGCAGCCCAAAGCCATCAACGATTCTTCCTCCTGTGGTGACACCTATGTTTAGTTAGGAACAGCAGGCAGCACCATTTACTGCACTGCAGTTCCTACTAGCACGCTGCTGTGGAAATTAAATCTAGGCATAAGTCTGGATTTATTCTTGTTTAGGAGGCATGCTGGTTCATTAACAAAGGAAAACTACACCCAAATGCTTGATCTAACGTTTTCTTTTGAAATACCAGTTGGTTTTGCACTTCACTAAAAAAAAATAATTTTAAAAATATCAAACCCACACCATGTCCTATTAGATGAAACTCCTACAACTCTCGCTATGAGGGCAAGTACTTGTAATGGCAACACCATAACATTTTTTAGGCAAAAGAGGAATCCACACAGCATGTATGGAAGACAAGAAGAAACAGAAGTATGGAAGAACATACAGCTGACCATAAGAACTACACTACGCTGGCTCAATGTACTTAACAGCCCATTATGATAATATTCTAGTGTGGGTTTGTTTCCTTAAAAGAAAATTACAGCAAAGATTGATGCTTTTACTATAAAACACAAGAGCTTGCCAAGTGCATGCATGCAGGTGCACAGGTACACAAACAAATTCATTATAGCATTACCTCTCCGTCGTTTTTTGTTTGGTCCCAGCTCTTCTTCATCCTCTGTGACTGTGTCCACGTCTTGCTCTTTACGTTCCATCTCTTTGCTCTCTGTACTAGTATCAAGCTCTTCCCGTTCCTCCTCCCTGACACAGCAAAATAAACAAACTGTGACTAGCCAATCATAAAAAATACACAATAAAATATGGCATCTTTGATACAAAGAGTACTTTTATCTCCCAAGTACTTAACTAGTAAAATACTTATAATGATCTTAAAAAACAAACTGTAAATCACAAAGTATATTAAAACCCAAAAAAACCCCACTGAATATAGAACTTGACATTTACAGTTAAGGACTAAAACAGGCTCTTTGGTACCCACACTTTAATTTGAAGAGTATTATTATTATTATTATTATAAGATCATTTTTGGAGACATATTAGAGTAGTTCTATTGCTGTAATTTTTTTCATGTCTAAGAAAAGTTTCCTTCCCAAAATCTATGTACCATTCTGTAAAATGCTTGTTACATAGTTTTGCCTCATCTAGCAAATATAATTGATACCCTACAGAAAAATAGGCAGTTATTACAAGGTAACTTTTTTACCAATTCTACACCACTACGAAGAAAAATAAAATCAACATTAAGGACAATATACTTAAAATGTATATGATCTAGTCAATGAAACTACACATGTGAGGCCTGGCCACAAAGCTGAAAAGTGCTCTATGTCATACATCACAACAATACTACGTATCATACCCAACAGATATTTCTACAGCAGGAATTCTTTGCTCCTCTTCTTTCAGCTTTTCTTGTTTCTCTTTCATTTTTAACTCTTGTTCTTTTAACCTTTCTTCTCTTTTCTTACGTATCCTAATAGTAAGAAGGATACAAAAAACCAGTTGTAATTAATCTACTATCTGGTCTGTCCACCATATAGTTTTCTTTTATACTAAAACATCATTTATAAATAGCAGCAACATGGGAAAACACATCATTTAGCACAACTAAGTTTCACTCCTGTCTACTGTCCTAGGAAACCAGCATTGGACAGAAACATTACTACTGTTTCTCACATGCCTTCTACAACTGAGAGATTCATCTCATTTGTAGCACCAACATTTAGTTTTCCATATCCTAGTTCTACCTTGCTGCTGCTGCCTCTCGTTCTTTGCGGTGCTGCTCTGCCTTTAATTCCCGGAACTCCTGTTTTGCTTGTCGTAGCACATCAACAGAGTCCTCAATGAAATCTCGAGTGGAGACGAGAGTCAGAAGTTTGCCACAGAGAGCATGAAGGATCTTCATCTTTTCTCCTAATAAAATTCAGACCAATGTTTATGTTTCACTGTGCAACTGATAATAAGCCTAACTCTTACAGACTCCAAACTGGATTTGTTCTCACTTAAGAACAAGTAAACAAACATTTCTAGTGCACTAGGTGCACTCGCAGAGACATTTCCTGAAAGCGTATCTGCTTTGCTCAGAGACACAAGCCTTTATTTTTAATTTATTAACTTTTACCACCAAAATTAGTAAAATGCAGTATTACCTTCAAAGCAGAGATAAAGGAAGAGTTGAAAGAATTTTTTCTCAATTTCCAAATAATGAACACAAGACCCAAATGCAAACAGGGGAAAAAAAGCAGGGGCTGAATCAAACACGCCAATGCTTCTTCCAGAGAGATCCCCTTACTCAAGTAACACTAACATTTTTAAATGGGATGAAAGAAAAGCTACTCAGAAGTAATGAGACTGCCTAGCTCTGCAATCTCTGATGTGGTGGGATGTGCTTGTGGGGACTGAAGCACAGGGGGTGAGTGCTGGTCTACATATGACCCCCAGAGATCCTTTCCAAACTCAATTATTCTATGATACAATAAATTTTTACCATTATTGGTCTAAAGCAGTAGCAAAATTTATCACTTATTGAGCAATCTAATAATTCCTAACACATGTTGTCTTTTATTACCTGGCAACAAATCATACACTGAGGTACTTGAAAGTTTCTTCAAGAGACCAGGATTACTTAATCTCAGCTCCATGCAAGCATCATCAGTAGTATCAAACCCTCCTCGTTTCTGGTAACGGTATTTTGCATTGGCTGATGTTATATCAGCACCTGATGCTAGAATGTGAAGTCTGAGAATCTCAGAAAGAGTGCAGCTATCAAGATCCAAGTTTTTCAAATTGCAGCCTACAGTTGAGAAGAATGAACAGTTATTTTATACAGATATTTAAATGCACATAAATATAAAAACAGTTCTTTAAAATACAGAGCAAAATAATAACAGTAACAAAACAAGAAGTGAAACCCACACATACCCTGATGTAACTGGGGCCATGCAGCTGCCAAAGTTGCAACTGCAGACAGTGCAGATTTTGTGGGGTCTGCATCTTCATCCAAAGCCTCTGTTAAATCTTTAAGGAAATAAACACTTTATTCTAGTGCAAATTAAAACTTGTACTGTGGAGGGGAGGAAAGGAAGCTGCGTTTTGAGAATTGCAGACAAAGCGAAAAGAGGGATGATATTTACAGATGCATCAATGTATTCAAAATTCAGGTCAACATCCAAACAAAAATTTACAGATCTTGAAATGCAACTAAAAAAATCCAACTAAAAGCTAAGGACATGCACCACATGCTATATATAGGGAGAATACCATCTAAGCTGTTAAAGCAACCGCAACACGCAGAACATGCACAATGGCAACATAAAAGGGAACAACAACAAATCCAGGTACACACTTGAAAGTGCAGACAAGTAGCAATGCAAGAACACCTCTATTTCCTTTCCTCAAACAAACTGTTTTTCTTATCATAATTTTGTTTTTAGGAAGCACAACTCAAACCAATAATGTATTTTGATACTGGCTACCACCATTCACTTTATACTTTCTATCTGTAACTCCGATACAGCCTGTTCTGCACAAACACAATTACTAAGACATTACAAATAAATCATATTTCACCAATTCAAGCACCTGCACTTAATGACCATCATACATAGGCAAACTGGCCAGGAAAGCAGGGAAGTGAAAGGGAGAAACAGCAAGTTCCTGTTTCTTAAACAAAGGTTTCCTCAGCACTTACAGGTATTTCTCCAGAGGGTTGGCAGAGTATTTTCAGCAGTGTATGCTGTTTCAACAATTTCACTTTATTCAAATCCAAATTTTTAAGCAGTTAAAAGTCACCAAGTCAAAATAAAACCACAAATACAAACTAAAGAAACAACACATAAATGCAAATCCACAACAGTTCTCTAGGATGGTTTATGTTGTTTGAAAACTGTCACCCAGGCACAGCAAAATGAATCTCTGCACCTCCCCTTTCACTTTAACTATATAACACACTCTGAGAAAGAACTGTATACCCCAAAACCACATATCTGTGGTGTTCCCTGTTGCAGAAACACTGCCTGTACAGAATTTAACTGAGCAAACATGCTGACTACTGCTAGTTTGGTTAGCCAGAATTATAAAGGCAAGACTAGGTCATTCTTTTACGGGAAAGAAGATGTCTAAACAAGAGTGACAAGAAATGAAAGTTCTGAGGCAAGTAAAACACAATAAATGAAGTGCCTTACCCACAACTCAGCTAAACTAGAAACAAAATGGCAGACTATTGCAATTGTCAGCCCCATTATGTCAAATTATGTTTTTTTCTGATCAGCCATACGAATAATATAGACTCGAATCAACTATTCCATTATTACCTGATAATCCTTGTTTGTATTGCCAAGGCAATACTCTTCAGTTGTTAAAATACAGTTTAACAGCTAAATTCAACAGAAATTAAAATACAGTCTAAATTTATTAACATCGTCTCAAATCTCTATTCAATTAAAAAGAGCAGCCACTGATATTGAAGACAGTGCCCATGGTTTACATAAAGATAATTTTAGACTGGACATCAATCTTAAGCATGAAAAGAAACTATCTTCAAGGGAGGAATTTAAGGAACTTTTGTTTAACTCACACACCTGGCTTGGAGGGGCACCATGGAGTTCACTTGACCTCAAAGAGGGAGTGTTCTTACATACCTACCTCTAATGAAATAAAGGCTAATAGAATGGGCCAAAGCTTCTCCTTTAGTCAGCAAATTTGGCAGTCCATAAACACAGGACCACAAATTTGTAACAAAGCCTGAACTTTGTTCTGATCAGTATACACTTCCTTCTGGTTAGCATACACTGAATGCCTCTAAAAACGGGGACAACATCAGCTTTAGAGCAAAGACCAAAGTCAGAGTGACTGTGAGAGTCTTTAGTGAAAGAACACGCATGGTAGTATCCAGGAGCTGTGGATGCATAACTTCAAGCCTTGAAGGATAATGAATATTTCAATTCTCCATTACAGTTGTGCTGGGGAGTTGTAGTTTTTAATCTAGTTAGATACAGATTTTTTTATAAATACAGATATCTTTGAGAAGACTTAGGAAAATGACTGGTTTCCTGACCCTCAGGAGAAACATGTAACAGTGCTGGAGGAAGAGGAGGAAGGTAAAGATGCTTCCTGCACCTCCAAAACACAAGCAATGCTGTTAAAAGCTTATTATGCTTTGCTGGATACAATCATAGTAACAATGAGCTTCCTTTTTCTCTATTCCCCCCAGACCCTGTGGTCCATGCCCAATTTAAGGCTTTAATTTCAGATAAAAGAGAAAAACCAAGCCCATTTACATACAATATCCATGCATAATAAGACAAGGTTAAACAAAAGAGTGCCATAAATCATGCAGCTTAAAGTTAATTCCAGTGCAACTTCAGCTTTTCAGCAGTAAAATTAAAGATCTGACCTTTGGTCTCAGCATCAGCTATTTGCTCTTTGGCCACTTCCTCTTCCTCTTCGGCCATTGCCTGAAAGATGGCAGTCAGGAAGAAAAACAGCAATTCACATAGTGGGCCTTCAGTGTCATTTCCTACAAGAGCTTCCTCTAAAACCTCTGTGAATAAAGTTTAAGAAGCGTCACTTTTGCCGCAAAGTTGGAAAAAAAATTATGTACTGAAGAATGAAAACATTTTCTTTTCCTTCAGGTATGATAATTAAATTACGTTTCCAGAATTTACTGCATATATTCCTAGAGTGATGGTGCCAGAAAAAGTGCTGACCAAACATTGTTTTCTTAATACAGAACTACAAGAAAAAAGTACAAGTAGAACTTTTGATAAGCAGAATAACAACTTGTACACCAAAACTAATTTGGATTTTACAAGTCACTTGGAGTTGACTGTGAACTGAAAACTGGATTATTATGCATGTGTTAGCACTGACAGATTAGAGCCACACGGAAAATTCTGTAGCAGTGGTACTTGTGCGCACTTAAGATGTTTGGTTGCTTGGTAGAAGGGAAACCACCAAAGTGGGGCACCTTGCCACGTAAGCCACAACTTGCCTAAAGTCACTCCTTCAGGAAATTCATCTTGAAGATCAAAAAGTTCCCCAAAAGCATGTAAAAACTCCAAAACCATCAGAGCATCACCAAAGATCTCAGGAGGAAGTCTCGTCTTCACTGGCACTGGAATGGGAAGTTCCTGCAAACCAAATGGGACCACTTAATACAGTATTTGGTTTGTGCAAAGTTCACAAGTCATTAAAACCAAACAGACTATTATTCTAAGGAATGTATTAGTTGAGTTTCTCTGCATTTTACTAAAATGAGTCCCACAGTTATCATGGTAACACTGGTGATAGTACTAACTTTGGAAACCAAAGAGCATGCAACTTGAACGCAAAATTTTTGAGAAAGAAGTTTACTCATGTCCATGAAGTTTGTATCTTTATTAAATGAAGTTAATCACACTACAAGTTAAAAACATTGGCTGTCAAGCTTTTTCTTTTATACCTGTATTATTTTATATTCACAAGAGTTTTGAATTTCAGTTTCCTGAACTGTCTGAACAAGCAAAAAATAAAAACACTCTCAAAAGTTACTCATGATTGCTTGCGAAGACAAGCAAACCAAAACCCTAATATGTTCACATAAAATGCACCCTACTAATACTAGGATATGCAAGATCATGTCTAACAACTGTGTGTTCTGGCACTGGGTTTTTTGCATTTGTAAGGCATTTATGGTAGCTGAAGACATTAAAGGGAGCCAATGTAACCATATAACAAGACCACTTAACAGAGACACCACCTCCAAACCACAGATACAGCACCTAACATCAAGTTTGATTTTTAAATGACTATCTATCTTCAAGTGATCCTTCAAGATTTGTTTTAATTTACTGTTTCTTAGCACATATAGTTGAATAATATTCAGAATGATGTCTATTTTCCACAAATGTGGTAGTTCACAAATATTAAAAAGAAGAAAGCTGAATACTATGCTTCAAAAGAACACAGTAAGATATTTCATAAATTTCCAGAGATGGGAATCTTTTCATAAGTCCCCACCTAAACTCATCTTTATTTATATTCTTGTCAATTCACACAATCACAAAATAACAGGTTATTTTAAGTTGCAAGGGAACCACAAGGACCTTCAATTCCAACTCCTGGCCCTGCACAGAACCATCCAGGTGAACCACCCTGTGCCTGAGAGCATTGTCCAAAAGGTTCTTGAACTCCATCAGACTTGGTGCTTTGACCACTTCCCTTGGAAGCCTGTTCCAGTGCCCAACCACCCTCCGGGTGAAGAAACTTTTTCTAATATCCAACGTAACCCTCCCCTGGCACAGCTTCAGGCCATTTCCTTGGGTCCTGTCACTGTCACCACAGAGAAGATATCAGTGCCTGCCCCTCCTCTTCCTCTCACAAGGATGCTGTAGACTGTGATGAGGGGTCCCCTCAGTCTCCTCCAGGCTGAACAGACCAAGTGATCTCAGCCACTCCTCATACGGCTTCTCCTCCAGGCCCTTCACCATCCTTTTTTCCCTCCTTTGGACACTCTCTAATAGCTTAATAATGTCTTTGTTATATGCAGTGACCAAAAACTCACACAGTACTCCAGGGGAAGCTGCACCAAGCACAGAGTGGGGTAAGTAGAGCAGCAGAGTCTCAGTGTAGTGATGACACTCCTTTTCCACCCCTCCTTTTTTCTTTCCAGTAGAAATACAGCAGCACTGTATTCACAGCTTGCTCTCCTCTCAGCAATGGCCTTTCCCCCTTTCTTCAGCTTTTTTCCCCTTTCTATATAGCTAGGAGTTTTCACTCCCATCTTCAATGGCCATACAGCTCTCCTTGCAAACATGTTCAGCTCTCACATTCCTCCCAGTCAGTGCTTTCACTTGAATTCATTTAACACTCTCCTTTATTTCCACTTGCTCTCTTTGCACTTGTTACAATTCCCTGTGTACCTCACACTCTCATCCTTGTGTTTCTGACTATTTGCCTCCTTTTGCTATCCCCTGCCAAAATGAATCCCAGTAAAGTGTACATAAATGTATAACACTAGAAAATCTTCTGTTTTGTACAGCCACACTATACTCTTGTGTGAAACCTAAGTTCTTTGAGAAACAAATTCTTGTTACTTTCTACAGGTTTCCACTATCACTATGAAAGATGCTCATTAAACGTGATATATATATAGTATATTGCTACAGTTTAAAATAAAGAACGCCTCAGGAAGTAACAAACCAATGTCCTTTCAAACTTTTGCAGCCAAAAGTCTAGTTTTTTCATTACCCAAATCTTTTACATAACTCACATTTTTGTACGTGAGCTCATTTTGTATACTTCACAGAAAAATCAGGTATACTCGATACCCCTCACTCAGTGATGTCAGAACATTGAACATACTCCACTGTAGACTGAGCACAGCCTATAAAGCTTTTCTGGAGGTTGAAAATGCAGATGCAGATGATCTCATTAGCACTGCCACTGGGAAATATGTATTACACACTGCAGGCGACTCACAGCCTCTAGCATTCCAATCAGATCTAGATTTGTCCCTGCATTAGGGAATCAAATCCATCTGGGGACCCTGCAAACTACAATCTTCAGCTATTCCAAATTCAATCATACCTTAAGGTCATCACACTCCATATCTTCTCTAGGCTTACTCCACTGTTTCAGGTATTCCACATATTTTCTTTTTTCCTCACGTAGCTTCTCTCTTTCCTGAAAGAACAGTCACAATTGCATATAAATATTGTTACATGGCCTTACTGCAATTTCTAAAACTGCACCATTTACTACTCAATCTTACTGAAAAGTAAATCATCACATTTAATTAGAATGAAGTCATCTATTCATGTTATAGTATAACATGATACTGGCAAAAATATTTAAATGAGGTGACACGTTGCTGGATTAGTTGTTGCTTTTTTTGAGGGGGGGTTTGGGGTTTTGTTTTCTTTTTAATGGCAGTGGCTAAAGAAAAAAAAATATCAAAAATTAGACAGCATTTATGAACTTTGCCTCAAAAAAGACCATCTACAACATCCATTCAACCACAATGATTGTGGCTGTGGTAAAATATAGTGGAATCTATAATTCCTTCATATTCAACTTTCATTTAGACAAAAAAGTTATTTAGCAATTTACATCCAAAAAGAATCCACACAGAAACCCACAACCATTAGATATGCTGTCAATCTGATGCAGAACAGATTCTTCAAAGAGAAGAAAACCATTAAATCAAATGGTTTTATGCATTATTGGCAAAAAAAACCCAAACCAAACCCTAAACCCACCATATAACTTCAGAACTAAGTTCAAATTCAAAATGAACTTTTGGTAAACTAAAACTATAGAGAATGTTAACCAGAAATACAATCCATCATCAAATCTTGTAACTGCCTCTTTTTCTAAAGTGCATTTCAAGAAACTGAAAATTATTAATGGAAAATAACTTCAAACAGAGACTAAGAAACAAAAAGCCATTGTACTGTTCCATTATACTAGAAAGCCATTATTCTGCTCCTATATGAAACACATATACTTCAAAAGCATTACTTTTTCCTTTTCTATTTTGAGTCTCTCTTTCTCTTCTTTCTTTTTCATCCTTTCTTCTTCCACAATTTTCTTTAATTCTTCTCTCTTCTTTTCCTTATCTTCTTTCTCCTTTTTCCTAGCTTCCATAGCATTTGCCTTCTCTTGTTTCAATTTAGCTTTTTCAAAAGCTATAAAGGAAAACGACAAACCTGAGTTATTTTTTCTTTTGTAAAATGTTAGTTTTAACCAATAAATAGACTGTATTATGGTTATGAAAACTGAATTGTTTCCACATCAACCAGAAATTCAAACACTTGGAAGTTCTTTACAGAATCAGAGTTTCAAGCCTATGTATTAGACATGTTTTACGAGGTTGTCAACAGGTAATAAAGTTAAATATATCTGGTTTTATGAGTATACAGAAGGTTATTACTTGTTTATTGGTTTCTATCAATTGACATATAAAGACGAGAACTGATTCTAACATATAATTACAGCAACATATTTAGTAATGACTGGTTAATAAAAGCGTGTCACAACCAGGCGTGGCACACAACTATGAAATATCTGTGACAGTAAAAACCTTTAAGTAAGTGATCTTTAAATATTTAGTTCTTACTGAATTACTGAAGTCAATACATTTGAAACCTATGTAGTATTTCAGTGTGTTTTGCTCGAATTTTACTTCAGTTACACATTTTAAGCTGAACTTGAAATGATACTGCCTGAAGAGATGCAGATTTCTTCGCAGTCATGTGTAGAAGAACAACAGGATACAAATTTCCACTTTCTGTGGGCAGACAGTGCCCATCAGCCCACACACAGGCTAACAAATAAACGGGGAGTCTTACTGTTTTAACTGAATAAACAGGAAAGCTAGAATCATATGGGAATGGAATGAAATGAAAAAAGATCCTCCTTCTTACCAAGTGGATAGTACTAACAAGAAAAACTTCTATTACATTTTCCTATAACACTCTGAAAATGGCCTAGGTTCCTTCTACAGATAGCTAGTGCACATAGCAGCAATATATGCATTTGGCTAACAGATGCAGTGAAGCTGATCCTCGGGGTCTTCAACACACTGAGAAGGTTAATTCTTCAAGGTATTTGGTATTTTGCTACCTTTTCACAATGTGAAAATGTGTCTTAACTACCCTTTTAGAAGCTGCAGTTGCTGTCCACACAAGAGGGGAAGCATTTGATGCTGATTAGCTGCTACCTTGGTCTGTGCTGTCATTCCCAGCATGAGAACAAATAGATGCTTGTTGCGCAGGAGTGTGGACACACTAGTTCAATAGAACCCATGAAATTCTAGTGTCCCCACCTCCTATAAAGGAAAGGCCCAAAGCAGAACCAGAAGTTCACTGAAATACTTCCACAGACGAAAGCCTTTCCTTAGGAAGGAGAATCCTTACAATCCAGAAAAATATCTCCTTGTCTGACCTTGGTCCTCAAGAAGACATACCAATTTACCTAGTTAAATCCAAACAAAAGGCATATGGGTCCCCTTACTTCATTGAAATCAAATTTAAATTGATCAGGAAAAGGTTACAACTAAGCCAAAATAATTCAATCAGTCCAAACTAAAAATCTCTGAATCTTTTAAACCAAAAAAATTCATAATATCTTTCAGTTCTTTTGAATTTTGAGATTGTTGTATGAGTAAAACGCAGAAATGGAAAAACTAACGGATTTGTGTTACACATTCACGCTTTGATATACCTTCAGCTGGTAAAATTTACACATGACTTCACCATCCAAGCTTCTACAAAAAATTATTTAGCTCTTTATTTATCTGAGAGAGAAATCAACACTGCTGGGCCACAGGCTTCCTACATTTCCCCAATTTAGTCAACTAACACGGAAAAAAAACCCCAAAAAACAGGAAACAAGCACGCTAACTATTGAAAAGAGCACTTGGCTATAGTGGTGTGGCAGTACACTCGTAATACATTTTCCCTTTGAAAGGTACAACCCCAAAAATACCCTAATTATGGCCTGCTCTCAAATCTGCAAAAACTAGTTTTACTGGTCATGTGAGTAAACTCCAACTTACCTATGGCCTGCACATCTTCTTTTTGCTTCTGGAACCTTGCCCTTTCCCTTGATACTTTACTTTTGTTTCCTGGGGTGTTTTGTTTAGGTTTAATATTGTCCTCCTGACAGAGAATTTGGAGAGGGAAAAGAAAAGAGCATAATAACGACAGTGAAATGACCAGCAAAAGATATTCCCAATTTTTCAACTGTTCTGTAGAACATAATGAAGTAGTATAGTGACTAAGAGTCTCAGTGTTTAAATACAGGCAAGTGACATATCTGTATCTGAGGGCAAGTGACATAATTTTATCTGAGAGTTCAAATTAAAACTTTTTAGTAAATTATTTATTAATCCCAGAATGGAAAAGTACTCTGTCATCAGAACACACTAAGAAACTAGTTTCTTGATGGGATCCCAGAAATAATAACAAAAATAAGATGATAACATATCAATTATGATCTCTTTTACCAGCTTAACTATAAAGCAATTACTTTAAGAGCAAATGTGGAATATATCCCAATTGCCCTCAAAATAAAAGAAGCACAATGTCAACCCTGTATTTCAAATGATATGAAAACTCTGACAAATAGAAGAACTTCATAGACTATGCTGATGTGTTTTCATCTGGGATTAAAAATGTTATTACTTACAAGACTTGCAGATGCCCTCTTCGGAGGTCGCCCTCGGCGTCTGCTTGCAGGACTGAAGATAAATGTGGGTGGTTCATCAGGAAAGAAATAGGAGAAGTTTTGTTCTGCTAGATTATATTTTTCAATTGATGTTGCCTTAGTAAGAAAGATGAAAATAGATATTCATGGTGAAATTCTTATCTTTTTTTATAAATATAAGCTAAATAATCTAAATATAAGCTAATTAATCAATCATTAATTCACAAAAGGAGACAATAAGAGCAACCATATCCACAACTACTTAGCTGAGGATAAGAAATAAAGCTCTGAAATAGTGTAAGTGAAGAGTAAATCTACCAAGTGGATAATGACAATAATGTATGCAGCACATATCTGAAACTAGAATTAGGCTTCATTTGGTAAGATGTCGTTTCTTTATATGCCTTTCAGCAAACATAGCTCATCAGTGTCTTCCTAGCACATTACTGAAGTGTGTCAAGAATAAATTTTGACAGATGAAAGAAGAAACTTAACTTATTGAAGAGTTATATAATTCTCTATTACACAGGTACGTTTTTCTAGAGGAAGATTTTCCCAAATTGTCAAAGGTTCTTTTCAGGTCTACTTTCTCAACCTGATGACCTCATGAAATCTGCCCTTATTGGACAATACAGATGGGGATACAAAGGAGACATTCCAAACAGACCATGTTCACATAACTGAAATGCAAGTCAATCAGCAAGAGGAGAAGACGACGCTCCACAGAAAGCCCAAATAAAGACAAGATGACAAATAAGCATATACAGAATATAACATTTTCCTGAGGCTCCAGAAAGCATCACTAATAGATCACTAGTCCTTAATGTGTTACTGTGAACTGGGTCAAAATGACCCCTAACATGTCTAAGGAATCGGGTGGTTTATCCCTTTCTGCTCTATTTTCTTCTATTTCCATTTCTTTAGAAGAGATAGACTCTTACAATTACAAATTTATTTAGAAATTCATTGCCTTTGTTATTTCCCACAACTTTCAGAGGCAAGACTCTCACTGGCTCTCCTCTCTCTCAGCCTTCCTGTGCAGAATGAGCAGTTACACAGCTGTATGAAAAAATAACAGACATAATAAAAATCCCTGCTACTTTCTAAAAACAAGAAGATAGCAAGGATTTCAGGGTCAAGGCTGCAATACACAGTGAAGGAGTCCAGGATCTCTTGTGGTTCAGCAAGAAAGGCAAGGGAAATTGCTGCCTTGTGGGAAAAGCTGCTCAAATTCTCAGTCATCTGGTGCCCACTAAGATGTGAACTTTAGTCTGAGTTATTCTAAGTATCACCATATATCTAAGATTACAAACACATGCACAATCAAAATCCAAGGCCTTATCAAAAACCCATTCCAGCCACCTAAACTCTGGTACCTGTCTCACTGAAGATATGGAGACTGAATTCAATCTATTATAAAATATTTTCCAGCCAAAAGAATCAGAACAGAATAATACTGGTTTACTGTACCAACACAAAACCAGTTCATTTTTATTCAACTTAGAAGTATCTGCTGCATACCCTGAAGAATGAAAACAATTCATGTGCTAGACTAATCAAAAGTATATTATACTTACAAAAAGCTAAATTTGATGTAGCATTTAAAAGGAGCTCTGAGCAGCTAGTAGAGAAGAGCAAAAAAAATACTAAACAGTGTCAATATTCTATTCCATAAATTATTTCTTCTGGCTTACCTTAGCTTTAATTACTCCATCATGTGGTTCACAGTGTTGTTTCAGAAAAAGTTTAAGTCTATCACGAGAAAAGAGATGTTTCCTCCGGCTGTATTAGGAAAGAAAGGTAGTATTATCAACATCTTTAATTAGCATTTAAGTATAGCAAAAGTATGTGCAAGAATACATGTGATTGACCATATGATTGACCTTTTTCTTATTTTCTTAATTATAAATAACACCCTTACTACTGTAATTAACAACCATTCTTTGAAAGCCCAACTGAATTAAAATTTTCCTTATGAATAAAACAAAACACAAGTAGTACATAAACAGTTGGTTTATGCATCTGCAATTTTTATTTTGAAGATTCTGTTATGTCCTCTTTTATAAACATCCTTTTGATCCATGGTAGATCTTCCAAATACTTCTTAAAATTCCTAAATAAAACTCAAGTCTGATTGTGTCAGAAGAGAGGGAGGACAACAAACAAACAGGGACAGCAGGAAAGCAGCATTCACATCTCTCAAGCAAGGAGGCAAGCCAACAAGTGACAAGGTGAATTCACACACTTCTCAGTCAAGCTATGCCACTTCTTTCTACAGGACAGTGTGCACTCTACTGGCTCCTGGCATTCCAGGGAACCTGCATTACTTCATGGGAAGTAAAGTTTTGATGCACAATCTACTCTAACCATATATTTTAACTAAATTTGAGACAAATTTGCTATTTAAGAAGTAAAACCTTTACACCTTTCTATTTTAAATCAATCTGATTGCCAGTGTCTGCTCCAACATTACAAACCAGCAATGCTACCAGAGTGCTCACAACACCAATACTTCATTATTATTGTTATTAGAGTTCTCAAACTCTTTTCCATCTACTCCATCAATCACAACAGTAGCCAAGGTATCAGAAGTCACAATCTCGCAAAATGTGGAATATATAAAACTTTTCTAAAGAAAGGATGTTCTTTGATGTTTGATCTTTGGATACTTTCAAGCCTCATCAACACAAAGGGAAATTTAATGCATGAAACAGAGAGCTTTGTTGTTAGCTACTATAAGTGATGTCCAGGTGTAAGAAAAATAAATTATTTGTTGGTAGAATTGCCCTGTTAAAGTTTAGGGCTGGACATGCTTCAGTAGTCTCAGACCTGCAGGGAGGTTAACAAAGCTTGGTAATAAGAATGCCCACTGACAGTGGTCACAAAGAACACAGAATTTAGGGGTCACAAAGACACCTAGCAGAATTCCCAGGGTAAGGAAACCCAACCAAGCAACTGTACCAAACCAGCTCCAACTGGGTAAAAGGTAATTCTGCAGGAGGAAATCTGTGGCCACCAACTCAGGACCACTGACACAAGAAACTCACTGATTCAAAAGAGAAAGACTGAGCAAGTGGACTAATTACCATAAGATACAGTAATTAATCAATTAATTGGAATCATTAACCAATAGAAAACAGAATAGTAATTAGTAAGAGAACTTATGTAACTTGTGGCCAATGAACACACATTCTTTTGCTTGCTAAAACACGCTTGATTTATGGAATACCACTGATCACCTAGGCTTGTGCATCTCTGAAATAAATAACCTCTGTCTCTCTCGAGTGTGTAATTACTGGCTCGCTGCACACTGGGTAACTAATCCGATTTCTGCAGACAACAGCAGCAGGTCTCATCTGTGTGCCAATGAAAGCAGAGACCTGCAAGGAGTTGGTACCTGTGTTAATGCTAGCAAAGCTTGGAATCCTTGATACAGAATGTCTGTATTACAGTATTTTGTTCCAGTGCTTTTAATTAACAGCTCTAACATTGTTTTAAAATGGCTTGTTATATCAAAAAATCTTACACAATTCACAGTTACAAAGTATAATTTTAACTTCCACATACTAATTTTTACCTTAGTTGAGATGCTTTAACAATAACAGCTTCATATAGGTGTTTTTTAATAGGTTGGACTTTGTATTTGAACAAAGAAGGATCAATTATGGCTTTCTTCTCCCTGGGGGAAAAAAAAAAAATTAAAAGTTTACATTCACACATCATCAGCCTCATATTTTACACATTTAATATATTTATATGCCTATACAATGGACTTCTTGAAAATACCTAGCTTGTAACCTCCACCAGTACCAAACAGGGCCTATTAATTTATGCCAACTTTTCTGCTACTATATTGAAATCTGCATTAAAACCAATTCCTGCAAGGAACAGGAAGAACAATGGGGGATGTTTTCTTAGCAAGGAAATGGAAGATAAGAAGGGAAGGAAGAAAGAGAGACAAGTAATGATCCATCCCTACATTTCAGAAAATTGTCTCCTTAATACTCTATGTACTCATGATGGCAACAGGAAGGCAGGAAAAAGGAGAAAAAGATGATGAGAAAGAAGTCCAAAACACATAAATAAATAAAATTAATAAAACCAATAGCCCTTGATCTACCAGTTGCGTTGCAAAACAAGTAAAAAACACTTAAAATATTTTGCCAAAATAACACTTTAGAAAAAAAAACAAATCAAACACTTTACCAACAGCATAAAATAACAGGAAGTAACAGAAACCATAACATATCTGCACTCCAAAATAAATGCTCATCAGGTTACATGCTTTATTAGCCAAAGTGCACTTCCCTTTTACAGGTACAGAGACCAAGATGTTTTCCCCCCTTATGGAAAATATTTCTTCAGTTTTAACATAACATTAACTGTTTTGTTACACCTCTTCCTAGGTGGATAACACCCAGGTCTGGTGTGCTTCCAAAATTCACTCCTTTTCTAGAAAGAGAGGGGTTTTGCCATAGACAATATACTTTTAAGAAGAGTAGTGTATTTATGAATAGAGCTAAACTAGTAAGATTTATTTAAATAATGTTGCATTTGGGCATTAAACAACAGAACTAACTTCTCCTGAGGTGACAATTTGTAATCAAGGCTTGTACTGCTTTATCAGGAAGAATTCAGCCATCATCTTATTTCATCCAGAAGTAAAGTTGAAGCAGCTATGTAGATGAACTAGGAGATTTAAAACTATGCATTTCATCATTGTCAGTCCTTAGAGCATTTACAAAATGCTTTCAGGTGGAGTTTGACAAAACAAACCAGTACATCACTTGCTGTTCTTTAGCCTTGTGAAAAACATGCACAAGATGTTGAGAACTGTACTTTGCAATGCTGCTGAAAATAAAATTTGCTACAATTCTTGTTTTTCCCCACTAACTCTGTGAAAGAGAAATACAAGAAATCTTAACCTTCCAATGTCTAATAAATACATTATTAATTACAGATTAAATGAAACAGTACTTACTGACCATTACTGTCATTTCAGATGAGATTAACTTGCAAAGTTCCCAAGAAAAATAGTTTATAATGAATAAATTATCAGCATAGTTAATAATAAATGGACTGACAAAAAAAGACAGACTTGGAAACGGCAACACATCTACTAGACCTACAGATAAGTGCTGTGACATGCACGCAGTGTCTTGCACAATACTTCATGCACATCACAGCTGAAGTCTAAAGCTGAGTCACTCAGACCAAACACACTTTAAGAAATACAACAAAAAAGTTACATTTATTTTGTAGAAATATATATAGCTGGGCAAGCTATTCATATTAGCAAAACAGAGATCAGCTATAACCCAGTATATCCACTGGCAAGGTTTTAACATCTTTACATAAGTTTGTTAAAAGAACCTTCATATTCTGGTCATACCATGACTTGGTGTTCCATGACCACCTTCAGTCTCAAGACAGGAAAGCTAAAGTAATGAAGGCTGTCCCCAGGAATTTTTGGATAGTATGAAAGACAAACTTGAATCTCATCACACACCACTGCCTTTCTAGGCCTTTGGTCCAGTAAGCTGAAGAATGGCCCAAACAGACAATGTTCAGATACAAAATAAAAGGCATTAGAGCACCAATATTAAGCCAAAAGTATATCAGCTTATTTATACACTTTGAATAGATTCTAAGCTTCAATACTGTCAAATTCAGGGCCCAAAGAACAATCAAATTTTTACTTCTTTATCATTAATCTTTTCTTCTTAGTTCATGTAAATATTTTTCAACTTCATTGGATCATATATAATAGCCCAAATGTAATTTCAAAACACACTAAATTTTTTCTGCTTAGTTTCTGAGTTTCCAGTTATTATCCAAAGAAGTAAATATATTCCTGATATCCTCCTCCAAATTCAGAGTAAAAATTTTGCTTAGTGCAAAAGAGGAAGAAAAAGGTCATTCAATACACAAAGCAAGCTTTAAAAATTATATAGATATCTAGCAGCTTTAGCATAAAAATATTATTTTTGTTTATATTTTATTTTGTAAAGCATTATATAAAACACATTAGCGGTAGCAAGGGTTAGATCCATTTCACAGCAGAGATCCCTTACAAAAAATCTTCACAGCACAGCTCCGACACACAACCAAATCCAGAGGGAAAAATACAGAGTATTTTGTAACTTACCAGGTAAAAACTACATCTGACTCACTCACATCACACTAGTTTCTACTGCACTCAAGTGAATGTGGTTAGTACTTGTGTCAGAATCTTGCATTTTTAAAAAGGTTATACTGAACCACTGACAGGTAATAATCTCATCAGACCTTCAATTACTTTGGCATGGTGCCCACATGACCTGAACATAAATTTCTTCTCACACTGCAGCTATGCTACATTCTGACAGCACAGTACTACGGGAACAATACCAAGTAACCTCTGAGACCTTAGAACCATAGAATCATGAGTCCAACTACCAACCTGGCCCCACCGTGCTCATTACTAAATCACATCTTCAAGTGCCACATCCACATGGCCTTCTGAACACTGCCAGGGATGGTGATTTCATGACATCCCTGGGCAACCTATTCCAATGCCTGATGTTTCAGTGGAGAAATTTTTCCTATTATCCAATATAAACCTTCCCTGGCACAATTTGAGGCCACTTCTCATCCTGTCACTTGCTACTTGGGAGAAGAGACCAACTACACCCTCGTTTCAGGTGGTTGTAGGGAGTGCTAAGGTCCCCCCTGAGCCTCTTTTTCTCCAGGCTAAATAAACCCTGCTCCTTCAAACTTATCCTCCTGAATTACCTTGTTCAGGGCACCTATCTGCACCATCTGGTCTGAGTCTTGCCACAGCTACCTGTATCTTACTGAATTTAACAGAAATCAAAAAATTGCATCGAAAAATACTGAGGAGTTGGAGGATCCGGAATGCTGTCCTGAAGTACTAAAATGACTGCTGTCCCACTTTTCCAGAAAAAGGCAGTGGCTTTTCTTCTTCTCTTTTACTAAATTTGGGAATGAAAAAAAACTCCCTTGAAGAATGTTAGGTAAATAACACAATTGTTTATGGTCTCATCGTGCTCCAGTGCAAGCCCTACACAGAGGTAACCTGTCAGTAAACTGATCCCCATGGCAAGGCTGCCTCTGCACATCTTTGAAGGTTGCCACTGACAAGGAACTCTGTACTGAGCAATAACAACAACTGCCCATCTGGAACTGCAAATACTTTCTGCAATATTTTCAACAACAAAACAGAGGAACCTGAAGATTGTTAAGAACAACATTCTGGGGACAAGACAACAGCACTGTGCAACAAAATCCTGACTTTTAACTTTTTGGTGAAGATTTTAAGGTGCTTTTGGTCCAGGTACTTTGGTTTTTCCTTATAACATAAAGAGGACTACCCATCATCATTATTCTTGGATTCAAGCAATGTAGGAATGAGAGTGCAAGAAAGGAAAGGTAAGAATTACAGATAAAGAAAGATTTACTGTACTGAAGATATTCTATAGCTTTAATGACAAGCTATGCCCACAATTTGACATACCCAGGTCATAATATTTTTCTCCAAAAAAATTTAAAAACTCATTTGAAGATGGTAAAAGGCCTGGATGGTAAGGTTCCACTGACATTATTTCCAAAAACTGTTACCTCTTATATCCCAAAACTTGCAGAAACAATTAGCCCTTCCCCAAAATTAATCCTCAATTCAAACTGAACAAACACCCAAATTTGCTGCCATAAACCAGCCAGCAAACCAATAATATTTTTTCTAGTATTTCTGATGACGCTTGATGATTCACACTACTCATAGCCCTGACAAAAGGAATGACATGAATAATTAAGTTGCAGCTGAATTGTATGCATTTGGCAGCAAAAGCCCCTCAAACCTCCAGGCTGCTGCTGAGTTCAACCTTACCTTTAAAAGTCTAGCAGTTTAAGGTGTGAACACTGCTATTCCATGTGACCACTATCCTATGGTACCAGGGGCTCCCAGGGCATAGCAGAAATGTTTTAAGAACTCAGAAAATTGCTACCTTTTGCTATGTAAGCCAGGCCTTAGAAAGCAGCCTGTTTTTCTGAGGGAAAGTAAGAGCATCATAGCCCCTTTCTTCCTGTACCACCCCAACTTTTACTGAAGAACACAACAGAAAAGGTCAGCAGGAACATTTGTACAGACTACACAGCTATTTCTGCCCCACACTGACAGGAGGAGTAGGGTCACAGAAAGGCTGGGATCTCTAATGACATCTATTTTCAGTTAAAATTCTCTAGCCTTACAGATTCTTTAGGAAAAATATTTGCAGATGGCCCATCAATCTGTGCTGTGCTCCCCTCCCCCTCCCTGACAAACACCCTGAGCATCTGCTATACCATTGTTTAACAGCACTGCAGCTTTGCACAAAGACTGGATCTCAAAACCTGGAGATTTGTGTGCAGGCTGAAGCAGAACTGTCCTGCACATATCAACTTGACATTGGTCCCAAAGTGACTAACATCCATACTCTCCACATACAAGTCCCTCCATAAACAGCAAAATATAGTCTCTGAAAGATTAGGGCTTCAAAACAACACCATTCAGTTCAGTGGGATTTCATTGTTATGCGCAATGGTATAAAGAATTTTATATGCCAGCATACAAAAATTCATGATAATGCTTTACTTACAGATAGTTTTTACACATACTGCAAATAATACCTTTCAAGTCTGCATACACCCAGAATAGATCTAGAAAATGGCTGTTACTACACTCTCACATTTGTTATAAACAGACTCCTTTAAAACTTACAGTAAGCTTTTTAAAGACACAAGATGTTTGCAATTTAACTTACAGCATAAATGTTATGTATGTCACAGAACACTGCTTCAAAAGCCTGTATATTCTCACAAGAACTCCGCTTCTAAGAGAGAGAAATTATTTTCCCTCCCTTCTCTGCACTGTCAAAATAACTAATCAGCTGGGGAGAAGCACAGACTGACTGGGAGTGCAAGACTTAGTCTTACCACCAGTTCTGCATGCATGGAAGTGACAGCACTATAATGGATCAATCCTACAGTAAGCTCTGTGCACACTTGCCTAATTCCAAGAATAATCTCCTTTCAAATGCCACATGCCTTTTGGAATACTGAAAATGCATTTATTTTTTCAAATACATAGGACATCTTCATGAACAATTTAGACACTGCCTTCAAGAGACAACAAAGAAATTTAAAAATTATTTATCCCATGTTATTTTCTTAACCAAATGAGGAGCTCCACCCTAGTGATTCTAGACATGTCAGGACATGACTTCATCATAAAGCAATCAACAAGATTAACTCCTGTATCCATGTGACATCTTCAAGTCAATAACAGTTCCTGCAAAGCCTGTATGTTGCTAGATCCTAGTCTAGGGCCCACTTCAAACACTCCTCTTTCTTCATCATCATGCCTATGAAGCACAGAAGTCTTTCTTCTCATTATACTGCTACAATAGGCTCAATTACTGCTCAGTAAAGGGACACTCCAACACAATAAACAACACAGTTAAAACCAAGAAGATCTCCTATTCAATATTATTAGGCTACTCCAGACCACAGAAAGTTCCTCAAGGTAAGACACACAGTTTCACTGCACCTGACACCCTAACCAAATCCATCAAATACAATGCTATATTTAATATGGACACGTGCACAATGAAGAAAGCTTGGTATGTTTTTGGTTTTTTGGCCACAAACACGAGAAGTTTCTGAGAAGACTTTTCAGAGAGTTCCAGTAAAAGCGTGTCCTCCTGTCATACAGTAATCTCAACTCTGAGCCCCATGATGGAAGTGAGGTGATAACAAACTGCAGAAATGCAGCACACGCTTTCTGCTACAGCAGCACAGATTTCCCAGCACAGAGAACTACTAAGAGGTACACACAGCTCTTCAACCATTGCTCAGCAAAAACACTGTCATTGCAAAGAGATAAACAATGGTTATTCTGCAGGTATTGCACTTTTCATAATGCAGTTTTCTGGTGCGTTAGATTGTCACCTTCAGCTGTCTGAACGCTCACAATCCATACAGATCAAGTAATTTGTTTCAGTCAGACTCTGACACATCTGGCTTTAATCTCATTCCCACCCAGTCAGAATGACATACAGTAAAAGTATCATGTACCCGTTTTGTGCAGAGCTATTGTGCGTTTCTGAGTCGTCACTGTCGCTGATGACAATGGTGTCCCCATCAGCACTGCTGGTGTGGCCATTCGCCATTCCATTGTGATGGGCTGGAGCTATGACTTCCAAAACCTTACACTGCAATCTGCAATAAAACACAGACATTTATTAATCTCAAAAGTCTTTCATTAGTACAAGGAGCCTAAAATTGTAGCAGATGTTATTTTAAGAACACATATATAACTGAACATTGTACTGTCTACTAAGTAAGTTACTAAGAGCCTTGAACTGAAATACTAGGTAAAATATTCATTTCATAAGTACTATCTAATAAATGGACAAATTCATCTGCTTACACAGCCTTCAGCTTCACTTCTCAGGAAAACAAATCAAGTTACTTGTGGTTGTGAGGTTTTTTTCAGTTCTCATTTAAGTAAACTAAAAAGTTAACCTTATGTGCTACTTTAAAACTAGACAGCAAAACTTCTACGTTATTTTTATAGCAGCCTAAGAAAAGCAAAAGATTTTGGGATCCTGAAGTATTTTTACTTGTAAGAGATCATCTTCTACTACTGTTGATGACCTAAATAAACAAGGCTGAAATGATCATTATGCATCTAATCTTAATAATGGCCCATTTATCTGCTGACACATATTAAGGCTCCATCTGGCATGCACTGAATTGACAAAACAAGCCTATTCCTTTGCCATCCTGAATGCTAGTTACAAAAGGGAGAATTAACTACATATCAAAAAGTATAATTAATCAACACTTCATGCCGGGTAACTGTACTATAGCTGGTTCTTAACCACTAACTTTCACCCCTTTCTAGAATTCGATGGTTCCTATTGTTTAGCTTAACATCCAAAAAGCCTTGTCTGATTCATGAAAATTCACAGCTGTAGTCAATGGATGTTGTCACATTCTACCACTAAAAGCTCAAAGCATAGAGGAAAAGAACACATAATATTTTCTTCTCAGGGCACCAAGCAGTCCCACTTGAAATATGTAAAATGAAGAATACATGAAGTCCTGGGCTTGAACTAGTGGTGTCACACTTAGGCTAAAAACAAATAAATCTCACGAAATCCATGACAAATTCTAAATGTTCTTCTGTCTGAACTGAACATTGGCAAAAAGGAAGCAATGTCAAAATATTTCTTGAACACATCTTTCTGCAAGCAGGCAGTACTACCCAAAACTTGCACACATGGAAAAGACTGGGGATACAGAAAGGGAAAGAAAAGATGGTGGTAGCCAAAGAAAACCCCAAAGAATTAAAATAACGTAATAACATTAAATTATCCTAGGTAGTATTCTTGTGACATTATCAAGGATCAGTAATGCAGTTAGACCCTGTAGCCGCTCTCTCCAATAGGAAGGGAGGTCCAGGATGCTCCAACACGTTATTAAAAAATATGAAAATAATTTAATTTAAAAAACCAACAAAACTATTTACATTCTTATATACTCCTAAAGACAACAATATGACCAATGCTTACATTAGCCATAGGGACACGAGAGCTGCCTGCACGCAGAAGCAGCCTGAGCCCACTTGGACTTGCTGGCCACAGGCACCCTGCGATTCCAATGCAGCCTATCTTGTTTCCAAAACTGGCTGTGGAGACCAAGCTTATTAACTGTAAAAAATCTAAACAGACTCTGTATAAAGAACCGAGAGTGTCCAAGTATAGCGGAGGTAGAACCTGGTGACTGTTCACAAAGTCAATCCAAGTCCAACAAGGCTAATTAAGGCCTGGCCAGAACCAGACTCTGAGTCCTCTAAGTAAAGTCTATTATTAGTAACTTGGTTTTCCAATATTTGGAACATCACCGTTACCTCTTCATACTAAATACATACTAAATAATACGGAACCAACTGCATGACAGAAAGTGAATTATTAGGCTGGGTTTTTAAAAATCCAATAAAGATCATCTCCTAAAAAAAGACTTCTTAGTAGAATTAGTTTTGTTTCAGATTATACAATACATTTCCTAGTGAGGGGAAATGAAGGCACACAATTTCTCACGGAAAACCAGCGGAGGCTGCCGACACGCTCCGACAGTTCCCGCGCTCACCACTAGAGGGCGCGGCACCCGGGGCGCCCGCGGACAAAGCGGCTTCCGCGCACGCAGGGCCCAGGCCCTCCTCCTGCACGAAAACACTACAGCATCCCAGGCACCGAGCTTTCCGACACTGATTGTACCTGCTCATCCATCCAGCAGCCCCGTAATTTACAGGGCATCACATCTCTTTATCTAAGAATGGAAATTACATATTCTATATGCTTGATTCAATAAGCAGCAAAATCCCCAATACAGCTGCATTCCACTCCCGCCCCCTTCCCCTTTATTTTTCAGCAGGAAGAATGACTAACAGATTAGGCTATCTCGGAAAGGAAGTGATACTCCATCTTCTATGCCATTCAAATCATTACCAGAAACCTTTGGGGAAGGAATCAAGTGAAACACACATTACCTGGTGCAATAAAAGCACAATCCTGTGCAACTTAATGCTTACTGATGGACAGGAGATTAAAGACAGTGATGCAACCATTCCTTCTGGCATTAAAGAAATAATCTATGAATTATTTTTTTTAGCCTGTAGTCAAGTCATGGCTAATAGCACCAATTCCCTGGACTAAGTGGCAAAAACATTGTTTCTAGTGCAAGTGGTCTGCTCTTCTTGATAACCTAGTAATTCCTTGAGTTCATTCACTAAAACTCTTATTTTACAATCTAAGGCACATAAAACAACATAGCTGAAACCTGAAGCATGACATTTAAATGAAGCATATACTTGAATTACTTACTAAAAAAGATACTTCAAGATCTTTACACAGCTCATGTCAAACCATGCTCACTCTTTCCCATAAAATAAGATTTGGGGGCAATTCAATCTAAAAAGACAGCAGCATCAAGGTACATAAACATGTACCCTAAATATCCCCATCAGTCAGGAAGCACTTTCTTCAAATTACAATAAGGATTACAGTCACGCTGAGTGAATACCAAAGGCTTTCAAAATAAATTGAGAATAGAACCATCAGGAACTTGCACACAACAGTCCCAGCAACTCTAGCTCAGACACTACTTTAAACAATTTTGCTTACCTATTTCTGTGCTACAGGCTGTTATCAACACTGGGGTCTCCTGGCTCATTGAAAGGATGACCTCATGCTTACAGATCTATTTTTTGTTAGGTTCAGAAACTAAAATCTTGGAGGTCTCTTATGGTAAGGGCTCCAACAAATGCTCAGCCTTATGGTTTCATCTTTATTCATTTAAAAAAACCAAAGCAACAAAGAACAAAAGAGGAGTCCAAAGTTTACAACACAAAGCCAGAGTTCAGTATCACAAACATAATTTATTTTTAAAATGTATCTTCTCTCTCCAATGAAGAAGTCTGAGAACTTCCATTGATTTCCATGAATGTTGCGTAGGGCTGGTCAGGTGCACAAGCAAAAGAACAGAACTAACTCCAGCAATCCAAGCGCTAGGGACTACAGAATGGCACAGGACAGTTCCTCAGGAAACCCAACTCGGTCTCCTTCTGCAGAAACTATTCTGGGACATGCTTAGAAGAGCCTACAACAGAAAACTAAAGTCTGACAGAACCTTGTCACTCCCAGAACTCTAAGGAAGAAGTAGGTTGAAGGTATACAAAAGCAAACTGCACTTTCAGCCTAGGCTGCTGCTCCACAAGATGCAGAGATGACTTAATGGCTCCTGTCAAATAGGGAGATCTTCCTTTGCCACTCCTCTTTCCAGCCACATACATGGTGCTCACTTTTTGCAGCTCTGGCAATCACTTTCATTTATTAATTGTCATGAAACTGGATTCAACTACCTAACAAAACAACTAAACAAAATAAGATACATTAAAAACAAACAAACAAACAAAAATCCCTAACCCAATGTGAAACGCTGGGTAAGCTTGTGTCATTATCGCCTACTTTAAGCAGCTCACTGAAGGATCGGATGAGAACTAGGGCACATGCAAGATACAAATACTGACCACAGATAAATGCAGAGGAGGATGGAGAGCTGTCCATCTACTCAAGAGGTGGGGGATGAGGGGCTGCCATTGAAGACCAAGGCAACTAAGTTTTTGATTACCTCAGCCTTCTACTCATCCATTGTGACCAGTTTTCCAGCACTGTTTATCAGGGGGTTACACCCTTTTGACCTTCCTTTTCTGGTTAACGCACGTGTTAAAGCCCTTCCTGTTATTCTTTGCATCCCTTGCAAGGTTCAATTCCAGCTTTGCCTTGCTCTTCCCAGGTCACCTGTCAGTCCAATCTTCATCTGTCTGTGTATTTGCTTCTTTCTCTTTAGTTTGAACATCAGGTCCCTACTCAGCCAGGCCACTGTGCTATTTTCCAGCAGATGTCAGGGTGGTTGAAGGCCCAAGAAGGACAAGAGCCTGTGAGTGCAATGGTTTCCGTAGTCAGCAATAGTTCCTGACAAAGCAATAAAGCTTTGTCAACAGGCTCCCCTCGATCAGGGCACCTGTAGCAGTCACCAGCCACTTGCTTCCATTTGTTGTCTCAGTGTCTGATTTTTACCCACAGGCTTTCAACCTGGTCATGGCTGTTCATCAGAGACAACTCTTTACACTCAATCCACCTCTTGAAGTAGGGGGCAACCCCTCTGCCTCTCTTCCTCCCATCTCTTCTGAACAGCCTGTAGCCATCAATGGTCACAGTCCAGTCATGGGATTTGTCCCACCACGTTTCAGTAATAGAGACATGGTCATAGCTTTCCAGCAGCAAAGTGGTTTCCAACTACTGTTTGCTGCTGATGCTGTGTGCTTTGATGCAAAGGCACCCTCAGCTGGGCTGTCAGCTGTGTCACCTTCCTAGAGGAGCACACCACTGAACTCCTTAGAGACAATTCTCTGGTGGTTTCCCATTTGGTTTATAGTACCTTAGGAGACCCTGGCTCATCTCCCTAAGACTGCATGTTCCAACACGGCTCACACATTTCTGAGTCAGTATAATACAGATGCACTTCAGCTGGGCTACTGATTTCACCCCCAACACTGGCAAGCTGCACCCAGGCTCATCTCTGCCAATCCCGGTCTTATCCCTTTCCTCTTTCAAACCTAATTTTAAGCCTTCTCAATCATCCCTGCCAACTCATGGACTTTTAGACAGGCAAACCCTATTTGTATCCAGCAGGCCTGACGCCATAGAAACTGCCCCATGATTGCAAAAGTCAAAACACCACTGATGGCCTTCAAGCCACATGTTGATCAGGTGAGTTCTCCTGTTCCTTTCAGCATTTTCCACCCTGCTACCAAAGGGTTTGAGGAAAACACCACCTGTGCTCCTGTTCTTTCAGTGTGTTGCCCTAGTGCCCTGAAGTTCTTTTTGACTGCCATAAGACTTCTCTCATCAACGTTGTCACTGCCAACCTGCACAACAACTAAAAGTAGGTAATAATCAGAGGGCTCAATTAGTCCTGGAGTCTCCTGATAACATCCCTTACCCAAGTCCCAGGGAGGCAGCAGACTTGCGAGTGGAATGGGTCCAGCAGGCATATGGGGCCCTCAGTTTCCCAGCAAAGGGAATCACCTACAATCACCTTTCTTTCTTTCTTAACACCCAAAGTTGTGATCCATCTGGCTGACTGACTTGTTCTGGGCAAGCTCCAAGAGAGAACTTCATCCCCACTATTATGTGCCTGACCCTGATACTGCAGAGCTTCACACATTTTCTGCAAGGGCACTTGGAAAGGAAAGGGAGGCAGAGGGAATTGTCCTGTCTCCCTGGGCAGAGACCTGTTTCCATTCACCATACCTTTTAAGTCTTCCCCTTCTGCCTGATGGTGAGAGGGTCAGGGTTTCTCTGACTCTTGCCAAGGTTCCATCCACCGCATTTCTCTCAGGGGCTGAAGGATCTGACTCTACCAGTCTGTTTTCTCTCACACTCCCTGATACTCCTCAGCCTTTTCCCTTCCTCTTTAGATTGAAACAAAGCAGAACAAATTCTTTCGTTCATCTCAGCAACTCAAAGACACATACACATGCTATTATGAGTTGCAAAACAGGCCAGGTATCTCCATCTACTACTGCTGGAGAAGTAGAAGAACACAATTTAAACAAGAGAAGAGAATCTGCGCTCCACTATGTAACAGGCCAAAACTGTTACAGGATAACAACTGAAAAACCTCGACCCAACAACTATTGGCACTTGCGCTTCCCAGTAAAGTTCTTCCCAAATGCCAAGCAGGCCTTTACATCCAACCAAGGCTGGCATTAGAGAGGCTCTGAGAGGAGGGACCACTTCTCACAGCTCCTCAACTGAGCATTCTGCACACCAGCTTTTGATCTGGCTGGCACTAATTACTCTGACAGAAATAATAGTCTGGTATTCAGCTATGTCCCCATTTCAGGTCAAAAAAACAAGATACCCTGAAGGCTCAGATGAGTTGTAAATGTGTCTCTTTATGCTTTATGATAAGCAGACAAAAACTATCCCTTGGATAGTTTCAACTGTCCCACGGCTGTTTCAAATGAGACATTGCAACATTCTGAAGCCAACTTTTAAAATAAAACCCACAATGATCAGTAAGTCAGAAGCAAATTCACTTTTTAAGACATACAAATGAAAGTAATGCTTTTCAAATGCCAAAATTAAAAAAGCACTCTTTTTCTAACAGTATGTAAAGTTAGTTGAATACAGAAACGTCCATAAGAGTAATACAAGAAGCTGTAGTAGCAAGTGCTAAAAAGCACCAAAAAGCTACAGCACCATTCTGTCTTGTCAGCTTTTAGGAAGTTTTTAAGAAGCAAATGTCAAGTAAGTGCAGTCATTCATATCCTCGTCCTAACAGTTCTCATATGCTTGAGAGTAATTAAAGAGGTAAAAAAGAGACAAGATCTGAAGGAATAAGTGACATCTTTTACTAAGCTAACTGATACTGTTTAATGCACACACAAACAAAAGCACACAACAAGGAGACAGGTTTTATGCACATAACTGCTTCCTAAAGCACAGAAAGAGCTGCTGCCTTCGGGTTTTAGCATCTTCATTTGTCTGTCAAGTTATAGTTAAGATTGTATGTTTCAAAGAAACTAGTAAGAAACACAGTTTTGCTTAGGACAAGAGCAAGTACAGACTAGCTGTGTCAGTGGTCTCCTGCAGAATTAGGACACTACTACACTGGTATATGTATTATTTTGACTGCCCAGCCTTTGGTTCATAACATTGTACTGATTAAAAACAAGTAAGTAATAAAACAAACCAAAGCCTTTACCTTTGAATTTATATTTATAAAACAGAGAGTGTAAGAATGAGAGCTAACAGAGACTGGCGGTGCCAATTGTTGTAACAGCTGTTTTACAACCTATAAGAAAGGAGTTGCAGGTTCTTTCCCATATATCATCATCTCATAGCTTCCACCACTCAAATACAAATATATTTATTAGTCAACAAATTTACATGTACATCCTAGAGGATTTAAGGGCAGTGGAATGTAAATTCCCTAAACATCATTTTTTCCAGGCCAGAAGTTGATTGATCCTTAAACAGCTATGCTGAAAAAATGCATACTGTATCTGCTTTATGAATAGGTAAGCTGCTCTCCAGTACTACCAGTGATGCTGTTTCACAGACACCATGCTAGTTTTGATACCTTCTGGAATTCAAATTCACCTTTCAAAATAAAGTAGTAAACTTCCTTTGTATACAGGAACTTACATTTAAGCATTACCACTAAAAAGCCACACAATTAGTAATTATAATTTAAATAATTTAAATTCTCTGTAACTCATTAGTCTAAACATGCAGGACACTTTGTCACTCACTACCTAGTGGTCTTATTATATAGTAAGTCATCCTAGTGTTCAGAAGACAACTACAGGTATATATAGATATAGACAGATAGATATAAGCAACTTGCCGGTTTGAATAAAAAAGTTGGAAAATTAGCTATAACTTTATCTCTTGCAAGGATTATCTTCCACCATCCTAACTCCTTATCAGCCACAGTCTTGACCAGCAACATGCTTCCTGTGCCCCAGTTAAGACTTACAGAGATGAAAACAGTATGCAAATCTTTTAATTGGCCTAATGCAATGGTTAATCCACTCCTCAATGAACACTCCTAAAGCACTGGGACACCAGTGAAACAATTGATGAGTTAAAAGAAGTTTGAGCTCTGATTATCTGTTTCCTGCAGTCTGACAATTGTCAACATCAGATCATTCAAAGCAGAGAAAGGATCTTAACCTATTCAAATGTATGATCAGATGCAGCAATCTTCCCAACAGAACATCATCTACTACTTCTGTAAGTAGGCTCATTTTTAAAAGCATTCTGGTGTTGCTTGCTCACAGACATTAGGCAAGTATTCTTTTGCAGTGGTGTCATCTAGTGGTCAAATTCAATGAAAAAAAAGATATTCCTTTCTGTATGATTTTCTTCCTTCTTACACACTGACCTTTAAGCCATCTATTTCAGTCTGTAAGTGGCTGACTTTTTAATTAAGTGCCATACTAACTGATGGACAAGAATTGGCTGTGCCCCAACCTCCACATGGGGAAGGGAAGACATCACCACATAAGCTATTTTTAGGAGTGGGGGTAGAGTTGTCAGATCTCCTCACTGCTCAAGTCAGACCAAAAGCTTATAGTTTAATTAACTAATTATCAAACTGCTCACTTATATATCCTGATAAAGAAGGATATTACTTCTCGTGATAGCACCCAGACTCAGAATACTGACGATAAATCACAACAGGGTGTTTACATGGGCTTTAAATGTAGTTTTTCCTCCAACAAATTAAAATATTTGCAAAATCCAAAAAGCATGCTGCTGACTTCAAGCAGAAAAGAACAGGTCTTACTTCTGAGCAAGTTAAACTGTTAAAGGCTTTTTTTTTTTTTTTGTATGTCTGAGGCATTAGCTGGTAGGCCTTATCATTTTCAGGTAGGCCTTCCATACCACATAGTTTCAACTTTCAGTTAACTGTCTTCAGATGTCAAAATGTTGAAAATCAATTTCACAAATTTCAAGTACCAATAATAATACACAGTACTAAGACAGCAACAAATGGACAGGTTACTGCAAGAGACACTATTCCTTGTGGAAAATCAAAAGACCAAAAAGTACATGATGGGTCTTGAACTTCCAGTTCTGAATGCCAAATATAGGAAGTGATTCCAGTAATGTTATCAACATATTTCCTCTCCTTCAATAAAGTGTGAGCTAAAACATTAGCTGCTTATTTTACATCTTAATTGACCACAGCTAACATGAAATATTGCTGTAATCCTCCCCCAACAAAATCTCAAATAATTTCCATGCCTTTTTCAATAAACTACTTTCCATAAACTGCAATGTGACATTCTAATGAACAATATTTACAATGTCAACTGGTTTCAATTCTTTAGCAACTCAAACTTAATTTTAGATTAAGTTTTCTCTTTTTATTCTATAATGTTTCTGACCAATATTTCAAATAGTAATTTTGTCTTTTGGGAAGGCAGTTTTAGGAAAATGTTGTTACACAATTCCTATATATCTTTAACTTGAAGTCTGAGCACCTTGTCTTTGAAAACATAACACAGCTGCCACTTTGGAGAAAAGTCAGCCCCAGTTTGGCCAGAAAAGTCAGACACATACAAACCGAGAAAGATGGCCATTTTTAATCAATACATCATTTGAAAGTGTTAAAGAGCAAGCAGAATTATCTCATTGTTGCTTCTAACGGATTATCAAAATGCACTCATAATTTTTAGAGACCACCTGAACAAGGCATATGATAGGACTGGGGGGGGGGGTTTCTCTGCAATTTGTTTCTGGTTGACAACAGTTGTTGGAGACACCAGACATACTGAAACAAGAGGAGGACAGTATATCCCAAACTCAGGAGTTCCTCTTACCAGACCTCAGTAACAAGGCAGAATCAGCCAAATTCAAAACTGAGCAGCATAGCAAAAGGCTACAAACCAGAAGAGACATAAGACCAGAAAAAGTAATGGAACATAGACACTGCAAAAACCAGAACACACAGGTTTCATACAATCAAAAAACCCAAATCTTCCTAGACTCTGAACAAAGCACTTGTCCTCTCTTTGCAAATCAGCTGTCATCTCTTGCAGTATTATAGACAACTTCATATGCTCAAGGATAAAAACATTTATACTAAGCCAAAATGCTAAGCCTTCTAGTGTTTGGGCTCCCTAACACTTATTTTGTTCAGAATCTAAAAAGCTGCAATCTATCTTACAAGAATATTACACATGCAAAGTCAGGAGTTATAAAATGTCAGTATTTAAATTGTTTGAGGAAGCCTTGGTTACACATGCATTATGTAGTAGGCTTGGCATTAAATGATGCACAGAGCTCAGAAAACCAAAAAAATCCTGCTGACATTACACGTGCAAAAAACTTTAAAAGCAGTGGAAGAATTTACAATGCCACAAAACAACTGGGTTTTCATGATCTGCCAAATTCTGTTGCTCTCATAGGATGCTGTTACAATATAGATGGACTGTGATCATTTTTTCTAGAAAAGATCACAAAAACATAGCTGCAAATGACAAACGCATGCAACAGCTCTGCTGAAAAGCTGTATTATGTACAAGTAACGTGAGTTGGTACACTTAATCCCCAGTGCAGTACTTCAAAATGCAGGTCAAAGTCAACTGTTAATTGGCAGACAAATAACTACGCCTCACCTCCTCCCACTTTGTATTCTTTAATTATGTACCTCTGAGCAGAAAAGTCCCTCGGCATTACCATGCTATTTGCAGTGTTTCCTGGATTTAGCATTAAAGGTCGGAACTAGTTCCCTGCTATACCTTTGTCTACAATATCAGTGGCATACAATCAGCTAAGGCAAGCTTTTCATTCTTCATTTTACATCAATTTATACCTATGCAGTTTAAAACATACAATCTCTAGCAGGCTAATTTCTGATGGAAATAATTTTTATTTGAAATTTTAAATCTTTTGAATGGTATCCAGCCCATCTCAGAGGCTCAAGAAATTTAGCTTATATCCTATACATGTACTGATCAGTGAAAGTAAAACATACACATCTAACAATTTTGTCTTTATCTCAACACAAGTCCGAGTAATGAAGAAGGCTGAATTAAAGGCTGGTAAAAAAACTGCAGCACTCTCTTAAGGTGATATCACAGCTTTACCTTTGGAAACATCTTTGGAAAGCTACAATGCACACATGCAAGTATTTTAGAAAAGTAATAGAAAGTGTTATTCTTGAGGGAAAAAAACTTTTAGAGGAACAATAATTTTTTTTTGCTGTTATTTTGGAAACTGTTTTCTACATCTGAAGATACTAAGGCATTTCATTGAGCAAAAGAAAAAGAACACCTGAACAATAACGACAGTTCATAACATTCAGGTTTCTAAATAAGTAAATGAAACAATCAAACATCTTATTCTCTAAGCAAAATAACTGCAATACCAGTGGTAACCTGAGTCTAGTTGTTTCACAAGTATAAAGATAAGAAAGAGAGAAACAAACTTTGGATATAGGTTTTCCATACAGAAGGCAGCAACCCTACTGAAGTTGTTCTCATCCTGGTTTGCAGACTGGCACTTTACTGGTTATAAAGAATAGAGCAGTGAAGAGAAAGAAAGCTTTTCTATTAAGCACTGACCTTATGAACATAACCATACCGATTTCCTTACAACTTATCTCCTGCAGTGCATCAAGATTTTTCTTCCTGGTGTAGTACAAAATTTGCCATAAATAATATCTGGATCAGCCACTACAAAAACTCACAGAATAACTGTTCTCTAATAACCATTTCGAACCAGCCCACTCCTATCACCCAACAAACACCAGTCTATGCACTAAGTATCAGACTACCCAGAGAAGTCCCTTCTACTCTGAAGTGTAAGCTCTCACCTAGCTCCTGAAAAAAGCAAAATAAAATGACCCTACAAACAACAAAAACCTCAGTAGCAACAGCTGAACCCACAAAGGCTTTAGCACCCATTCTGCAGGTACATCCAAGCTAAGCATGTTTTTTCACATCTTAAGCCGCAATTAGGTAAAATTGTAAACTCATTTAGACAAAATATGAACCTTTTCTAGATCTCTCCTAGAAGCTGCTTTAAAGAAAGACTCAAGCTTATTTATACTATAGAGTCTATGTACCAATGATATGAGAAAGAATTCATCTGAAGCTTAAAATTCTTCCAAGGTTTTAATCAGTCTAAGATGACAATAAAAACATTTGCAGTAAATACAGCAGTATAACAGTAAGTAAGTATAACAGTAACCCTGAGTGGGAAGAAACCCCTATCAACCTAAATTTTACATGATCAACTATTATAAACATTATACAATTAATTCCCAACTTCACTGATAATGCAATCACAATTTTTGCACTACCTAAGAAGTAGAAATCCAACATTTATCAATTATTTTAAGCTTTTAGTAGTTTGACCATTAATTTTGAATGATTCATCAAAACTGTTGTGTGTTTTTTAAATTCGTACCTTCCTCTAATTTCTCATTAAATCTTATTCTACAAACAACCCACCTTTCTTATACCGAAAAACCAACAAAACATTCCTTTGCAAATCCACCACACAGACCAAAAAACATGCAGCGTCAAGACCTGAGAGCACTGTCATATCTCCCCAGCTGCTTCAAAGCTAAGGGAAGGAATCAAGCACAGCAACACAATCCTGCTCTTACTTAAAGCAGGGAATCGCAGTAACAGTATCGCCAGCTGAAGCATCACACCTCACTTGAATGTATTTGTTTGATGGAGTTTATTACTCTGGCGTTTGGGTTCAAAAATGCACACACAAACAAAAATAAGTATTTTTAAATATACTTACCTTGCACCATTATTTCTAAGTACTTCCACTGTTTCATCAACAAAATACCGATCCTTGACATAAGCGAAGATTTCATCACAGATCTCATGAAGTCGGGTGCGATGGGTAAGGGTGGCCAAGTACAGAACTGGAATGATGAGTGCTTCTGGAAAACTCTGAAGATTATGTCTGGCTTTCTTCTCTGATTCCAGAGCTTCCTGATATGTGAGTCCTGGTTTACCTGTGACAGCACAGCTCCACACAAGGCTGTTGCACAGAATGGTGCGCTCAAAAAAATCACTGGAAAGGAAGAAAGGTCGAAGGGGGAAGAAAGAAAGAAAGAAAACAGTTGAGTTCTAACTAACATTTTAAACTTGCTCACAGTTAATACAGCAGCAAATTGCAAATATCTTTTACAAGCGTGAAATGCAAAAGCAGCTCTTCTCCTCTACAGTTTGTAGATATCAAGAAATATTTGCCATTTTTCAGCTACGGCATGGTAAATTGCTACTGCACAACCAAAGTCTCCTCTCATTACAGACTACAGTAAGAGAATCAAGACCTAGAAATGCTGCAAACAAATATTAATGTATAAGAAGCCTTTTGCATAATAATAATCACACTGAGTTTAATAGGTGTCATATCATACTCGCATCTCCCCCATTTCCACAAATTTGTAAGATGAGCACCTAAAACTGTACAAACACGAAATAACTTTAAGATCACAGAAACATGTTGCAACTTGACTAAGTTCCAGATTTTGAGTGCCTTAACTCACAAACTAAAAGATGGGAGAGGTAAAAAATTAATGTCAAGTAGTTCTCTAAATAGTTTTTATTCCTTCACTGTTTGCATAGCTCTTACAAAAAAGCACTGATAGATTTTTTCCTACAGATTCTTTTCCTCCCTTGTTCCATTAGTAAATATTGATTCTCCTCCTTCCACACATTTCCAATTAAGGCTAAAATTGCATTGTTGTTACTGCTTGCTTACTAGCTATTATATTGGAGTCAAGAATGAAGAGCTTTCATTAGTCAAAATCTGTCCATTTTTGACAGGTGTCAGAATAACAGCAGCTTATAAAAACATTTTCTAAATGAAGTAGATGATGCATCTATTCACAAAGCCATGTTAAAACGTATCATATACTATGGATCAGTGATCAGACAGCAAAGCAATCTTTCAATATGCCCTGGTTCAGACAATGCTTTTACTTGCCTTTACAAATATTAACGGACTAGTATTGATAACTGCTGAATACACATGACAAACCAAGGTTTGTTTTGTCTTTATCAGTCCAACATAGCTATTTCAAAGCACACAGTACTTTCAGTGAACTGCATGCTACATGATATAACTACACTGAAGTTTTATTTCAGTCCTTCCACAAAAAACCCAAAACTAAACCAGTGTTCCCATCTTTAAAAGGACAGACCTGTTCAAATAATTTCTAGTAATGAGGTTAAGAGAACTGGACAGTTCACAATGAGTTTTTTCTTGCAGTCTCCCTGTAAACCCAAGCTGGCAAATGTTCATCGGTGACACTGATGCAGATGACAGTGTTCACTGCAGATGGACAGATGAACCATAACATTTTGTAAATGAAAATGGAAATTTCAGATTGAGGACAATGAAGGGTCTTGGCTCAGATAATCCTTTCTGTATGAGCATAGGATTCCTCTGAGCAAGATATGCTTTAGGAAGAACCATCAGCTGCAAGAAGGGGAAAAGGACAAGAGGGAGGGACAGATAAATTATCTGCATAATATTTAGTAGCTACAGAATTTCAGATTTTTACATCATCTGCTATCCTGCTATCTACTTAATTTATTTGACAGTATATGGATAATGTGGGCCTGTTTACTCGAAAGACAAAAAGGACAAGAACAAAGGAGAGAGAATTAGATGAACTATTCTTCAAGATATGAAGAACAGATGGCTGTCAGTCATTCTTTGTGCATCTTTATTGTGTATTATATGTATTTAAACATATTAAAGAACAGGTTAGACAAAAATCTGTTTCATGAGTTGGGACTGGGGTTTTTTTTGTGAGGTGATAGAATAGATCAAATGTGATCTCTTCAGGTCTTGTCCTGCCCTACATTTCAATATTTCTCTATTAGAATAAGTAAGTTTTGTGGATGGATATTCAATGGATAAAGTAGCACTTACTTCAATCTTCATTCAGCTGTGTTTCTACATATATTTTTGTGTCTCACTTACCCAAGAGGCTCTTGATAACTATCTTTAGCCAGGAAATACAAAAACACTCTAAAGAGTTACTAAAAAATGTACCAGAATATAATTTTTTTTTAATTATGAAAGTTAAAAAAAAAAAAGTCAAGGAGGCATCAGAGAGCAAGGGAGAGACAGAGACAGTGTCCCTTTAAGAGCTGCTGTTATTCTTTGTGAGGGGACACTGGGCAGTCATGCTATTTAAAGCAGCAGCATTGAACTTAGAGGAGAAAAAAAATTAAAAAACAACAACAACAAGAAAAAAATTAAAATCCCAGTCAACAAGCCTCCTTCTAAAAATTCCTAATCCATGATTATTACAAGTACAAAATGCTAAGATTACTTTAACTGAAACATATTTGAAGAAAGTATGTTCCATTTACATATGAGCATATTTTGTGTACCTAGTTTCATTCTCCCTCATTTCCTCTTTTGTTTTGTGTGGATTTTTCCCTTATGAGTTTACAGGGAAGAAAAAAAATAGTGTGAAAAAAAGCTACATTCCATTCTGAAAGCATTATTTAGCTATCTTTACCTACAGTGCATCAAAACCATCTGTGGCTTAGTCTGTTAGCAGAGTTTCACTGCAATGTTTTAAGGATCTCACTTTAACTTGGTTTGAGAGAAAACAAAATCCCACAGTATACCACTAAATATACTCCTTCTGTCCCTGTCTCTCTCCAGGGCACATCTGTTATCACAGAACACTTGACAAAGAAGACACAACAGCTACCAAACCAAGGAATGGCAGCAGCAGCAGCAGTGATACCCCTTCCCTTTACTTGAAGGGTAATAATGCCCTTGATCATATCCTACATTCAACTTAACTTCACAACAGCAAGAGCATCTGCTGCTACATCACATCTCAAGCATTACCTGTGTCTTTATCTAGGGTATTATGGTTTCTGGGGCTTCCTTGCTGGTTCAAGACCTCTGTGGCTCTTGGCAACATGGAGGAAGAAGTTCATACAAAACACAATCACAAAGGTCATTTGCATGGGTGCATCTGCATTTGAGAAGTCAAATGCAACTTCAGCACCTTAGTGATGTCCACATCAGGTCAACTACTCGAGCAGCGTGGACAAAAAACTGATTTGTCTTTGCAGTTGTAATTAACACCAACTTCTCAGCTGGGTGCCTCTTTTCATTTAATTAGTCGGTTTTCTATGCAAGGTAAGGCAAACTGTAAAATTATCAGCAAATCACTGAGTAGTAGTTTAATGCCACTACTCAGTAGGTATTTGATAGGAGGCAGGTAATTAACAGAAGCACGAAACAAATTACTTGCAATCTCTGTGCTGACTGCATTTGCAATGGATATAAAAATCAGCCTAGAAATTACTGGCTGGCTTTTTCTTGAACTAACCAAATATTTCTCTTGATTTTAAGATCAACTATATTTTTAGTGTACTTCAAGAGCATTTATTACAAATATTTACTTCCATTCATTTTCTTAGCATATGTTAAAACAAGTAATTTGGTGTACCACAGGAGGGTAATCAGAGGAGACTAACTCTGCCATTCTGGATCAGTGTTTTCTTTTACTCTTGGTCTCCAGAAGTAGTCAAGAACTTGCATTACAATTAATGCACAAAACAAACAAAAAACCCATCATAAATACATTTATTCCTTAATATTTGTAGGTTAATTATGCATTAAGGTATACATTGAAAGTGATGAGTTTCTCTCCAAGAAAACAGGAAAATTCACCTAATTTAACTAAGGGCACTTAAAAAGCCTTTTGAAAGATCTCTATTTGACTGTAACCAAGAACTCTACAGGCCAACCTGTAAAGAAGTTTCTCTAAGTTTTGAAGATGAGGAGAAATGGCTCTTCCTTCTCCTCTCATGTTCTTGAATGAGAAACATTCCTATGACTGTGTCTATACTACTCATCATTGTCTTTTTCAAACTATCTTCATATACAAGACTTCCCACACTTTAATAGTAGCTTTCTCTGCACATCTATGTCAGCTTTTAACTTTCACAGACAAGGTGTCAAAGACTGGTGATAACATCCCACTGGTTCAATATGTTTTTCATGCATTCCATATATCTCATGCACATCTGTACTTGATTTTCCTACTTTGACCCCACAGATTCTCCTTGCTGGTCTGTCCCTCTAACCAGAAATATAACCAAGCATGGAAAACATCAGCTTTGCCAGTTTCTGTTACTAAGGATAAATATAACTGGATGTGACTCCCCCTTCTGAAAGGATTACAAAATTATGTGATTGTATTTCGAATTAAAGAGGAAATACATTCTTTACAGGAAAGTCACTTTACAAAATACTAGTCTTGCCAAATTCTTCTCATATTAGTATAACCATATCTTATATAGAAAAGAGTAATACTAACGTATGATTTCTAATCAACTCTACTAAAGCTGACACATGCATGAAAGCAGCTTTTCACCACTAAGTTTGTGCTCTGCCAAAAAAACCCACCAAACAACTCAACAGAAAACAAACACAAAACCAGTTTGTCTTAACTGTTTGTACTAGTTAAAAGCATTCATACAGTTGATGTAGGGGGTGAATTCAGATGATCATATATATCCGTACAGCCCTCTTCATCTAGTCGGACTCCGTAATTCTTAAATTCTCCCCTCAAATAGTAGATTCAGAGAAGTCTGACTTAGACAATGGCTTTCTTTCATGAAACAGCTAATACAATTTTTAAGAAGTGGGCCCTCCCTATCCCTATTAATCTAATTGCCCTTGCTTAGGCAATGAAATAGGTAATATTGTTTTCAGAAGGCATTATCAATCAGCAGAGACAAGGATCAGCATCTTTAAAACTGTCTAAAAGATGACCAACCTTATGTTCTCCAGCAGATTATGCCACAACTGACAGTAACCTAAACTCACAACCCATCTGTGCCAGAACACTTCGCTAGGTAAAGAAAGTACTACATTTTCCAATCCAATGCACCAATTTTAGCCAACCTAACAAAAAGGACCAGAAAACAAAAACAACAAAAAACAAACCCATTACCAAAAAACACACACCCCTCCATATAAAAAAAAAAAAAAAAAAAAAAAGCATAGCAGAGTTTTCTGTAGAGTCTTCCCAAATGCCACATTCTAAGGCCTGACCTCTCAGCTAACTACCTACTGACATTTCTAGGGATCGCCTGTGTGAACACAGCTAAATTTACTCCTTAATTCATGAACTTTGGTTAAGCAAGGAATTTGGTCTTTCATACTTATTGACAACACCTCAGAAGTATAAATAAGCCTGTCAGAATACTTCAAATAGTCACCACACATTCTGAGGACAGACATTTTAAAAGGATACTTTTCATACTGAAATTTTAGTAAAACTACATCTACCTGAAACATATTTCCCTGTGTCAACAAATTTTCCCAGTATCAACAAATACATTAGAGTCACCTAATGATGTGATAATAATTGTAACCAGAAAAGCAGCTTATCAGAATAAGCAATTCAATATCAATAAGCAAAGCAATATCAGAAGCTGGGGGAGGGAGACTTAATTCCTACAGAAACAGGAGGCTGTCACCTCTCCCTTGTTAGGTTCTTACACTCCCTATAAGGAAAATACTCCTTATAGAACTCCCAACAACATAATCAGCAACCCAAGAGTATATAGTTCAGGGAACAGTAAGGCATTACCCTTCAAAGTTACCTAATCCAGCTTCTTTAAAATTTTATTAAGTGAAGTGTATTTGAACAACAAAAACAAGTCTAAACATGAACAAGATTTAGGTGTGCTTTTATTTCATATGTTGCAAACGAAAAGCATTTTAGATTTAACCTCGTTAGTCTGCACATCTTAAAAAAAATAGTTTGGATGTGGGGGCCTTTTGTAGGTGGGAATGTTGCTGGATCAGACCGGTGGTGAAAAACCGTAATTTATCGGCTTTTGAAAAACGTCTTGCTTAATACTTTCTGTCCATTGTTCTTACGAGTGGCTGCAAGTTCGGGACTACCCGTGCCATCCGCCTTCACTCGTTAACGGGAATTTCACCTATCCTGTTCAGCTTTGTACACGCGGGAAAAAGAAAAAAAAATTAAATATATATGTATATATATATATATAAAGGATGGGGAGAGCGATAAAAGCCTGACTAGAAAAAAAAGCTCCTAAGGTGACAGGTGCGCTCGCTGGGCTTCAGGCGGGTTTAACCCCCGGCTGTGCCGCCCGCCCGCCCAGCCGGCACAGGAGGGCTCCGGCGGCGGGACCCCTACTCCGCCGGACAGGTGCAGCGACCCCGCGCCCGCGCCGCGCTCCCCCGCCGGCCATTTCCAACCGGATCAGCCGGCAGCTCCCCGCGGAGGCGGGGCGAGCGCGGCCCTGGGCGGCGCGGCGAGGGCCGGCAGCAAGGGGTTAACCGCGGCGGGAGCCGGCCGGGGAGCCCAGCCCGGAGGAGCCCAGCGGGCCCGGCAAACAGTGCCCCCCGCCCGGCCGTCAGCACAACAATAGGGCACCGGCACACGCCGGGCGGGCGGCCCCGCTGCGCCGGCTGAACGCGGGGCCTGCGCGGCCCCTTCCGCGGGGCGGCCTAGCGCCCTGCGCCGCCGACACGCGGCTGCCGGCGGGGGCGGACGGGAGGGAGAGCCCGAGCCCGAGCCCGGCAGACGCTCGTTGCCGCCCGCCGCCTCCCACACGCGCAACTTTCACTTCCCCGGCAGGGGCGACACCGCAGAAGGAGCGAGAGGAGGAGGGGGGAAGGAGCCGGCTGTCTTCCTTCCCCGAGGGTGAAGTGGGCTGCGGGGTACCCCCGCCGAGGAGGGGCAGGGGGAATCCCTGCCCCAGGCGAGAGACCCGCCCTCTCTTCCCCCATCGCCCTCGCGAGGGCACAGGCTCGGCGCCAGCCGCGGTCCCCCACTCACACCCCCCGGCAAGGCTCCCCGCAGCGATCCGGGGAATCCCCTTTCCTCCCTCCCTGCCCGCCCAGGTGTCAGAGTCCTCGGGGGCTCCAGCCGCTCCCCGCCCGCCGCCGCCGGAGCGCGGGGGGGTTGGCGGGGGAGTGCAAGACGGACGTAGGGACGCGGACACCGACACGGGGCTGTTTCTTACTCGTAGTTCCTGAAGATCTCGTTAGTGACCCTGCAGTAGAAAACACGCTCGTCCGGCCGGAGGTCGGCGGGGGGCTTCACCCTCACGAAGGGCTTTCGGTGCAACAGCGGCATCGCCCCGCTCCCGGCTCTCTTCCTGCCCCAGGATCGGCTTCAGGGCGTACGGGGGAGAATAAAAAACACGGAGGGATTAAACGAAGCAGAGGCGCCCACCAGCCCGGGGAGGAGGGAGCGGGCCCGGCGTGTCCCTCCTCCCGGGGGAGCCAAGGCAGGAGCGAGCAGGAGCGGCGGTGGCGGCTCGGCGGAGCCTTTTGTGTGCCCGACACGCCGTTGCCTGCCTGGGACTGCGCGCGGACCAACGGCGGCACCTTCCTCCGCCTCCGCCCGCCTCACAATGGGGCCATGACGCCGAGCGGCGGGCGGAGGCGGCAACCCCCGCGCCAGCCGCGCAACGTGCTCGGCTCGGGGATACCCCGGCCGCGCTTTGTCTCCTGCGGCGCCCCTGCCTCCGGGTCACCCCCTTTCCCCCGCCTCTGACCCACACACGCCGGGCCGGACACCAACTTCCACTCCCCCGCCGCCTCCGCCTCCTCCTCCCCTCCGCAAAGCAAACACCCAGGAGGGGCAGCGCCGACCACTTATCTTCCTCCGTCCCTTCCTGCCGGGTCGCTGCCTAACTGGGGTCCTCGCCCTTCCCGCCCCGCGCCTCGCCCCGGCCCAGCGGCTGCCGGGCTCCACCGCCGCGGGACAGCGCGGCCGCGGCGCGGGGGGCAGCCCGGCCTCCGGCCTGTCCAGCGGGGGGCTGCGGGGCTCCCTCCCCTCCTGCCCACCTGGTGCGGCCGCAGGCTCCGCTCACTGTCGGTCGGTGCGGAGCGCGGTCCCCCTCGCCGCGTTTCTTCCCTTTCCTCAACCCCCCCCCCCACCCCCCCGCCGGCTCCTGGGAAGTTTTTGATCTACTTCTTCAAGCCCTCAATCAGGAAGAGCTGCGGGGAGGAGCCTTGCCCTGCTCTCCCCTACATCTTTATTGGCCGCTCGGTGCCTTCCAGCGTGTGTCACACAGGAAGACAGCGAGCTACATTATTAATTAATGGCTGAGAGGGCGCATCCTCCATTTTTGAATTATCAGCCGGAGACCTCCGGTGCGGGGGTTGCGCCCAGCCCGGCTGCCGGGGGGGGAAGGCGGCTCTCTCGGCGCGGCGCTGCGGCCGGGCCGGCCCGGGCTGCGGGCGGCTTGAGCGCGGCGACCCTGGCACGGCGGTCACGGCTCGGCGGGGCGGCGTGCGGGGCTGCCCGCCCGCGCCTCCGCCAGCGGCGTCAGCAGCCGGTGCCGCGGGGCCGCCGAGCAGCTGTGAGACCGCCGGCCCCGGAGGGAGCCGCCGCTCGGCCCCGGAGCCACCCCCTCTCTGCCCTTCGTACCTGCCCTGCGAGCAGGGGCCCCGGCGCGTCTCCCGCGGGGCTGATTCGCAGCGGATTTCGGCGTTTGACAGTGCAGGGCCGGGCACGTTGCTCTCTCAGTTACAGCCCCCGAGCCACAGTGCTATCGGCGCGGGCGGGGGCGTACGGGTGTATTTTGCCGAAAGCGCGATTGTATATGATTAAGATGAGCATGAGGGTTGTACGTGGGCCCCCTAACATTGCTTTTGCTTCCAGTTCAGCGAAAATGTCATTAAATGGTTTCATTAATGTATTCACTTTTTATGACTTTTTTTTTCTTAACACTAATGCATTTCCAGTGTCATTGGTAATTAAAACTGGAGTATTAAATTAATTGCGTTCCTAAGAGTGCTAGCCAGGTTGGAAGACAAAAAACACAGAAAGTCCACATCCATTGTAATTAATCAGAACTAAGTGTAGTGTTTATATAAAAAAATCTACAGAGTAACTGTAGAAAGTCCTTAGAACTATTAATATCTGAAGGCTGATACCTAAATAATTCAACAACTGAAAATGCCGTTCTTGCAAATAAAGGTCCACTGCTGTTTCCTGCACCTGTGCATGGTTTTTCTTCTTTTGCAAGTAAAGGCAGCAATCGGCGCTGCTGTAGCACGTGTGACTAAAACCTAAAAGAATGTATGTATACAATCCATTAATTACTTTATTTTAAAAGGGTGAGGTTTTAATCAAAAGCACTGAAAAATGTTAATGTTCACTTCCTCAAATTAAGTTTACAAAGCTTGAACTGCAAACCAGGTTAACTCCTTAGTCCTACCAGTTTATTTTCATTTACCAGCTGGCTTCCCTTTCAGTTTTTTTATTTTCTTTCTAGCAAAGGGCACAAATGCTACTTGAATTAATGCACTTCTATATAACATCTGGTAATTTTTAGTCAACTTTGCCTCAAAACTGTATAGTACACCATGCTTATGACATTTACTGTTGCCAGCTCTTGGGGTTGCAGCGATTTTGCAACACTTAGCTTTGTTTTAAGCTCTTCAGCAGATGCAATTAAATTGGAACCTCAGGTCACCTTAAAAATAATAAATCTCAAATTTGAGAGAAGTGCTGGAATATGCAGCCCCAAAAGGCTTATGAATTAGAAGGGAAAGAAAGCTTTGACTTACACATTTTTGTAAATCTTATTATTTTTAAGACAGTATCATGATGTTTGGGAACCTGGCTGCTTTTTTTTCATGCTTATATTGTCAGCACAGCATTATTTTAGCACTAGTTGGTATCCATGAAAAATGCATGAGCTGATAGAACTGTGACATCAAAAGCAAATTCCCTTTTCCTCTTTGCTCTCTCTTGCCCTCTTTCTCTTTTCTTCTCACCTTTTCCTCGTCCTCGTGTTCTTCCCCCCTCATTATTCCCTCGGTGATTTTCCAGAGAACAGATCCTCACTGAGTAATAGGGCTGCACTGTGTTATTGTGTTCTTAGGACAGAGAGGAGCAGTTCATTTAGTTTTCACCTTTGTTCTTTAAAATCTACAAATCCAGGCTCTGGTTCTTCTTCCAATAAGGTCAGCAGGACCTAGAACAGGTTTTTATGATGCCAGCTAAATGTCTACTAAGTGGGCATTGAGAAATCAACATAAAATATTTCTGAAACATCAGAAAAAGCTTACTTTCCTTCCACAGGAATATTTCTTCTATTTTAACACAAATGTGGAGTCTTCACAATAATTTGGGACTTTTTTACAAATTACTGAGAGTAGTTTTAATTCAAGATGCAGGAATGGGATGATTGGTGACATTCAGTGGGCTTGTTATGTGGATTTTACCACAAAACAGCAAAATGAAGATGCTTTCCTTTTAGAAGATGACTTATACGCTAACAGATATATTAAACATAGTTCCCTAGTCAGGGAGATTGCAGCTCTCACTCACAGACCTTTAAAAATAGTTGTATTTGGAACAAAAAATCTTATAAAACACTTGGTCTCTATGCTTTGCAAGGGTGGAACAATTTCCTAGGGACAGAGTCAACCTAGGTTGGGGCAGCCTCCCCCACCCCTGCCCAGCTGCTCCTTCAAAGCTCCCCACAATTTGAAATATTTTAAAATTTCTTTTCTCTGGATCCTTCCAGTATTACAGATTCATCTCCTTATCCTATTTCTTTCCCTCTCTAAACTACCAGGAGCTGCTTTACACAAAGATGCTCCAAAAGTTTTATTCAACTATGTCCATTACAAAATAACTCCATATGTGATTGTTGTTATTCTGGAAAAAGTAGAGCACATGCAATATTTTACAAAAGGGTTGTCAGTTTAAAAATCACACTTGAATTTATGTTGGAATAACTAATACTTGTCCAAATCATATACCTGGAACAGTGCAAAAGGAGAATTTTTACTCAGTTTTACCTATATTATCATGCAACTTGGAGAGTATTATGTGCAGTGTGTTTAGCCACTAGCTCTCTTGCTTTTTTTGTTCTTTTTATTTTTTTTCCCCAAAGTTGCCACTTTGTTCTCTCAAGGTTTTGCTGAAGTTACAGAAAAAAATAATTAGATGTCTTCATGAAGAACATCCTTGGACCTTGAATGGTATGCTAGGTTCTCAACTCTAATTTTTGTAAAAAAACATATGGTTGAAAAGATAAATGTGAAAATGTGTAAATGATAGATTGCTAGTAAGTTCTTCTGTCAAATGACATGATAGCAATGACACCTGCCTTTTTCCCAGTTTACTGGATCATATATAAAGGGAGAAATATAACATATATGCAAGCATTTACTCATTTTAATGCACTGAGTAGATTTTGGGGGACTAGTGTCATCCCTTTCCATTCCAAATGCTGTTGTGAAAATCCTTAATTTCTGTAATGTTAACATTAACCATAGATCACTTTTTTAAAGCTTAGGGCACCCAGCAAAATATTTATCCAGTTATGCATTTTATAACTTACTGATATAGCTTTTTTTTTCCATCTTTTGCCCTTTCTCTGTCACCTTGCTAAGTCAATTCACTCTTTTGATCATATATCTTTATTTAGACTTTAAACTGTGTGAGCAAAGACAATGTGCTAGTTTTATCAATCCACTCCAGCTGTGGGTAATAGTAACATTTGGTCTATTGTCTTTTACTGGCTGTAAAGCACTATGTTCAGTGTTTAATAACATATTCACTTATAAATAACATTCTTCAGTCAAAAAAAGAAACCACGGAAGAAATACACATGATTTTTCACAACACATTTAAAATATCTTTCTTTCATTCTGGTGCAGTTATATTTCAACATACTTTTAAAGTAGTTCTGTAATCACAAGAACAGGAGGTTCCTTATTCTGCAGCTGCTGGATGCATTCATTACTTTGTTGCTTTCACGAGTCACAAATAAAGGTAAAGAATCAATCCCTGTTGACAGCGAATTTTTGGTGTGGTCACAATTTTTGGTAGTTTATTAATAACCTTAAGACAGGCATTCCACAGTTGCAAATGCAAGCATAATTGTTGGGTCTGTTGCTATCATAGAGGGCAGTAAGTCATGGCCAGAGTCTGCTTTGGTTCTTGTTGAGCTTAAATAACACCCAGTACAGCAGAACCCATCCCTCCACAAAGCCCTCGGGAAGCACTGGGATGTTTCATATATAATTGGATTCATTCTGTGGAAAAGCATTCCACGTTCTTAATTTTTTTTCACAGTTTAATAGGATTTGGTTCTCACTACTTTTGGTAGTGAGAACATTTGGTTCTCACTACTTTTAACAGATATTGCATGTTTAATATCTGTGCAACTCTAGAAATTAAGAGACACGTTCCTTTAAAGTTTAATGATATCCTATTTTTTCTCTCTCAGAAAATACTATTAGAGGTATTTAAGCTGGTAACTTTATACTTGTGGGGAGGAACTCTGACCTTATCTACTTTACAGCAATGACCATGTATGATTGGCCTCTAACCTGGTTACAAAATGATAAAATGATGTTGTGAAACCACTGTTCATTTCCTAATAGTGTCTCGGAAACCAGCTTAAACTCTGAGAGGATAGCTACTGCATTTTCTCTCTTATAGTTGTAGTGCTCAGGATACAGAGTATTGACACTACTGTAATTTTCTTACACTAAAATATGCTGAATTTCTATTGCTAACTAATATTTAGAATGAATGATGCCTGATTAAGGATTTTGAATGAATGACTGAATGATGGGCAGATTTGCTAATTTTTGCTACATATGCACATTGTCACTACTAGAGCAATATATGACATTTTACAATAGACTTAAATATCCTGAATCAATGTGCTTGAAACCTAGATCTGTATGATTAAGATATTCTTTGTACAGTCAAATTTAAGATTGGAAACTCTCAAGGTGAATAATACTAACCTACCATTTACTAAGTTTGCATTCATCTTATTTGAATTTCTTACATTGAACACCTGTCTAGTTGATGAGTAGAACAAATAATTTCAAGGATGTTGCTTTATGATTTTATTATATGACTGTACAGTCCCAACTTGTTTGTTTGTTCGGTTTTGGTTTTTGTGGGGTTTTTTGTCACTAATACTGACATTAGACAAACCTGCTTGCAGATTGAAATGATTCCATGCAGTGCTATTTCTGTTGAGGAGCACATGAAGAGAAGTTGGCCCAGTAGCTGATCTGGGTTATTTAGTCAGAGTGTACAGTGATGAGTCAATCTGAAGCATATACATCTGCTCAATCAAATACAGACCATGCTGGATTTTCTTTGAGTCATTCATTTGACAAATATGATGACTCACAACTGTGACCAGTATTCTGACTTATCCCTTTAATATGAGACTCCTTTGGCCTCCACCTTATTTTCTTCTGTCCTGCTACTCATGTCTCACAGAAGACCTTAAAAGCTAAGGCAGAGAGGTTAACTATCCAGGCACTCTTCTGATGGTAGGTCCCAGATAAGAGCAGAATTGGAAGGAGAGAGTAGCTGGCTGAAAAATACTCTGGATGTCTCCGCGGTTGACAGCACAGAGTCATGTGAGTCACGGTGTGTACAGGTGGAACAGCCCCACCACGATGCTTCTGCTCATGCTCAGACCACTTCAGCCAAGGTAGACCAGGGCTGGAGTTAGCTGGTGGCTTGCTCTGCGTACAAAGCAAGCTTCAGTTTGGATTTTGAACTTTTACAGGATGCTCCAAGCCTGCTGAGTCCTACATCTGGAGGGAAGCCAACCATACTACATCACAGCCACAGAATATAGTCCTTGGGGAATGCTATACTCCAGGGAAGTCCTCTGAAAGTTCCTCAGGCTCAAGCCCAAATGATCATTCTCCCTTCTCCCACAGATCCAGGGACAGGCATGTTCTAGGTGGACACCACTGCCCACAATACCCATGCGAGTGCCTCATACCCAAGGGAAAGTGAGATACTGACAGAATTTCTACATTTCCTAAAAGTCAGGCACTCATAAATATGTCTGTTTTATATAAAGCATGCATGTAGAGCAGAACTAAAGGAAACAAACTTTAAAGGTGGTAAATCCAGTGCTTCGTTAGTCTTGTTCTCTTTGGAAGACTTAGGACAGCTGGAAAGTTATTTGGATTGTTACCATACAGTTGCTAAGCATTCATAGCGAGGAGGGAAATGTAAACATTGATAGAATGAATAGAATTGCTAGTTTCAGAAACTTATGAATTAAGAAGCAACAATTATTTCAGTTGTAATCCAAGAAGTTTTTAGACAAAAAGCAAAGGGAAGGGCAATCCTAAGACTACCTTCACACATAGAACTTATAGATTACAGTGTGGACACAGATATAAAGTTGCAAAAATGCTTATATCCTCATAGTTTATTGTTCTATAGGAACACTTTCTAGTGATTCAATGTATCATCATATATCTCTAAACGTATGCATGTTTAAGGTTGAATTGGCATAAATATTTCAGCCTAAAATACATTTTTAAAGTTTTCATCCTTGTTCTAACATTCTTACAGGATGTTGTAAAACATTGCATGTAAACCCAGACTTACAGAGACAGGAACACTTAAACCAGCATACCAACCACTGTGTTGCCCCCAGAAATAAGAAATTTACTTATAACTGCAAGCTTCCTTTAGTGCAAAGAGAAAGAGTCATCTACAGCTCTGCCTAGTCCTTATTGGATGCAATGGATAAAGCGCCTCCTTAAAAATAACTTTCAGTTACACTCCGTACCACTGACTCATTTGAGGTACAGTGAAGTAAGTGCAGCTGATAATGAGAAAAAAGGAGAAAATGTGCAAGGTATTTCTTTTACACCTTATACCAGTAAGTGTCGCCAGTAAATCAGTACCAAGAAGAAAGGTTTAAATGGTCAGATCAAGTTTAAAAATGGTCATGCCTTCCCATTACTGCCCTGAATTGCCTTGATTTTTATTTTCTAATGTTTGTGAGTGGATGTATTGTGCCTCTGTGACAAAAGTGAAGTTCAGTGAGAGAATTTCCTGCTTCATAGATAGGTTTTTAACCATGCAAGGCATATGCATGACCTCAATTCTCCATTTCTTGCCTGTTGTGCAACTGAGAGTTTAGCAGCAAAAGGAGTTACAACCTCAGCATTATCTAATACTTGTGCATATTGCATGCGCACATGCTTGGATAAAAATGTTTAGCAGCTGACACAACTTGAAATAAAACACTTCCTCCCCCCCACCCCCTATAATAATTCTTTCACACTGTCTAAAAGAATATTCTTGGCAGGAGGACAGTTTGTCAAAAAATCAGGAGGAGGAAAGGGAAAGGTATGCCAGGAAACACAGACCCTGTCTGTGTTGATGGTGGGATTCTCAATGAGTTCCACAACAGGCTGTGAGTACAACCCATCTCTGAGTCCAACACATATGGATTCTTCTTAACGTTCATGTAAAACCTGGTTACAAAAAGTGGTGACTTTCCAAACAGCTTTGCAGAACCAAATAGAAGCAGTGCTCTTCATCTTGGCGAAGCTCAGTCCAACTGTGTGAATGAGGAAACAGGAGTTTTATTTGCTGCCGTTAATTTGTTCCTGTTAGGCTGACATTGCCACCCTGGTGGGCACCACTTCGCAGGCTGGCCTGTCAGTGGGATTTGGATGGACTTCGGCACTAACGGTGGGATCTGGGAAAAAAAAACACTTTCAGGAACTACACATTTTGTGGCTAAACCATGAGCAGTTCAGGGGTCTTTAGCGGGCAGTGACATCCATACGGGGGGGCTGTAGTGGGCCATGGCAGCCGTATGGGGGAAGACCCTCACAGCTGCCCATTAGGGCTGGCCTCATCGCAGGTGGAGCGTCCGCCCGCTCACCTCTGGGTAAGGAGGACAGTTAAAGCTTAACCAGAGCGGGCTGAGGAGTAGGGACGGCCCTCGCAGCTTCCCTCACCATCTTGCAGGGGTGTGCAGGGCTGGAGGCCACCCTTGCCCAGGCCTGCTGCCTGAGGAGGTAGGCTCGGCGCTGCGGCTGCCACAGGAAGCCCATGCCCTCGGCCTCCTCCGCACGTCCGTCCGGCATGTCCCCAAACGCGCGTCAGGAGCCCGGGCAGCGCTGGGGCTGCTGCTGGCCCCTGCGCGGCAGGCGTGCACCACCAGCACACCATGGATCAGGCCACCACCTGCTCCAGGGAGGCCCACGGCCCTCCCCACCTTCATGGCCTTTGCCAAAATGGGGTAGGAAGTGTCTCTCGGCTCCAAGCCAGGTAAAAGCTTTGAAGCCTGTGGGTTATGGGTGCTGGGTTTGGCCACCCCTTTAGCCGACAGCGTAAGAAACAGCACCGGGTTCAGCACCGCAAGCTGCGCTGCTCCTCCCGCACCAGCCGGATCGCGTCCAGCGCTAGCATCGGTGCGTGGTATATATAAAACCTCACGGAAATTAAGAGGTCCTTCTGCTGAGAGTCATAAAATGTAATCAGTTCCAGTGGGGGTCAAACAACAAAATGCTCCTGGGAATAATTTGGACTTTGTTTCTTCAGTTAACCAGAATGAATCTACTAGTGATTCATATTTCAATGGAGTATAAACCTTGTGCATGTGACCATCCTTTGTTCTAAAATTAAGTCTGTCCCTTCTCTCTCTTTATTTTGTAAACTATGAGTTCATAAGGATTTAGGGAAAGATAAAAGCTCCTGTAAATTGTTATGTTTTCACAGTGTTAGGGAATGCAGAACAGAACTTTCTTGATTTTTTTTAACACATTCTACTCCTAAACCCTACTCTTAGATGTATCATAAGCTTTGCATGCAGACCAGACCATGAACTAGTTTAACTAGAGTTATTTTGGCATCACTTTAGTGGCTGTGCTGAGAACTGTCAGGTGGACACATTGAGAAACAAGGTGTAAACACTACATTAGCACATTAACGCAGGGTTTTAAAGGTGTTTAGTTAAGTAGGAGTAAAAAGGGGTCTAGATGAGCCAGTGAAAGCTTTGTGCATAGACTAGTTTTTCCTTTTGTCTGGATTTGGCTTGTGTAGGAACTTTGCTTAATTCTGTATCAGATGACTGGAGTAAGTATATGCCTGTCCCACCAAAGGAAGATTTGCTTTGAAGTATTTGAAATATGTGTCCAAGTATGTTTCCCTCCTACAGCAGTAGTGAAGATAAAAATCCATCTCTGTTAGCTGACTTACACGCTGTTTCCTTTACACGTAGGTGTAATGTATTAATTCCTTTGACAATCAATAACTATGTATTTCAAGAGAGAATTATTTTCTCCAGGTGAGTATGTTTTAAAGCCTTTGCAAAATGTCTGCAAGGGGAAAAGCTTTGAACTTTGTCTGCAAGGAGGAAAGTGTTAGAACTTCTAAAGAAATTGAATGAAGAGTCCACAGTAAGATGAAAAAGTAGTCAGAAGGATGGAATGTTACCCACATAAAATTTCCCTTGTGTTCATTATGAAAACTGATTATCTTTTCCTAATAAAAATAATATGGATGAGTAAGAGCTGCAATTTTTCTGAAGGGACATGGGCAGAAACTTTAAAGATTAAGTGGTGCTCAGTATGTCGAAACACTGGAGCAGCTGTAAGATCAGAACACAAAGGCCAACAAGAAAATGCAGCACCCAGGAACATAATTAACGTAAAATAAAAGGTGGTTATATGGGTTCCATTGTAGTTGCTATTTAAATAATCCTATCTGAACTGCGCCACTGTACAAAAAAATAATCAAGTCTTGCAGGTTTATGCTTATGCAACTTGAAAACAAAATCTATCAGTTGAACCAGGTCCTTGGCACTACTCCAATAGTTCAAAACAGGTCTAGAGCCAGCTTAACTGTCCCAGCCATAAGTATTTTCACTTCTCCAGAAACAGCTCTGCCATGCATGGGCCTGCTGAGACAGGGTACACTTCCCTACTTCTGAACTCTGACTCCCAGAACGTAGAAACAAAAGGCATGGGAAGCATGGACCTGCTCTGCAGTGTATCTCTGCCACCAGAATGCTCCCCCTGGGCTAAAAACAGCTGATTAATTCTTTAAATAACAAAACAAACTCTAAGATAATTAAACAAAATGTTTGTCATATCTTTCTTCTCCTATCCTCCATTTTGTTTTGTTTTGGTTTGGTTTGGGTTTTTTGTTTTGGTTTGTGTTTTTTAATTCTTCATCTTTGGAGATAGGATAGAATCAGCACTGAGAAACTATTTAATGTCAGCTGATAGGGTTTGGGCATGTTTTCTTTTCCTTGGTCTTTAGTGAATCATCCAAGGTATCATTTTAGAATTCCTGTTGCTTGTTTTATACAAACATGCTCTCAAGCTTCTGTCTGATGAGGAAGTAATGACAATTTGTGGAGTAATAAGAAGGAGTCAACATTTTACAATGTTGAAAATTGTTAATAATCAATATCAAAAAATTTTAATCTGTTAACAGTCATCTACTTGATTTATACATCTGGCTGCCTTACTGTCTCTTCTTTCAGGCTACCTGGAGTCTGCTCTGAGCTGTGTGTCTTTGTACAGTGGTTACTCTGGAAACATGGAGGGAGCAGCTCTCCAAAGCAAGGGGTTGAGCCATTGCTGAAGGCCTGAGCAAGAAGTAGTCCAGGCAGTGCATGTGATTTTCCCAGGCTGATGTGGATGAATTAAGAGCAAAGACACTGCCTTCAGGAGCAAAAAACCCCACCAGCCCCAACAAAAACTCCAACCCTCTGTCTAGCATTTGCCTAGAGCAAGGGGATGGATGGAAATTTTGGTTTTGTGTTCTTGTTGCCTAGAGTTATGTTAAACCTTTGCCCTTTTATAACTAGCAACAAATCCTGGGGCTGACTGTGTATTACTCTGTGTGAGAAGAAAAAAGAAAGAAAAAAAAAAAAAAAGAAAGAGTCATTTGGGGCAGTGAATGGACCTGAGGACCAAGCACAGGGTTTGAGAAGAAGAAATTTCTTAACATCTGTTTATTTAAAAAACTTGAAATGAAGGGATAGAGTTCATACTGCCCTCTTATCCTCCTGATGGACAAATTAATTCAAAAATTCCCATAATAACTTCTTATGCCAGGAAGAAAATGTTATTTTTCCTTTTACAACAATCAGATGTTTAGTGGGAGGAACGCTCAGTGTGGATCTAAGAGATAGATAATGCCAGTTATGAGGAAAAGAGGACTTCACACCCTCAAACTAAACTTGTTTGGTTGCCAGTACAGTAAGCAGCCTGAACAGTGCAGGGACAGGATTATAATAACTTAAAGTGTAGTAGGTAACACATAAACCCCCTTATCTAGAGACACCATAAACTTGTATGGCTCGCTTAGCAAAATGAAATGATGGGTAATGTTCTCCAGACTCGAGCTTGTCTCTTTCTATGTTTGACTGAGAAGGGAACTGATCAAAGACACCTGAGAAAGATGCTGATTTCAGCCTGTTTAAAGCTGCTTCATTGGTGTAAATGATCACATTCTATCCTCTTTTTCTGCAGGTGCATGAAACCCTGGGTCAAAGAAAGATTTTCCTCCATATCCTGTTTTGGAGGGTTAGGTAGCGACAGGGATGAACACATGACAACCAAAAAATTAAAAGTCAACACAGGTACCTGTTTGAAATCACTTTTTCATTGTTTCAACATTCACCTTCTAATTTGCTCCATCTCCTTATCACTTTATGTGCACCTTGTCTCAGAAGATAAGAGAAATGTTACACACCAGATGATTCTGATGACTCCCTATTCTGACACTTTGCAAAGAAAGTGGTGTAGAGATGTTATCTGTACAAGGTGAACTTCACCTTGCCTTTCATCACTCAATTTCAAAAATAATAGATTTATAACATTTCTGTTAATGTTACCCTTTTCAGCTTGGTTTTGGTTTTGTTTTCTTTTATCTCTGAACTTGATACAGTTGCCTAGAACGTATAGTTCCAGAATAGTTTAGATCATAAGAAACAATCAATTGTTAATGTTACTTTAACTGCATCCTTATCAATCAGAAACACAGTTTGGCATTGAACTGTCATATCCAGCTTCACAGCAGTAGTGTACATCAAAAGTTAGTTTGCTCTGATGTTATAAAAAGTTTTCATGGGAGACAGAATTCACAATTCCTTGGGATATTTATAGTATTTAAGAATGCTTTTAAGTCACTTGTAATGGCAGATGCCATTGGGTACTCTGTCAGAAATGGTTTCCTTATTCATAACAAGTAATGCATATTGTAGTACATTTCAAACCAGGCCCACATTAAACTTGGGAGAAAAAATAAAGACCATGTCTGTATGACTGTATAAATTCCATTTGGATCTTGTTAATGCCATGTTGTGATTTTTGTTTTGAATACAGCGCCAAAGAGGGGGTTTTAGCCATTAATTTGATTGTATGGACTTCATGATGGGTTTCATTGGATTACATCTAAAGCTCCAACCCAGGTACCAATGGCACAGGCTAAGTGGTGTTACCATCAGATAGATTATGGGCTTGTTACAACAGAACTAACCTTTGAAAGGCTTGGGCAGCAGGTCTGCAGAGTAAGTCCTGCTCTTCCCAGTGCTGGCTCCCTTCTCCCTTCCACAGGTACCTCCTCCTACCTCTGCTACACAGCCTCTCCCCAGGAGTTGCATTCTCTTCCCCCAGGGTATGTAGCTGTGGATTGCTGCCCCTGCAAACGTTGAGAGGGCTACAGTGCAATCTGGCTTGTATTAGAAAAGCAAGAGGGACTTGAAGGACCACTGGGACCTCAGAAGGGCTGGGATAGCAGTTCTGGAAACTAAACAAGCTCCAGTCACTGGTCCAGAAGGATCCCAGTCATGGAGTTAACTGTTGTCAGTGTGCTGGAAAGACAAAGTTAGAAATTACTAACCTGTAAGTGATAGGATCAATTCACAACACCACAACTCTTCCTAGAACAGGAGCAGGCCACATTCTAACAGAAATTGCCAAGTTTGGTAAGATTTGACATTTCATTCCAGCTTCTCCAGATTAGAAAGCCTGGCTCCCTTGGAAATGCAAGTGGCTTCTCACACAGCATGTGTGAGGCTCCTAGCACTACTACAAGGGTTTTCACCTTCTTCATACAACACATTTTTGTCCTGTATACACTAGTCCCACTTGCTGTCCCCAACCTTACCTTTGCTTCCAGCCCTGATCCCTTCCAGCTTCTGCTCCCCATCATCCAGTCATAATCTTCCCTTTAAATACATATGCTCAGTGGCCAGCTTTTCTTCTAGAATGTCTGTGGCCATTCATTATTCTAAGTTCCACTGTAATTGGCAAGTAACGAGTGATTTCACAGCTGTTGAAAAACTTCCAAGAAAATAAATTTGGAACTTCAGGGGCATGTAGATCAAACTATTTACAGTCACTGTTAAACAGGTTAAAAAATAGGTCAGTCTTCTTTCATTTCTACTCTTTCCTCAGCCATTTAACATCACATGAGAGGATTTTGATTTTGTAAGTTACACAGATCCCTTAATCAGCAGTTCTCCCCCATCTCATAAAAATCAAAGAGTCTGGATTGGGAGCTTCTCACATGTTGAGGCCTCTAGTCCAAACCCCATCTTAAGCACTGTTAATATGATCCACACTGGGAAGATGTAGCTCTGCTGATTTCTGAGGTTTTTTCCTTGGTTTTTTTTTTTTTATTTTTTAAATTTTAATACATTTATGTAGAACTAAGCAGATAAGACTCTGTGTGGTTGCCTCAACATGCCACTTGAGTCAGCCTGGCTTCATCAAAGCACTGAATTGACACCCATCTTAGTTTACAGTTCTACTTGCTGCTGCTGAGTCCTCCCTACCGCAATCATTCCAGAGGCTCATAACTCAACAACCTGTCCTTTTTCCTGTCAACACAGCTTTTCTCTCGAAAATGCTGTTAACCAAACAAATACCTTCAAAGAGGATGAGACTGCTATTGCATGTGTAGCTTTTTTAAAAAGTCAGTCATTTGCTGAGGTGATGAGAATTTGGGGGATTCGGTGTTATAAATACACAGATGTTTACAGTACATGTATGGCTTGCTTGTAGACAAAGTCAGCACTCAGGAGACTTCAGCATATAGATAGAAATGCAAATAGGTGATGTTTAGTTCTGTCCTAGTGAATTATGTACCAGACACAGAGACTGGACTTCTATTTTTGAACAGGTGCTTGAATTCTACACCATTTAAAATGCTGTAGATGAAGCAGGGGCTGAAAAAGGCATATTCTGGTGGCAAAGGGAACCTTTATATTGCTGCTAGCCTACAGTTTTCACTTATTGCCTTTGATAATTCTTGAATTGTATATTAGGTATGGCTTATTCAGGTGTTTCTCAAGGACAATGAATGTTTTGCTTCAGCCAAGTATAAAGGTTACCGAAAGAATGACTCCTAGAAAGTAACAATTAAGTACAGAAATGTAGATTTCATTTACAGGAAACTATTTTTGAGATGTATCATCACGCAGAGAACAGACTTGGGTCAGTATAAGCTAGTTATTAATGGCTTTCTGACGTTAGGCATGGTATAGATCTGAATGTGATTGAGTTAGCAGGAATTCTGCCACTCTTTGGTGACAATGACCTTGAGTCCTGAACTGAAAAATAAGAACATCTTAGTAAGAGAGTACTCTGAATAAATGAAGTAAAATATTAGAAAATTTCAGGATAAATGGGAAGAGCAGACCTCAGGATAAGTAGTTAAAAAGAGATACAGTCATCAAGATCTGATTATTATGCAAAAACTGAGAAGCTCAAAAAATCCTTATTGTTACAGTTACCATTTTTAGTCTTCTGGCCACCTTACTTCTAGGTGATGGCATGATTAACGTAACTACGGAGGCAGCTCCAATTTCTTTTAACTGCTTTACTGTTAGCAATACCATCAGCTCTAGCAGAATCTCTAAGCCTAGTTTTCAGCCTATTAGTACAGGAATAATTTATTTCTCAACTGTTACTTTGAAACATATTGATTTTTCAGTCTACACATGCTTTTACTTGTTTGTGATCTTATCTTACTCAAATTTCAGAACCACACAATTGACTGCTAAGATAAAGAATGCAAAATTATTCACCCAGTTTGGCTTCAGACAAACAAATGGAACTCAACACAAACAAAGAGAGTGGTATCCAAGCATTATTTGCCTGAGTTCTTAATATTTCAATACTTTGTGGAAAAAGCAAGTTGGGTAACAAGCTGTTTTGACTTCACTTCCAGTACACTTTCTGGTTTCTCTAGTCTCCAAAGCCAAGAATCCAGTCTAAAGATGCCACAAAGCTTCAGCATGCTCAAGGCAAGACAGTGCTGTGTTCTTTTTCAATCTTTGTTGCTACACTTTGGAATAAAATAAAAGTTTTGCCATAGTGTATAAAATAAAAGCAGTCTAAGATGTTACCTAAATCCCCTACACTTATTTCATGTGATTCATGCTTAAAGAACCTTGAGTTGGAACTGGTTACATTTGCGTTTTCTTCTGAAACAAGTTCTGAACTTGAAGCCTGTCATTGGAAGCACCCTGCTCTGACAAATTTTCAGCAATCAGAGCTGAAGTCTGATTGAAGTCTCCCCAAAATGGGGCGCCACAGCCACCAGGTCTCTGGTCTTCAACCTGTTGACAAATGGCCTGTGCATAGAGCATCCAGATCATCCATCTCAGTATCAGCTGACACAACTTCCTCAAAGAATAATTGTGATTTTTCTAGGAAAAACTCAACCTTTGCAAGTGCCCATATTAGCATGAGACTGTTGCTTTACGGTTACGTAGGAAATGGGACCAGCTTTGTAGAGAGCAGCCTCTTGCCTGCTCTGGGTTGCTGAACCAGCAGCCTGAAAGCCAAGCTCCCACAGTCCCAGAAATGTCCTGAGAGTCTACAAGCCTAAACTGTGGCACTGTGAAGGACTGTCCTTTTTAGCTGAGTATAATCTTTTTGATTCATTGTCTTCATTTTGTAGCAACTTCTTTGTCTGCATCAGTACCAGGGAGGACAGGACCTGACTTTTGGAACAACTTTTCTCTGTCCCCAGCGGGCCTTGATACTCCTTGCCCATGCTGTGCAAGGCTGGCCTACCCTGCATGTGACAGGATTGCCTGGCAAGAACCACCACCACCTTTCTTTACAGACAGGGCCACTCTTTCAATGCCAACCGAATGGAAAGTGTTTGTCAATTTCTGTTTTCTTGTAACTTCCTCTGCAGAGATCTGGAGAGCACCCGCCTATAAATACTTGCTTAGGGGGTACTTGGGAAACTCCTTTCTTCTACAGGGATCATGTTTTCAAGTCATATTTTACGGAGGGGTAATAAATGACCTGAATTTAATTTTTCTGCATCAGCATCTTAGTCATTCATTCATCTGACCAGGTGAAAAAGCCTCATCACCAAATAAAGGCTGCAGTCTAAAGTGATGGTTTCAGAGAAATCAGGATCCCAAAGCTAAAGGGCTCACAGTGTAATGGAGATAAGCAAACTTTTCCAAATCAAAATAAGTAGTGTAGTGATATCCAACAAATATGATATGCAGATTTGCAAGTCTTACTATAAAAACTTTTCCAGTCAGTTCTGAATGTGTTTCAGACTGGTCTATGAATCAAAAAATATGTATTAAAACAGAGACTAGAATGTGTGACTGAATTCCAATCCAGTCTTTGTCACTGAATTCCAGACATCATAGAATAATTTTCAAGATGTTATTCAAAGCAATGGAATATGTATTTAAAAGCAAGCTTAATCTTGACTGCATTTTGAATGAAAACATTTGGAAATCCATGCTAATGCATTTTTTTATTACATTTTAATTTTTTACAGTATTCAAAAAAGCAGTTGGAAATTAAAGGCTGCAATCCTGCAAATATCACCATTAACTTTAATAAAACATCCAGCACGCTGTTAGGCGCTGCTAAATACCAAGAATTAATGAATGTACATTTTCTTAAAAGTCTTTGCTGAAGCAGTAGAAAACTATGTCACCATTAACAATGAAATCATTCCCATTTTTCAAGATGTTGTTGAAATTATCATGAATTTCTGAATATACACATCAATCAAATCAACCAGCCAAAAAATGAAGCTTCGGGAAAGACCAGACTTTTATTTGACAATATACTGCACGGAAATGCTTAGAGCTCCCTGAAAGGGATGTAAAAGATTTGCTGTGAACAGCTCGCCTTGCTTTTGAGAAGTACAAGAGACAAAGAGTATTCCCAAAAAAAATCACCATGTGTTTCACAGCCCCTAGAGAACACTGAAAAAAGACTTTAGAAATGTTTGTCCAGAGAAAGCACATAGAGAGTTTCAATCAGCTTCAGTAAACCTTCTAATAAGTCTCATTGTATTATTTTAAAGATTATTTTAAAAACATAATCCATAATAGTAATTTACAGTACTGTCATTCCGGAGTAAGAATTACTAATTTCTTGGTGCTGTTAATATCTGTTTGTTAATTGGAGAATAGTGATCAGAGAGAATGTCAGAAATATTTTTTTTATCTTGAGCTTTGCTTAGCTGTCTTTCCTCTTTTGGGTGAAAGAGTAGTGGTAGCATTTCATTCTTTGTCCTCATTACTCCATGAAATTATTATTCTCTGTGTGATTATCTTTCAGTCCAGTTTGTACCTCACTCATGACACAAGGGTGGTAGGAGCATTCTGCCAGAAGGCAAAAGAAAAAAAAGCTATAGAAGGACTATCTAAGTGAAAATGTTTGCAAGTCGAAGGGAGGGCACGTTTAAGTTCACAAAAGAAAATGCTGGTTTCTGTTGTAATGTTGGTTACACAATCACATAAGGTTTTATTTTTAAAAGCAAGTAAAAAAATTATAGTGCATCAGCTCTTTGACTGGTGTAAATCAAGATGGTTTCATTGACTTTGATGGAGCTATGTCGATTTATACCAGATGAGGATTTGGCCTACTGTATGGAGATATTTTTATTTCTCTTCTCACTCTATCAGTTAAAGAAAGGGTAATAATCAGCAAGCTGGAAGCAATTATGCGTGTGTGAGGAGGGGGTAGTTTCATAATAGCTAACTTGATATTATTTCCTGTAAAATGCATCAGGAGACTAAAGCCTGGAGCCTGCTGACCAGTTTGTTTTGTAAAGAAATATTTGTTCAAATCTGTTTATAATAATTTGTCAAATTATGGGCAGATTCAGCTGAAGCACTTGCCTTGCACTGACACCAGAGGCAGCAGTTCTGGCGCTGATCAGGGCACCAAGTGGCACCCATGAGGGAAGACCCAGGAAAAATTTGGCTTTCACTTGCATCTGCGTAAATCTGGAATAATTCTTCCAAAATCAGTGGAAATATTTTCTATTTACAAGTGTGCCTAAAAGCAAAATTTGGCACCATCTTCAACTGAGCATTTATAAGCTGTTTCTGGCAACAAATAAGGATGGGGGAGGGGAAGATTATTCATTGCAGATGCTTTGTAAGATTACCAGAGGCTTTCTGGTGACAATAAAGTCTACTAACATAGCCACTTTTGGAAAATGCTCTTGAAAATGTGATTTGAGGGAGTTTCCTGTTATCCTTTAATTCTTACATCATTTCATGGTGGTAAAAAAATACTAACCAAGACCTCAAGTGAAATTACTTAAATTGTTCTCCTTACTGTGGTGAGGCAAATGAGTCCCAACCTGCAATACCAAGTGGACTAAAGCAATTCATGACAAGCTAGGATTTCTAAGAAACCATCCTGGATGAATGCATTTCATAAGGTGCAGTTTAATTATTGTTAAGCAGTCACACATTGACAAGGGAGCTGAAGACAAAATAATCACAACTAAAATAAACTGAAAGATTTATGAATTTATTTTTAAGTTACAATGCAGATTATTGTAAAGTACCAACATTAGCACTATAAACACTAAAGTATACCAACCAGCTTTTGCAATATAGTTCATTCAGCTGATCTCTTTGCTCTCAGGAATGATTTAATTTTTTGTAATGTTTTTCTGATGTTTTAACTGAAGAATATAAATAAAGTGACTGCCTGCCCTGGTAGGGTGAACATAGTTACATCAGGCTAACGGTACTTTTAGCACTATAGCTCATACCCACATAACTACCTCTTTCTGAACTGATCTACAGGTAAATGAATCCCAAACCAGCATGTAGGTGAACCCTTAAGCAATAGCAGACAACTCATAAAAGAGTGGAAAATATGCAGTTCAGAAATTATTATGCATAAATGCAGCTCTTGCCCGGACTGGGGAGAGCCCCGAGGAGCCCTTCATCCCTGCACCCGCCCTCTCCAGCCCTCCCTGCTGTGCTCCCTGGGAAAGGGCAGGCAGCCTATTCATCAGGCCCTGGACTTTGATTTCAAGTATGTATATGTCTACCATTTCCTGGATCCTTTTGAACCAAGGAAGAAGCAGAAAATTTCCTGGGAAAATTTGCTTATTTTGGGCTTCTTTTTTTAATAGCTTAAATGCAACCACCTTAAAACCAAAACAAGGCATCGTTTCAGCTAGGGCAGGTGATGGCATTGTGACATTGAATTTAGATCCACCTTCCTGTAGTGAATATGGAACTTTACCTATAAAGTGCTGCCTGGTTTATTCTGTGTGATGCTGCAATGCATCTTTCACTAATTTTCTTAGTCAGCTTTTCAGCTATGCATGGAAATTAATGGGGTGGTTTTCCCCAGAAAGTTTCAAATGTATATGCTGTTCTACACTGAAAAATACAACTGCAAGGTCATTGTCATCTTTTCTAGTGAGAACACAGAATAGAAAAATAAATGAAATAATGTAACCAGCAGCTGCACTGATTGACTGAATTTCCATGATTATGTCTGTGTACATAGGGGCATGTGTTATATGTATAAATGAATTATTCTGTTTTTTATAAATGCATGCACTCAATTGTTTTTACTATTTAATATATTGCACAAAATATAACTGCTTACAGATAGTGTTCCTAAAATCAATACCACAAAATCAATTCACACTAAGAATAATTTTAAAGGATGAGAAAACTTTGATTATTTTTCTGCTTAGGTTTCAGATCTTTACAGGAGGGGAAAAAAAAAAAAGATTAAAAGATCTCTTTCAAACCTGGTGTGTGCTGTAAAGATGAAGTTCCAGCTAATTTTGATGTGGACAGAGGTTACAACTGAAGTCAGGAATAGAGAGAAGATTAAATTCTAAACCATGACCCTGTTTTCATAGCAACGTATTAAGGAAACCAACTAGAATGACACACCTAAACCAAAGCATTTCTAAGTAAGGCGTCTGTCAGATTTTTCCATGAGGTATAGGCAGTTTATGACGTACTGTGACGGTCAGATTTCTGCATTTTAGTGTTGCTCAGCTTTCACAGTAAGAGTGGTCTAAAGCCTGAAGATTAATTTCAGAGATAAACTGAACAGTAGCCAGGAAAAAGGTTAATATCACAGTAGTAACAGGTTTATTTGTGTCAGCTAACTTGAGAAAAGACTAGAAGAGGTGATCATTAGATCAAGTGAAGCCTGAATGTATGAATGAATTTGAGTTTGGTGTTAAACTACATAGAGGGTCAGGTACTACACCAATATCTAATCCTGTACATACTACTGGAGTTGGTGCTTAGCACAGCAGAACTTCAGGCTGTAAGCAGAAGTTCTCATGGGGAATATCTGTGGCATGCACTGCATCCCTGTTTTCTCCTGATCAGGGACCCAGATAATCCTGTCACCAGCCAGAACTGAAGTCTGCTGAGAGATCTCTAAAAGCCACCTCTTGAGGTCCTGCAGGAACCACTGCTAATCACTTGAGGCTTTGTTTACTTGCTGTTACCCAGATGCAGAAGAGAAGTGACCCAAGCACCAGCTGAACCCCCTAGCCAGAAGGGATTTGGGTAAAAACTGGCAAAAGTACGAGATTTCCCTTCCAAGTGCTCTAGCCTGACCTGAGAATAAATATTAATCATATCTTTACTGTCTAAAATAGAGTTCAGCTATTTTGAGGTACATATTTAAGGTTATGGAGGCCTCACAAAGTGTTTTTGGGGTTGTTTTTTCATCGGTTAGTTAGATTTGGTTGATTTTTTTATTTTTTTTTTAAACTACACATGTAATTAACTGGTTTACCAGTTAGAAATAAATCTTTTCAAGCTAGAGACATCCACCTCTTTACAGTCATCATGTTCCCTTAGGTATTATGAAGAGTGAAACAAATAGGGCTGGAAGGGATCTCTGAGGATCATTCAAACACAGGCTGAAATAGCAAAGATCAAATTGCTGGAATATTTTCTTTCATATTATCTGTTTCTAGTGTGCAGCCTGAATCTGACTCTACTACAAGGTTTTACAAAAAGAATTACTGTGGGACTTAAGAGTTCCATGGGAAGAAATGCAAACAGAAGTGGAAGTGACAGAATGACTTCTAAAATGTTGTTGCCCAGCTTGACCTCCAATTGAGTATCAATTTAGGAGAACTTTTAATTAAAAAAAATTAATTTGATTAGTCTGGTTAGTCCTGAAATCTAAGAAGCTAGTGTCAAGGCCCATAGAGCCTGAGACCAAGTACAGTCTAATTGCCAGGATGGAATTTTTAAATTACTACAAATAAGAGTACTGGGGGGAAACTGTCATGATTCAGAATTCAGAAACCACATCCTCCCTATTTTCTGCCCATCCCACTCAGCCTCTGAGAGGGAGTGTTCAGAGTGGAGTAAGTGAAGGCAGATAACCACAACCCCAATCTGCTGTCATCCTCAGACAGCAGAATGTCCAATGATGTGCCTTCTGCTTACCAAAGACAAATGATCCAATCAAAGAGGGTTTAAGTAACCTCACTTGTCAACAAGTGCCTTCAATATAATTACTTGTAGTTGGCCTTTTGACAACAGGCAAAATTTCAATTAGCTTTTTAGCACATTTCTGCCATGTCTCCACTTAGAAAACTCAAGATGAATCACCTAAAATGTGTACAATTTAAGACATCTTAAACTCTACATAGATCCTCTCACTCAAGAGCAAAGGGTCTGCAAAACTCTAACATATCTCCCCTTCTTAAGGTATCATAGTCACAAAATATGAATCTCTTTCGCCAAGTAGCAGAGCAGGATTTGAGTATTTGCAAGGGATATTCTCATTTACAGCTTGGTGTTTTTGCACAGGCTCACCATTATTATTGGCTTAAGACAAAACCCTGGGCTGTGAACAGGAAGGGATGAGGTGTGTTACCCACCTTGCTCCACTCTGCAGGGAAGAGCAGCAAGCTGCCTATGCTGCTGCACTGGACTGCTTGGCTAGATTTGGCAGAGGTGCTTATCCAAGTTTTTGGTTCATTATGAGCAGATCCTACTAAGTAGCATCAAACTAAAGCCGCTTGATTTGAACTGGAAACCTCCATCTTGGGACTGAATGCATTTTAAAGGCCTGACAGATGGGCTCTGCCGAACTGAACAGCAGCAATCTGTAATGCTTTAGCTCCCCCGTGTCTGCTGTGCCCTCTCCCAATGCCGTCTGTCCAGCAGAAGGGGAAACAAGCAGATGCTGAGAAGGGCGATTTCTGCATGGGGTCTGTGCAGGCTGAGGCAGCAAGACCCCGCTTTGGCCACTGCTAGGGCAAGGACCCCGGCAGGGAGGTGGGGGAGATGGCAGGCAGACAATGTGTAACCATCACTGCTAAGCCTGACAAGGTTCCACCAGGATGTCTCACACTTAGCTGATTTGCCAAAACCTGCTGCAGCTGCCTCGTGTGGCACCTTGTTCACACGCATAATAATCTGACCACAGTCAAAGTTTTTGCTTAAAGCAAAGAATAACAGAGTGCTGGTGCAGTGCAAGAGGAGAGCAGAATGTGTTTTAAAGCCTTTTCACAGCTTTGATCTGAAACCTTTTGGTTTCCAGTTAAACCCATTTTGCTCTGCCAGCAGCAATCCTCACAGGAACACAAACAAGGGCCCCATCTCCTCCCTCTTGCAACACTCACACCCTCTGCGTCTGGGCTTATCTGCCAAATTTCATGCATCTCTGTGTCTGGCACCTATGCAAATTAAACAATCTGTATCTAATGTATACATTGTCATAAATATGGCTTCTGAAAAAAACACTGGTAAGGGTGGTTAAAAGTATTAGGCTGAGCCTTGGCTTTGCAGGGAGAGCTCCTTCAAAGACCAGGGTCTGAGTGCAGTGGAGATGGGAAAGAGCCTTCTTGAGAGCCAGTCTGGAAAGCCTTTCACTGGAAAACACAGGTAGCAGGTGCATCCAGTGGTTCTTATGGGTCTCTTCCAGCTCAGGATCTTCTCTGGCTAATGAGCATAGCAGTGGAAGACCAGAACTTTAGAGAGCTGTTCCCCATGGAAGGAGTGTTGACTGCTATCCCACGCTACACACTCATCAGGTGCTGCTAAGTCTTCCGCTGGCTCCTTGCTCACTCTTCCCCCTAATCCACCTCTTCCTCTTCATTGGATGCCCAGTGCCCTAAAGCTGTCCTGGGCATGGGGAGCACACAGAGGAGAAAGGGATGGCCGTCCATCAGCTGTGCATCACCCCAGCTCCCAGGGACAGATACGTAGACTCCTTGCCTGGAGCAATCTTCCCCTAATTCTTTCAGAACAAGCCCTCCTGCTCCTGATTTCTCCTACTTTTCCTCTTGCCTTGCCCCTTCCCCACCTCACAGGAAGACTGGTTGGGAACCAATATCCAGGTGAACCAGTTTGGGCAGAAAGAGATCCCAGTCTATTGACCTCTGTATTCCAACTTCCCTCACCAAGGGGTGAGGTAATTGGATAGCTCATATACATTTCTGAAAACGTTGTAGGAAGAGTAAAGGAAACATGACTGGGAGAGGTGGGATGGTTCTGCAAGGCAGGGGAGAGAAAACAGTCCAGGTCATGCCGGAAGCAAAGTGGGAATTTATGGGGAGAAGTCCTCACTCACTTAGCAAACCCAATGGCTGCAGCAACAGACAGATGGCTGCTCAGGGCTGGGAGTGATGGAAAGGGCTCAGGTGTGGTGCAGTGCTAGACAGGGCTTAGTACTAGGCTGAGGTCATTGCGGGGTCTGGAGGCTTTACCTCCTCTCTGGGGCACCAAGCAGTGTATGACTGCTTTTCCCACCAGACAGTCACCAGGCTGCTCTGGTGATGCTGAGAAGTTTGCACCCAGACAGTCACCAGGCTGCTCTGGTGATGCTGAGAAGTTTGCACCTTGTTTCTCCTGTGCTGTGATCACAGCAGTAAGGTTGAGTCCATTCCCATGCACTGGAAATACTTGTTTTGGAGCCTAGAGATCTCTGACAGTTAATTTAGGCTGTGAGCAGGGATGTCATCCACACATACAGGATGTTTGTCTGCTCTCCTCTCCCTCTCTGTCAAGGTGCTTCATTACTATTAAGGCCTTCATGGGGAGGGGACAGAATTAGTTTCTGACCAGCTCTGTCTTCTCCACTCCCTCCATGCCCTTTGCAGCCACTTGCAGGAAGGAAGAAGGAATAATCCCAAGTCTGGATACCATATCACTGTAGCTACAAGACACTGAAATAAATCCTTATTACTGAAAGGCCATTAGCTCTGGGTCGGCTTCTCAGTAAAATACGTCTTTCTAGATACTAAATACTCATCCCTATTATCTGTGAGAGCTAAACCATATGCACAGTTATGATTACATGTGGGTGCTGCAACTAACTTCTGTTAATTCAGAGCAGGACTATCAACTCAAAGCAGTAAGTGGCAAGAACATCCTTCTGTTATGAGATTTTCAGGGTGGCATCAACTGTTTTGCATGCAAAGTTTGGGTGAAACAACTGACCAGGAAAGAAAACCCCACTAAACAAAACCAAACACAAAAACAAGAGACAAAACTAGGAAGAGAAAATGTATGCAGTGTTGGAGTTTATATCATACATGTATTGTAAAAGAGGATCAGTTCGAAAGGGATTGGGAAATTTCACAGAAACCATCTTGTTATCTATTTAAGTAAAACCAGACCTAATTATCAGGCTGTGCTCAGTCATGCTGTTCCTGTTAGCACAGCCCTCTCAGAAAGTGAACAAAAATCATGTAACTTTAGGGTTCCTCTTACCTGCAGAAAAATCTGAGGATAGAAAGAAAGAGAATAGTAGCCTTAAGAGGTACTTTCAGCCTTCTAGATATTAGCTGGTAGTAGAGACCACAGGACTGCAAACCAGATCATGTTTGGCTATTCTGCAAGTTAAAGTATTACTTAATCAGAGCAAGCAAAGTAATACAGATAATGCAGAAATTCAAAGGTACCTTAAATCCATTTTTGTACTTTCTCTCTCAGCCCATATCTTTGGCTGTAGCTCAGGGTCTGAGCATCTGTGCATAAACTGGTTTAAAGATCCATCTTCACAAAACTTGATGGTCAGAGCTGAAGGTGGAGGGCCAATACTCAGATGATGAGAAATGGAGGAAATTCAGTGAAGTCCTGCACACACAGAGTTACACTGGCAGGAAGCCAAACCAGCCCCACCCCTCTTTAATTTTATCTAACAATTCCCATGCTCAGGACCATCTAATGGATCGTGGTGGCTCTTAAATTGTGTCAGCTTTGTACTGCAGAGATACTTCAATTCACTCTGTTACCTGATGGGAAGGGATGAGAGGCTTGCAGCAACCTCATTTGCTGGTGCCAGCCTTCTGGCACCTAGGCTAGCAGGTCTCCCATTTCCATGCAGGCCCGAAGCACTGGTTCCAGGGCAGCACTGCAGCAAACCTCACTGCAGCAAACCTCACGCACCAGCATCTGAGTCACGGCACGGACCAGAACACAGACTGCAAACCTCTGCGCATGAGCTGAGGCTCCTCTCCAAAGCTGTCACTCATCAGGAAGTATTAAGCAAGAGCCAGGGGAGTCAGAGTTAGAAAACAACCCTCTAAAATAAGCAGAGTGTAGCAAAGCTGGCAGCAACCACAGAGAGGCCAAGAGGCTGGATAACACCAGTGCATAAAAAGAGCTGAAAAGGAAAGAACTGGAACCATGCAGCAGCAGCATGAAGTGGCCTGAAAGCTGGATCTACAGCATCATACAGAAGATGCTGTACTCAGAGTCTGCATGAAAAAAAAAAAAATACAGCTGAAAGGTAACTTCCCAGCTATATTCTCCAGCTGAGCGTGTGCAAGTAAAATGGCAGAGGTAGCACCAGAAGCTGGTATTAACACCATCACAGCTAAATGTCAGAAATAGCCTAGAGAGGGAACTTCATTCTGCAAAATGCATAGCTGTGAAATCCACCGACAAAACTGATGTCTGCTTCTATTAGTACCACACAGCAGCTTGACCTAAATAGTAATTTCTGTTTGGCATTGAAAGACAAACAGGAATAAGGTCCAAAATATGAGTCATTAAAAATAAATAAAGGCCAACAACATGTACTCCTCAATCAGCCCCTTACCAAAAGGGGGCCAAAAGCTGTACATATTTTGGATTCTTCCACAGCAAATCTTACTGCCACCTCAGAATTTTTGGCTGACGCCTTGATGACACTGAAGTAGAGAGTCAGTCTATGACACAGAGATTTTAAATAGACAGTGGTGGTCCTTACTAATTTCAGTAAGTGCATTAAGAAACACAGACTCACAGTATTGCAACACCACATGTTGTGCTCACACATGCGGCAGTTTTGACTATAAAATCCTTGAATGCTTGGCAACCCCCTCATTGCCTGGCTCTGGTTTGGATTTTTTTGCTGATGACCTTTTGGGTTATTGCCCTGGCAAGAATGGAGAGCTGACAATGACCTAGCAGTCACTGGTTCAGTCTTTCCAACACACACAAGTGGGAAAGAACCAGTGGAAATGCCCGATGCTCCTGTGTAGACCTCTGAGAGTGACACCCCTAGTGCATATATGTAGCACAGTAGTTCAAGACTACTTGAGCTTACTAGCTCAAATAATTTTTTCCCTAATAGCCACAGCTCCTAACTGAAATGTACTTACTATTCAAAATGCTTTCAAAATTACAAAGCTGATGTACTTATTTACTTACATCCTCAGCATGTACACCTTACACAGGCCTGAAAAAAAACATGTAGGCATCTGTGATCTCTAGTAGAGAATACTGCTTCTCAGCATCCAACCCTAGCTAGTTGGCAAGCGCTTCCACAACATCATGCTTAGTGTCATTTTAAGATGCTAAGCCTGATGTTAACTTTCTGTTTAGCTTACTATTAAAATTAATAATTTTTTCTTTGTTAGTTTCTTTGTTGAAGCAGTTGGAAGCAGGCAGCTCCACCCAAATTCTTCATTACACCAGTGCCCTTAAAATGTTTATCTGTGTGTCAGCTTGGTGCTTGTGTCTTAAATTGTTTTGCCAGGAAGCCATCAGTGATGTTCTGTTCCCCTCCCTTACTCCCCCCAGTAAATTGTGTACTACTTCTTAATGTCATTTTTAAAATAGAGATTATTTATTTTAACAGCTATGTATTTTCATGCTCCCAATTTTAAGTCCCTAAAAATACAGACCACAAAAAGTGCACTCAGCAATCCTACAGCAGACAATGTGTGTACAATTACCTCATTTACACAATTACAATAACCACACAAAATTCAATGCCCCATCTGGAAGATAGGAAATATTATTTCCTTTCTTTTACCTTTGTCTGCATACATAGCTGACTCTCGAGGATAAGCAGAGTCTCATTATGTTGGCGGATATATACACACACATACACAATACATATGCTCACACAATACTGCAGGTAATTGGGGCCTGATTTCTGTCGAGGCTGCTAGCAACTCTGGTAAATTATTGTACTGCAAATTTTGGCATGAAATCTCCTGCCAACTTTGCCCATCCTTGCTATTTCCAGCTCAGGCTGACAGGTTTTGCTGGCTGCCTTCCCTGCTTGTGTAAACCCCAGGAAGCGCAGCTGAGCAAAGATGCAGAACCTTCCCTCTCCCCCACCTGCCCCATAGGTGTTTGGTGGGGCTTGAGCCAGGTGATGGAAAGCAAGCCATGACAGCCACTTTCACAGAGAGTGGGGCAGATCAGGAGAACCTGGACCTCTGATGCACCCTGTGATGAAGAATGAAAACTTGTTTTCTTCTCCTGTCCCACCAAGTGGAAGGAGAGGCATCTCCTGATAAGCATGAATGCAAAAATCCCCAAGACAGGGTCTCCAGGTAGTAGTACCACAACTGTGGGAGGAGCTGGGAAATCCACAGAGGCCATGCAGAAGAAAAAAAGGGGGAAAGCAAATGCTTAGTACAAAAGACTTACAAATAATAATGAACTTCTGGGTTTGGGGTTTTAATATCTCTTTGTTGGATGGGGAGGACACCAGCATGTGTTCACAGAGAGAACTCCTACATTACAAGCTACAAGGGAGGTTATCAGTTCTAACTAAGCCTTCCAGCATACTGCTACCTTGTTCCTGTTGGAAAAGACTCACCCCTAGGGTGACACAAACATGTCAATTTTTTAAGATATACACGCTGCACAGAGTTTCTGTGAAGGAATTTAAAAAACATGTGCACTTAAGCATGATGTGCCATCTCTCTTCCTCCCCTAAAACACTGTGCCACATTAATCTGCTCTCAAATAATGAATGAGTGGAAGTATAGACATTTCCGGAAGCATTTAACATGAGTTTGTTGGAAAAGCAGCACTGCCGCCTTCTCCCACTTATTTCTACAAATACAACTCCCTCTGCTGCAGAGGGCTTGTGACAGCCCAAGGGCATATGAGAGGCCATTTGTTAAAATGCTGGCAAAGAGTACTGGCATTGTGCATGTCAACTCCTGTTTTACCAAGGGTGGGCAGGGGACAGCCAGAGCCTGAGTCTGTTGTGAGGCCTCAGAGATGAGATGGAGCAGGGTCTGCTCTTCACTGGAGTCTCCACCAGGAATTCCTGGAGAGTACAAAGCAACCCCTTAAAAATGTTTCTGTCATTATTGCAGCCTGCAGCGAGTCCTAGAAGCTGCTCAGCTGAAGTTACTGGTCACATTTACTATTGTTGTCTTCTAGTAACAGAGAAAACATGCAGGCTGCAGCCACACTCAAGCACAGCTCCTGCCTGCTGCACCATGGCTGGTCCTGGCAATGGCAACAGCGAGAGAAAAGACAGCTGAGAAGAGACAAGAGACAGAAGAAACCTAGGAAAGAGAGGAGGATACAGATGGTGAGGAATGAAGGAGCTGGATTTTGGTTTTTTCAAGCTTGCTCCACTGTCAAGTTTTCCTAAGCATGGGCCATTAGCCCCTTCCAGTATTGCTTACTGTGAAAAAAGGCACATGGAAAATGACACACCTTTGAGAGTCAGGCTGTTCTCACTAGGCATTTGGTGATTTTTTTAAAACAGTCTCAACTAGATATTTGCAACATTTCCTGTCTGCAAAGTGAATCTATCATTCTTATAGCTTGACTTTTTTTGTGCTACTACAGTGGATCCAGAGTATTTTTTCTCTTCTTTTACTATTAGAGAGTACTTCTTTTACTACTACTAGTTCTTGATGGGTTCAAATTTCAGATGGCTCTTTCTGCAGAAACCAGGGTACTGCATGGGAAGTTATGCTCCTGGGAAATAGCAGAGCTGCTTTCCATGTGTGACAGGAACTCCTGGCGATTATAAGTGCTGCAGGTATGCATCTCCCTCATTAATTTTTTAATCGCCCTCATTTTTTTCTAATTCAGGCCTACAAAAGTGAAATTTTGTGATTTACAAGCTGTTCATGACCACAGTGTACTGCTGCTGTCGCTGGGGTTGGGACCTCTGTCAGGCCATACAGAGCTGTGTTTCACAGGCAGTGGCAGCACACAGCAGCTGTGCAGCCCCAGAGCTGTGCGGGGCAGTGAGGGCTGGCAGCTTGTGGCAGCCACCGTGACATCTCCAGCAGCTGTCACAGGGCTGCCCTGCACGCAGGCCCAAAAATCTGGGTGCCAGATACTCCCCTCTCCCTTCCTCCCAACACCAGGGGCCAGCTAACAGCAAGGGCAGTGTAAAAACAGAGCTCTAGGAAACAATTATTTTTGCATTTTCAACATTGTTCTGTGGTTAATCTGTGCTTCTTTTTCAATGCTGTCAGGTGAAGGAAAGAGCCAGAAAGTATCTCAGAGAGGTACTGGTATTATCTTTGCCTTTCAGGTTTTTTAAATTAGGTCACTTTAAAAAGAAGAGCTCAACTGCTTAACATTTTTATATGACAATCTCAAAACAACTGATACTCAATTAATTCACAACCTTGCTCCGCTTTTGGATTTATTGTTCTTATTTTCACTGTAGACACCAATGAAAAGTTCAATCACTGGCCAAATACCAGACAATTCAGCAGTAGAAGAACTAAGAACAAGGACTCAACATGCTGAATATACTCTGGCAACTTCCTCAAGCTTAACAAGCAAAACTTTAGTTGAGGCAATGCACACACTCTTGGGGGGATTTCAGCTGACATCTGAGGTCTTCTGAGCCTGCACAGGGAAGACTGATTTGCTCCCTTTCACACGAGGTTTTGCAAACTACATCACAATTTACCTTTGCTGCCTGTGTGTGTGGGAATGTATAACAGCGCTGAAAGGGGCCAGCTGGAAAAGAGACAATTACTACCTTACTGACAGACTCGTTGTTTCTAGCTCTTCAGTAGGTGGGTTAGGCAGCTCATAAGATCCTAAAGAATGGTCCTGTGATCTCTGGCCCTATGAAGTCAAGTTAGGAAGAGGCTTCTAAAAGGACAGAGGAGATACCTCTCTTAATATGAGTTTGATAAAACCAAACTGAATTACCACCACGTCTTCTCAGTGAATGTGTCAATGTGAGGGTTTTAACTGAGGACCCATCAAGGGCAGGAGAGGAAAACATACATTTCAGCAGCTTGAACTCACCTCTTGAGTTTCTCCTGATGTCTAAAAAAGACAGGGGGAGCTTCCCTTTTGCACCCTCTGCTGCATATGAGCTCCAGATGCGTGCATGCTATTTTCAGTCAGAGGATACAGATGTCATTAAATATGCTGGTGATCTGCTCCAGTCTATTGAAATTTTTTTAATCTGAGATCAACACCCAAAAAAAGTATTTGAAGACTCAGCATGAAGAGGAGAAACAACTGCAATGAAAGTTGTTGTAGTTCCCATATTACCAAAACAAGGTGCAGGGCACAGATCATTCCCAGTACCACGAGCCCCAAGTCCTGACAATCGATTCAGGAGATCTTTCAGGACCTCTGGAAAAAGTAAAAAACATTCCAACATGGTGTTTTCTTCTCACATGGTAGTAGGGTTATGAAGTAGCTTTTTATGACCTATTCAGTTTTCCTTTTATAGCAGCCTATTTATATACTCCAATTCAGTCACAGCTTCCACTGTACTGATTACTACAGTGCTCATTTCCTCATTCTGAACTGTGCATTAATTTCTTTTCTTCATTTTTATTCTTCCCTTGTTAGATCTGTTAGCCTTGCATTACCCCTCCACGCTGTTGCTTAGCGTCTCCTGGGCTTCTTTTCTAGGGGCACTTGTCTCACTGACAACCAAGTAACCAATAAAATAAATGTTTTAAGAAAAGCTTTCCATCTTTTTATGTTTTTAAATACATGACAAATAGATTCAACACAGTATTTGAGCAGCGGTTCAGCATCACTCAAGTGAAAACATCCTCTTCCACTCTGAACAGGACATGAAAGTAAGACTTCTTAAAACTCACTATCCTTTCTACAGTCCCATTTATTTACTGAGTTGGTGAGTGCCTAAAGGCCACTGCTCCTTTTTGCTTACAGCACGTATTATCAAAGTCCCAGACCTGTACATCATTTGAAGACTGAAATCCAATTTAATGTTTTCCCATTTACACTAGACATAAGTTGTGCAGCTAACCTTTTAATAATGCTTCTAAATTCACAACACGCTTTGTCCAAAACTCCTGAAGTTAATATTTCTGCACTTGGAATTGTTAACGTTTGCTACAACCCAAAACATTCTTCAGCTGACTAAAAGCTTTACATCCTTAGAACGTAAAATCTAAATATAAATGTGGTGGGCGTATGTGGATCTTTTCTCTCTGAGGAGGCTCTGTTACGAATTTCCACTGTTTTACACCACCACCAAGCCTCTGCTAAGCCATGACACCTGTTCAGAATTTTCAGCTTCTTAACCCCTTATTACACTTCCTACCATCCACAGAAGAAGTGCAGGAAAAGAATTCCATCATCTTGGATTTGCTGTATTAATTCTTCATGGCTTCTTGGTGTCCTTCAGTATTTTATATTAGTACCCACCTTAAGGACAACTAACTAAATGGATGAACTTACTTCCCTCATAACATATGCCAGTAGATAATCTGGTTATCTGGCAGAACCTGGAAAGAAAACCTAAAAATTCCATAGGAGGAACACCAAAGATAATGCTGTTAATAAATATTGTTACTGATAAAAACAAATGCTTTATACCAAAATGAAACAGCACTACAGGTTTTACGTAACATTACGCTAAATGCATTTTTATCATTCACATCAATAAGGATTCACTGTTCTTAGGTTTGATATATTTAGTAAACATTGGCAGTGCACAATGCTACTGATGACCAAAAGTTCTTTTAGTGTTACTATGTAGATGCTCTTTTTAACATTTCTGCAAAAAATAAACCATGAGGATATCTCCCAGTTAAAAGTCAAAATACCCTGTTGAGACAAAATGCCTCAGTAGGAAAACCTGTTACAAAAGACTCTTTTTCATTAAAAAACACATGTATCACTGAAATTAACCACAATATGAATTTTGATTTGATTTATTCAAACAAATCGATCCAAGTTCATTTTAGGCCCAAAATATATATTATAAGGATACTAGTAAATTTTTCCAAGTACTAGAGAATCTTGTATAAATGAATCTGTTCGAGCGCTTCTCTGTCAACATCCTTTTCCATATACACATCGTAGTTCAGCTGCACCTCTTCAACCCATTGACTGGGCTGTACATCTGTCTGAAACAATGAAAGCAGATCCCTAAATCAACACCATGTCAAGAAACAGCAGGAGTTTCAAGGTTAAGGAGTTTCAACATTAAGAAGGCAAAACATAATATGAGAGATTAGTCATTCCAAATTATATGGCAATGATAAATTAATTTCTGGAAAAGCCATTTTAACTCAAATAGGAGCTAATAAAGGTAACTTAAAAAAATATCTCAGTCAATAGTCTAGATATTTTGTTAGCATATTACAACCGCCTTTCTTTATGCATTTGTGTAAGCCTCAAGCATCCTAATTCAAAGGGTGATATTCTGACAGATATGCTGAGGGAGCAGCTAAGAGTATCATGTCAGAATCAGAGGTATTTTCTTGTTTTACACACAGGGAGTATTGTATTAAGTCTACAAAGGGCTTCTCAGCTGCTCTGTGACTACAGCCTGCTCCAAGAAAAGTTCAAATGATACCACTGCTGGTCTTGGGGCAGAGGATCTACTTCACCCATCAGCATACAGGCAACAACTGATTCAATTTCTCTAAAACTAACTACTGTTGCGAGAAAGTTTATACATAACCTTGTCACGTCTGATCAGTGTTTTGTCTCCTAACTAAAGCTAGGCCACATAATTTGACCAGGTATGACACACATGATCTACTGATGGCCGATGGCAGAATGGACAGAGGGCAGAGCGTGGCCCAGCACAGAGCATTCAACACCTTTGAAAGAGGCACTGTCGTTATGTTTGCTTCCAATTTAAAGCTATGTAACTGATTCAAGACGCCTGATGGTAGTCACTTGGCTAGCTGGGAGACCACATCTCTCACTAATGTGTACTTCCAAAAGCTCATACTGCCATAGTAAACACATGTTTATACAATGATTCATGCGACATACTGATGGAAGCTGGGATTTTCCTTTTCACATGAGGACAATCTAAGTACAGGGAGATGTTCTGGTGGTCAATCTCAAAACAGAATCCTGAGTCTTCCACCTGCACAAAATTAGATATCCCTCCTTACAGCAGTACTGGCAAGCAGCTAACTTACAACTACAGAAATGCAGCTTTAACAGAAAATAACAAAATGTGTCAGCTGAAACAGGCTGAGGGAACTTACCTGGAGCTTTGAAAGTGATTCCTCAAGACTTGGAACTGTCACTAATAAGGACCCTCTCTTCCTTACATTACAAGCAATAAATTCCCAAGCTCTGAAACATATTTAAAGGTAGGTGACCAGTTTTTTTGGGGAAAAAACCACACATATTTGATATACAATGAATCTAACACTTGCAGTTTATTGGCCAGAGGTAGACTAAGCATAAAGACTTGCAATACATGCTTATCAGTCATTATTAATATCAAAGCAAATGTACTTGCAGGAATAAAACCAAGCTTTGTATTAAAAACACAGGGAATATATGATCTTACAATGTTAGATTTTGTAACTTTATAATTCTCATACATACATGCGTAACATTTGGTATTGTCAAGACCTTCACTATGAACAAGGATTAAACCTTGACATTTGGCCCCTTTGAAGAAAATCCAGTCCTGAAGTGCAGTCCTTTATTAAGCTTCACAACAAGCTCCTCTTGACATACATACTTCGTGTACAGTCGTGACAAAGTACTTAAGACATTAGTAATCAGAGTACTTAAATATAGCCCCCAGCATTCCCCTTTTTTTTTTTTTATTTTGCAAGTAAGATCATTTCTCACAGCACAATTCAGACTAAAAAGAATTTAATTTCCAGTATTCTTCAAATGTCATTTGCCTTCATGCTACTAATGCAACCCTGAAACATTATTCCCAAGTTATGACAGAATCAAATGAATTCTCAGTCCTGTGCCTGGAAACAGATCTCCTGGCATTTTGAAACACCCACTATCCTTCACCCATCCACTCTGTGCCTCTCTGGTTGATATTATCACCTGGTATCCAGGGCAGCAGGGCAAGCCTTAGCTGAAGCTGGTACAGAATGACAGACTTGGCTGGGACCAAGTGGAGACACAGGTACTCCTTTTTTCTGACTGCCCATTCTAAACTTATGATGATCAAGTTATTTACAGTTTAAACAGATGCTGCTGGAATAGCAAAAGCTCATCTGTGAGTGCCTTGTACCTGAAAGAGAACCTTAGCTACATGTTTGTTTGCTACTACATCCTTAGAAATATCTATTAGAAATATCATTCAGAACCATGCTTTGTAGTCTGTATATATTAAAGCTCTGACATCAACCAGTCAGTGACTCTTACTTCTGATTAAGCTTTATGCTGATACAGTAATCTCAGGTTCTTTAGCAGCAAGATACTATTGTAACATATCAGTGCAAGGATTCAAGCCAAGGTCTGGGTAAACAAAGCAGCAGCGTTTAGTGGGTTTAACAATAAACAACTGCCAGAACACCTTAGCAGTTAAGTATAACAATTAGAAGTAGACAGTATGAAACAATTTCCTTATATAAATTATGTATATGCCTTCAAAAAGCACAACATTAAGGTTTTCCATTATTCACAAGGTTACACACAGATACTGCCAAAGAAATAGGTAACTTGTTTGGACACAGAGCTTACCTGGCCTGTTCCTGTCTGTCAAGAAAATATTCAAAGACATTATTCATTACAACAACATCAGCCTTCTGCAGAAGTGAGGGCTGAGTACAGATGTCTGCATGAACCACCTGAAGGAGAGAAATTTCCCAAGGCATAAATTAAGAGACAAATACAGCCTTTGAGAAGTCATGAAGCCTGTCAGCCTAATATAGCAGCTGCTACGACCCTTTTGAACTAGTCACAAAAACAGGTATTTCACTGGCTTCACAGCAGATAAAACTGACATACACAACTATAATAATCTTTCAATTTTTTTTTAAAATCAGATTTAACTCTTCTAATTAAGATACTCAATCCATTATGCTAAGAAAAATAAAGTACATCTGAATTTTGGTTTAGAACTGTGTGCCGTAAAAGAGGGGATGGTGTATGTGATGGCTGTTATATTTAACTTCCCTGTATTTTATCACAAATGTCCAGTGACTTCAGGAAAGAAGTTAAGCTAGTTGAAGCTATTCTGAGGATAATAAAAGGCATCTCACAGGGTCAGTGTGTTACTGAAGGATTATAGCTAGAAAAGACACTACCGTCCCAGATTTGACAGCTGAATTCTCACAATGCATATTGGGACTGGGAATGTTGGAAAGGCAGGATGCTCAGTAGCACTGGAGGATCCTACTAAACAATTGCCTCTCCAGCCAGCACAAGAGGAGCTGTTTTGATTTCATCTACCTTCACCTACCAAAAAGGATATTAGCACATCCTGTCATTTTTCAAAACAAGCGAGACAGGAGAATACGGATGCTCATTAACACTCTAATGTGTTTGATTTCCTCCTAAAGACAGAGAAATCTTATCAATCTCACTCAATGATCCATGTGGGTCCTTTTCAACTCAGTATATTCTATTATTATGCATCCCAAATCTGATAAGAAATGTAAACTGGAATATCTTTTGAAGGGATAAGTAGTAGTAAGCATGGATTCACTAAAGTTCTGCTTAACAAATCTGATTGACTTCTGTGATGAACCAACTACCTGCATGGATGAGGGGAGATCAGTGGATTTTGTCTACTTTGACTTCAGGAAGGCTCTTGACACTGATTCTCACAACATCCTCACAGGCAAACGAAGGGTGTGAGGGCTGGATGAGTGGACAATGAGGACTGAGAATTGACTGAATGGCAGATCCCAGAGGACCATAAACAGTGGCACAGGGTCTAGTTGGAGGCCTGTCACTACTGGTGTCCCCCAAAGCTCAGTACTGGGTCCAGTATTGTTTAATTCATCCACAAATGACTTGGATGAAGGGGAGATCCCTCCTCAGCAAGTTCACTGATAACACAAAGCTGGGAGGTGTGGCTGATACTATGGAGAGATGGGCAGAGAGAAACTTTCTGAAATTCAGCAAAGGCAAATGCAGGGTCCTACACCTGGGGAAGAATAACCCCATGCACAGGATAGGATACTTATGGCAGTCCTAACATTTTAAACCACAATTCAGAAAGATGCTTAAACTACTGGAAAACTTTGAATGTATGTTGATGTTTCCTTGACTTGACCTAAAATTACTCTGCATTTACAGAGCAGGTGACCATACTGACCAAAGTGACCTAAGCACCTCATTCTCCCCAAACATATCCTCATTCCTCTTGGGGAATTTGGGACCACAAAAGCATGTCTGGCTGCACAGTGAGCCAGACCCAGATACTGCTCTAGTCAAAATCCCAGTATTGCTGGGTTTGGTTACAGCTGAAGCAGTTCTCTGATCTGCCTGGCTGTGTTCTGGCACAACAGGGGAGGCAGCAACTGATTTTAAAACTGCCCTGTCATCCAGTGGAATACACACCAAGCCTTTCATGACTACAGTCAATTTCTGAATTGAGGTCTCAAGTTTCCTAAGATCTGTTGAACTGTTTACTTTCCTCCCAGTAGCTAAATGTGTCCTCAAATGGCAAAAGATGCCAAGCAACCTTCTATGTACTTTAACAAACCAAGTGTTGACCAAAGAAACACAAGGTTCACTCAGAGATTTAGCCACTAAAGATACCATTTCACTTTGCTATCCTTTAGGAACATATTCTAATAAAAATTCTGAATATCTTGAAAAAAACAATCTCTATTTAAGAAGAGTCTCTAAAACGTTTTTCAAACTTGTGTCATGAATTATGACCAGCATCTGGATTCTCACAATTTTTCAACCTGATATGTACCTCCAGAGAGAATTCATTTGGGGGTGAAATAAAAATATAAGATTGAAATGTTCAAAGCAGTGTGATAACAGGAGTCACATGACTAAATTAGCATTTAATGAGACTCAAATAGCTAAGTCCTCCGGCACTGCTTTGAAAACCTATTATCTTATCTTTATGCTCCAAAATGAATACTTCAGCAGAATTACAAGGTGTGAAGAAAATACATAAAAGCTTATAATAAAAAATATACAGGGCTGAAAAGCATGCCTATAGATCTCCAGCTCCACTGAATTAACTTGACAGAGCTCCTAACTGTACTTTCAGTTTCATCACAGTAAAGTGTTATGAACACAAAACATACGCAAAACCCAAAGGTTATGGATAAACTGTCAGCAACTGCGACTGAACTGAGCAGCCCAATGCTACTGCTTACCCTGTGTTAAGTATGTTTATTATTTCTTTCTAGGTTAAAATTGGGTTACCTTAATACCCAAGAAATTACCATACTCAGCAGTTCATGTGACTCCATTCAAGAGCACATGCATACAACACAGGATTAAAGCCAGTATTCTATTCAGCCTATTCTACTTACCAACTTTTGCTGGTAACAAAATAATAATGGGTCTGATCCAGAAAGGATTTTTTTTCCTCTTTAAATATTAGTAGCTGTTCCCATAATGAAACTAGGGAAGTGATTCCCATAATGATAGCACTTTGTTTGAAACCCATTTTTTTTGTGGAAGGTACATATACACTGACATTCTATGAAAGGAAATACGAATAATTGTAAGTCCTTTAGGTATCCTTAGATGCAAATCTGCAAATCCTACAAATATTCTTCTGCTAACAAAAGTGAATCACAGACATTTACTTTTGTGTTTGTGACAGAAATTCTTTATACACTTAGTTTCACAGAAGTAAGTGGCAATGATGTCATTGATTTCACTGGGAGAATCAGCTAAGATTTATCTGTTTTATGTGAGCCAATGGGTAAGTCCAATCAGGAAAAAGGCTAAATGATTAATATTTTGATAATTTCCCTATTTTTCTTTACGATAAGGACCTTTTTTCCTAATGCAAACCTTTGTTTAGGATCAAAACAAGCAAAGGCAGAAACTTCTCAGAATGCTGATTTACCACTCACTTAAATCAGACACCTTGTGCACAGTGGTTAAAAATACAAAGCTGAAACACATATTTAGTTACCTTTATTCTGTCAATAAACTCGTACTTTGTAATCATCATTTCTTGCAACTGGCAAAAGTCTGCATTCATTTCTACTCCATACAGCTGGGAAGCTGAGCTATAAAGATAACCCTACATTAGGAAAAGGAAATTTAGTAACTGTGATGCCTTTAAAACAAGTTAAAAATTTTCATTTAAAAAGAAGAGAATTAAACACGAGTTAAGATTAAAGAAACATTTTAAAATAGTGAGTTGAGAAACGTCTTTCAGTGGATGTGAAATATTTTTCAAAGCTAAGCTCCTGATTTGGCAATTCCTACTTAAGCCTCACAAACGTTAGTAAGAGATCCAAAATGATACATCAAAATAACAAGAAAAGGAAAGCTCCAAGTTCACTTGAACTGCAAAACAGATGGAAAATAGTCTAAGAAAGAAAAAAGGTGTACAAAAAAATTATGAAAGTAGTGTGAAGGGAAAAGACTCTACATATAATTTTTGTTTCTTGGGAGAATTGAAGAAGAAAATACCAAGAGAAAAGAACAAAAACATGAGACATAACAGAGTCAAAATGAGTGAAAATGGAGGAAAATACACCAATAATATAGTGGGATATTTTGATACCAAGTCTTTGTCAGCTTCTCTAAGTTACTGTATTACTGACATTTTCAGATGCTTCATACAGGTACATATGCAAAAAAAAGCTAAATTATGACTTAATATTAAGCCCAAAAAATAGTTCAGTTTTGGGCTAAGATTTTGGGAAGCTGTTGGAAATGTTAGAGAAAAAAAGTACAAATACTTGAGCATACAGTGCCCTAACAAAGATACTGCTTTAAGTGCCACTGTCTCCACTGAGCACAATAATTACACTTTGCAAACAATGGCAAAGACAAACAGTGCTCTAGATACAGAATATCTCAGATCCACATGTATTACAACTTCATTATTAAGGTTTTCTGAAACCATTCTACTCAGAGAGTAGAAAAGCAATCTGTAAGTCACCCCTCCTCCAAGGCAAGACCATATTACAAAGCAGAAATCTTTTTTGAAAGAGTGCTTTGAAAGTATCTTCTACTATAATAATACAAGCATTTAAATACTTTAAAAAAATCCAGCCTAGCCAAAGTGTTACCATTTAAGGACCCAATGCTGCAAATATTTACAAATGGGAGTAACTTTCCTCATTTGAGTGATCCCAAAATTAGACTATTCAAATGAGTAAAATCACATGCTCAAGTGTTTGCAAGATTGAGCCCTAAACACACATTGACTTTTTTAAGAAAGTAGTAATGTGTGTTTTGCATTGCTGTTGGCCATATGTTGTACCAGCCATGCCAAAAGCAATCAAAATTGCACTCAAGTTTCTCGATGAAGTATTTTATGTGCATTTTAAAATGCAGAGCAGGACAATATGTTTTTGGAGACAAATTCATATCAAAGTCTTCCTTTGTATATTTTAACAGTTTATCAGCTTCATAAAGGAACTTAACATAACTAATCTATATATAGGCATGGTCAAGACATAAGAGGACAAACTCACTTATGAAAGAGACAGCAGGAACGAGCAAAAGAGCAGCATGCGTGACAGCAATATGCTACTCTGTTGGACAACAGACTTTTCCTCTCCACAAGCAAGATCATTTGTATTCCCTCTTGTGAGGAACAGAGGAAGAACTGAAATTGCTAGTAAACAGCACCTTACACTACTCAAAGAGTCAGATCAGAGGTGCCTCTCAGAATGACCCATCCAATATTGAGTAATGAGAGTAGGCAGTCAGAAAAGAGGGAAAATGTTTGTCACAGTAATAAAATATGAATTCCTGTGCTGGAAGTTACCGCAAATAGCACTGCACCAAGCCTGGAGCCAACGTCAACCACTACCTTTCCTGTCAGGTCAGGCAGTACATGGTGATAAAGAAACTTCAGTTCCATGAGGGAAAAGGAATGCGAAATAAACTCTGGGAAATAAGAACAGAACAAAGGTGTTGGGTGGGCAGTACTAACTACTGTGTAATTAACCATTGAAATAGTAACCTGAAGAATTATCCTCACTGAAAACTTGTGTGGTTTCTTGCCTGCACTAGTGCACTAGGGCAGGGTTTGCAGATCAGAGGTAATCAGCCAAGCAGCCTGTCCTGAGTCTGAGGATTCCTTGCCTTACATGGGGAATTTTGAAATCCTTCATGAAACTGAATTACCTTTTTCTGCACAGTAACGTATGTATGAAGAATACAAAACAAAGTAACTTGGAACTGTTTAACTGAAAAAGGAAACGTAGTAAACACAATTAGTGCAAAACTTTTTATGGGCAGACATATTAATAGCTTTGATTTCAACTCCAAAGTTTTAATGAATGGAATGTTCTCCACTCAAACCATTCCTTCAATGGCTGTGCTCTACTGGCAACAGCACTGATCTGTACCACACCACACACAACCTTTAAGACAGATGGTGCTTTCCACTGTTTTTCAGCATGTGAGAGGAGACCAAGGCTACTGCACGGACTCTACAGTATTGTCTTTCTCTTGCATCTTCCTCTCCAGTGGTACATAGCCTGCCTCTTACCTGCCCAGTTTTTGTGGACAACAATTGTCACTCATACAGTGCAAATTAATTCAACTTACATGTGTAGGAAGCTCCTTCCATTGGTTATGGGAAGTACTTCTGGCCTGTATATTGCAGCAGACTGGACAAAGTCCCTCATCAGCTGGATGTTGTCATGTCCAGCTGAGTCACTGCACAAACCAGTTTAGTTAAACTCAATTTGTTTCTCATGTTCCCGAAAGAACACTTACCTAAAGATGCAGTTTTGTATGAGCCACACTCTGTGCAGTAGCTCCTACTCATTTTCCCCTCCTCACACAATGAATCAACAACATCATCATCATAAAGGAATGCATCAACATGAATCATGGGCAGTGGATGCTGATGTATCTGAGAAGAGGAACAAAACCTTAGAAAGGCATAACCAAGTCTCTTAACTTCAGTTACACTGTCACACGTTAACTGTCCCACCATTCTACCTTTCCCAAAATCCCCGAGATCCATGTTTTTCCCTACGCAACAATTACAAAAAAAAAAATTAATTAAACTACAGAAATCATGCATGTAAACTGGGTTATCAAATTCCACTGAGATAACCATAAGTGGTAGTCGACAAACAAAAGCAAGCTGGTTTTGATATCTGAGTAGGGAGCCCTATGTGAATTTTGTCTCTTTAGTGCTTGCTTGACTACAGAGAACATACAGGGTAAAGGAAGCTTTTTCTCCTCTTTTAATGAGGAGAATGTAACTTACATTTAGCAGAAAGGTCAATTCTGCTTCTCAGCCTCAACTGACTATTTTCATCATTGTGCCTTATGCCTCTATCTAGAAGCATCCCTAATTAACATAGGTGTCACTTTCAATCAAAAGTATACCAGTGGGGATGCTTGTATTCTCATCATTTCAAGGGGCATAACTTCATCCTCCTACTCATCTTTCCTCCCTTTTCCAGGCTTGCTGCATATGGCCAATCCACCTCTCCCACTGAAGAGCCACACATCACTTTTCTGGGAAATGCATTAACTTTCCTTGTATACTGACAGGTCAAGTAGGAAAGGTGCACTCTCCTCCCACGGACTCACAGCCCACCTGTTTCTCAGCCATGAGAATCTGAAAAGAGCTGGATATCATCTCTGGGCTGCCCACATTATGGCAACAGCAAAACACTGGCCCTGTGTTCCTGTTGTCTTTAAGGGGGCTGATAGAGTCTATTATGGAGCCAGCATTGAAGAATCACTGTGACAGGAGCCATACCACACAGAACAAAAGCTATCCCAAACAACATACGATCAAAGTATTAAAAACTATGAAGCAACTTTCTTGGAGTCATGCAAACATAGAGCAACAGACCTTAGACCCAAACTGAGATTTCCTACACTTCAATCCATGCCCATTCTCTATTATGAACTACTGCTAAAAATGCTATCACAGAGTAAATGATGTGGTTCAGCAAAAGCAGACCATAACAATTAGCTTACTTTCTGAACAGCTTGATGTTCCGAAGTAAACATTGCCTCGATGGGTAAGTGGTTCCGCAAATCTTCAGCGATATTTCTGAGCACAACATCATTGTTACTCACCACAAGCTCATCAAAGTCATCTATAAATCAAGACAAACAAAAACCCCTGAACAATCATATGCAGATCATGTGGACTAAGTGATGACCAGTACAATACAGTTGCAAGACATAAACAACACCAGATGGATAAGGATTTTTATTCACATGCATTTTTCAGCCTTTGTTAGCTTTTCCAGCCAATGACAGATTTGGATTGTAATAACTTTGCCACGTAAAATAAATTCACTGCTTTTCTGAAATCTCAAATTATTTTCATATTTATAAATTTATAACTCACATATGATGGTCTGGGCTGCCACCAAAGTGATATTGTTTCAGTTTAAGATATAAAAAACATCAAAGATGTTTTTGAACTATTGGAGAAATTACAAAACTCCACAGTTGCCTGAATGCAGGCTTTTCTTTTAATACAAGTTTCTTTTTATATGTATGATCTTTCTAATAAACTTACAAAAATTTGGGGATAATGCACAGTTCAACAGTTCAACTCACAATACATTTTACATTACCTAAACTATCAAAATATTTCAAATGAGAAGGAAAATAGGAATGGATGTAAACCAATACATTTTTGCAAAGCCACAGTATAAATTTTTGCTATTTTTCCAGGATATTCCTGCATTACTTTAGCATATTTTTTTAAAGACATCTAGAAAAAAGATACAGAAGGAAATAATGTGAAGACACTAATCCTTTATTCTTCTGAGGCTTAATCAATAGTAAGTGTCATTACTTCTTCAAACTGCTCTTTTAAAAATGACTGTTAATGCTGGGGACTCCACAACCACCCACAGCCATCTATTCCAGTGCTTGACCACCCTTAATATTAGAAAGGAAAACCCTTCTTAATTACTGATTCTGATGTCCTCTGCCACTACTTAGTATTTTCTGCCCCACTCACAATGGAAATAGAAAACTTTGTTCCTTTCTATTACACAGTAACTATTTATTTCCCTGAAGACTCATCACATGTCACATCAGTCTCCTTTCCAAGAAAAACCAAGATTTGCCTATCCAGACCCTTCCTGGTTTGTTTTTTTTTTTTTTTTTTTCCTCCTAGTGTGTGAGGAATCTCAACACTTCCCTTTGGATCTCCTGGACTCTCTCCTCCTTTCTGACCTGCAGTATTGAGAACCAGACACTCCAGCTAAAGGTTTACTTGCTCTTACCAGCGTTTTCACGTCTTGCAGCCAACATCCTGCTTATATCCTCCAATTTCATGTCAAGAGTATGATGGTCCTAACTGGCATTCAGCACAAGATCTGCTGTATGCCTGTACTCTGCTCTTTTCTTGTTATGTTTTCCTCAAAAGAAGGACTAGATGAAATTCCTTTTTGTCTGAACATCTCACTGCTTTGAGGATGTTGAACTGGCTCTAAACAAAGGCACATCTCAGATCAAAGCTACAAACCTGTAAAAGACAACCACCACCACCAAAAAGCAACCACTGATCTAATCCTGAAAAAATAAAACCTCTTCTCTACCCCTTCTGGTTTGTTTCTTATTTTATTTAGACTGCCAACATGTTGGGCACTGACTGTGCTTTTTTACCTGTACGTGCATCACTCACAAAAAGAAAATCTGACAGCTTTTACAGGTGTTTTTTAAAAAGGCAATGTTTGATAGCATTGCTGTTCCAGGTGGGAACATTAGTACAGAAAAGCTTGATGGCAAACAGGTTCGAAATAAATCTACAAAACACACTACAAGTTTCTCTACGCTAATATATTTAATCTTTCCTGTGGATCACAGGAAATGCTAGAGTGAGAAATTTTAAGGCTAGTATAGGAATCAGAAACCTGCAAACCTTTGAACTATGAAATGCTTCTGAAATGGTTTTTGCTTAAGCACTGTAATGAGAATTATATGATTAAAGAAAGCATCATTCATTGGTGCAAAAGGCTCTCTTCTTTAGACTGCAAATGTAAATGGTTCTTTCAACACATCCGAAAATGGACCCAGATAATCCTGAATCCCCTGTAGTAAGCAGCAGAAACTTCAAATTATCTGTATTCCTCTAAGATGTATCTATATAATTTATTAAATGTACAGTAGTAATGCTCCAAAGCCCTGATAGGCCATTACCATTGGTAGTTGTTATATTTAGGAAGACAATTCACTGCTCCAAAGTTCTCACAGTTAGATTCTCCAGAACTTCAGCTCCTAAAGAGATGCACATATTGCAGCAAGGAACACAGATAGAGGCAGCAGCTGCAACAGCAGCAACACCAACACAACAGGTGCAATGCAGCAGCTCCAGCTTGTCAGCATTTTAATTTGAATCCTCTAATGAGCACCCATCCTGTTAAACTCACAGTCCACCCAACAATTTGCAGATTTGTTATGAATATCCCAGAAGCAGTGAATTTTTCCAACCAGCTAAGGGAAGATTTCTATGGATGTAACACAGCACAGAAGTAAACCCAGATATTAAGGGAAGGGAAGGTGAGCAAATGTAACTGTAGCTAACCAAGACCATCAGCACCACAACATGCCCTCAGAGTGGCAAGGCACCAGTTTGCTGGGGTGGATAACATCTGAAGGAGCAAGGGAAAAAGTCATGCTACAGACAGAACAAGAGAGTAGAAAGCTGATATTAGCAGCTGAACAGATCAGTGCCTGTGGGCAATAAGCCTCTACATCTGGCACTTGCCTTAAAACAATACTATTACTATGCAAGAGAGCTCATCCAGCTGTTATAGTGCCTGTTAAGAGTATCAAATTCATATACAGCATTTAATGAAATGCAGGAAGTGTTCCTAGACCACCAGGCCAGCCACATCACACTGCAAATACAGAACTTCAGCTCTCTTCCTCCCAGATCTAGTGCATCAATAGGATCTTCTCCCTCACCGCCTGGGTGACCTTTCCTGGCCAACATTAGTGACAGACAGCTCTCCAGACCATCCAGTGCTCCAGCTCCACAGAAGAGAAACACACACCTTCAGTGGGACACAGGCAGCACACCCATCTTCCTGTAAGCCAGAACATCCCTTCCCTGCCCTGAGTTCAATCTGTGCAGTACCTGTCACAACACTGACCACCTTGCATAGGGCCCTCTGATCTCTCCTTGCGAAACAAAGTGCAACACACGCAAGTTCTCCTATGCTCTGTACAAAACAAGTCCTAAGCACAACACATATGCAGCTCAAAGAAAAAACTGTTGAAACACCGACCCTGAAAAACAAATGACAAATGGAAATGCTCCTTTCTAACTAGCAGTTAATATTCCAAAGCACAATAAGAAGGAACAAAAAAGGAGAAGGAGGCCTGAACAGACTTCATCCAAGATGACAAAATGGCAGCTGGAGCAGAAGCTGTGTGTGCAACCCTCCACGCCTGTGTGTATACTCTGTGACTGAACTCTGACACGGAGAGTCAACTCCTTCCTGTCAAAGCAAGAAACAGCAACAGCTACCACAATAACCCATTACTTCTGCAGTATGTAAATATTTGTAGATTGCCATCAAGTAGGAAACACCAGTGCCAAATATGAAAATATGCATCTCTGGTACAGTTTTATCAACTCCACCCTCGTGTTTAACAAATTGTTCGCTCTTGAGAATCTCAGTATCACCTTAAAAGGAATCTTCAAAGAAGAAACAAAAATAGAAAAGTATTTTATATACCATTTTAGTACCTGTTACATACATGAAATGTATACAACATGAAATGGAGAGTGTGCAAGCCAACCTGTGTTCATTGAACAGACAACTAACCAGGAAAGAAATGTACAGTTCACGAAACACTGCAAGATGAATCACAATCATTTGTTTATGGAGGAAGTCTGAGTGCACAGTGTTTGTATTTTACTTCAAAAACCGGTTCCACTGGATTTACTCAACATGCATTTATAAAATTTAATTAACACGTTGCAAAAAGCCTCATTATCACCCTGGTGCTAGTCAGCCTTTCTACAGAAGCTAAGAAAACATCACAAAGCCTCACACCAGATAGAGAGCACCGCTACACCAACATCTGAACACCCCAGCACTGCAAAATACAGGATTGAAGACAAGCAATGTGTGATTTCCAAATGACAACAGAAGATTACATGTCACTGAAGGAGAGGAAAGAACAGGGTATAGCAAAGGCAACCATAGCAGCAAGCTACCTTATGGTCTTCTACATATATACTCCAACTTACAGAAGAGAAAAGCAAATATTAACAGCCATGTTACTTAAAACAAAGTTGATTTAGTAATTCAGTATGTTTTAATAATGCTGGAGAACCAGTTAAGGAAGAAGCACCACATCCCTAAAACTTTAGTATTGCCCTTTTTGGCTAAATAATTTGAGAAGCAGTATGTATGCCTCAGTATACCAAATACCTCAGGAACTCTAAATATCATTTCTGTCCCAAAGCATGCATAGTTACTGGTAGAAAGTAACTGACTTTTTCCAACAGAAATATAACCAGAGTTCATTTTATTAGTTGAAGTCTTTTACACTGGTTAATTGAAAGAAGCTTTGAAGTTAAATTTTAAACAAGGTAAGTCTCATACTGTTTCAAAATCCCTAGTTTCCCCCACCATTACTACATTTCAGTGACTAACAACTTAGAAGTATTTAGTATTCTTCTTGAGACCTCTCTCACACCAGTATCACTTGTCACAACAAAGGAAATTAATGTCAATTCCCACAGTTGATGATTCATCCAATTATAGGTAACATCCCATTTTAGTTTATCAAACAGAACAGTGGAAAAGGTTTTTGGTATGGTATCATTTTAACAAATAAATGTTAATGTGAAAATGCAATGCTATTTTTATTTCTTCTGAAAGGATATTTCACTTGAATAAATCACTTCTACAAATTTGGATATGAAGCTTTGTGCTAAATTACTTTATAACATACACAAAAACACATACTATACTTGTCAGATTGCAGAAAACCACATTTTCATCCTTTTTAAAGATACTCATTCCACTTTGGTCTTATCTGCAGACTGAAAGGAAACATTTAAAGAATGAAATTATTTCTTATCCTGTTTCTTCTTCTTGTCTTGTGAAAATTACCACCTGATAACATTACCTATCGGAGAACATGCTAATTCCTAGATAATAAAGTACATGATAGAAAATGCTGGACACACTTGGTCTGCTCCTAAGAGTATGATGAGAAGTTTCTTCTCTGTATGCAGTTAGGTTGATTTTATCAGATACTCCTCCCTCACTGCCTGTTAAAAGCCTGAATTTACAGCACTGACTGCCCTCGACTTTCAAGTCACAAGACTAAATTGTACACCAACCTCTTAAAAAGCTGGTTTGCTCCCCGTACAAGTGAATCCATCAAAAAAATTGTACTTAATTATATGTTGTTTATCCTTAAATTAGAAGATTTGCAATGATTATTATTCAATTACTATTTTGAGTGATACTCTTGATAATGAATATTTTGAGTACTGTAGGAACAATCAGCAATTCAGACCAGTATATCACTTTGAAATCTTAGCTTCATATTTAAGTTTCTCATGAAATGCATAGATTGGAAAGGGTTTGTAGGAGTGTTTTATTACACTGTTACATGAACTGAAAAAAAAATTTAGAAGTTAGTATCACAACAGTAAGATGGAAAAATATTTCAATCTTAGACCCCATGACAGACCGCAAGAAGCATAAAGGGTCTTACCACCGTATCTGTGCTTCACTGACACTGACTGAGAGACAGGCTTTGTAATTTGCATTTAAGCGCTAAGTACAGCAAAAGCATTCAGCAGTTAGAGTGGTTTGGTGACTTCCATCTCAAACTTAAGATTCAGATTCCTGTAATTACTTCCCCTGATTCCTGTGTTGCTGCTCATGTAAGCAGATAGCTTGGTCAATTCACTGGTTATCTCCTCCAGCATTCATTCTTACCAAATGCAACCTTTTCTGCTACTGAAAATTTTAGAAATCTGGGCAGTGGAGGCTCACATGGGAATATGCCCCAGCTACACATCAAATGCTGGGACCCAGCTGAGGGGGATTGTCAGGGGGGTTTCCCAAGTGGTTTGAATTAGCTCTTGGGTTTCACCCAGGTTTTCTTAGCCGGAACTTCTGGAACATGGTTATTGCAAAAGGATATTAAAGCATTAATCATCCTATTATAAAAAAGTTAAGACACCAAAGGTTCCTGTTCTTTTCTCCAACTCTTATGATTTAATTTTCTTTAAGATCTAAGACAAACTCAAAAGAAAAGCTGGAATGCAAGTCACCGTGAAATGACGTACATCTCACTGCAGTGTGTGGGAAGAGCTGGCTGATTGTGAAACAGCCAAGCAGTGTTGCTAAGCAGCTGCTTTAAAACAGTAACGTCTTCTTCCATCACACATAAAGATTCGGAATTTCTAAAATTCTCAATACAAAAACCCCCACATTCATAAGAAAAGAAAAAAAAAGAAAAAAGAAAAAACAAATAGAATCTTTCATTCACTTACATTCCCGTAATTACCACGTAAGGTTAGTCAAAAATCATTGGAGTGAGAACATGTTCAATGTTCTTTCAGTTCAAAATATGTAAGGCTTTACTTTAGGTAAGATAACTCACTTTACTATAAATCAATTTGTATATTCCATGGAAGTCTGTCAGTAACACTTCATGCCTTCAGTATGTGAGTCAGAAAACACCAGGTAAGTTACAGTAATAAATAAGGCTGTCTTTGCAACAACACTAATCCTAAAGGTCAACCACCTTATGCAGGACTTTACTCTAAGGATGAATGTACATTTTAATTCAGAGAGGTGTGAAGAAGGGAAAAGCCTGACTCCAGCTAACACTGGAATCATGCCCAGTTCTCCTCAGCTGGAGGTAAAAGTGTAAGCTCAACATCTTGACAGAAACAGGAATGGGATACAGAAGGAGAAGGCAGGGAACTGACAGGCCACAGAAAAACAGTTTGCCTGTGGGGATACCATTTTTGTTTCCATTTATCCGATCCTAATTTTCATTCAGAATATTATCTCCCCACTCCTACCACTTTTTTTTCTTTTGTTCATCAGAGGTTTGTTTGCTTCCTACATCTGTATCACCAAAGACTAGGCTTTTATTTCTGTGTGGCACAGAGATCTGGTAACTTTTTATGTCTCCCATAAAACAATCTTCTTTATGCACAGAGAGAACACCATATTCCCTAGCTGTATTCGAGGTACAGCAGCAGAAACCTCTACCAGCTCCTCACTATCCTCAGTCCAAGCACTATTAATTATCACAGGACTATCTAGGTATTAAAATGGACAGTGTAATTATTCAAATGCAACAATTTGGGGGGGTGGGGGGGAACCACACTAAAAGTTACTGCCAGTACACAGCCACAGAAACAGCTCAGAGAAACAATACTAAGAGAAGCATCATCAAGAGTGCTATACTGGGGACATCACAGAAAATATTTCCATCTCTGAGGAAAATGCAAAAAAAGCTAAAGGAATGTGACCTGCAGGACAAATGCCTCTGCTCACTTACTGTCCAATGCTGCAAGAAAATAAAACCAGTAAGGTAGAGATACTGATCTTGTACTCCAGTTCTGTACTCATCAGGGTGCAAGCCAGAAATAAAGCAGGACACAGCCATTCAGACAAAGGAGATGAGAAAAACAGGAACAGGTTAATGACCCAAAGAGGCAGTGAAACACATCTTGATTGTTTAACAATGAAAAGTTTTTACACATAGGCATAAAGCTGTCTCATTTCCACTCTTTTATCATATATCTACATGTATGTTAGAGAGGGAGACTGCAGCACCTTGAGAGAGCACGAGAACTGGGTAAACATTGATATTTTTCCACTGGCAACTTCTACAAGCATTAGCAGGAGGCCAAATTCTACAGGCTCTAAATGTCTCTACAAATGTGGCAAGCAGGCAAGTAAGATTAGCCTAAGTCACACATTCTAAATGACACACCTTGGAACAAATATGGTTGCCTATAGTTCTATACTGCATCAGCACTTCACAAAATACAATCACAAAATCTAAGTAAATGCCAAGGATGCAGATGACTAAAGTACAACTTGATTTCTCAGAATATTAATTAATAGCATCCAGCCAGGATATTAACAATGAGCATTTTTTTGAAAGAGACAATTAGCATAAAATATTATTAGAGCACAAGCCTGTAAGCAAAGAATCCTAAACCAACATTCTGAAGATGGCCTGACAAGGAGACTACAGAAATGAAATTATATTCATTACTTCAGCTGCTTGATCCTGACTGCCCTGTCCACTCTGTTCCCTCATCTGCAGCATATGAGCTGAAAAGCCATTGAATGGCAACTGTAAAGCTAATTATGTTTAAAGATGATGCACATAGTAAAGCAGCAAAAATCACTACTGATGCAAACAGTATAAAAATAGAAGGACCCAGACTGCTCAGATGTACCACACACATAAAGTAGTTCAAGATTTGGAACCTAATCTACTCTAATCTTAATTGTGAAGAGCAAATATGAGGCAAGAATATATGTATCCTTTCACAGAAAGACCTAGGCAAAAAGCTAGATCATTAAAATTCAGAAAAAATATTTGAGAGATCATAATAAAGGCTAGCGACTATAGCATATTATCTTTCACAGAAACCATCTATGGTAATTTTTGGAAGCTGTAACATAAAAAAAATAAAATGCATTCATTGACAAAGGATTTTGGAGTCTACATAAACTATGCTAAAACATTGGCTAAAAATTCCTATGACAGAAGTAAAACACGATCATAGATCATAGAAACAGAGAAAATAGTAAGTATTTGTTTCCTAACTGAAACTGCTCAGTATTTTCAAGTTTCACTAGCAAGCTCCCATGTGCTTTTGTAAAGGGGTCAGGAAGCTGAGAAAGCTATATATGCACACCACACAAACGAATAGAGTGCATGGGAGCTGCCATGACTTACGTTAAGTGTATAATCAATATGAATGATTGTATGTGAAATTCAATGAGATTTTTATATTTTAGAGCATATGGGATAGAAGAAAACCACTTCTAACAAGATTATTTACAGTAAACCAAGCACTGCTTAGGAAGTGTCCAGACAAGACCCCAAACATGGAAGGATGCAGTTCTGCTCATAGCAGATTGCTCTAGCGATCTAGCGCTCTAGCAGCATGTCTATACACACATGCAGACATATGCATGTGTAGATCTATACATACACATATGTACACAGAAAATAAGAATGTTTAAGTGCAATTAACACTAATTGCTCCCATCAAAAGTCAGCCTTCAAGTTCTAGGGAGGCCTGTCTCTGCTCTAGTCATGAAGGCTGACTCCCAGATGCTCTGGAACATCTGGCAATGTCTCTCCTACGAAAGAGCCCGTTTGGGTGGGAGGGCTGCATGCCTGTCATGGACAGTAAAGGCTGTTCCCAGCTGGTTCTCTTCCCATAAATCCAGCAGAGGGCCTGCTCCACCTGAGTGACTGTGCAAGCCACAAACCACAGGGCAACGGTGAGTGAGTTTGCAGCTCCAAGCACCTACACAGCTGGACAACTTTTTGGTGTCAGAGCTGGCCTTTGTGATCCCTGTGTGTTGGCTTAGGAAGTTGTTTTCACCCTAAAGTGGACATGTTGGAGCAAAGACCCAAAGAAGAAACACAACCTGAGCAAAGCAGGGCATTACTTGGGGAAGTACTGTATCATATGAGGAATTTCTAACACAGGATCATCCGGGTAGGTCTACCATCCCAGGAGACAATCATTAATAAACAGGACACACACACATACTGGATGCTGGGTAGGTCACAAAATTGGAGGGGTCTTCCAGGTTTCTATCTGCAATGGAAAAATGCACACACCCCCTAAAACTAAGCAGCGTTTAGACTTTATTCAGCATAGCACAATGTGACTATAGCTTTATCGCACTGCCTATATTAAGGTTTTCTGTGTCATGCTTTGGGTTCAGCTGCAAATTTACAGCTTCTGCACTGACCCATATTTCCTTTCTTCATCTGCCAGAGAATGCTCGATTCCAGCACGCTGATGAAATTACATCCAGGCATTAACAAGGGAGTAAACAGAAGGCTATGTTAACTTAAGGTGACATCATAGCGCGCAAAGCAGCGTTTGTAAATGAGCTCAAACCGATATTTCCAAACTTCTGAAAGGCTGCCGTGAACACGTGTGAAGCTGCACAAGACAAGCCTAGAACCCAAAGCCGTCTCAGGCGGGCTCGGCACGCCCTGTGCCGCCGCGGGGTTTGAGGGTCCCCCCGCGGCCCGCCCTGTCCCGCAGCCGGGCGCGCCCGCGCCGCGACACCGCCGGCCCGGGCACGGCACCCGTGGCACGGCCCGCCAGCCTCGGACGGGCGAGCGCAGCCGCCGCGATCGGAGGCGGGCAGGGCGGCACCGGCCGCGCTCTGCTCCCGCTGAGCCGAGCGCCGCAGCCCGGCTGGGCCGCCGGGCCGGTACCGCCGGTCCCCGGAGAGCCGCGGGCCCCCGGGACAGGGCGGCGCCCCGGCCCGAGCACGCTGCCCCTCGCCCAGAGTCCGCTCCCCCCTCCCCGGCCCTGGCTGCCGCACGGCGCGCTGGGCCCGCTCCGCCGCGGGCGGAGGGCTGCGGGCCGGGCGGGCGCGGCGCTTACGGGAGTGGCGCATCCAGTGCAGCAGGCGCGGCAGGTCGGCGGCGCGCGTGCCCCGCACGGCCGCCAGCACCGCGCGCCGCGCCGCCTCCAGCTCCATCGCCCGCCGCCGCGGGGGGGCGCCACGCGCGCCGCCTCACGCACGTGCGCGCCGCGGGACAAACCGCGCCCTCCGCGCGCCCACCCAGCCGCACGTGCGCATGCGGGAGGGCGACACCGACCGGAAGGAGCCTTTCACGCATGCTCGGTCCCGCCCTTCGGCGCCCACGCCCGGCGCGTGCTCGCGCTGCCGCTTGGCGCCGCGCCCGGCCCCGCCCCCCGATGACGGCGCGGGCGCTGGGGAGGAGCTCCGCCCGCCCGCCCGCCCTCCCTGCCCCGCCCTGCCCCGCCCACGGCCGCCCCTCCCGCCCCGCCTTAAGGCGGCGCGGCCCAATTCCCGCCCGTGCCGCGCCGGGTGCGTGCGGGACGTTTACACGGTGCCACCTTAACGACGCAGCGGGCCCTCGCACGTCCCGGAAACGGAAGCCAACGGGGGCCTGTGGGGCGACGGCCAGTGCTGACGTTTCGCTGGCCGGCGGCGGCCGCGGCTCCCTGCGATCCAGCCGAGTCTCGCTGGGCGGCCTCGCCCCGGCGGGCTGCGCTGGGCACGGCTCTGCCGCGGGCCCCGCGCCGCGCTCCCGGTGAGTGCTCGGGCTGCCGCCGTAGCCGCTCCGTAAGCGGGACCGCGACCCGCGGCGGTTTTTCGTGACGCGGAGGGGTCCCCGGCCCAGGCCGGGCGGGGAAGGAGGAGGGACCGGTGCTTGCCGACCCCGGGCATAGGCGGCGGTCTGTCCTGCGGCAGCCCGGGCCGGGCGGGGCCCTCAGTCCGCCGGCGCTCCGCGGGAGCAGTTCTGGGCCTCCTGGACCCAGCCTGTGCTGTCCACAGCACCGGGACGGGACTCGCCCAGCCGGTGTCCGCCCGCTGTCCGTGGCCAGCCCATGTACTGGGCTCTGCCTTCATCACTTTTCCCGTGAAAACGAGGGCATTGGGCCGTAAGCGAGACAGCCGTTCCCTGCTGCTGCCTTGGGGGCGCCTTCCCGTCGTCAGCCGGGTAATTTTAGAAGGTGGAAACTCAGGAGTTGAGGTTGAGCGTAGCTGCAGCAGCTCAAGGCATTCCCAACTGTGAAACAGCCGCTTCTCCCTTACCGTGTTAGACTTGCAGTTGGTCTTAATCCATGTACGTGTACACGTAGTGCAAGTTTATTGTACAGTTTTTGAGTGTTCCTTTTGTTTGTTTTCTTTTTGAACAGCTGCTGTCTTTTAAAGCAGCTGTTTAACCTGCTGTTACCCGTTAAACCTGTATTTTTTTCAAAACTCTGTGCGTTAGAGTGTTGCTAGTTTAGCTAGATGGATCTGGTTGGGGGTTTGTGCTGGGGGGGTGGGCAGTCTGTCTCCTCAGAATTGCTTCCCTGCTGGTTTGCTGTGCCACAGTAAGACATTCGCTGTTTCTGCTGCCCCTTTACTCCTGGAATGCCGCTTTGTGGCTGAAGCGCAGAGCGCTTGTGGCTGCAGCAGCACCGTGAGCTGGGAGCTCGGCGTGGCGGTGCCCAGGCGGCTGGAGGGGCCTGGGCTGCGCGCAGCTCGTGGCCTTGCTCAGCGCAGGGCCTGCCCCGGCCTGCTCGCCGTGTCTGCGGGTGCTGCGCTCTGGGTAAACTCTCCAGAACTACGGCTGCTCAGCACACGGTCTGCAGTGCAGTTACTGCTAATGCCCTTCTGGCTATCTGCCAGCCCAAGCTGGCTACCTGCTAAAACGTCTTGCGTGTCTTTTTGTCTGGAGTGTGTCTCTCAACTTGGATGGACTGTGTCACAACTTCTCTTGATTTCTGTACTTGGCAACCCTTAGAAATTCTGATGCCTTATGATTTCTTAATGTGCTGGTAAGAGCAGCTTATATAAAAATGCTTAAACTCATCTCCTTAGCAAAGGATTTGAATTATTCTGATTGTAAGGCTGCCGGAAGAAGCTTTTGGAATTTGCAGAGGAAATGTTCATTTATCGGGACGTAATTAACCTTCTGTATTTGGAGATCTGTACAGCTCTGGAAGCTAATTTTAAATATTGAGTATTCACATGACTTCTGTTTGTTGGTCATCCTATCAAACTTCTTAGCTGATATATCCAAATGTTAAATTCTGTCACTGGTTGCCATTTTAGCAGCTCAAAGCTTACTAAGGTGCAGCACTATTTTTAAAGGTTTGGGGGCTTTGTTTTTTCTTGCACATTGTGATTATCACAGAAGACAACCTGGAAAAGGTTTTGAACATCTGTTTTGCTGAGACTGTTGGGTAGAGCCGATTGATGATAATGCTTTTTTAGAATTATTCTGCAATAATATGGCTTGTATGCCTTGTAAGGAAACCTTGGAGTTTTACCACTTCAGGTAACAAGTAGAAGTCCCCTTCCAACAATGTAAGAAGATGGGCATCAATTTCTACTAGCGTACTGGCAGAGTTCCTTATACTTATTTTGTAATTTAATATTGGGATGGCATTGTGATAGATATCATTGCTTGTACATTCAATGTGCATTAAATCTAAAATGTGTAAACATATTTGTGTCATTTGCCATACCCAACTGCTGTACTTACATGGGATTTATTTATCCTACATCTTCTGAAGATCCTAGAGACTTTGTTCTGCATTGTGACCTTCGTATCAGGGGAAGGTGGGTTAGACTGGCAGTTGTTTTTGGGGTTTTGTTGCTGGTTTAACCTGCCAGGTTGGTAACAATAGTAACTCTCAATTAGACCAAGCAGTCAGGAGGTTGGCTTACATGGGTGCCTTGTTTTAGCTCTTTTGGAATATATATTTTACTATTTATAAATAATAAAAACAAAATTAACATTTTTGAACATTTTAAACCGTGCTTTTTGGAGTTTCTGCAGCAGATAAATCTCAATGTGTGTATACAGTGAGCTGCTTTGTTAGCCTCATTGATGCCCTGTCTATTAAATAAAATCAGAATGTAGCTAGTGGTGCATTCTTCATTTCAATAAATAGACTGACCTTTCTTCTCTGTTTACTTCTCATTTGAAGCCGGGGGAAGTCCCAAAAATCTTTGAAACTCTGATCTGTTTTGATTACAGGGATTCCCTTTTTTGAGCATTTGGCTTTCAGTACTGAAAGGAGGAGCTCAAATGTGAGATTCCAGTTTGGGCTATCATCAAGGAAGTAGTTACAGCTGAGTACAGGAAAGCAACACTGAAGGTGGAAGATAAACAAGAAGCATTTGAAGTGCTCCATTTCAGCAGTAGCTGTGGTGTTGCAAATTTTTGCCCTTCAGACAAGTTTTGGTTTGCCCTTAATCAGAATTTTAGATTGCTGAGTCTACATGTGTTCTCCTGAATATCTTGCCACCTAATATAGGGGGTGGAGTGGTTTAGCATGTTGACTAGAATGTGTATCCTTCAGAAAGTAACTTTTTATGGTTTCCGAAGTGTAAATTATGGTATGGTTTGGGCTTATATGTGAGATTTGTGTTTCTAGTGAGCAAAAATAGTCTGGTTTTCCAATACAGCCATTAAAAACCACAATATGAATTTTGCTTATTAAAATGCAAGTATGTTTGTAGGGTTACTGAAGTGGGAAATTCAGCTTGATTCATGAAAGCTGGATAAAATGCAACTGATAAAGAATGTTGAATTTTGCTAGCAAAATATTTTGCTTCTGGTCATAGTGTCCTTGCAAAATGCAGTATTTCTAGGCTGTTCTGTTTGATTTTATTCTGTTATGTAGCATATTGCTGATAAGAGGATAAAAAGCAGCTGGCATTCTTTCTGGAAGTCTATCTGGACTGTTTTGTTTGGTTTTTTCCATGGTGAATTCAATGCACATTTATTCTACACAGTGAAATTCTTCCTAATTGAAGTGTGGTATCTCTCTTTCTAAGTAGGCCATCAGGATTGCCTAAAATTAACTTCAGGCCAATATTTCCTAAAAATAACTTTAAAAAGTAAAACTTCTGCACTTTCTGGAATGCAAAGCAGGATTGTTACCCAAAGTTATTTGAATAATTAATTTGTGAAGGCATAGCTTCAACTAGTTTAAAATTTTATTTTCTGATTTTTTTTCCAGATCCTTCTGAGTCGTTCTTGAAGCCGCCAAAATGGTTCTGGCAGATCTTGGAAGAAAAATAACTTCGGCATTGCGCTCACTGAGCAATGCCACAATTATCAATGAAGAGGTATGTAGTGGGATGGCACTAGCACTGGAAAAGTTCTGAGAAAAACTTCTCAAAGGCTGATGAGAAGCTTGAAGTGGGCTACCTAGACTCTTTCTTCCTTCAAGTAAAATTTCTACTAAAGGTTTTAACCCCATAACAGTACTGGCCAGAACTTAAAACTAGATTTATACGTGGGTCATCGCCTCAGACATAGTGGTGAAAGGGTCCTTGAGCCTGGTGGCTGTATTTAGGGAGGTTAGTGTTCTGTGGAGGCAGTGTGTGCCTAAGTTTGGATGGAAGGTAGGTGCCTGCTCTGATTTATGTGTGTGGGCACAGGCAGGCTATGCAGATGTGTATTAGGCTGCTAGAAGCTGAAATGTGGAAGAACAAATGTAATCTTTGCTGTCTGAATTGTGAGGAATGTGTTGCATTTGCTGCCTTTATATTCAAACCAGTGTGTGGTTCTGGAATTTTGTTTGGCTTGGTATGCCCCGTATTTTCTCTAGAAAAGAGTTTGAAATTAGAACTCAGTGTGTTCTGTCACAGGAGTTCAATGCAATGGAAAAGTTAACTAATGTGGTGGTTTCAAAGTGTCTCTGAGTACATAGATTCCACCTGAAAAGAATTTCTCTCAAAGCTGGGTGGCTTAAAGTAACTAAAAAGTAGGCTCATTGAGAGCTGTAGGGTTAGATTTATGCATAGAGAAAATGTTTTAATGTATCTTCTGCCAGGAGACAAAAAAAAAAAATTCTTAATTGAATCAAACACAGCCCACTTAAATTTTTTCAGCAATGGAAACTTTTATCCTGCGAGAGCTCAAGATGTGAAAATGAGGCCATTTATGCAGGTGTTACTTTCAGAAAAATCTTTCTCTTCGAGACTTTGAAAACTCAGAATAGACAGGATTTCTGTCTGAGGCACCTGCTTGCCTGAAAGGCATACATTTAGAGCAGCAGTCCAGTTACTGAAAATGCAGGTAGCAGGGTGTCCCTCTTTAGCTGAGGAATACTGTTTCATGGTGTTGTGATCCAAGATTTTTTTTTGGTGTACTCTCTAAGGAGTACCCAGAGGGGAGTTTAGGAAGTCTTGCTGCCATATGAGCTGTTAGCCATAATGCAGTAGGAAGTGTTTTGTGTTAGTGTTATATAGTGTGTAATTGTTACAATTGAGAACCCTTCCCTCTCAGATTTACATTGTTTTTATGTAGGAACAAATGCACAGACTTTTTTTTTGTGACAGTCGATTTAATGATAGGACTACATGCATTTAATTTGTGAAAGCCATGGTTATATCATAAATAGACTTTCTATTCTTATTTTGACCTAATAGTGGCCTAGTTAATCTCTGTGTATTGTAAAACAATTTTTCTGATTTTTCTTTTCTACTCCAAAGGTTTTAAATGCTATGTTAAAAGAAGTATGTACAGCATTACTGGAAGCTGATGTTAATATCAAACTTGTGAAGCAACTTAGAGAAAATGTCAAGTAAGTGAAATAATCAAAATGCATTTAACTTTTGATTTTGTAAAAGTTGTAATTTGAGGTTACAAAATAATAACTAATTTATAACTTAATACGTTGGGGTTTTTTAAGAAACACACAGTTTAGTTTTAACAGGAAAACAGCTGTTTTAGCTGTTTAGCCAGTTCCATCAGAAGAGTCTTTGGTCAAATTTAGCCACTTACTGCTGTTAGAGGCTTGTTTCAAAAATCTGTTGCTTTCATCAGTTGAGTTGTCTGATAAACAAGTTCTTCATTACTTCCTAGATACATCTTCACATGGTCTGTGCTGGCTATAAATGAATCTGTGTATGTGACTAGCACTGTTACTTTGCCTATTTTCAGATTAATTTAAGTAAATGCAAATCTGAAAGATGCATTTTAGAAACCTGTTCTTGTCCTCTGCATAAGAATGTCTCCAGTGCATGTCACTTCTTAAGTACATCCTATCTGAAAACTCAGAACAAATCAGGGTGCTGTTGCAGTTCCTAAAACTTTATTACTAGGTTCAAGTGATGCTTTAAGTTACGCTAGTGTTTCATGCTTTTCTCAAACTCAGGTCTGCAATTGATCTTGAAGAAATGGCATCTGGCCTTAACAAAAGAAAAATGATCCAGCATGCTGTCTTTAAAGAGCTTGTTAAGGTAGGACTTCAAAATTGTGCATTGCATCACTTTCCTTGTACAGTCTGGGCTTGGAGGTAGTGCAGTAGCAAGCCAAGCTTTTAGGTGGTTATGTGGTACCTGCAGTTAGGTTTTCTGATGTGAAAGCGTAACCGCAATACTGCAAACAGCAGTGTTCTCAATGAAACTGCGTCCTGGGCATTTCTCAAACTAACTTCAGTTTAAGCTTGAAGTTCAATTGTTCTTATTCTTTACATTTACTCTTGTCTTTACATTTCTTCAATTGAAATGTAAAGACAAGAGTAAAGTACTGCTAGCTTCTAGACTGCCTCTGGTTGTCCCAGAATGCTGCTTTGCTACCCTAATATTCCAAATATGTATAAGCCTTTGGAAAAGTGATAAGTAACAACCCAGCAGCTCAATGCAACATTTCTCATTGATCTGCTTGCTTGGTCAAATCAGGACTTGAGTATCTGTGTTCTGCCCTCTTTCCAATTAACAGTGTAGTTATTTGTTCTTCTGCAATCTGTGCCCAGAGATATGGTGGCTCTCAGGAATGTATCTACCGTCTACTCATTTCACAAATGAGGCGGCAACCCTAAAAAGCTTTCTGTGCTGTAGGATTCTCACTGGACCAAGCCCATCCTGAGCAGTGACGAGAGGGGTGGAGGTCACCTTTCTGTATTGGTTGTTATCCTTGTGCCGTATGTACAAGCCATCCTGACTGTGCTTGGTGTTAGAAATTAACACTGTTGTGGCAGGATTATTATGCAGAACATTATATACTATAGATACCTTGTAAGGGCTGTTGTTCACTGTAGATCAGCAAAAATCCAAGCCAAATTAAGATGAGACTGTGCAAAAACTGTTTTTCTCCTTTGAATATGAAAACAGGCAGCTAGCATGACTGTGACACCCAACTGTTCCATGCTGTAGAAATTTGGTTCTGCTGCCTATGTTACTCTTTGTTCTTTAGCTTGTAGATCCTGGAGTCAAGGCATGGACACCTACCAAAGGAAAGCAGAATATTATAATGTTTGTTGGTTTGCAAGGAAGTGGTAAAACGACAACTTGTTCAAAGGTAAGTGCAGTGGATCTCTTTGCATGGTTTTTGGTTTGTTTGTTGGGGTGGGTTTTTATTTTGCTTGGAGAAGCTGGTGGTCATTGGGTTCCTTAGGTGGAATTGGCTTGTGATCTGTGCTGGTTTTGTTAGTAGGAAAGTTCTAACTCACTACTATGTAGAGATACATTTGCAGAGGTGTTTCTGAGATGAAATGAATGTTGAAAGTAATATGCTTTTGGGGCAATTTATGGCTTGTAGGACTTTTTCAAAGATTTTTAAACTGACTTCTTGATGAAACAATAAGAGAGTCTTTGTCCTTGTACTTAGTTAAACCACAACATTATAGCTCCCTTTCTAGGTTTAAGACTAAATACTAAGAACGGGTGTTCATTCCATTACTTATTTAGAAAAACAGTGGAATTTGGCCTTTTCATTAGATACAAAGCATCTTACAAAGTTAAGTGTAAGTTGGTGATGTGAAACCTCTTCCAGCCCCAGATTCATTGAGGAAATTTGTGGTTTTATTTTTTTAAGGCTAAAAAAAGAATGCTCTGAATTGACATATGTCCACATCTGCAACAAGGCCTTCCTTGTTTGTTAGTGCAAGGTCAAACAACACACCTTTCCTTGTGGGATTGTCCACTGCCTGTAACAGGAAGTTGTAATCTCTGCTTTCCATTTTCCAGGAACCTCCTGGACTGTTTGTGCTTCACTGTGTTGCTTCTCCAGCAGATGTCAGGGTAGTTAAAGTTCCCCACAAGAACCAGGGCCTATGACTTTGAGGCTGCTTCAAGTTGCCTGTAGAAAGCCTCATTCACTTGCTTCTTCTGCTCAGGTGGCCTGTAACAAGCACCCACAACAGCATCACCCTCACTAATCTGCCCTTTTATCTTAAACCATAAGATCTCGACTCACTCTTCTTTCACCCCAGGACAGAACTTGGTACATTTCAAGTTGTGAGATAAAATTATCCTGTGGAAAAAAGACACATCTTTGTTGTTTTTTGTCATCTCCTTTTGAGATGCACACATAGTGAAATATTCAGTATAGCCTGCTCTGATTTCAGAAGACTTTCTTAGTGTTTATGTAGGTGAACTTTATTTTGAATGTTTGTATTTGGCCAGTGTTTTGAGCATATATGTAGCACCCATGAAGCTGAGTGTTGTAGGAAGGTTAAGGATTCTGTCCACTGCTTTAAAACATGTCCTTTCAGTGAAAATATCTTTGTTCCTCTGGAAGTACAAAACATAAAGCTGTACAAGTTGTAGCCATTATCATACTTGATATTGAAGTATTGCTTTGGGTAGTTTCTACATGCTAGTCCAATCTGCAGTATTAACACTAAGAAGAATTCAGGAGTTAAAATGGGAACTTAAGTTATTTGTAGTCATTCCTAGAGATTGCCATTTCAAGAAATTGAAATCAGAAGCAGAGTCAAGCAGGTGTTTTCATCTTGCCATTAATAATTATTTATAACATGCTCTTCTGAATAATGGCCATGCTAACCGTGAACAGTCTTACTCTGTGGCCTCAGTTGTAGAAGGGTTGGCTTGAGTTTGTGTCCTCTGTGTGTGACTTCAGGCTGTTAGAGGTGTCCTGTCAATGAGACTTTGGTGTAACTGCTTGTTTTGGGTTTCATTTCAGTTAGCATACTTCTATCAGAGAAAAGGCTGGAAGACTTGTCTAATATGTGCCGACACATACAGAGCAGGTAACACAGACTTTAATGATGTAGTTCTCTATCTATAATACTTGAAGATTTCCTTAATTAGTCTCTTGACTATACCTGTCTTACAGGTGCTTTTGACCAGTTAAAGCAGAATGCCACAAAAGCAAGAATTCCCTTTTATGGGAGGTAAGCATCTTTCACAAACACTTCGGAGAAAATTCAACTCCAGTTATGTATTGTGTTGTTCTGAACATTTTGCACTAAACCCCATCTAGCATGGCCTAATTGCTTTCATTTTAATAATAATATGTTCTGAGTAATACTTGCTCTGATCAGATGAAAATTCTGTCCAGTGTATTGCCAGGAGTAGCAGGTAGGATAGTGTACAAAGAGATCAGGTGGCCAGGAATAATTCCCTATAGTGCTTTCTCGATGTATAGCAGTTCAGACTTTTACCAGATGTGGCCAGATTTTTGAGAAGTATCTCACAGATGAAAGGACATAATTTTTGGATGCCTAATTTTTATTATCAAATAGAGACAGAGGTGGACCTGAAATGTCTTTTATAAAGCAGTAAATAACTTTCCCCTAAGATTTACTAAAGATGAACTGTCTAGATGCTCAGCTAAATCTTATTTGAGAGAGGTTCTTGTAGAACTTACTGCAGCTTCCAGCAGGTGAGACAGACTTCAGGCTTTGTGCTTCAGTTCACTGAGCAGTAAAGATAAATGGTTTAGGAAGACATATTTGTTACCAATTTTTGCTTTACATAAGAGGAGTTCCCTCTTGAAATACTGATAGATTTATAGTTAACAAGTTTATAGTCAAATGATGAAATTCTGAATCTCTTTGTTTCTCTTTTTGATCAGCTATACAGAGATGGATCCTGTAATAATTGCCTCAGAAGGTGTTGAGAAATTTAAGAATGAAAACTTTGAAATAATCATTGTTGACACAAGTGGACGTCACAAACAAGAAGACTCTTTGTTTGAAGAAATGTTACAAGTTGCTAATGCCATAGTGAGTAGTTTTGAGAAATACAGTAAATTGGCATTTTGAGGACAGTTGATTCATCTTTATCCTAATGTTCTGTGTGCATTTTGCTTTATCTCCTAGATGGTATTAGAAATTACAAACAGATATTAATAAGCAAAGGCTGAATGACCAGTGCTTGTTAGTTTTGTGATGGTTTTAATTCTTTTATTCTTCTGTTCAAGGATGCTTGCATATAACCAGACTGCCATTCCTGCTTTAACTTTTCCTTTCCAGGATCTTTGCATTGAAAAACTAGATGAAAGAACCAGTCTGGTCTGGTTTCCTGTAACTATGAATACTAAACTTTCTGTGATTGTCACAAATAATTGCACTGAGACAGAGAAGATGATTGGATGACTTTCAACAGTTTTGATATGTAAATGAAGCTGTTGTTTCTATGGGTTTAAAAAGTCGGGCTATTTGTTTGATTCTGTGGTCTTGCATGACAATATGACACTTCCCACACAATTCCTGGTAATGCTAACTTATTTTTAGAGAAATGGCTGTCTTAAATATCTGAATGTAAAACCAAATGGAAGATGTTAGCTGTTAAATCCTTGTAGATACTAATTATCTTATTGACTCAAGATACTGGCTAAAATCACTTGAATCATAACTAATAAGCACAAACCTATTCAATTGTAATCTTTTGTGTTGTAGATAAATCATATAATCATTCAGCATCAAAATTTTTTAATGGTCCTTTGATAATACTGTTAATAAAACAGTGGTCCTGTTTTAAACTCTAGCATACAGCTCTTATATATATACTGTTATTGCAGTAAGTTCTGCTGCTGAACCTATATAATAGTAATAATGCATGAACATTGTTTAACGAAGCAGGAAATGATTATTTTGTGTATCTCATTTCTCCTAGCAACCAGATAACATTGTTTATGTGATGGATGCATCCATTGGCCAAGCTTGTGAAGCTCAAGCTAAAGCTTTCAAAGACAAAGTAGATGTAGCTTCTGTTATTGTTACTAAGCTTGATGGACATGCCAAAGGAGGTGGAGCTCTTAGTGCGTAAGTACTGAGGGTGGTACAGTAGTGTCCAGCATCTGGCCGTGCACAGCCAGCCGCAAAGTGCGCTGGTGTCTCACAGAAAGCTGTCCTGTGGAACGTCACTGTCACACTGCACACAATCTGAGTCAGACACACTTAGATTCTTCTTCTTCTGGTGGGTAGGATCACCTGTTGATGATGCTTAACATCAGCATTCATAGGATGATTCCTTCATACATAGGATGTATTTTCAGTACAGTAGTTTGTATTGTCACAGGTCAGACTTTTGTCTTCTGAAATCGACATCAAGCAATATTCATTGCCTGTTGTGTACTAGGCATTCTTCCAGAAAGATAAATTTGGGCTCAATAGATACAACTTAAATGAAGAGTTTTGCATCTCAAGAGATTTTTTCCAAAAGGGGAAAAACTGTACCTCATCATATGTGACCTTAAAACTATAATGCAAATCAAACTTCAGGATTGGCAGTGTCCAGAAACTTGATGAAAAGTTGTCTGTGGTCATACTCACCCAAATTCCATTCTTCTTGGACTTTCCATGTCCTGTATCTTGGCAGAGTTTTTGACCAGAAAATATGATTGTTTCAATATGATTGTATATGATTGTTTCAACTGTCTTTCAATGATACAGCTTGTCTGGAGCTGAGATGTTTTGTCAAAACAGTCAAAATAACTGACCCTGACTTGCTAATTCCCTGCCTGTCTTTTACCTGAAGTGTTCCTAAACTGCCATATTTTACTTTATTTATAGGATAATGTTGGAAGACTAAAGCTTTTGGTATTTTCATTTTGCTCTTGTTCGAGTTGTCGTATGCTTGTGTGCTTTAAGTGTGCTGTGTTTGCTCTGTACTCTCTGTGGACTGGAAACTAAATTTTATCTGAAAGATAATGCCAGTGTGGTGGAAAGGTTCTGAGTTTTCTTATGTCTGAGCTTTTTCCTGTGTTGAAAATGAGATTGTCTTTTATATGAGGTACCTTGAAGAAATTGTATCAATGCCTGTCATCTGACAGTATTGTCATTAGTATCAGTGTTTGCATCAGTGATAGCCCAATATTAGGATAAACTGGAGATGATTTATTTTCCTTTCTTTCCTCTCACGTTTCTTAAATTCAGCAACGAAAATTAGCAAATTCTATTTCTGATTTTTTCCAAACAGAGTTTGTATTTTATAAAGTACTAATTAGAGAAAAATCTTTTTAACTACTCTGAGCTAAACATCCAAGTGCTGGGTGTTTTTTCATGAATAGTTTGAGGAGTAAGGCAGATACTTCAGACAGAATGCATAGTGTTGATGATGCCTAGCCGATTATAGTATAGAAGATGGATGGTGTTTGAGAGGCCATTTCATAAAATGTATTTTATTGCAGAGTTGCTGCCACAAAGAGTCCTATTATTTTTATTGGAACTGGCGAGCACATAGATGACTTTGAACCCTTTAAAACACAGCCTTTCATCAGCAAACTGCTTGGTATGTCCAATGTACAACTGTACTTAAAAGACACTTAGAATTGGATACTGGAAAGTCAAAGGGTATTTTTTAATGCTAATTTCAGATCTGTTTTCTTTATCCAGGTATGGGTGATATTGAAGGATTGATAGATAAAGTAAATGAGTTAAAGTTGGATGATAATGAAGCACTCATAGAAAAGCTAAAGCATGGTAAGTTATTCCCAAGGCCTGAATAGCAGATGTGTTACAGTAACCTGACCATGGCAGATTCTCTGCAATGGAGGCCACTGAGTTAATTTGTGCTGTATGTAGACACAAATAACTTGTTCATGTGCACAGTGAAGAATAGTAACTCTTTCTCCAGTAAATGTGGCAGCCAAGTAAATTGAGTTGTGTTTTTCAAATGATAAATCTGTCAGACTACAACTGCAGAAAAATTAGCTTAATGGCTCAGCATGTGCCATCTGAAACTGTTTAGCCATATGATGAGTGAAGAGGTTTATTTATCTACTTATCTATGTAGTATAGTATTTACCTTATGAATACAAAGAATAATTAAAAAAGGAGATTAAGATCAAAATGCTGGTGTGACTTCTGCTAACTTTTCTTTTGTTGTTGTACTTCAGGTCAATTTACCTTAAGAGATATGTATGAACAATTCCAAAACATCATGAAAATGGGACCATTCAGTCAGATCTTGGTTAGTTCTCCCCAAAATATTTTTATTTTAAAACTCTTAATTGAAATTTGTTATAATATGTGTTCTGTTTTTTAAAAAGGTTTCTTTTACTGCAGTATGCAACTACTGAACTAACAGTTGCTGTCTGTATTTCTTTCTGCTTAATTAAAGTTAGCTTTGCCTATTCTGACACAGCTTTTGTTTTCCATTCTTGAAACAAGGGCATGATCCCTGGTTTTGGAACTGACTTCATGAGTAAAGGCAATGAACAGGAATCAATGGCCAGGCTAAAGAAACTCATGACTATAATGGACAGTATGAATGATCAAGGTAATACAAATTTCACCCACTATTTTTTTTCTTGATTGTTGAACAAGCTTATTTAGAGAGATCTTTCTGGGAACAAAAATTCATATCGCAGCATGTACAATGACAGAAAATGACAAGAAATATTTAACATTCTTGGGAATAGAAAGGAGTACATGTGTCTCCAAATCTCTTAATAAATCTAAATATCTACAGATATTTTGCCTGTTGCTGCTCTGTCTTGTGTAGAGTAGGTGGGATTTCAAATAATTTCCATTCTGTTGGAAATCAATGTACTTTTATTGTATTGTAACTGTTCATAAATTATTAATGCTATGCTTGCAAATTAATAAAGTATGTTAATCTTTAGTCTGGCATTGCTGTCTTTTTCCTACTCACCCTGAAATTTACTTGATGGCATAGCCTGGTCTCTGGAATTCAAAGTGATGTTTCTAGTCCTCCTATAATTCCTTTAGTAGTATGCTCTTACCCTTGTGCTAAACCCATTAATATGGCTTAAGATCAAGTATCCCAACAGCATAATTTATTCTCACAGCTTTTTTTCTATCACAGTGATTAACATATGAAGATAAGAGCTTTTTAGTATTACTTCCTAGAATATTATGTCTCAATGGGTTTTAGAAGTGACAATGCAAAATTTTACATAAATAAGTTTTTATTCTCTGGCTCAAAATTAAATTCTCAACAATGAAAACAGGTTTGATGTTTGTTACCAATTGTAACAGTTTTTAATGTCAGTGACTCAATGGATTTTTCTTTTCCATACTGTAATTGCAGAACTTGACAGTACAGATGGTGCCAAAGTTTTCAGTAAGCAGCCAGGAAGAATCCAAAGAGTAGCAAGAGGCTCTGGTGTTTCCACCAGAGATGTTCAGGAGCTTTTGACCCAATACACTAAGTTTGCACAGATGGTGAAAAAGATGGGAGGTATCAAAGGGCTTTTCAAAGGTAAAAAACCCTCCTAACCAATACCAAAAACCCCACTCTAAAATTTATTAACTAAGGGGGGAGGTGACTTGATGTATGTAAACAGAGGAAATGAGAAAATACTGATTAGGGAGAAGAGAATGAGCAAGCTACAACTCTTTTTCACAATGTTTGAAATTTCTTCTATGTCATTGGTAAGAGCTGCATTGTTCTTCATGACACCAGTGTGTAACTTAGAAATACAGCAGCTTTCCTTGCTATCAATGCAGACTTGATTACTACTGCAGTACTAGCACTTCATTCTGTTATGTGGAGTGCAGGGACTGTTGATCCTAAATGGACTTTTAGTGGCTGATGTAACTTCTAATAATGGGGTCATGGATATGAATCTAGAATTAGGAGGTAACATTTGGATTTATTTTATTTCTAGCAGCATTTGTTAATCCACTTTCTTACGATTGCTCTTTTCTTTTTATTTAGGTGGTGATATGTCCAAGAACGTAAACCCATCTCAGCTGGCCAAACTGAATCAGCAGATGGCAAAGATGATGGATCCAAGAGTTCTTCATCATATGGGTATGTGCTGACTTTTTATAGCTTCAGGAGAGGACTGTCAATTCTAATGGAGCATTTGAGATACAGAAGTGAGGAAGGGGATGGGAGACTAATCCACATTGTATATCAGTATTAACTATTTCTTGGGTTTTCTAACAAGAATCAGAAAGTTGAGTCCAAAGTATTTGCACTTAGCAGTGCTTAACTAAGTGCAGTAACTTTGCACTTAGCAGTGCTTAATCTAGTCTTTCATTTGGATTCAGGTCTCAAAATGAGCATTTGGTGAAGGATGTCTGTGGTAAAACAAATCTTCCTAGACTTCCTTTCTCTTTGAAGATTTGCTCAAGTAATTAAATTGACAAGAGCAACTTTAAATAAGGACTCCCATAACTGAACCTTACTGATTGATAATAGTCATTCCATCAAGTTTTTTTCTTCTGTCTAGTTCTTAATGCACGAGTCATCTTAAAACCTACTTAAAGCCTGGTGTTTTGCAGACCTTTCTGTAATTCCTGACTCCATTCTTTATTTTCAATAGCTGTTTAAACCTGGTTTGACAGTTTGGGCTTCTGCCTTTGGATATTACTGGAATAGTGTGTGTACAGGAGTGATGCCTCAAGCAAGAGAGCCGTGCTTCAGAGTTCATTAACACATTCATGTTCTCACTTACTTTCTGCAGGTGGCATGGCCGGTTTGCAGTCAATGATGAGACAATTTCAACAAGGTGCTGCTGGGAATATGAAAGGCATGATGGGATTCAATAATATGTAAAGAAGCCTTAATACAAATGGACTTGGTTGACTCTTCATTGCAACTTCAGTGAATGAATTTGCTTTGTTCCTTTTTACAGTGATGAGAGAGTGGTCTTTTGAAATCTTATCCAGGCTTCTCAGTTTCTACATCTAATTTCTGAAAACTATTTTTGCTTAAATTAGTTCCTCTCCACTAATAACTGATGGCACAAAGAGCAATTCAGTTTAATAAAACAAAATCATGATGTAAAATTTTAATATTTAGAGACACTTTTTAATCGTTTACATCAAATGGCAGCCATTATATTTGTAAACAACCCTGATCTTTGGTTATAGTAACATAAAATGTCATAAATATACTGTAAAATAAAATTTAAGTGGTTATAAATAAGGGAATGGCCTGTGTCTTCAGTTCCTTTTAACTGTCCTTTTAGTGTGTAATGAGATTGTTTTCTTTGTTTGATTTTTATTTTTCTAAAGACTTTTAACTCATGTTTGGCATAGATACTATAAAAATAGCTCAGTACCTAAAAGTGTGCTGTTGGTGCTCATCTGTGGAGCATTTTTAGAATGTGGATGTGCTGTGCTCAGGTTTGTACAAGACTGTTATATAGAATTTCATCGTTCTTCCCCTATACACAAAGAATCAAAGGACTGAAAAAATACAGGCGTGCAGATACCAAACTGTCTCATATGCTGAAGATAATCTTCATACCAGGCTGCCAGTTAAGCAGTTCTTTTGTTCTGGAGGTAATTTCTAAAGCATATTAGTTGGAATTCCATGCTGGTCCTGAATTTTAAAACAGAGATAGCTGTATTTAACAGAGCATACTGCCCCAACTCAGCTATATTCTGATCTTAATTTCCTATAGCAGTTTATTTCAGTTTACTGTGTTGGTGTAAAAAGGGTAGAATCCACAGGCACATTTCAGAAACTAGGTAGACCAAGATGAACCTTGAAATCCAACATAGATCTTGACAAATATGGTAAGATCTTGTACCCTTATCTTAGAGTAAAAGGGTGTATTAAAATTTTAATATTATTATTAAAATATCATTTTATAATATTTTAATATTGTTATTAAAATAGTAAATATTATTTAAACACTGCAGTGTTTAGTGTGTAAATGGACACCTATTGCTGCTGTCTAGGTAAAAGTTAAATGCAGTAGTTAAAACAAGTGGTTCCCTCTGTCAGCCAGTTCTCTGAGATGGTAGCTAACAGGGAATGTCTAATATATGAAATTGGACTCTTGCACTAATAAAACGTAAGCTATGCTGTAATGTAATTTATAATGTGAAACTATCTCCTGCTTCATTAGTGGTATGTGTTCAGTATATGGAGGATGCTGCAAAATCTTCAATATGCCATCTACCTAAATGCACAGCATTTTATGCATCGCATTAATCTGCACAAGAATCAGTTAATTTGAATATTTGTATTTTAAATACAACAAAATAATGAGTCCTTGCATATCACCAGCTTGTTGGGGAGCTGTCCTTCTGAAGAAGTGTGCTTACTAAAACCTGATTTTTCTTTTTATAGTATTTTCAGTTTTTGAGGAGTATAAACCAATGCAATATGCAAAACCATGCAGGAAAGAGTATGAAATCTTGGTTTGAAATGCAGTCCCTAGGGGAGAGTGCATGGTTAATGCTTTTGATGGAAATCAAACATGAATGGGGATATTGAGGATGAACAGTGAAGCACTGTGCTCCAGGACAGGCTCAGTCAGACTGTCAAGTTACCAACAATTTAACTCTATTTTCAGCTTGAGGCCTACATTTAGTTTCAACTTTTAGTTCACCATTTCCAAAGCACTAAAACTGCAACCAGATAAAAAGAGAGCTGTCACTCACACAAAGAGCTGAGTGTTGGCAGAGACAAGGGTAAGTTGAGAATGCATTTCCTTTAAAGTATAAGGTGTATTAATTGTTATTTCTAAGATATATGCTGGAATTAACAAAGTGTATATTGCTCTTACCTTAGCAAGCCAGGTAGAAAATACTTTGGAGCCTGCTTAGAAAAATTGCCTGAGGATCTCAAGTCTGGAAAAGAAAATACATCCATGATGGAGACACTAAGAATAAGACTTCAGCTGTGTAGGAGCATGTCTAAATGGATTGGTGACTTACATGGCCTTTCATAGCTTGGTGCAAATAAAACTCTCCAGGCAAATATGTAACAACACTCCCAGCACCATTTTCTTGCATTAGAGTTTTTGTCCTCATGCTCTACGGCATCTCAGAAAAGTCTGCAGAAAAGTTTTGTCTAGCGTACAAGAACCTTGAAGAGCTAGAGTCAAGCAAAATTCCCTGGAAATGCTTAGAATAGTGAGGTCTGTCTTCCTGTGTATATCTTGCTGAAAGCTGTTGCTGCTGTCAGACAAGCTTTTGTCTGAGCTGTTTGAGCTCAGGCTGCTGCTGAGCAGCCTGCTAAGAGGAAATTGTTATGATGGTCAATAGATAGCTGTGTGATAGAAGCTGGACAATTAACTATTAGCGCACACAAACAGCTATGGTTTATTTGTTAACGCTTTACCTTTCCATAGGACTTTCAGCATTAATGTGTTAAATTCATTTAACTTGTCCAAGTTGCAAATGCCAGTTGTACTGGGAGGTGAAAGATTAAGTTCAATATGACTGTACAGCTGCTCTAACCACAGCAGAGGTGAAGAAAAGCAAGTTGGTTGGTTGATGATTTAATGGTGCTTTTGAGGAGCTGTTCATCTATTCCAACCAGTCGTTCACTAAACAGAATGTTTACTCTGTTGAGGGTAAGAAGTATTTATGTATCCTAACGTTAGTTTGTTTCTTTGCAACTTTAGGTGATGTATGTTTGTTGTAATCCCTTATGCAGATATTCAGCCCTGTACTGTCAAAAATAATAGTCCAACCTTTCATTCTGTAATCATTCTGTTTCTGTAACTATACATTGTATGTCAGCCCTTTTCACAAGGGAACATTTTCTGCCTTATGCTGATTATGGTATAATTGTAAGTCTGATGCATCTGTACTTTACCCGGGCTTTTGTCATGGGCTCTGGATTATGCTTTGATAATACGACTAAGAAAGTGTCTAAGAGCCCATATTGTGCTATAGAGTGTAATTTTTTGGAAACTATTCTTAATGATGGCTTTGTTCTTGCTGTCATGGAAGGGCATATTACAGCCATTGGTTCCACCCCCTCCTCCTCCAAAAAAAATTAAAACTACTCCCTTCTCAATCCCATAAAAATGTTTCACATGCTTCCAGCTCCAGCTGTTTTCACTGGTAGTTGACGTTTACTAATGTACATTTTGCCGAGATCAGCACAGAGTGGAGGCAGAAGGGCTCCCACCTCTCTCCAGGAGCAGCCAACCTCTTACCTAGCAAACACCTCCACTCTCCTGGGCATGTATGTTATTTTCTCATCCAGCCGCAGCCCAGGGGCCAGGGCATTCTTGGCCTGCATTTCTTTCTTGTTCAAGGGCTCGCTCTTTACAAAGGGCTGAGTTTCCTGAACCAGTACCCAATCCTACAAGGCTGAGCAAGAGTGGTCCTGGGCTAGTAAGCCCCCTAACTACTGTCAAGGAGCTCCATCTGCTTCTTAAAATATTATTCTATTATTTTGCAGGGCCTCACGCTATTTTGGGAGGACGATGTGTGTGTTGCCCCAGAACGAGCGCTTTTCCCTCGGCGCAGCGGGGCTATGTTTCCGCCTCTGTGGAGGTACGGCTGTCTCTGGCAGCCCGGCCGCCCCTGGCCTCTCCCGTGCCTCCCTCCCGGCTCCGGTTAATGCCGGGCTGCGGAGAGAAGCGAAATGACCGAAGCCGGTGGGAGCGGCGCCCCAGTCTCCGCCGGGCGGGTGCCGGCTCCTGTGCGCGGCCGGCCCCGCGGGCCGCAGGCACCGCCCCGGCGGGCGGTGTGACGGGCGGTGCCGCCCGGCCGCTCTCGCCTCCCCGGGCCGCGGCGGGCCCGCTGCCGCCCTCCCCCGGCGCCGCGGCGGGCGGGAGGATGGAACAGGGGCTGTCCGCCATCAGCCTCTACTGCGCGCCCGCCGCCGGCGCCATGGAGCCCGAGCAGGTGAGCGGGGCCGGCGGGCGGCTCTCCGGTCGCCCGGGCGGGCGGCGGGGCCCGGGCGCAGCCGCTGCCGGAGCGGGGCGAGGCCGCGGCCGGGGCGTGGGTGGCGGCCGCGGCCTGACGTGCCGGGGTTGCGCGGGGCTGGGGGAGCCCGCGGTTCCCCGCTGTGGCGGTGGGGTGCAGTGGCCCGGCCGCGGGACAGCAGGTCGGTCTGTCTGTCTGTCTGTCTGTGAGCCAGCCCTTCCGTCCAGCGCGCTGTAATTACAGACAGCGCGGCGGGCACGCGTGTCTCCGGTGTCTCCTGCTCGTCGGCGGACAATGCCTCGGACAAACGAGCCTGATGAATATTAGAGTGAGACAGGTTTCCACTTCCCTCCGTGCTGTCAAGTTGGCGAAGGCGTGGGAGGCGATCAGGGACAGCAGCTCTTAATTACAGCGCGGCCAGGCGAGCTCGCTTCCCTGCCGCTGCTCGCCCGGCCTCGCTGCGCCCTGGGTGCTGTGGGCGCTGCCGCTGCCCCTTGCCCGGGTACGGTGCCTTTCAAGGCTTGTTGCGAGGGTGTCTTTTCTAACAGTCGTTCTCCAGCTCTAGCATCTTGTCTTTTGTTTCTGAAAGACTATTTAATTTCAGTTGGAGCACAAGGGTGGAAAGTCAAGCAAGCAATATGAAAGAAACCCAAACCACTCAAACCTAAACAACCCTCCCCCCGAACTCTAGCCAAAAAAAAAAAAAAAATAAAAAAATCAGTAAGACTGTCAAGATAGCATGGTAGAAATATTTTTCATTAGCTATTACCAGCCTTCTAGTGACTAGCAGTATCTGGTTAGTAGATCTGTGCAAATTGAATTACTCGTCTTTCTCAAGTGGGCATCACACACTCTGGTGCTTTGGGTCATAAGCTCTTACAAGGATTCCTGCATTTGACAGGTTAAAAGATGCCGAAGTCAATAGCCTGGTCTCCCTGTTTCATTTTAGTTTTCTTCTTCGTCTCCTTCATGAAACTTTATGTTATTGCATCACCTAATACTACTTGTGTCTGCTCTCCCAGCTTGCCTGAAGGTGTCCAGGCACACCTTATCCTTAACTGTAGTTTATTTATTTTGGCATTTTATATGTGGACCAAAATTCTATTGTGCTGGGTATTGTATCAGCACTGTCCAAAGATTCCCTGCTCTCTCTCTGTTTCTGGACAAAGGGTGAGGTGGAGTGGGTGTAAGGAGGGTAAACAAGGAACATGAGCTTCAGATCCTTAACCTGCCTGGCAGGCAAGGTTTGTATGTGTGCCATAAAGCCAAGAAAAATTCCAAGGGGACATTTAAAAGAAAGGGGAAGTCGCCTTACGGTGTTTACCGAGTGCCTTAAGAGTGTTTGCTAGTGTGGCAAAAGCACACGAGTGACCAGCCTTGGTGTCTAACAGTTGCCAGGATAGAAGCCAAAGTAAATACTTCTGTGACGTGGCCACAAATGCTGAGTCTTTCAAGACCATATAATGTGTTAGAGAAGGAGGAGCCTATGGGAAAAAAATGAGGTCAGAAACCTGACTAAAGCCATGCACTGGAAGAAAGGTCTTTGTAAAAACTTCCTAAATTGGAAAAGAAGATCAAATTTGTAAAGGAAGATCAAAAGTATGAATTCTCAGACAAGAAATACTGTAACATTTGAGCTATAAAGTGAATCTGGCTGATAACTCTAGAATACGTTTGCATTACCACAGTTTTGGAAAGATAAAATGATAAAATTTATTGGTGCTGAACTTTCTGCTCGTACCTGGGAGAGTTTATCAGCTTCTATTGCTGTGCAGGTGAAACTTAAAAGGCCAGTGCTGACTAAAACCCACACAGGTTTATTGACTAGGTAATAACCAAAACAGCAGATGACATACATTATTTCATTTAATGAACTAGGACTTTGAGCCAGATTGCTAAGGGAGCCAGATTCACCGTACCTTGGTGAATCCTTTCTGTCTTGAGCTTCTGGTACAACAGACAACATTTGTCTGAAATGTTGTACCAGTTCCAGCTATGGGGAGCTGCTTACTGTAGGTAGTGTGAGTGTGGGATGAATGTTCAGGGAACTAAAGCTTGCTTTTAAAACGTGAAATATTAAACCACATTTTTTAAAGTTAAAATATTTGAAGCATTTGCACTAAATGAGCCAAAATCAGATTAAGAGACTTGTGCTTTTAGAGGAACTCTTAAGGAGGGGCTCACATTGCTTGCTGTTATTAATCACAGTGATATCTATGATGTGTTTGCAAGAAACAGTGCTCTTCAGTACTGTGCCTAAATATAAAAACAGTGTCATTGTATGATGCCAATAAAGGAGTGTGGAATGTTCATGAAAAGCTGATTCTGTGGTGCTTTTTGCACAAAAAGATACAGAACTAAATCCCGGGAAGTGGCACTTTTATAATGGCAGCAAGGAGCGCTCCCTGGGCTCAGGCTGCTTCTCTGTTTCAGCATTTGTGTTTTTGTAGCTTTGCTCTGTTCCCAAGACTGATAGACAGCAGAGAGATTGCACTGGGCCCCAGCTAGTCAGTTTTGTCTTTCTACATGAAAATGTGATTCTGCCTGAAAATACAATCCTGTTTCAGCTGAATTACCCCATTGAAAACTTGCTGCTGGATTCTGCTGTGCTCCTCCAGGAAAATGTTGCCTGGAACGTGCCAGCCTGGCTAAGGAGGTGCCGGGGGAGCTGAGATGACTTGCAGTTTTGAGGAGCGGAGGTACAGGGCTGGAGCGATGATGAATGGGTGCGCTCCCTCTCCACGCGGTAGAGCTCAGCACGTCATCTCTGCCTGCCCTCCCTCTTCGTGGGCATGAGAAGAATCCGTGGCTGGAATGAAGGAAGCGGTTCTGCCCCCCAGGACCCTCTGCTGCCTCTCCCGTGCCCACTGTCTTTCTCGGCTAACCAAGCCTGCTTGCCTTGCAAAGCTGCCTTGTGTAATCTAGCATGAGGGATGAGGATGGCGATGCTGCACTTGCAGTGGTTAAGGGATGTCTTACAGCTGTGTGATAAAACATGTATTTTTATTTATAATTTTGAGCTGTGCCCTGTGGAGATCATTAGGTTTGTATAGGAAGGAAGCTGGAAATTGGAATGCATTTTATGCAACCCGGATTCTGCACACACTACGCCTGTCATGCCTTATGATACAGTTTCAAATTACATGAGCTCATGCATTTTTAAAAACCTTCATGGTACATTAAAAACATGTGGTTGGCATTTCCTAACCTCTCTGGCCTTCTCCTCATGACAGAAGTGTTTTCAGCACAGTTTTGTGCATTTGATGCAGAAGCATCTAAAAGCTCTACCAAGATGAAGGCTCTGTTTTGATAGCTGCAATACAAAACCTTAATAAAATTCTCTCCCTGCAGGAGTGACTAGCCTAAAGATTTATTGACAGGCTTCTGAACTAGAAGTTCTTAATGCTTGCGACCCAAAGGCTGCATTGTAGCATTCGGCAGCTGGAGAACACAGCCAGACATTGTAGTTCTCACTTTGTATGTTCTTAGCCACAAAACTCAGTGTTGTCCTTTTACCCTGGTCCCTTGTACTAATCATGGTTGCTGATGAAAGCCCACAGGGGCAGATTCCTCTGTGCATCTTTTTAAAGCTTGAGCCTGGCTGCTTAGTTATTCAGTTCTCTTTTGTGTTAGAGGTGTCTGTCTGAACTTGCAAAGAGGCAGCTACAGCCTATGAACTACTTGGTTGATTTTATTAGATATTCATTCCAAACCCAACAATAAATATTTATTTAATAAATAATGATATTTCTGTGCTTATCAAATTATTTAATGAAATGTGGCCCCCCAGAAGAAACCTGTTTGTTAATTTTAGAGAAGGGATCAGTTTTTGCATATCTGCAAACAAGAATGTTTCAGTCTTTTATCTACAGGCAAGCTCTTATAAATGTCCACTGTAAATGCTAATTAATCTAAAATATTTTAAATATCTCATGAACTTTGTTAAGGGGGAACTTTCCAGTTCCAGAAGCATGCACTTGAGATAATGATGTTTTTTTCCTTTATAGCAACTTTCAAAGGGAGAAAGCGGCTTTGAGAATGTGGAGCTGGGTGTCATAGGAAAGAAAAAGAAAATTCCAAGGAGGGTTATTCATTTTGCAAGTGGAGAAACAATGGAAGAATATAGCACAGATGAAGAGGAAGATGAACAAGAGAAAAAAGACCTGTTGCCACCTGTAGATCCTGTAGGTATTTTACTTCATAAATTGCTACTTCTGGTTTACTGGGCAGCTATAAACATTTTATACTTATTTTTTTGTGTCACAGATCTGATATAATCTTTAGTATCATAATTTCTAATAATTTGATTAGCTTAATGGACTCAGAAATCTGTGAAAAGTATTACTGGGAAGTTTTGTCCTGGAGTTCAACTCCACTAAAGTAGCCTTATTAATTGGAAATGGGTTTAATTTCTTCACAGTTCTAGTTTGTCCTCTCCCTTTCTAATAATACTTGCCTTGTAGATACAAGTAGATACCTTGGTTTATACTGTTGCTTAAAAAAAATTTGCAAGGTTTGTTGACATAAGAAACAAAGTTGAAGAGCTTGTTGAAGAGTTAAACCTGTAATTTAGGGTCACCATAACAACAATTCAATATAATTAAAAGAGTATAGGAGGGAAAGAAACAGGTGAGTTGCAGAAATAAAGGAAGATTGTTGTGATTCATGATACATAAAAACCAGATTTTAAAGGACCTGCCTAGTCCATGTAAGTAATGTTCATCTGTGTTGAGATGTTGAGATGTTGCTCAGCCTGTGAATGGAGTTTCCTATTATTGGTCCAGATTAAAGTGAAGCCTCAAGAATTAAACCCAGTAGTGTGCATTGTAGCTGCTAAAATGCATTTCCCTTTTTGTCAATGATTGTGGATCTATACTTAGAGGTAAAATGAAATACATAATCTGTTTTATTCTGTTGGCCTGTCTGATAAACTACTTTGTAGTGCTAGTGTGATTGCAAAGCTCACAGCCGTATGTGCCAACACTGGCAGCAGCAGCTCCCTCCCTCTGGCAGTCAGTCCCAGAGAAGATCCACATCCTGCTCTTCATCTCTCCACATGCCCAGTCTCATGTTTCTTTTATGACAACCCCAGAAACTTGTGTGCCAACCACCTCTACCCTTCTGCAACAATCCTTGCCTCAGTAAATTGAGTCTGCAGTCCTATTCCCTGCCCGCTGGCAGAGTTCTCTTCTTGGCCCTCCCTGCACTTAGGTGCCTGTACTGAGGTGGAGGCTCCCAAAGTGGCTGGGTCCTCCCTGATGTGCTGCTGTGTGCTCAGGCAGCCAGGAGCCATGGCTTTGTGCAGGACTCCTCGTCCTACCTGGCTGCACACTGGAGAGAGACACTGGTGTGGAGCTGCTTGTTCCCACACTTCAGAGAAGAGACCTCGCATGCATGGAAAACAGTGCCCTGCTTTCTACTTGACATTGCTGTTGGAATGACTCCTGCACCATTGTTTGGGAATCCAAATTAAGAAATGTTGTGGTTGAAGCTTTCTATTTACTCTACAGTAGTAGATCCTGTATTTATTAATATGTGTACCCATCCTGGGAGAGCTTGGCTTTCTTGAAGGGACTGAAGATTTTGACTTTCTGCTTATGCTCTTCTGAAGAACCGGTGGACCATAGGAGGTTTGCTGTGACTGTCCAGCGGTACCTCTCTTCCCCCCTGTAAAATTAATTTATCTTGAAGAAGAAAAAAGGTGGGTTGAGGATTAGGCTCCAGTGAGATGATGGGAATTCAGGTGGGATTGGGGGTTTCACAAGTGGAGTTGTTGCAATGTGTTTTGTATGGATTGATGGCATTGCCCTCTTTCTTGGTAGGCAGTTACTGTATACAACAAAAAATAACATCAGCCTGATAGCAGGTAGGATATTATCAGTATTAAATACACACAAACTATATAGTTGGGAAAGAACTGTATTGTAATCACAAACAATGAGTGAGATGGTAAGCTGCCTAGCTGGGTACTAGGGTGTTTTTTTCCTCCTTAAGGATCTTCTCAAATAAAAGCAGGAACTGTGAAACTTACTGACTGTTATGGTAATGTTCAGGTATCTTCAGGGTGAGGTCTGTTCCCCACTAGGCAGTCATGTCAGATACCCGTGGATGTCTGAGAGATTTTTGTTCCCAATCATAATGATCAGGGAGCAAGATGTGTGTAGGTTTTTGTGCCATTTCCCAACAGTAGAAGAGTTCCATGGTGATGCAGTGACAGAAGGCTCACAAGCCTTGGTGTAGGTGTTGTGAGGGCAGAGACACACATGCTGCTGTGCAAATGGACACTTAACTAAAGAGCCCTCAAGTGTGCACAACAGCCAGGAATGCTGCATGATTGTCCCCCTCCTTTCCTAACACAGATTTCTTTTCTGAATACCGAAAAGAATATTGTATGGTGGAGTTAAGATTGCATTATTCTCCTTTTATAGTTTATTAAATCCTTAATTTTGAATACTTTTTTTTTAATAAAAGCACCCCCCAAACCAGAGTAGTTTATTGTGGAACACTCTATGCCTTATTATGTATTGCTTTTTACCTCGGACAGAATGAACTTGATTAGAGCAGGGGTTGCCATTAAGTGAGGCTTACTTTATCTCCTGCATGCTTTGTGTATCCCAGCTGAGCCAGACAATTGAAGAAATGTTAGTCCAAGCTGAGCTTTGGTGTTTTAGCCAACAGCTGCTTTTAAAATGTTTTTTGTAGGATTTCTATAAAGGCAATTAAATAGTCTGTTTGCTGAGACCAGCATGTCTAAAACTTGTTATCTCAGTTGGGATACAAAAAAGTATGTTGCGAGTAATAGCTGTTTCTGGACCAGTTTATTTTCAGAAAAAGCACATTCAATATTTTGAATAGAAACTTTCCAACATGAAATTTCAAAGCTCTGTTGGGATTAGCATCCTGGCAGTTTTTGAATGAGTTTAAGAGAAACAAATATTTTGCTGTGTTGTAAAGATATGTCTTCAGTGAGTACCTTGGTTTAATTGTGTTTTAGAGCTAAGCAGGCAATGCCAATGTATTTCTTACTAAGCAAAGTAATATGTGTATATCCTGGTAATACCATAACCAGAGCACTTGGTGTGGATTCCTGTTACTTGTCACAAAACAATTCTCTAAAAGAGCTGGGTTTCAAATTTTTTTTGAAGCAACTTCTGGTGCTTCAATAGGTCAGCACTCAGTTCATTAACATTGGTGGACTGGGGTGTCCATTCTGTTGAGTTTTGTGTTTTTTAATCCAGAACACAGGATATTATTTTTTAGATAGTAGCATTCAGTATTATCTGAATGTTCTCACACTGAAATTCAAATGCTTTAATAGCATAGATGTATTTTTGATTCTTTTGTCCTTAAATGTAGATGTTTGCACTCTATATGTATATTTTCTTTTGTTTTTGTCCACCAAGACTTTATTTTGTATTAATTAAGACGATAATCCTTCTGTTTATCCCTGAAGGGACACCTGGTGTAAACTCTTTGCTGCATTCACCTGTTAGATGAGTGGGCAGAAGGTGGAGTGTAAGTATTCCCAGAGGAACTGTGAGCAACATGACTTTGGTGTGGTAGCTTTGGAATCCATCCCAAGAAGACATCTGCAACAAAGCTCCAGGAGGGATTTGATTTTATTAACCTTCAATGCTCAGAAAGATTGAAACCCATCCTTGCAGGAAGGTTATCTTGATGTCCTGTAGTTAAAAGGGCTTTAACTTCAAATAGCACAAATTTCTCTCTTGAGGACCATCGAAGTCTGGTTTTCTTTTAAGAATTTGAGGATGAAGGAGAAAAATAGTCACTGACCAAGTAATAACCTCTTATAATATGGTAGAAGCTCCTGATGGAGGATGGTAGGTGTGTTCCTGATCTTGTTTTCACTGGCTTGTCTTAGATGCCACAGTTTTACATGGTCTTACACAAAAGAGCCTATTATAGCAATGAACAGTATTGATTAAAGTAATTAACAAATTAAATTTATCTTGGCACAGTAAACAATGAAAAAGTAAATATTTGATGGCATATATTAACTATTAAATACAGGATTTTGTTTTTCCTAAATCAGGAAATTATTATTTTTCTCATTTTGCCATTTTCGCTGACAAAAAGAAACCCTACATACCTTTGAAAGTTTAAGTGTTATTAGGGCTGAAATCTGCCAAAAATAAATACATATGTGGGTTGTTCAGGAACCTGGTGCACTCAGAAATTCAAGAGAACATGTGTGCTCCCTTCTGCAGTCCCACACTAGGAAACAAAATTATGTTCTGTTATTGAACCAGATGCCTCTTGGTTTTATCAATGATTGAATCCATTATGTGCATTCCTATTTAAATTAAAATGATACATTAAGATTTTTTGTAATTTAAAAATCGGTTGTCAAAACCATTATGCTTTCCATTTTGACAACAAAATAAAGTCAGGATAGCTGAGTAATATAATTAAACATTGTAGAAGCATCTACTAAAGAGACTGATTGCAGGAGAAATACTATAAACAGTGGATGTGTTTCATACTGTCCCTTGTTTCCTGTCAAGAAATACAATATTGCTGCGTCCTTGAGTTGATTAAAGACTGAGGATGAAGGCTTCTCTGGCTGGCCCAAGGAAGCTGACAGGCAGTGTCTGGGTATGTGGTTCTGCAGGTCTGTAGGACCTGACTTGGGTATGGTTTTCCAGTTTCCAGCTCAGTGTATTAAAACTACTTCACTGACAAGGGTTAATTTGATGAATTTGTGCTGAGCCTTTGCTTAAGAGCCCTGTTCATGTCACTTGAACGGTTCCAGTTTCCCCAGTACCAGTTCTTGCCTCACATCTGCCATTTCTGCTTCCCTCTCCAAGGTGCTCTGGGAAGGCACCCAAATTTACCCTGAAGAGATAAAGGGGTAATGTGTGGAAAAGGAAGGTGATTCCTTGGATGTGTTCCCTTGTTCCTGGTTGTTCCTGGTGGTTTACTCTCCAAACCATCTCCTTTCTCCTGTTGATTTCCTGTGAAGTTGGCCTCTCTCATGATTTTATATTCCTTTTGACACGCTGGAAAGAAAGTTACTTTTTTAACTGAGGAGTCTGGCAAAGCTTTGCTTGTCAGGAGTGAGGAAATGTCTGGTTGGGCTTTGTCAGAAAGCAGAGATTCCCACGAAGCTGCACTTAGAAGTGCTTCCAGTGCACCAAACTGATTTTTAGCTGTGGTGGGGGAAGAGTAGAAGTAGAACCTCTGTGTCTGCTGAGCCTCAGCTGTTACCCACGTTTGTGTTACCACAAACTTATCAGAATGTTCTGGGTCTGACTTGCTTCTGTCACATTGAAGCTCAGCTTGTCTTTTCACTCTGAAATATTATGGGGGCTCTTGTAACTTCTTTCTTACAGCACACAGCAGGCCCTTGTTTGTCCTGTGCCCTGCATGAATGCTTTTTAACCCTGTCACCTCATCACGAAGGATTGTGCAGAGCCCTGTCTGTGCCATTATTTGCACCTGTGGCAACAAGCTTTTCCAGCACTTTTTTTGACTTCTTCAGCTGAACAAACTCCTCGTTAGCCTTTCTGCCAACTGAGCACATAATCAATGAGCTGGAGGTGCTTTTGTGTGAGCAGGATAGCAGCTGGTTTTGCTTACACTTTTACCTTGGCAGGACATTTTCCATATCCACTGCCAAAAATATATAGCATCTGGCTTTTTGTCAGCCTGCCCAACTTGAGTTTGGGGCTTGACAGACAATTTCTTGCTGCACTGATTTGTAGAGATGATGCTTGGAAAGCACCAAAGTCTAGTAGCTTGTGTACATATATACTGAGGCTATACCAGATAGTTTCTGTAGCAGTATTATTTACAATAATATTGGTTGTTCCTGTACACACGTCTATTAAATAAGATCATAGAAAAAGGTTACTACCAAACAGTTCTTAGCAGCAAGTTATAAATACTTACATAGCTGAGTAGTGCTAATATGTTTTACTTAATAAAAGCTGACACTTTAAATTGCTACTTTCCAGAAGAAAGGTACCTCTACAGAGATCTTTTCTGGGGGGAAATATGTATCAAAGAGCTCGCCTGAATACAACAGCCTGTTAACTATAAACATATTTTAGTTCACTGTGAAAGCTGAATTTGCTTTTTCACAAACAGAAAAGCCTACATTTTTTTCCCCCATTTGCTTGAAATCTGCTTTTCCTCTTTTCCTTTTTATTACACAGTTTTGTTTGTTTTTTTTTTTAAACAGATAAAGTCTCTTCCCTTGATGAAAAGCATAGCCTGTGCACATCCATTATTCTATAATTAATTTAATTATAAATCTTTAATTTACTTTGTATATATCTATATATCAGTTCGTGTGGAGGCTGCAGTATTTTTGCTGTAGCTGTGAATACACCCCAGTCATGTAAAGAGCAATTCCTTTTGTCTTCCTGGCCAGCCCTTCCTAACCAGTCTGTATCCCTCCAGAGCAGCACTCAGTCCATTCACTGCATCGCTGGGATCCTGACGAGATCCTACCCCTGCAGCTGCACACAGATCTCCAGCTCCTCATGCTTATGTCCCATGTTGTGTGCCCATGTTGTGTGCCCTGGTGTGCAGGCACTTCAGAGAAACTTCCTCACTCACATGCAAATGCTTGAGGTGGCCCCAGCTGAGGCCTGTTTATTCCTGCTGTGTTCCTCCTGGTTCACAGCGGCCCAGGTGCTTTGCTTGGCAGCCTCTCGATCAACTTCCCCCCCTCCCTCAGGGCTCCTGCCTTTGTTTTCCAGGTGTAATTTCAAGGGATAATTCCTGTTTGGTTGTAAATGTTTTAAAGCAGCCTCTTCCTCAGAGGTTTGAAGGTTTGGTTTGATTTTAAACAGTCTTTTGCAGTTCACTCGTTATTGTAATGAGGGATTACTTTGTTCCCTCTCTTCTTCTCTTGGCCTGATGGAATTCAGCACGTTGTGGGAAGCTTTTTCTAGTTGGGGATTGAGCTGGCTGCTTGTCATTTCCCAAGTCTGGAAGCAGGAAACAAAAAGCAGTGAAAGAAATTTTCCCAGAGGTAAACCATGGTTATATTTATATCTTGTGGTGATACTTTGCTTCACTTGTCTGGTCTATACTTATTTTAAAGCAAAAACATGGTAGGAGCTGGAAAACAGAAAATACTGCAGGTCTTTCTTCTCCAGCCATTTGCAGCTTTGCATGTGTTATTTTGTGCCATGGCCATACAGCTGTACATACTCATACTACTCTTGTTCCTGCAGACAACACTCACATGGGGACCCTACTTGTGGTTTCACATGCTGCGAGTTGCCACATCAACCTTATCAGGTATTGCTTTACTTAATTCTTGGGTAAACCAGAAGGGGAATATTGAAAGTCACAAAGTCATGTGGACAGACTGTAATTCATCTTTGGGTTCTACTTGCTGTTTTTTCAGAAGTATGAATTGAACTGTATTTAATCTGTGGAGATGTACTCTCCTGCCTTAGGCACTTATAATTTTTATTTTTTTTTCAATAAACAACTCTTGCATGGAAGAATGAATAGCAAGTACTCTTTTGATGAACACTTTCTCCCCTTTTTCTTCATATGGAGATAGATTGATGTTGGCAAGGAAATATATCTGTTTTCTATTAGATTTTGTATGGAACCATTTTGTGTCATGTTACCTGAAAAGAATCCTGGCGGGTGTAACTAAACTGACAGTTTTTCTGAAGACAACTAGAAAGTATCCCAAGAACACATCTAGTTGTGTGCCATACTATGAACTTCTGAGGTTACAAAATAAACAGGACTGTTGTCAAGGGTCTTAAACTCACTGCCCAAACATTTATTTGACTCGTGGACCTCTTATAATTTTGCCAAGTTTTAAAAATGCTTGTCACAGTCTGTGTTCTTTCCAAGGTAAAGGGTCTTTATTGGGTTTTTTCCCACAAATATTATGGCGTTTCTGTCGTTGTACACATAATTTTGAATATTTTTATAATTTTGGCAGTCTGTTATATTAGTAAACCTATCCTTGTTTTTAGAAATGCCTTTTCTCTAATGTACAGTGTAATTATATTCCTTGACGCATCTGTTCTTCATATGCAAGGGTAGATATTGCTTTTCCTTTTTTTAGAAGTCCTTTATGAATTTGAAGATCAGTCCTTTCTTCTTTGCACTTCAGTTTTGGCTCTTACCTCTGTAATTTGAACTGCTGTTTTGCACAGCACTCAGGATGCCAGGGTATCTCTAGAATTTTTCTGAATGTTCATTGAAGCAGTCAATGACTGACTTCTATATTTTTCCCTGAAGATGACTAACTCATTTTCATCCTTGGAGCAGATTTACAATTTGAAGTGCAAAATAATTTGACTTCTTGCTTGCCTTTACTCAACCCGTGTTATCTGCAGCCATCACCATGGTAAAGAAATGACTGACACAGGCTTACCTCTGTTCCATAGTGCTGACTGTTCCCTACCTGTTTTAACAAAGTAGCACTGGATGTAGCCTACAGCTTGAAAATTAAGACAGCTGAAACAAATATTTTATTAATCCGTTAGTATACAACACAAAACATTGTTAAAACTGACTTGAAGGATGCTTATGTCAATAAATACTGTCTAGTTTGCTAGTACCACTAGATTGAACTGCCAGTACAGTTGGTACCCATGTACTTTTGTCTAACCTTAATTTTCAGTTAAAGTTCAGCTCAAAGGTTACCCTTTAACTGGTTCCTAGCTAAACAAACTTAGATCCAAAGCTGAAACTAGCATAATTCAAACACTATCACCATATATATTTTCATTGAATTTCATATCCTTCTCCTTTTGTTCATTCTTTATCCTAAAGAACAATTATTAGTATATTCAGCTAATAATTACCTATAAGGAAATTAACCTCACAGATTTTTGTTGTATTTTGTGAGTGAAGTAGGACTAGAGAAAACCATTCAGGAAAGATGGGGATAATTTTTATAATAAAACAGCGTACAAGAATTTTCTTCTAGATACTAATCCCATGTAAACCTCCTTTTATTTTTTAGTGTGTGATTTCCTGGGGGAAAAGATTGCATCTGTTCTGGGAATAAGCACACCAAAATACCAATATGCCATTGACGAGTATTACAGAATGAAGAGAGAGGTATGTGTGGGAGCTAGGGTTCTTGCACTCCTTTTCTCCCAACTGGTCTTCCCTGCTACTCTAAAAAATAAAATTTGTATTCTGGCATTAAAATGAAACTTTAGACCCCCAATTTCAGCTTGCCTCCAGTTTTCATTTGATGCATGATTAATGCTTTCTTATCCATCAGCTTTTTCTCTCCAGCTCATCAGTCTTAGAAACGGGTGGGTGCTGAGCTCTGCTGTTTCTCTTGTGCCATGCATTCTTAAGTCAACACTGTGAGAAAGTTGCATGGACAGTTGCTGAACGCTGTAAAAGGGGGCTGCTAGCAATACACTCTCCAGCTCTAAAACTTGTTCAACACAGTCTCAAGGGTAAATTGAACACAAGGTTACCATTTGTTCTAAAGCATAATGGGACAATACTGATTTGTAGCCAGTGCTTTAGGCAAAATAACCTAACCCTTAATAATCTTTAGAAGAGATGGAAAACATATTTAAAGCTTTATTACTTTTTTTTTTAATTGAGAGCTGAAAAAACTTTAGAGGAGGTAGACCAATCACTATTGCTGTTAACTGAAACTGCTTATCTAGGTATGTGTCTTTTTTCTGTGTTTAACACAGTTTAATCCTTCACTTTTGGGGATTTCATTTTTTTCATAATGGGAGTGGAGTTCTGGAATGTACCTCATCTTATGATCAACTAGTGACTGTTTTCTAGTGGAACAAATGTCCTTACCTTGTAATAGTAACTGGTATGCTCTTATGGAAAGACTGAATCTAAGTAAGTGGTAGATAGTAAATAATAGCATATGAACCTGGTTCTCTCTAGGAGGAAGAGGAGGAACAGGAAAACAAGATGTCAGAAGAAGCAGAAAGACAGCATCAGGAACAGCAGAACAAGGCACAAGCTGAAGCTCCTGTCCAGACAGACCAGCCTGGAGCAACAGCATGCTCTTCATTCGTGAATGTAAACTTCGAAAATGAGGGAGATTGCCCACCCACTGTGGAAAATAAACAAGATGTAGTTCCTGTCCCTCCTTAAGTGTAAAGCTCTGTACAATGTAGGAAATAAGAACTGTCAGGCGTCACAATCTGCCTATAAACAGGAAAAATAGGATTATGCTTGTTCAGTGAAATACAACTCCTACCATTCTTATTGATCAGGAGAGAGCTAGGCAATGTCTGTTCAGTCAGTCTGCCTAATAAAGGCTGAGGCATTCTGCCAAATTGGCACTTCAGTTAAAATGAAAATTGCACTACAAACATTTGGTCTAAAATGGAATGTGTGAGCTAATTTCTGTGTAAAGTAAGTAGAAATGTCTTTTCTTTGAATCGCTGTGTCTCTAACACCTGTGGATTGTAGAGGCAGTGCTGTTTCCTACTTCTAAAAACCTGATTTGCACATTGTTTGCAACTTGGCTCTCTATGAATAGATTAATAGGAATTAATATCCTGTAACTCAAAAGTAATTATAATGGAGTCTTATTCCCCCTATTTATTGTCACTGTTGTATGCATGTATTTTTTTTGTGTTGTTAACACAAGAGAAAAATGTTAGATTTAATGTTAATTAGATTAAAGGGTCCTCTGACTTTTTGATTTTTAAGTGGAAAAAATCCCAACTTTCCAGGAGGCTGTAAGCACCCGTAAGAACTTACTAACAAGTACCAGCACTCTTGGAGGCTAACAGTGCTCAGCTGCTCCATCCAGTGCTGTAGCTGAGTTCAGAGCTAACATTGGTTAGGATGTTCTCACTCCAAGCCCAAGAATTTAGAGATCCATGTGCTTGAATGCATGCTCTCAGTGGTCTGGAAAAGTAACTAAAGTCTTCCTAAATGATATTAAGTGCACTGGACACTCTATGTAGTACTAGTCTAGAACTCTGAACTTTTTTGGACATCGGTTACACAAGTCTGTGTACTTGAGTAACCTAAACAAACTGTGTGTTGAATGTTAAATTGTCAGTAAGGGATGTGCCACTGCAGATGGTTTTCATCCTGTTAGCACAGAATACATACATAACCAGAAACTACAAAACCAAACTTATGACTCTTTCCTTCTCTTAAATGAATATGTGTTGTTATACTGCACTTGCAACAACAGACATTTTTATTTTTGTCTAAATGAAGTGCAGGTAGCTCCACATCAAATACCAATTAAGGCTATTTTACTGCAATGACTGTTGTACCTGTAGCTTGTAAAAGGTGAATGGTTTACTTTGCAACAATCAGATGTCATTGCCTCAGTCATTTTCTGTGGTCAACTATTGCAGGTAAAGGAGCAGAGAACCTGCACTATGTACCATGTAGAACATTACTTCTGTCCTTGAGATTTATAAAAAAAAAGTTAAAGATAGTTCTCAATGAAATAGGGCTGTTGGGTATCATGACATGTCCCTGGCCTTGCTCCCACTGCCAGCTAAGGAGCCTGAAGTAACACTGCAGGCCAGGTAGCTTGGCTCTTAGTTTCTGGAATAAATTGCATATTTCAGATGACCCTCTGCTTGAACTAATGTCCTGTACAGCACAAATTCTCTCTAGCAGCTCTCCAGTAGTACAGAAAACCTAAGGAGGAGGATTCAATCATCAGCTCTAGTCCATCTGTTTTGATACTCCATTCTTTGCCTTTTCTGAATTGTAAGACAGAGGGTGCTGACCACAGTGTAAAATCACTACTTTGCCCTGAATGTCTGCAAGGGAGAGCTTGATTCAACACCTGGAGAATACACAGAAAACCACCTTCGTAGGAGTTCACATAGCATCAAAGAAAGAAAGCATCAGATAGCTTGAGTAATACTTTGACAGCTGAAAGATACTTTGCTTTTCTTCCAATAAATTAAGGTCAGTTGTTTGGTTTTTTTTACTTCCTTTCCCTACTATTTGTTGCATAACAAATGCTCTCACTGCCTTCTTTGTATGAAATATTGTATTACTCACTGTGCCTTAACTTAATCCTTCCTTTTTTGCAAACTGTATAAAAGTGGTTACTTTCATATTGGTTTAATTTTTCTGTAAATGCATTAATTGGTTATTTTATATTTAATATAATTTTTGAACTGGAAGTTGGCTATGGATTTTCTTTTAAGACTGTGTGGTCTTTGAAACTTTAAGCCTGTACACAGATGCGTGTGCCTGTTTACTGTTTTCATCTTTACTAAGTCACATATCCTGGTGGAATATTCAGGCACCAGATTTCAAAATATCATTTAACCCCCACCCCTTCCTTAGACTCTCATGTGTTCAGCACTACCTCAAACTAAATAAACAATGCAGGATTGTAAACACTTCTAGCCTGGAGCTATTGTAATTCTGTCTGAAAGCTGAAACATTTCTGTGGCTTTCTTAAGGATTTTCACAGCTTTAACTGCTACTGTTGTAGCTCAGTTGTACAGTTAAGATAGATTACATAAAATACTTGCATAGGATGTTTACTTGGTGAAAGCCTCAGTACAGGTGTTTGGATTAGTTTTAACTAGATCTAAAGCTAGTACAGTTTTATTTCTGTTAGTGAACCTCTTAAAATTAGGTAACTATCCAGTTCAATAATTTACTTATCCTTCCTGTTACACACTTAAAGTTGGTCATGCATAGAAAAAAAAGGCCTAAATTCTTCACTTTTTACTGAAAGCTTTTGCCTTCACAACAGAATGCTCAACAGTGCTGTCATTAGAGGAAGCCATGCAGAATGGAGAGGGAGGCTTGGGATGGCTGAGTGGATACAGGCCAGTGCTGAAGATACCAAGAACCACATTCTTACTTTCAGGTTAAATTCACACTTAGAATAAGGTATTTAAATAAGAACAGGGCTTGGTACACATGAAAAAAGTCCAAAAATATTTATTAAGAAAAAAGGTTCTTTTTGCCTCGTAAACAGCTCTCGCTTTTTTGGTTTCAGAAATTAGTTCTGTCCTTTGTGTATGTACGTACCACATTTTATATCATATGTGGAGGCAAAGGGGGAAGGGAGAGAAGTAAAATGGAAGAGGAATTAATTCAGCTAATGAACATTTCCAGCTTCCAACAGTTGGCCCATCAGATTGAGATCTCTGTGGATACAGTCTGCTCCCATTCGAAGTCACGTATCATCGACATCAGCAGTGCTGTCATTATCGCTTGCCACAAGGACCTCTCTGTTCTCGTAGGTCCAGAACCCATTCAGGTCAATCAGAATGCTGGTGACAGTGTCTCCTTGACTGCTATTGATCAAGTCTTGAAGGGAGATTTTGTAAGGGTCCTTAGGCTTCACCATATCAAAGATTTCATCCTATGAAAGACAAGTCAAAATTGAGAGAAAAGCCCCACACATTAATGAGCAGAATAATGGCTATTTCATACCATATACAGAGTGATCTTTGGGTAACTAGTGCCACCCACACCAATTTACAAAAAGCAGCTCTTAAGCCCCAAAGCATTTAAGATACAAAGCACACTGACTGATTGGCTACAGTTCAGAGCAGTGTCCTCAGCTCCCACATCTCGAGTAAGAATTTGCTTTTCTGGGGAGGCTTCAGCCTCAAAGTGGCAAAATGAATCTCAGTTCACTTGTATGAGTTAAGTTTTGTAGAAGCTCTTGTACTTTCATTTTTAGGTACTGAAACTAAATATATAGTAGGCAGTAATCAGTTTTACAGGCTGTTTGTTTCAGTCACCTGTCACCTGTCCCCTGTGCCCCAAGGAATGACCAGCAAGTACCTTCAAGAGTAGGAAACAGCAACATGTATTCAACAGGTAACTTAGACCTATTATTAAGGGAACTACCAGAACACATCAGTTATTTTACAGAGCAACTGCTGACTAGAAAGACATTTTCAAACCTATGAGTAGGACAAGTCAGCTCATTTCTAGTAGTCTCCAAGTAAATATACTAGAAATTATGATGTAACAGTAAATTATTAAATGCTTATTCAAACATTTTACACAGTACTCCACTTGGTAAAGCTAACCTTGACATCCTGAAAAGAAACTGGTTCTTGTCCATGAATTTTCATTTGTTCCTGAATAGCCTAGAAGAAAGAAAAGTTAGGAATGGCTAGTGCAGTATTATGCTGACACTGTATGAAAGTTATTAAATGCTTCTGCATTTTAACCTGTACTGCCCTTTAACAAAGCATTCATGGTACAGCTTGCAATAATTTTTCTTCCATATGTGAGGCAGGGGTGAGTTAAGGCATTATCAATGATATACATCTCTAAGTTCACAGTTCTTAATGAGTATGATACGAATCTCATTTCATTATGATCAGTGTTTGAGCGATTTACATATTATCTCTCAAAACTTAAGATATTAATACACTCGAACCATAAGGTTACATTTGTGACACAGTATGAAATATAGGCTAAGGAAAGAGAGAAGGAAAATGACCAATCAGCAGAAAGACAAATCAATTGTTTTAATGTGGTAGTATTTAAAGACCTGCATCACCAAACCTACATCTGCAAGTAACAGCTGTGAACAAAACTGTTTCACTAGTACAAGCTGCACAGCCTTATCAGCACAGCCTCTGTAGGTGCAGACCTATTCACACTTAATGCTGGCAGAAAAGCAATCATTCACAGAGTCAAGAGGAACTGTTCTGATTTCAAGGAAAACTTAGCATGTTCCATGTCCAAAAGGAGTCTCGTTACAATACAGAAAGATGTCTATAAGATCCTGCCTTAAGCAGGCCTGACTGCTTTACTGACTATGAGGTCTGTACCTCGTTCTTCATCCTTCAAGCATACAGCTAAGCATGATGACATTTATTTTCACAGTTATAATACAAAGATCCACAAACAAAAATATTACTTTACTGCATAGCACTTCCCAAGGCATCTCAGGTATCGATGAGAAAAACAAGACGAAACAACGGAACACCGACCCCCTTTCCAAACCAAAATCACCACTAGTCAGAAGAAAAATAATCCAAACCAACAAAAACCTATCACACACAAACCACAGTTTGGAGGAAGATTTTACCATCTTAAGTTAAAATTAACAGCAACTAAAAAAAAAAAGAAGCTTAGTTTAAATCTATTTTGGAAGCAACAGGTACAAATGCACACTACAAAAAATGCAAAAAGCTTTTTGCAAGCAAAGCACTGAATGAAAAATCCCACAGCTGTATAGGCCTATCAATACATTTCATTATCTTCATCTTTTTTAATGAATTTCAGTATTACAGTTGAAATTAAAACCATGGGCAATAATCAATTAGGACTATCATAAAATATTTTAACAGGTAATCATCACATAATCTTACAACAATTTTCAATTTTAAAAAAATCAATAGAAAATATTTTCCTACTCAAAATCAAACCAGTTAATTTCAACTGCAGATAAACTACTGAAAATACCTTTTGAAATCTTTCCAATTTTAGTCTTAAAAGAATTAAATCTTCTTAGAAGTCGTTACTAGCCTGCCTGTGGCTATTGGTAATTTAAAGTGATTTCCTGCAGATCTGCATGCAGAAGCACATAGGCTGTAACACTATAAACACAGAAAATGGCCTACTTGTATAAAGGGACTTACCCTAAAAAAATAATTGAGGGAAAAGACGTTCAGGTGTCCTTTGTTCTCTATATCAAGCAGTTTGAAAATATATTGCAGAGCTGCAGGCTCCTTTCTGTTTTCTAATGCAAGCACAAAGTCCAGGTAGGTTTTATAGTCCTAGAAGTAGATACAATCACATTTATTACAGTCTTCTTTCTCAATTGATTTTGCAAGCAGGAACTCTATAATTGGCAGCTATTTCATTCTAGGGGATCAGTTTATTTTCTGAAAAGGCAACATGAAATGGAAAATGGCTGCTACCACTAATGTGCACAGAAAAGTTACTTTTTAATGTCTGCTGATAACAGAGGCAAAATAGCATTCCAAGCATAAATCCAAATGAAACATGCCAGATATATGCTTTCAAACAATGTTTAATATATCTTTAAACTGCTGAACATACTCAACTAGTGAAGAGAAAACATATAAAATGTTTTCATTATCATAAATTAAATGTCTAGTGGCAGTAAGCCTACTGGTACCAAATAGTGAACTATATAGCTAATGAAGTACATAATCCTTAAACCAGAGTCAGTGGTTTGGCAAATTACATGCTAGAAACATTAGTTAACGTTCCAAATAAGTACCACACTTTTCTTTTCACTAGTATGGATTCTTGGTTTCCCAATCAAGATCCAGCTGTGAAAAGGACAGAAATCCTACAGCCCTGTGTGTATAATTACCCTGTTTACCTGTAACACCAGGGAGTTGTGCTGTCATGCAGAGGGAGCTTGACAGCCTGGAAAAATGGGCTAACAGGAGCCTCATCAAGTTCAACAGAGGGAAGACAAAATCCTGCATCTGGGGAGGAATAACCCCATGTACCTGTAGAGTTGGGGGCTGACTATCAGGAAGCAGCTTTGCAACAGGCCCCTGCAGCAAAGGCTGCTGCCAGCACCCTCAGCTGCATTAGGAAACACTTTGGGGGCAAGCTGAGGAAGGTGACCCTTTCTCTACTCAGCACTGCTGATGCTTAATCCAGGCACTGGGTCCTGCCCTGGTCTCCTCCCTACAAGAGAGATGAACCTACTGTTGCCAGTCCAGGACAACTAAGAGGATTCCTCATGACCTCAATGATTATGTGATTTTAACAAAAAAAAAAACTGCTCAGGTGGCAAAAGGGCTGTATAGTGAATTTGTAACTTATCACTTCCCATTCCAGTCATCTGAATGCAGACAAGAATTGTGGCAGCACATTAAGTAAAGCTTCAAAAAATATAGATATAAGGTGTTACTTTAAATTACTTAGATTTCTCATTTTTCACAGCTATGGAAAGCTCACAATGAAAAACACAGTTGTCTTGATGAAGAAATTGACAGCTTAGCTAACTTGCACTAATCCCAAGTGTGCCACTTGTCTTTGCTTCTCTTTAAAGCATTACATTTAACTAAAAAGTATTGCTGCATCTATACATTTTTTCAACATGCACTTTTGTAACTGAATCTACAAGTGGCTTTATCCTAGGCTGTCTGGATTCTCTATCACCTCTGCTTTTTCCAACAAGCAATTTCTTTTTAGGCCACACTACAATCACCTTGCTCTTAAGAAAATTAACTTCGTAATATGTTGCATGGTCATTTGTGTGCACAATGATAAACAAAAGTTTCTTTACCTCAAGCTACTCTTTAAAGATACTGACTTTTAGACATTTCCCAACTCAATAAGCCAAAGATGATATGCTGTGGACAAAAGGAAAACATGTAGTTACCATTTCACCATCATAAGTTAAGCATTCCTGAAAGACACGATCCAAAAATATGTTGGTCAGAGTCCCTGTTCCATATCGGGACAGCTCTTCTTTGCTGAGCATGCCATTGTGATCTTTATCAAGGTTTAAGTACTGACCTAGGAAGGAGATAGAAAAGCAAACCATAATATACCTCTATCAGAAAATAATTCTTTCAACAGAGAAAAACAAACATTGAAATGCTAAATTTTCTAATTTCCATAATAAAATTAACACATTTAAGTGTGAATTTACTAGATTCACAATAATATTCATAAAGCATCAGAAATAAGTACAGAACATGGAGGGAGAGAAGTGGGATTCCCATAATGAGGTGTTAGCAGTTCTAATATCACTTAACAGCTGTGGGTACTGAGAGGAGCAGAGGGCTAAGAGCATATTACTTTACACAAATATGCTGTAAGCGTTAATGAAGAGCTAAAGATGATGCAAAGGCATGAACAGAGCCAGAAGAGAAGGTTACAGAGGAATCTTGTGCAACAAAGTGACAGATTTTAACACCACAATAAAGAGCAACAGCGGAGAACCAAAATTATAAAGAAAGGAAGATAAACTGAAAGGGTGAATACAGGATTTGAAAAGACAAGTTAGCAGGAGGATTTAACATGACAAAAGCAGAGGAAAAATAGCAGTAATAATGTGACTAAGTCATACAAGAAAGAGGAGAAGAAAAGTGTTGGCATATAAAGGAACCTACCATAAACTCTTAATGCAGAAGGAGCAGAAAACCAATTTGTTTCCTGACTTTCTTTAGAAAGTTCTTCATCCCTTAACTAAGTGAAACATAAAGTTAGAATTCAGAAAGAGTAAATTAAAATACAACAGTATATGTTAGAGACCTTTTACCTCCAGTAAATCATCCAGGAAGCTGCAAGCTAAAATATCCTGTATCTTTATCTTCCCTGCAGCAAGAAAAAGAAAACACATTTTAACAGTTGCTCAGCCAACATATCCATTTGACTATTCTCATTTAGGTTGTTCTACTTAAGAAAGAAGTATTTGGAGCAGAAAAAGATGCCTTTTTAGGAAACAAAAGTTAAACAAAACCTATGTCTTACATCAAGGATAAGGATCTACTTTCAGAGATAAAATACCTTTTAAAATGTTTGGAAAAACTAGCCTGATATTGGCAGGAGCTATCCTGAAGCCTTAAATGCCAGAAAACTAGATTAAAATAAATGTGAATGTTCAACATCAACTACTCAAAATGTAAAATAAAAATGCAAAGAAAGCATGCTTAAAACATTTGATGAAATAATAGTCTCCTAAGTGACATGACATTCTTACACCTTTAAAACTACAGCTGTGACACAAAGCTAAGGTAGGAGAATGCACTTCTGCTGGTGCAGCTCTGACTGGTGCACAGACACTGTGCTAACAGCTGCGCAAAATAATGGCACTTAAAACTTCCCACTCACCCTCTCCGAACGTTTGTAATTACCTCTGTCAGAGGCTGCTGCCCACACAATTGTGACCTTTACAAGGGGCACAGCTGGACCTTGAAAACACGCAGTTTGTGACTTAAATCCGGGGCATAGGAGGGAGCTACAGCTGTAACAAGCATTATCAGACCTAACTGCAGACCTTTCCTAGTGGGTCTCCATGGTGCAGGAAAAGCACATCACTCTAACCATTCCTGAGCATTTTCACAGCTCTGTGGATGTTCTGACAAGCAGTTGTGTTGTTGGTTGCTGTGTTTTCTATTCACCCTAAACATCTACAAAATTAGCTACTCCTAATGGCTCATTATGATGAAAAAGTATCTTATTTGTCAGTTTCTATGAGATAACTCTATAGTACCTCAACTGACAGGTATCTCACAGAAATTCATTAGCTGTAAAAGTAGATTATAAAACCACAATAAAGAGTCATGGTCTTCAGTGGAGAATAATCTTCAGTACTGAACAAAAGCCTACCAGGACAACTACACATTGCTTTGAAAACACAAGTAGCTTCAGTGGAAGCATTTTAAGAGACCTACCTGTTCTGAGAGGATCCAGAAAGAAGAAGAACTTTCTAACTGCTGTGCAGACATAAAAGGAGTAAAAAGATTTTTCTAAGCCATCCAGTTGTGGCAAAGTAGGGATGAGCTCCAAAATATAGTTTTCTAAATCCTGCAGAATTAAGAAAAGGAAACAAGCATTGAACATTACTATTGTTCCATGTTTGCTATATTCCTCCCTGTCTTTCAAGTGTATTTTGTTAAAAATGCAGTCCTGCAACAATGCAAGAAAAGAGCATGAAAGCAGGTAAAAAAGCTTTTGTCTATGTGCAAGAAAACCCAGATTATATACATGCACATGTTATTCTAGGGCTGAAACAGCCTATTAATGAATCAGAATCTAACAAAGTACATGATATTCATATGTAAATATAAATGCATTCCACGGTACCTTTTTCAAATATCAGGAGCATAACTCCTGATTGGATTATCCGACTGCTTGGTATTCTTTGATAAATCTTTTTTCTTTGAGGGGTAACCAGGATGATTTTATTTTTTTTAAATATTACCTCCTTTTAGAACAGGAGAATGACTCACTGAAGAATAATTTGTGATTTTTATAATACCCTACTAAATCCAGTAAAGTGCTAATGACACGAAATCTTTGTAGATACAATCCTTTTTACAGAAAATTAGGTTTAGGTTTAAAAGACTAACACTACTCTCACCACCACATCTCTTGAATACATTAATTGCAATTTATCCAAACAAATGTGCCCACCCCAAATCTATTATATGATATAATCTTTTATAAGACAAGGCTAAAAAAAATTGGGATCTTTCTGATGTTCTGTCATTTGATTTAAAGAGAGACATTAAGTTAATCAAGAATTTACTTACTGATTCTCTGAGGTAGCCTTGTCCTGCCACATCATATAAACTGAGACCTATTCTTGTCTGATGAAGCCATACTGTGAAACAGGAAACAGGATTACAATGCAAGAAACCTATGGGGCTATTGAGTTCATGCCAAAATTTAATGTTATTCTAGAGGCCAGGCAGAGTTGGATTTTAAGCGCCTCTTCCCATTTTTCTGAGCCTTAAGCAAAGCCATGTCATGTACTGCTTAGAAACACTCTTTCAGTCTCTAGATTTTTAAGAGTCACTTGCACTATACTATAAATATACACTTCATAAATATATACTATTTATAATATAAATATACACCATTGCCACGACTGCCTTATAATAACTAGATATGAAAAATGGCTGAGCAGACACCACATTTCATTTGGTGTCTCATAGAATGGCTAGGATTAGAAGCAACTTTAAAGATCACCTAGTTCCAACTTCCCCCTGCCACAGGCAGGGATGCCACCCACTAGATCAGATTGCTTGAAGCCCCATCCAACCTGGCCTTGAACACACCCAGGGATGGTGCATCCACAACTTCTCTGGACAATCTGCTCCAGTGCCTCACCACCCTCTAAGTACTTCTTGCTAGCATCTACTCTAAACGTCTCCTCTTTTAATATAAAACTGTATTGTCCTGCCTATTGTCCTTGTCCTGTCACTATCTGCCTGGCTAAGAAGTCACTCTCTCCATTTTATGAGCTCCCTTTAAGTACTGAAAGTCCACAATGAGGGCTCCCCCAGAGCCTTCTCTTCTCCAGGCTGGACAACCCCAACTCTCTCAGCCTGTGGTCTCAGGAGAGGCTCACGTCTTTCCTGGGCTGACTCCAGATGGGGTCTCAAGAGTCTCAGAGCAGAGAGGGAGAATCATCTCCCCTGACCTGCTGGCCACCCTTCTTTTGAGGCAGCCCAGACTTTCCAGGCTGCAAGCACACACAGTTGCTTACATGGAATCATTTGGATTCGTTCTCTCTCACTGACTTAGAAATGTGTAGCAGTGCATTTTCACTGCATTAAACAGCTGCACAATGTCATATACAGATAGATTGCTCAACCCCTTGTATAGCACCAGACACTGCAGCTACAGCCAGAGGTCTGGTCCTCAGTTCTGAGTTACAAGACAAGAATTAGACTCACACAAGCATCTATGTTTGTAATGAGAAGACACATTAATTGGAAAATCTACAGACAATGTGCTTGAAGCCATTGTCAAAGCACTGTAACAGTGATGGAGTATAAATTAGATTAATAAAAACTATTATTCACATTCTCAACATCAAATTTAACTCCCATTTCCGAAGAAACAGTTCAAAAGTTCCTCTTATGCAATATAAGCTGTCCTTTGTAACATTCACTCTCCAAGGTAAGTGTTTCTCATGGTGGGCTAAGTGTCATCACTCAGATGGCAGACACTACACAGTGAGACTGTTTTGTTGTTGGCTCGAGTTTAAAGGTAAATGCATCACACACAAAGTGATTTGGTGGTGGTGGCACTTTTTTATTACTATTTTGTTTGTTTGCTTAGAAGTAAGGTATAATCCTAAATACACAAGACTCAAAACTTCTGGGTGAAACAAGCTCTGAAAGAACCTCTGTTGTGTCCCTCTGGGTAGGCCTTTTTGAAATGCACACAATCCTAACAGACTTTGCCACAAGTCTCCTATCCTGCAGCTTTTGGATTTGCTGATGGAAATGGGTCTATTACTCATTTCTTGCATATTGTGCCCACCTGCACATCATGCTTCCTACTCAACACATTTTTGATCCCCTGCACCACAAGATTTTAGGTTAAGCTGCCTGAGCTGCTCAGAGAAAGGTGCTGTTCTCTTGGATCTTTAGCAGATCTAAGAACACAGTAGCCAGAGCAAAAGATAATGAGACAATCTTCCTTTCTGCTAGCCAGCCTAGTGTTTTTAAACAACATCTCATATATATTTCAAAATAAAGGGCATTTTTCAGCCCAAGTGGCTATTTATAATAAAAAATACCTGCAAGCATGGTAAGTGACAAGCACAGAAACATACTGACATATTAGACAAACAGAAAATATAGACAGCAATGTAGAAGGACAAACAGCAAACAAAGCTATCTGCCCCATCACAGTGTTTAAGATCACACCTGCCATGGAAACTGTACTGTTTTCCACTTCACAGTATCGCCTGAATAAAGGAAATCAGAATGGCAATATTTATAAACAAACAAATCAAGCATATCTGTGACCAGGGAGAGGTGGATTTCAGAGGTATGACGGTCTCCCACCTCCTAGTAACAAGGAAAAAATCCCAAGCCTCAAGAGAAACAGCATTTGCATTTAAGGGCAGATCTCACTGCTGTTGAAGGGAACATCAAGTAACAAATAAAGCTGAAAAAGCCTCAAAATGAAAAAACTTCTAACACAGAAGAAGCACCCACTAACCTTTTCGCATGACATAATTGAAAAACTGCATGATAGAGATTCTCCCATAAGGATCATTATGGAGTAATTTAGCAAAGATCTTCGCTGTAAAGAACTGCCTGTAAAACAAACACAAAGCTACTTCTATGCATCTGATTACACTGCACTGAGAAACCCAGTTACAGTATTTGACATTCACAGATCCTGTAAAGTAATGTTTTAACACAGAATGTGTTAATATGCTACATTGCACTCATCAGGTGGAGTCCTACCAAGTAACAACAGTAAACTCAATAAAAAGCAGCTAACTCTTCAGCAGCTCACGAGACTCTTCAGTGATGAACAACTTTAGAGAGCTTTTATTCAATTTCTCTTTAGTACAACGTGTTCAGTAGCTTCCAATCTTCTACAACAATATGCACATAAAAGGAACTGCCAGTACTGACAAATAATTGGCTTCTGCCCTAATTTCAATCACAAAGCTATGTGCACAACAGCCATCTCCAAAAGGAGCATAAAGAACTACCATTCACTGCATGCTGTCCACAACTGGTGGGAAATTCTGCATCAGAAGATATTAGGGAAAGTTGGGAAATATCACTGGAGACATGATTTCCAGATAATTTACATAATGTGCTGTTTGCTGACCACTAACATCTAAAACTGTTCATGCTCACAAAAACTTTTCTTCAAAAGGATGCTCTACCATTTTTTTAGGCACCTTTATTACAAGTCACCTCAGAGATGCAGAGTACACCTCTGCAAGGATATAAAGTAACCAGTTCATCAGTAACTACAGCGATATGATTTTTTCTCACCATTACACTGTTCCCATCTATTTTAGCAACTGGAAGTTACAGTAGCATTAGGTTTAGTCAAAATGAGCACATACAAGAGAAGAAAGCCTTACTTGCATTTTGGTCCAGCTTTTTCACCAACTTTCAAGAAGTTCTCATAATTAATCATTGCTTCTTCGCCAATCATTGGTGATGTCTGATGTTTGTCCAGTAGAAACCATAGATTCTTAAAAGGTATTTATACTTGGTTAAGAAGAGATTTCTAAAGAGATATCAACATCTAAAGAGATGTCAACATTGTTAAGATATAGTATTTAAGAAACTCAGCAAAAATGCAGGCTTGATGCAAGGTTTTCTCAGTTAATCAGGACACATGGTTAATCAGTTCAGCCAGAAAAGTCAGTGTGTGCTACTTCCACTCCCTTAAATGCTGTTAAACACATGCACTCTCTCCCTCCCTCACTACCATTTCTAGGGTCACACCCCTTTTGTCTTTGCAGTGCAATAAAATCAACCACCTCAGGAGTCTCTCTCAGTGATACATAAACAGAACTCATATTCTCATCTGGGCCCACCAGGGAAATCATTGCAACATGCTGGAAAACTGGAATCCATCAATTTAGTCTCCCATACATCATAACGAGGAAGCTTCACACTGGCATTACCAGCACTAGGCTAGGCAGCACTTCAGCTTTACCAAGTACTGTGTGCCCAAATACAAAGCACCTTACTGCAAGAGTCTGTGGGCAGACAGAACATCAAACTCTGACAGGAGATATTCATTCAGAAGCCTGAATTAATATCTCCTGATATTCATTCAGGCTTCTGAAATCCATTTACAAGCCATTGCAAGACACTGAGAAATTATTTTCCTACCTGCAGCTCTTCATTATCCAGTAGTTCTCTGCTTTTTCTTTGCAGAAAGACAGCTCGAGATTCTTCTCTTAATTTCTGAAGCAAGACTTCATCTTCAGCTGGCAGCTGGAAACATTGTGGCATTTTAATTTTCAGCACAGGACCATTCAAAAACTACACATCTAGCAAGTGTTCTCAGGTAGTCTTGAGTCACACACTCTGACTGAAGTTGTTCACTTGACAGGAAATAGCCAGTCTACCAAACTTGCTTCTGCTACAAGAGACATCACTTGCACGCTGTCTCAAACCATTTCAATAATGGAGCACTGACCTAAAGCAGGACATCTTTAACAGGAGAGAGAGAGAGAGAGAGAAGTACCCCACACCAGATAAACCATCAATAAGCACTTTGCCATGGTTGCTAGGTATAAGGGCTCACACAAAAAAGACATTTACTGTTGTGTTTTACTCGGGAGAAACAGAACATTCTGTTTTGTGGTAGGCCTGACTCTCCAAAGTGTGAAAGTCTACTAGACCTGTCTGGCCAAGAGTTAAGATGAAAGAACACCTAGGGTGAAAGTTCTGCCAATATTTACATGCCACACTGTACAGCACCACTGGAACTTGGAGAGTTGCACATCAACTGAAACACAGGTACTTGAGAACTGTATTGGCAGAAACATGAGACTCTAAGGCATACGTGACCATGAGAGGTTTGGCAGCAGCTGAGTGGTCAAGTTGGTGAGTATCAGCAATATCAAGATGTCAGCATGTGCTCCCATCCCAATCTGATTCATCCTCACAACTAGGTTTCTGGACCAAGCATTTCTGATGGATGATGCAAGCAACAGATCCATCTCTAGTCTGCAAGACCAATGACCCACCATTTTCATGAGGCAGCATCCCACTGTGTCTAAGCAGGAAACAGAAGATATATATGTGTGACACCAGTATGTCATATTTTATTTAGAACTTTAAGTGCCTCTGAAAGACAACCTCCTATCTTTACCAAGCAGACTGATTAGCAAAACATTTCACTGACACTGATAGGATTCTCCGTACTTATTTAAAACTGCTGAAATTCACAATTGTACGAAACAAAAAATTAGACTAAGCAATTCACATCACTCAGACTTCAATCTACTTTAGCTTCTGAAGCTGCAGGGTCCCTGTGAGTGAGCATAACCTTTTTTTTGTAACATTCAATAGCATCTTGTTAAAAGTTTATCTGGATACTTCACTTACCCTATAGTAAAATCGTGGTATGTTTGCATATGACATATTGTCACTTTTTTTCCCTCCTTTCCATTCCATGTAATATTTTGTGAACAATTCCATTTCTTCATCCTTTAGCTCTTGTTCACTCTTTTTGGCTGATTGACACAGAAAAGAATGTTGATGTTGTACTCCAAAGAGACTTCTAATATAACAAGAGGCTCGAAAAGCAGAGTTAATACTGAGGCTTATCTGGTTGTGCTATTTGGTAACACAAATACGAGGGGGAAATGAGTGGAGCACAGACCAATCACATAAATTACATAAGTGTACGTCCCATAAGCATTTTGAGTATGATCACAGCACCTCCTCCAATGACTGCACACACCCGATTCGCTCCAAGGTGTGGAGCAGCTCACGTAGCAGCTCCACGAGGATGCCTGGCGGAGCAGCAGCTCTCGCTCCAGCAGCAGCTCTGTTTGAGACGCTGCGAGGCGAGAGCAGCTCCCCAAATCGCCTTCCCGTGCCGGCTCGGGGCTGTCGCTGCGCACCTGCGCCAGCGCCGCCTGCGCTCAGCCGAGCGAGCCGCTCCCAGCCGCGGGGCCGTGCGCCGGGCGGCGCAGCCCTCACGGCCCTCGCAGCCCTCACAGCCCCCGCTCCCCGGCCCTGAACCGCGGCACTTTGGTTCTACGCAGGGCAACGCCGGGAGCCGCCCGGCCCCTGTGGCAGCACCGGAGAGGCCGGCGCTCGCCCCGCCGGCCGTGCCCGGCGCCGCCGGTGGCTGCGGGCAGCCCGGGGCGCTTCCCCCGCCCGCTCCCGCTCCCGCTCCCGGGGCACTCACGCGCGCGGCGCGCGGCCAGGCGGGCCCGCAGCCTCCGCTCCCAGTCCATCCGCACGCGACCGGCTCCGCCTCCCCGCGCATGCGCACTGCCCTGCGCGACGCACCCCGGCCCCTCGGAGCCTCTTGCCCTCACCCGACATGGCGGAGCAGCCCCGTCCCTCCCGCCGCGGCGCGCGGGTCACGTGTCTCCCCGCCCGCTGAGACGCACGGGCGCTGGCCCGCCGCGCGCTTCCGGGCCAATGGCAAGCTGGCTCGCGCTGCCGTGAGGCACGCGCCTGCCGCGCATGGCGGCCGCGCGCAGCGTCAGGTGGGCCCCTCGCTGAGGGACGAGCGGGAGAGGGGACGAGCGGGAAAGACTTTCCCAAAAGTCGGGGATTCTGCGGTACGGCCGGGCTGGGTCTGCGGGGCACCGAGTGAGGGACGTGGGACCCCGCGGAGTCTCCCCGTAAGGCGGACCAGCCTGCGGACCTGCCGGTATTTACCTGTATAACGTGTCCCTGGCATTTTAGTGTAATTACCGCCGCCGTGTTGCTCTGCCTCTTTGGCCGCGGCGATACCAAGGATTTGGGATTGGGAAAACAAGTTAAACGGAAGTCCCCAGGTGAAAAATGTCACCAGGTGAAAAATGTGAGGGAAGCAATGTAGGAACCCCGTCCTGGGACTGCCTGAAGGATCAGGTCTCACCTGAAATCGTCGGGCTATCTTGAGTTTCGTGTTTGCTAGCGTGCAGATGTAAATATCCCAGGAAACCACGGAGCAGGTCGTGATGTCGTGGTGTTTTGTTTTTTTTATTTTTAGGAAATTTTCTGACTTGGACAAAGGCAGGAAGAAAAACCTCGTGATTTTTGTGTAGCTGTGTCAACGTTGCCTTTCTGTGTACAACATTGACAGTACGCATCACTGCTGTAACCAACAAACAGGAATATGTAAAACATCTTCTCTAGAAAAAGAAATACCCTCATTTTGGATGATTGCCCTCTTTTTTGTGAAAAAAGATTTTACCATTGTTTGTGTCCGTAAGAGAAAAAAAGACTCACAGAACAAGCATTTGGAAATACAAGCTTATACAACTTGACAGCCCTTGGGCTTCTATTAATAAATATCCCCATGCAAACTGTATTTTTCATTTTATAACTCCATCAGATACACTGAGCTAATAGTGAGACAATTTGGTCTTGTGATGGCACTCTTTTCTCAAACTAGTCAGCAGGGTTTTCAAGCTTTGCTATGGAAATGTCACATGTTCTGGCCTGTTTCAAGATGCCGGCAACTGTTTGCTGCCTCTTTCAGCATCCCTAATAGGGAAAAAATTAACTGTTTCAGTTTTATGACATCTTCCAGCTCTGCTTTACCAGTGGACCCCAAAGAAACTGATGTCTTACCTGCCAAGAAAAGGTCTCAAATTGATTGCAAAGAAGGAAAAGGATGGGATGAGGAGACTAAAGAAATACCTGAAGGGAGATTCCACTTTTCTTCCTCTGTTGGAGCTGCAAAGAGATGGTCAATGAGTCACGTTGTGCCAAGGCAAAAGTTTAGCAATGTACAACCTCCAGAAAAACCTTTGCAGGCTGAGGAATGGAACAAGCTGAGGGAAGATTTCCAATCACCTGAAATATTTGAAGAGGTGATGCTGAACAGTATGATCAGGTGCAACAGCCCCATTGATGTGGCCAAGTCCTTGCTGACCCACCTGGCAAAGCGTAATGGTGACATTGCATACAACATGCTGGTCAAATACCTGACACTGTGTGTCCAGCAGGGACAGGTTTCAGAAATCCTCGATGTCTATGACATAATGAAAGTCAGGTTTAAGATTTTAGAAAGTGGGGCTTACAGCCTTCTCATCAGGGGGTTGAGCAATTCAAATCAATGGAGAATGGCCTTGACTGTTTTGGAAGAAGTGAAAAAGATTATGATTCCCTCACGGAGGTGCTATGAATCTTGTATCGAAGCAGCCAGCCGTCACCAAGAGATGAAGCTCGCCTTTGAACTGTACAGTGAGATGTTGGCTAAAGATGTGGTCCCAACCTTGCATGTCCTGCAGTCGTTTTTTGACTTCAGCAGGGGTATGAAAGATGCTGAGTTACAAAAAGAGCTCTTTGGTATCCTCTTATATCTGAGAGAGAACCAAATATACCCTCACAGAACATTTATGCGGAGTATAAAGCTGTGGTTTGAAAGGTAAATAAAGTTGGAATAGCAAGATGCAGTTCATGAGGAGGAGGGATTCAGATTATCCCACAGATAAGCTCTGAGACCCCTCAACACCTCTTTTTGATTTTTGCTTCTCCACAAGAGACATGTTGTCATGAAAAGATGCATTTTATTTTTGCTCACAAACTACTGTGGAAGTTTAACATTTTTACTGATTTCACCTTTTCTTTTACCAGTTAAATATTATTCCTTGGTACAAAAATTAGGAAATCGTGTTGGGTCATGGCAATTCAAAATAGCTGACTTCATCTGTTTCTGGGGTGCTAGATAAAGAATATTGACAGGTGTGTGAGGGCTTTCCCTGTAATTTATTGGAGTGTAGAAGCAGTAAGCTAGTTGAAAGTTAGATAGTTTCTTTCTTTGAAGGAAAGAGGCAGCAAATTCCACTAGGTAAAATGAAGATTAAATGCATTGACTTTGTTCATGTCCTAGTATTCTATACAATCTCAATAGGAGGCTCTGTTTTAGCACAGTATTTAGCTGTCACATGGTTTGTTGTCATGAGCAGTTATTGTCAGACTCTGCCGATTACAACTAGTTACAGTGCACATACACAATGGGGTTCACCTGAGCCCATTCCATATTTGTCCTGAGGTTGGATGTGAGCCCATCTGTGATTTTTTAGCTGTTGGCTTTGATTTATGTGAGTTTCAGAGCCATTTTTCAATTTAGTCTTCCTGGATGGAAAACGTGGCCGTGGGAATGCACTACCATTGTTGGACTGGCTTATGAATGTCTAGGACAGTAACTTAGAAGTTGTCAGTGCACAGGGATCATTTGTGTGGCTCTTAAAATTTGAGGACAGCATAAACTGCTGAGGTTGGCAGTGTTAGTTTTTTGCATGTTGTTAAATGCTGGTTCTTTATATAATATTTCCAGGTGTTATTAAATTAATATGGATTTTTATATAATTCCTCTGTAAGGTAGATGATTGTTTGGTTTTTTTATTTCTAAATGTTGACCAAAATATAATTATTCTGACATGTAATTCAGATAATGTTAAATAAGAGCCTGCCTAATGTTTTTATTTGTCTTTCCCCCTGTACATATTAGTTTACCAGGAGGGAACTGGAGAGGACGCCTGACCAAAATTAAAGACAGGTAAATGCAACATTCTATTTATAAGTGAGGTATTGTCTTGATTAGTCTATACTGATCTCTTCCTTCAAAAATATAAAAAAATGGCTTTCCTTATATACAAAAGTATTTCAGTCTTCGAGAATACGAACCTTTGTTGTGACATGATTTCGCAAACTCCAGTTTCCAACTTGTACATTAATCAAGACCCAGCATGCACATTTGGAAAAGAATTATGCTTGCAGAGCCAAGGCAGGAAAACATAGTAAAAGATAAGAGGTGCCATTTTACTATGTGGCTTATTTGTCTCCTCTTTAGGATCTAAAGACTTTCTTTTTGATGACTTTTTGATACTATTGTTTAACAAGATCTATAGCAGAGCAGCTTTGGTGTGTAAAATCTTCTCTTTTTGAGAACTGATACTATTTGCACACTGCAGTTAATTTGTGCAGATGAAAGGTTTCTCCCTATCTCATTTTCAGTGAAGACAAAATGGTTCTTAGATTTGCACAGGTATATTTGGGGTATGTTTCTATTACAGTGCAGTTTTCTTAATGTCTGTAAACTGCTATTTTAAATGTTATTCTAGTTGAAACCTTGTTTTATGCTTTTGTAGCAATTTGGCATTTATAAATGTATTAATTATGAGAATGTCTCCAATGGATTATGAGGGTTTTAGGTGGTTTATAAAAATACTCTGAGTTGCATACTGTGAAGTAAAAGCACATGTAGAGCCCACAGTTTTTGAAGCCCTTGAAAGAGCAGGATAGCTCACTCTTTTAAGAGTTGTTTGCTATAAAATACATTATTATTATGTAAGAATGTGTGTGGTACTGTACTCTGTTATAATAATTCATCATATTTTAGACAGCCTTTTCCAGCCTTAAGATTTGAAAATTCTAAAGTCAATTGTCTTGGCTGAGAGGTAAGTTTGTTTTCTGTCTTACTGTCTGTAAACAGTTAAAGACTTTGAGAGCTAAACTAACGTAGATCACCTCATATTTTATCATGGGTTAAGAATCTGTGAACAAAATGGTGACAAGTGGTTCCATAGTAGTTATTTTGTTAGAACTGTTAGAACACTTTATTTTTAACTAAACAAGTTTGAGGTAGCCTGCTTGGATAAGAATTTGAATAAAATTGAAATGGTTTCAAGAAAATAAAAAGAGCATAATAGCTAGTGACTTTAGTAGGTTTTGTTTGCATCGCAGAAATAGCTCAACTGATTTTCTGATGATTGTACAGGGTTGGAGTTCTTTTAAAGAATTCTGCTCACATACAGACACTTGATAAGTTAGTAATATTTAAGGACTTTCTTATTTAAAAGCCTTTCTTCCTTCTATTTCTTGTTTCACTATTATTGCAGTGGACAATGCCCAGTTTGCAACCATCAGCTGGAGGACAGTAACCTCACCGAAGAGGAATACAGTCATCTCAGTGAGAGAATAATGAAGGACGTGATACATGGAACTGACACTTTTAGAAAGACAAGTCCAGAGGTAGGTCTCGTACACTGTCAGGTTCATTGGCCAGAAGGATAATATACAAGTAATGTTCAGGCACTTTGAGAACACCAGAAACTTTTTCCTTTGGTTTAAACATTGGTAGGTCATTAGATAGGCCATGAAGTATCCTCTGTGTCTTTTTCAGTTGTGTTTATAATTTGCATCTGAATCTCAACATCTTTCATATTTTATTTGTTCTTACATTTTCAGCCAGCTGTTAATGGATGCTGAAATAATTAAAATGTGGGGGGTTTTACATTAAAAATTAAAATCTTTTGATCTTCTGAAAACTAAATTTTAAATATGGAATCAAACCCAGTGAATAGAACAAAATTAAGACATCTTGAGCTTGCAAAAAAGTAAAAGAACTGGTTATAGTTTTGTTCTGCCACCTTTTACAACCCACCAATCTATCAACTGCTCCTCAATTTTAAAGATACACTTCCATATTTATAATTACAGTCTACAGTATCAAGCTTTTCAAAGGTCATGGTAAACATATGAGAGGGTGCAATTTCAGACACTACAGTATATTGCAGTTCTATGGCTTCAGTAAAGCTTTTGACACTGCCTCCCAAAGCATTCTCCTGGGGAAGCTGGTAGCCCGTGCCTTGGACAGGTATGCTCTTCCCTGGGTGAAAACTGTCTGGATGGTCGGGCGCAGAGGGAGGCTGTGCAAGGAGCTACACCCAGCTGGCAGCCTGTCACCAGTGGGGCTCCCCAGGCTCGGTGTTGGGACCAGTCCTGTTTAACACCTTTGCTGATGATCTGCACGAGGGGATCAAATGCACCCTCAGCAAGTTCACAGACAACACCAAGTTGTGTGGGAGTGTTTATGAGCTGGAAAGCAGAAAGGTTCTGCTGATGGATCTGGATAGACTGGATCAGTGGGTCAAGGCCAACTCAACAAGGCAAAATGTCAAGTCCTGGACTTCTGTCACAACAACCCCAGGCAGTGCTACAGGGTGGGGACAAAGTGGCTGGAAAACTGCCCAGTGGAAGAGGACCTAGGGGTGCCGCTTGACAGCAGCTGGACATGATCCAGTGTGTGTGCCCAGCTGGTCAAGATTGCCAATGGCATCCTGGCCTGTATCAGAAATAGCGTGGCCAGCAGGACCAGGGCAGTGATTGTCCCCCTGTACTGAGCACTGGTGAGGCCACATCTCTAATCTTGCATCCAGTTCTGGGTCCCTCACCATGAGAAGGACATTGAGGTGCTGGAGCATGTCCAGAGAAGGACAATGGGTCTGGAGAGTAAGTCATAGGAGGAGCAGCTGAGGGAGCTGGGGTTGTTCAGCCTGGAGAAAATGAGACTCGGGGGAGACCGTACTGGTCTCTACAAGTACCTGAAAGGAGGCTGCAGGTGGGGTTGGTCTCTTCTCCCAGGCAACCGGCAAAAGGGCAAGAGGACATAACATCAAACTGTGCCAGCAGTGGTTGAAATTGGATGTGAGGAAAAATTTCTTGACTGAAAGGGTGGTAAAACATGTAGTGGGCTGCCCAGGGAGCTGGTAGAGTCACTGTCCCTGGAGGTGTTCAAGAAACAACTGGATGGGGCACTGAGTGCTGTGGCCTAGTTGACAAGGTGGTGATCAGTCACAGGTTGGACTTGATGATTTTGGAAGTTTTTCCCAAACCTTAATGATTCCATGATTCTATTTCTGACACGTTTTGTGTGGAGATATCAGATTTGGTGGTTGTGATACGGACCAAAGCTGAGCCCCACTAGATGGAGCCCACACCACATCTCGGGGCAGGTTTGCTTTATCTTTGAGTATTGATTGGGCGTTCGCTGCAGCTGGCACCTCAGTTCCTCACCAGCTTTGAAAATATGAAAGAGGACACTAGGTTTATTCTTCAGGCTTTCTGCAGGCACAGACATTAAACATGTTTATCAGTTGCAGAAACTTGAAACAGTCTTATAGTATTTGTAGTACATGCAGCCTATTGTGCAGACATCTAATTTCCACACAGATCTTATTATCAGTTCAGGACTTTTGTTCTGATCTAGCTGCAAATTGTACAGGAGAATAAAATTCTCCTTAAAAATGTAGCAGTCATTTTAAGTATTTAATAGGTACTGGTGTTCTATAATATCATAAAATAAACAAAAGGCTGTGTTTTATTGAGCGCTGTATGGCTTGAAAATTTCAAATGTGTCAAGTAGACAGGGCTAGATTGGCAGTACCAGTTGAAGGTGGAGATTTTTAGGAAGGGAGTTCTGGGTAACAGGACCTTCACACACAGTCTGAAGAGTAGTAGAAATGATGTTCCCCCTGTGTGAGAGCCTGATTGATTAAATGCATACAATCTAATGAAACAAAGACTCAATACACTATATTAAACTTTGATGTCAGTAGATTCTGTTAGACTGTGTGATAGCTGAAATTCCATCGTTTATCACTCTGGGGCCACCTACTTGTCAGTTTCAAGTTGATCTCATTCCAGTTCTGTATCAGCAGGTAGTCCCTGAGTGGAGATGAACTTGGTGTGTTTACTGTACTGTTGTTTGTACAGCTTAAGGTCTGCTTCCTTAGTGAATTTTGGACATGGATGTGGGGGTAGTGGCAAAACAGTGTCATGGTCTGTCATGATGTTTCCAGAAATAAAATTGGGACTTTTTAGTTGCCTTTGTGCTATGAAAGCAGACCTGTGGTGATGAAAATATGCTGCCCATTTTAGGTATGTCAGACTGTGTGACTTTTTCTCCAGCCAGGGGCTTCCAGAGGGGAACTAGGTGATGAGGCTGAAATAAGGATGTGAGTAAATACATCTGAGAAGGTGGGGGGGATTTAATTTTCCATTCAGTCACTCTTTTTGTAGTTGCTGTAATTCAAATAGGAAACTTCAGATTTGTATTCCTTCTTTTCTCCTAACTAGATTTCTTTAGTGGATCTATATTTCCTGCAATGAAATGATTAATCAGGGAAACAGTTTGAGTTGCTTTGAGCTCTAAATATTTTTTTTCAACAGTGTTTCAAATTGAATAAATAAATGCTTTTGGAATCTGTTCTTTAATTCACCAAGGAATAGTTATTTGTCTTACTTTTGCAACAGCATCGTTGCTTTATTGTGATCAGAGTAGAAAATGAGGAGCAAAGACTTGGTTTGTTGAGGATCCCCCAAAAGTAGTTTGTTGTGCAAAGATTAAAAAAAAAAAGTCTTTTTTGTAATTAGTTTTAGGAAAGAAAATCGAACAACATAGGTTTGTACCTCACAATGGTAGTGAACACTATTTACAAGTATGTTGAAAAGATGGATTGCATGAACTATGAAACTGATTATCTGTGATAAGGAAATGTTACACATTAAAAATAGGCATCAATTCACATCCTTATGCATCGCTTCTGGAAGGTCTATTAGGATGTCATAGGATGATCTAATACAGCGAGCAGTAACCTTGCAGGCTGCCATAGAAAGGAAACAGTTATTATAAGACTGTCACCTTTCATACCAAATTTCTATGTGATATTTTCTGTCAGATGCTTGTTTACCCTGGCTGCATTTAATTGGGAGCTATGCCATTGAGCCTGAGAGGATATAATTGGTATGCTGAGAGGCAGAATCAACTTTTGCTGTGATGACTTTCATGTTGCAGCTGCTCCTGGGTGTTTACGCAAATGCTGTAATTTCATTCCCTTTGTGGCTCCTACTTACCTCTGATAAGCCTGAAAGGGCTGTTGTGCAGTGGGAAGGAAGCTCATGGGAGACGTGTATGTGCTGTCAAGAAGACAGGAAGAGATGGGTTTGTGCTCATGTGAATTCCCACACTAGATTTGGGCTAAGCAGGGAGTTTACATATTCTTTTAGCACATAAGGGGACGACAAAGAGGAAGTAGCCCATTCATCTCGGTGTTCTTTTGCAACTGAATGAGGCAGTGCTATTTCCAAGGAACCTTGAACATTAAGTTCTAACTCTTACCTTTTAGATTGATACTTTTTTTTCTGTAAAGCTTTGGTTCTCCTTCCAACTCCATGATTTGCCCCAAAGGCCTAAGCGACCCAAAGGGAGCTTTGGGTATGTGTCAGTCCTGTTGTGAATGTGGCACAGTATGTGCCACAGCCCGGGATAAGTGTGCCATTTACCTCCTCTACCTCTATTCCCATGGATGTTAGCTGAGTCCTGTGCCAGCAGTGCCTGCTGTGGGCAGAGGCTGTGAGCGGGCAGCACCGTGCACGTCACAGTGAGTGCCTGCAAGCACCTTCCTGTTCCTGACAGTGCCTCCCAAGGCTACAGCCACAGGAGTTCCTGACTCGGGGGTTATTTGTAGACTCAGAGGCATATGTAACAGAGGCCAAACACATTGTGTGCAATCCAGAGTACACCGAGATACCATACACAATACTGAGAAAAGCTGTCCTGGTTTGAAGGGGATTTCCAAGCTTTGAAACTGTAGGGGAAATATTCAAACCCGTCAGTCATAGCAACAAATAGATGTAAGAGTGATTTGCCAAGGTGCCTCAAAAAAAAGAACTGGCTGGATTTTTGTTGGAAAGCTGAATTTTATGTCTCACACTTAATGTTCATTCCTGTGTTTTTCTTCTGATACCAAGAAACATTGCTGAAATTAAAGCAACCCCCATAACATTGTATTTTATGGAACTGCTAAATATGGAATGTTTTCACTTCTCTAAAATACACCCTGTTTGATAACAGGGGTAGTTACATTATAATTAAGTGCAGTATGATATTCTATTAATCAGAATTTGCTGTTTCCTTGCACTTGAGTATGTTGTCATTAAACAAGAGAGGAAGCACTGCTTTTTCTGCTGTACAAAGCTTAAAGTATTGTGACTTCTTCTGGAAAAAATATATGTTGAACATTGTAGTTCTACATTTTTTTAATTTAACTAGTGTTTCTCCATCATTCCTGAAGTGAACAAAAACTTTATTGTTCAGAGGAAGTGACAAATGGCCTTTTCTGCAGTGATTTGAATATGTTTTAGTGTGGGGTTTTTTAATTCTTATTTTTGAACTCTGTTCATTGGCAAGAACATAATAGCCTTTCTTGTAGTTGTAAGTCCTCTGTGAATTTGTTCTTGTATCTCCTTTGTATGTTAGATTACTTTGGGTTTTGGCATTTAGGTAGTAGACCCTTTGGATGGTTTGAGAATTTGACTAATGCCATGATTTCTATTTCTAGTTGCCAACACATTTCTTATTTAGACTTGAGAAGAAAAATGTTCAAGAGATTTAATTTTTCTGTGATTTTAAACTTGTCATACACTTAGAACTGTTATAGACATTAAAATTATTTCAAAATACTCATACGAATTACTCTCATTAATCTTACTACTTGTTTAGCTATATTTTCTTTGTTTTGAAATATTTATTTCTGTTATTATGTTTAACATAGTATCAGTAAATACTAGTAATGAATTCTTTCCCTCATTTTTATTGTGGTCTTGAAGCTTGTGATCTGTATGTACACTGATATGGGAAGAAAAATGTATATTTCTGTTCTATAAATCTAAAAAAGTATTTACAGAAGCTGAAATAGTATTGTCCTTCCAAAAAGTACTACTTTCATATTTATTACTGCTGCCTTTTCAAATACTTCTCACTGTGTAAAACAGACTTTTGAAGTCTGAAGGTACACTTATTTTAAAAAAACAAACTTTAAATGAATTAATTAAGGTAGCAGAACTAGTCATTTTTTTTCTTGCTTGCTTTTTCAAACAATAATTCCTATAGTTCTGGGTTTTTTTACAACCAACCTCTCCTGCTTTGCTGTAATATTGCAGGCTGAGAGTTACGTTTCATAAAATGTTTTTTCATCATTTAGCCAGTTAGCATAGTCAGGGCTACATGGGAAAAGGTGGGAAAAGGTGATCCCAGTAGTCTCACCTGCTACCAATCTCATTCCATTTCCTGGCTGCATTTTCATGCCAGTACAGTCCTCTGTGTTGTAACCTCAGCAGAGGGACTGGTGGAGATCAGAAAATGTTGTATGGGCTGAGTTCATCCACTTGAGTCTTTCTCCATGTGCTAACGTGTACCTAGGTAGGTGAGAGAACAAAGCCAGGAATGAATGGCTGAGGAAGGGGGGAAGGTGGAAACACCCCTTTCTGGGGCAGTGCCAGTACATACCAGTATAAGATGGTGGTGAAATAGTGGGTGAGCCACCCAGCTGGTGTGGAATACAAAAAAAATGCAATTCTTTGTGCTTTTGCCAAGATATGAATGAACTTGAGCCACCAACACCCTAGTGATTAAACAATAAATTATTAAAAAACTCTTAAATTTTTTACATCAATATAAATTCCATCATGGATTTGGTTATAGCTGGCTCTTTCTTTTACTTGATTTTCTCAGTCTGTATCCATTTGTGAAGAAAAGATTTTCTAATAAAAGGTGCAGTGAATCATTTTTAAAGGTTGCATAGTTGGCATTCCCCTGTTTTCCCAGTAAGGCAATGAACGAAATCAGGTGGGTTTTTTAAAATTCCCTTTTCTTTTGTTCATGGTGTGAAACAGGATATCACTGGAGCCGCTGTGAGCACTGTGCTGTGTGTGGGGGGAAGTCCTGCAGTGAGGCAGCAACCCTGCTGTATTGCAGTACTTCTCTGCAGAACCTGAGCCATATGGAGGGTCACGTCAATAAGCAATACAAAATGTGGTTTTGTTTTAGTTCCTTCTGTTTGAGTCATGTTTTCGAGTCCATAAGGAAAATGGACTTTTCCTTAAAAACTTTGTGAGGTTAACACAGTCAGAACAAGTCAGAAATCAGTGTAAGGTTTGCTGTGTTTATATTGGTGCTCTTACCTGCAGGAGGGCAGGGAGGGAGGGGGAGAGAGAGATGTGTTTTGTTACTTGTTGGCTTATTGAAGGAATTCATCAGAAGTGCCCCTTGTCCTGTTGAGCAGGATGTTTCCAAGGAAATGCTCCTGTGGCATACACCACCATGTGTGTGTAGATCACATGTTGCAGTCTCCATTTGGAAGGGTAAGCCTTTGTGAATAGCTTGCTTATTTTTGCCTAAACCAACCTGACTCTCAGGGATGGTCCTGTGCAGGGCTAAGAGTTGGACTCAGTGATCCCTGTGGGTCCCTTCCAACTCAGCATATTCTGGGATTCTGTAACCTTCATGTCATCATTGTACTGCATTGATAGCCATTGTGTCTGAGTTCTCTTGATTAGTTGTACCCTAACTGCAGCTGTGCTCTACTTCATTTACTGCTTAGAAAGAAAGCCTTTAATGTCTTCCAACAGTTAGCTAATGGGGGAGATATCTTTAGGGACCTGTGGATAAATCATCTGTTTACTACTGTGGCTGAAGTGAGAGTTGCATAAAATCCAGACAAGTCCCAATCCTTTAAAGATCAGCATTCTTTGAATTGTCTACTTTCTCTCTTTGTAGTGGGTTGGTCTTGGTTGGACACCAGGTGCCCAGCAAGCTGCTGTATCACTCTTCTCAACAGGACAAGGTGTAGGGGTATAAAATGAGGTGGAAAAACACTTGTGAGTCAGGATAGAGACAGTTTATTAAAGCAAGAGCAGAGGCTGCATGCAGAAGTGAAGAAAAATAAAATATTTATTCTCTACTTCCCATTGACAGGTGATGTCCAGCCACTCCCTGGGAAGTAGAGCATCAGTATGCATAGCAGTTGCTCCAGAAAACAAAGGTCATAATAAACACCCTCCCCTCGCCCCCTTCTTTCTCTTGGATGTTGTTCTGAGGAGGTGTCATATGGAGGGGATATCCCTTTGGTCAGGTTGAGTCAGCTGTCTTGGGGATGTCCCCTCCCAAGATTTTGCCCACCACAAGCCTACTGATGAGGGGGAATGCTGGAGACACAGCCTTTATGCTGTGGGGAGCATTAACTCCAGCTCAGCCAGACCCAGTACACTCCTACTGTGTAAGTCTTTGGGCGTTTGTATTATGTCTGGATGAGGTAGCCTGCTGCTGATTTCCAGGCTTTGCCCTTTTCCTTCCCTGTGTCCAGAGAGGATGAGAAATATGGCAGCTCAAAACCTGTCTCTCAGGGGAGGAGACCTTCTCTGTCATTCTTAATGTTTTTTTTTTTCTGGAAAAAGAAAGAACGCAGTATCATGTGTTGCTGGGGAAATATGGGTGGTGAGGAGAAAATAAACTGACCCTTGGGATTTTCAGTCTGTCTGAGGCTTTTTATTGGAGTCTTCTGTAGTTGGTGACATGAATTATAGTTGGCCATTTGTCTTCGGTACTTTTTGCTACTAACTCCTCATTTCCCTGAGTAAGTCTCCTTGCCACCAGCAAACCTTCCCTCCCTGTTTTGCACAGTTTGCGCACAGAGAAGCAATGCAATTGATCTGGGAGGATGGCAGGGCATGCTGTCTGTTGAGAATGTTAGGAGAGAATGTTGGGAGACATGGACAGGAGGAGATGGTATGGAAACATCCACACCAAAGGAATGACCCTGAAAAAGCTGCAGCATCTCCCCACCTCCAGGACTAAACCCCAGAGAGCCAGGAGATGGCTTTGTGAGGAGCGCTGAGCCTATCCTGTGCCTCTCAGCAGGACCCTTCTGGCAGCCCTGCACCATCTGCTCTTCTGGGAGATGAGAGGGATCCAAGCCAAGAGTAGACAGAGGAGAGTGCAGACCTGCTGAACCCCTCTGCTGCTTCCCCAGCTCATGCTGGAGTATTCCCTGAACAAAACAGTCTACTCTGTCCATCAGGGAAAAACACCTTTTCAGGAACTGCTTTATAACCATTGTCACTTGAAATAAAATACCACTTTAAAAATTCTCTGCAAAGTGCTTGTTTTGTATTGAACTGAGTCTATGCAGACAAGATTACTTGTACAGTTTGCTTCTTAAAAATGTCTTGACTGTAACTATGTTACTTCAAATAATATTGCCAATTGTTAGCATTGAGAAAATAACACTGTGTTGGAATGTTTTCCACAGGTTTCACCTGCTTCCACTTTTTGTTTTTTCTATTTTCACTCATCTTTGTCTCAGAGCTTTTCTATCTTAATTTCCTTTGGGCTGCATGTGTTTTGCTTCTTTTCATCTCCCACATTTCAGACAGCCATCCAGTATTGCAGTGATGACTCGCCAGATTTTGAACCATGGGGAGGTCCATGGGTGGTGTAAGCCTAGAAGTCAGGAATCCGTGTTGTTTGGTTTTGCACTTGTTTCTACCTACTATCCCTGCCACTGCCTTTCCTAGTGACTTCCTTCTGTGTCTTGGTGTCCCTGTCAGATGGCAATGAGGATTTTTATTCATCTATGGAAAATACATTGAGATTAGGGCAGGGGAGTGGGGAAAATACTTCACAAATGCCAGCAATTTATTTTTGTTTTAGATTATAATTTCCTTGTCCAGGGTTTATACTTTCTCAGTAGTAAAATTTATTTAAGCCATGGAGAAATGAAAGATCACATGACAGGTGATTGATTCCTAGGGTGCTAGACTGAGCCCTGTGTTGTCCGTGTTCTTATCACTGTGCTTTTGACTGGTAAACCTCTGTTCACCTGGAAATTATTCCTGAAATTTTAACTGAGTGAGCCATCTTATCTTGCTTGGCTTGTACTCTTAGTACAAGTAGCCCTTTTCCTATTATAATTTGTCATAAGAATTCCAACTAAATTTGAAGTGATTATTTGTTACTGTCTGACAGCGTTGTATTTTCTGGAAAAATGAATTCTTTCTTTCATTTCTTTCTTCAAGGAAGAATTGTATATGCTCTGTATGTTTTTGGGTGCTGAGGCAGTGGTTTTTATTTAGACGTATGGTGCCGTATTGCTACATGGAAGAAGGCAAGATTAGAGGAGTACTTCTTGAATCCTTTGCAGAAGGCATGAAATATTAATTGGTTTGAGTTCCTGTGAAAGTTAATTTATAGCCTGGATTGTGAAAACTCTGTCAGTGATAAATAAATCTTACTTGTTACTAGAAAGGTAATTTATGCAACTGGGTCACTGCCCATCAGGATAATGCAGAGTTCTTGGTCTTATTAAAAACAGTCAGAAGCAAAAAGTACAAATCTTATGCAAGTGTCTGCAAAAAAACTACTAAATCTTTCCCCAGAAATCAAGGGAGAAATTCCTGAAGATTTTATTATAGCTTTGTAGTCTGTTCTTCTCTTATGGACTCTCAAACCTAAGGCAGTTGTGGTTTCCTTATGAGGGAAAACTGGATGTTTTGCTCAATCAGTGTGTTACATTTCTGACCTAGTAAGAAAGGTCATGGTTTTAGCCTTAAAGCCACGTGTTTCTCACAGAAGGAGTACTGTCTTTCTAAGTGGATGTTTATTTAAATATTGACTGGCATTCAGAGATTGCATAATTCTTTCAGAGAACCTAAGCATGATCATTATTTTTCATTTGGATATGTTTAGAGCTAGTAGTGGTGAAGCTGTCTACTGGACTGTAAAGTTGCTTTGTTCAGCAACTGCTGTGTGACAATGACTATAACATGTATCTTTATAGAAGTGTACAGCTCAGATTGTAACTTTGAAAATGTGGATAACTGTAAAGTTTTGGGTTTCAGTTGTGATGTAATTTTTGGTTGTAATGGTTTTATTGGATGTATCCAATGTAAGACTTATGGCTTAAAAGATGGGGTGGGTTTTCTTGATGTGGTCGTTTTAGGAAATAATCAAGTAATGATGTGAAGTGTAGCCAACAAAGGAAAAGTGAGACATTTGGGCTGTGTTTCCTTTTTAAATAAAAATCGAAGGGAATTTCTTTCTATTAAACTCGACATATTATTCCCTTGTGTTTATTTATTTCTTTCAGGAATTGGAGGCCTTTCAAACATTTGTTGAAAATCGACTTCCGTTTGATATTGTTATTGATGGACTCAATGTTTCCCACATAAAATCCAGAAAGATGCAGTGTGAAAATGTAAGTGCTGGTTAAATATTCATTAAGTGTTTTGTGTATACTGACTCTAAAAGAGTGAGTGCCTCATTATTAGTTATCCTCTAGAGAAAATGAGCAAATACTTTGTCACACATTCACAATGAAGTTCAAAGAGTTATTTAAGTTTCACAAATTAAAAATTATTAGTGGGAAGGTGGTTCTTCTTATATATTTGCCTGTATTAGCTGTAAAATGTCACACATTTCCTCATATATTCAATGTTTATAGTTACAGCTAAGGTGTTAATAATAACATAATTACACAAACTCTGTGTGATTGTGTAAATTCTCATAGTAATAGGGATTTGGGGGAACTGGGTAAATCTGCTGTGTAGAAAATGTTTAGTCTAATATAGTTATGCTGATAAAAGTTGTCATTAAAATAACCCCTTGCTTAGTTCAAACCACATCCTGTACGTATTTAAACATTATTTCACTTCTTGCTTTGAGACTTGAGTCCTGTTTAACAAGGGTACCTCAAACTGGCTTCAGTTCTTTCTCTTTGATTTGTAGAAGAAAAATCTTGCTCCTTTGTCAATACCTATGTTTGAGAATTCTTGATACTCCCTTGTAGCATTTCACTAAGAATTGGCTTAAGGTTGTTTGAGGTTTTTTTGTCAATCAAATTTACTTTAAATTAGGAGTAGCAAAGTGGCTGCTCACACATATTCCAAAACCAGAATTTAAATTTCCATGCTCTCAAAATTAAAATGAATTTATAAATGAGATTGATAATAAAATAAGAAATTCACTTTTAGTCATTCCAAGAAATACATTTTTGTTCTAAGAATTACTTTAAAGCTATTGTTAGGAAGTAATGTATACTATATATGTAGATAAAAGTGAGCTAGGGAGGTTAGATAAACTTGCTGAAAGATATTTCAGAGTGGCAGTGTAGTTTAGTGAGATACTGTCTCACAAAGAAAGTACTTTACTTACTACAAAAATAGCAAAAAAGTTCACAAGTTGTTTGGGTGGGCTCAGGGAGGAAGTTTTGATTGTCTGAGGAGAATTCCAGGTGGCACATAGTGGCACAATGTTTTAACATGTAGAAAGACAGATCTATGCTGCCAAAGATGAGGAGGGGAAAATAATGCCCTTGCTCAGTGCATGTCTTTCCCACTGTGGGAGCTCTAAACAGGATTCTAAATGGTTTGTAGAAACTGCAGGCAATTGGGCAAAGAGCCTACCTGATTTTGGCAGATAATTACTCCTGATTTCTGATCAGAAATCTTACTAGGAGGTATTAGCATGCTGAACAGCATAAATTGCCTTTGAGTTTCTCCTTAGCTTGGGCTGTAATGGAAGCACTTTGGGATCCATGATGCCAAAGAGCTCCAGAAGGACTCTGTTGGAAGCATCAACTTTCATTTAGGCTGTTCCATATAGGTACAGGTCAAATTTCTCCTGAATAAGAAGGATTTTGGGAGGACCTGCCTTTCCTTCCTACACAACAGAGCAGTAACTTGGGCTCATCCCAGCTTATGCAGAAGAGGGTTCTCTTAGCTAAAATTTACTTGTCCTATTAGTTAGGTTGCTGTGAATGATTATTACATTTTGTCATGCACAAAAAATGGTAATCATTGGGGTTTCTGCCAGTCTCTTTCTGCTCCTGTTTTCTGGATCTTGTTTTTTTGGGAGTATGGAGTCATTACATGACAGATTAGAGAAGCCCATTACTTCTACTATAGACCTGTAGATACTCACTGGCTGAATAGTACCTGTTTTGGCATGGAAAGTGTATATTCGCACTCTAAACAACAGAATAGCTTACTTCCCAAAAGAAATAATCTTCTAGACACATGGACCACTTAAGACTTTTCCTTGCATTGATCTTCTCAACTAACTGAGATCCTTTTAATTTTTTTAATGCTAGATGTCCTTATACACAATTACAGTGTTAACTATTGAGTTCATAGTTTTTTCCAAGTGGAAACATAGTTTAAATGCGAGATCACTCTGGATGTTAGCAGATCCTGTTTTATTTCTTCATGACTCTGAACTTCTGTGTTGTAACATGTCAAAAAATGACTATGTTTTTGTTCTTATTTTGGATTCTTCTGACAAGAAGCATGCATTCTTGTTTTCTGACTTTTTTTTCAAGACTGCTAAAAACAGAAAGAAACCCGCAAAGCAGAGCAATCCTTTCTTCTGTCTCCAAACTCTTTTCAGATGAGGGAAGGGAAGGCCACAGTAATCTGTTCATGTGTTGCTTTTCTGGTTATGGTGTTGCTGCCAAGCAGTCTCCCATCTGTGAATACTGACCTCCCTGAATGCTGTAGTCTGCCCTTTGAGGGCTCGCTCTGCCACAAAACATCCTCTTCTGGAGGCTCCTGTCCTCACGCCTGTGACAGCCAAATGGAAAATATGGAGTGGCACGTATGGGGCATTTACAGCCTGCCTTATGAAGTTCTTCAGTCTGCACAGGGAAACACAGTGCTGAACTGAGAAGATGGAGAAGAGAAATAATGTGAGAGGAGAGGGAGGCAGGGCACAAAGGATGGAAAAAGCCAAGAGTGAAGGCTGCTGAGGTCAAGCTGGCTGGCTAGGGTACCTCTCGTTTTGAAGAAAAGAGGTATGCTGTGACTTCTGCTTGATTAGAGAGGTAGTAAATGAGCAGTGTTTCTGATGACCTATGCTAAAGCTGTCCAGCCCGTCAAAAGCTAAATTATTCAACTTGTCAAAAAGCTAACTTATTTTGAGTCTCCGCGTATGGGTCAGTCTGTGTCCTTTTCAAGGGCTGATTACTGCATCTGTTAGACCCAGTCAGGATATTGTTTTATAAACCTTTCTGTTAGAGTATGTAGTTAGTATGCAGCGTGGTTGAAGGAGAAATTGAGATTGTTGCTGTGTTTCTAACACACTCTTAAGTGTTACTATTTGCAAATTACTAGTTTCTTTGAACCTGTCCCTTATGTGATTTAGAGAGAATAGCAAAATAAAGGGTGTTGTTAAACACAAGAGAAAGCCTAAGATTTATGTGACAAAAACATGGTAATTTAAATGGATTCTTGTCTTTATTTAAATTTAACAAAAAGTACTGTTTAACTTCATGAATTAGCTTCCAGAACTGCAGCTGTTCTGCTGAAGACCAAGACTCTAGCTAGCTCTTAGTCATATGATTAGAATAAGAAAACATTGATGAAATTTTCCTCTCTGTTTCAAACAGCCTAACATTTGTAATTCCATTTAGCATGGAATTACTTGGGGAGTGGCTGGGTTGTGTGGCAAGGCACAGGTACCTTGAGGGATAAGAGGAGACAGAAAATAAGCAAAAGTTGAAGGTAAAATTTTTACTCATTTAATTCCCAAAGTGTTCTGACATTCTAGAAAGCTAGATATGTGACTTCCCAGGCAACTTCAGTCCTCATAGCCAGCACTTAGCAAATCATCATGAATATTATTGACTTGACAGATGTACTGGAACATCCTGTGGCAGTTTCTCTGGTTTATGACACTCTTGGTTTGTAAATATAATCCCCAACTGCCCCTTTGTCCAGGTGGGTTTTATTCTTGGTCAGTTTCCTGGTAGAAATTATGATGTGGCTGCATCAATTACTCAATTTCTGGGAAAAAAAAAAGAAAAAAAAAGAAGGAGACAGCATGAAGATTTTTTGACGGCTAGGGAATGGTGAGCCCATTTGATTTGAAGGCTCTGCACACATAGTGACTGTCAAACTGCAATACCAGACAGCACCTCCTTTCAACCCTTTGCTTCTTTACTGTAGCATTTTAAATTAGACATTAAAGTTAACTCCTTATTAAAAGATATTGTAGAATAGAAATTATTTTTGCTATATAATCAATAGAAAAAAATTCCAAACCTCCCGAAAGTCTAAAATGGTTCAGCCTTGTCATCTGCTGCTGTAAGACTGTGCCTGATGGGTTTTGCCTGACTGAGTCAGTCACTGTACTGCAAACATGTGGCTTGTAAACAGAGATATCCTTGCAGTTTAACTAAGCAAAGTTGATTCAGGCTGTATCATGATGTGTAGTTAATCCTTTCCTCCAGATGTATCTAATTACATAAATCCTTACCCAACACACTCACATTTGGTACTCTCTGTAGTGCTCTCACCTTTCACCTTGTAAAGGTCAAGAGAGGGAATTTCCACGCACTAACTGTCCATTTCTTGTATTAAACAAACTGTTACATAGTTCTTAAATGGATGTTTTCCTGTTTATGACAATTTTCTGCAGAAGTGTTCCTTTGAAATGAGAGGGAATCCCAGTGCAAGCAGGATAGCGAGGCTCTAGAGACCACTCTTGGGTTGCAGAAGGGGAGTGAAGACACTTTGCTCTGCTTCAGCTGCCCCTGAGCTGTGGAGCACCAGGGTGGGAGGTGAAAGAGGGGTGAGGAAGCATGATCTGCAAGAACAGTCTGAAGAGTATTTTGCTATTCCTAATTTACAATTTGGTATGTTGTAAATTAAGTATGCAGCCAGGTCCTTTTTTTTTAGCTGTGCCCATCTGGTGTTAGAAGTAACTGAATATATATTTCAAATGTGTGTTGGATCAAAGCTAACTCTTCAAACAGTTGGCAGTTGGGGTCAGCTCTGCCCTAACTTTACCATCTCTTATCTCTATATTAAACTCAGACATCTAAACGATTGGTAAAATAGTTCCAGACCGAGTTACTGAAGGCTGACAATGCACAAATAAATAGTTTTTGCTCTTGGCAGATAATTCCGAGTGGTTCCTCCTAAACTTAATCAGCACTTCCTATAAATGGACTACATGAGTTTGTGTAATTCCATATAAATTGCATTAGGCCTGTAGAATAACTAAGGAAGCCAGATCCTTGCTGTTCCTTCCCATCCCAGTCTGCTGGCAGCAGCCAGCACACCACATCTCTGGCCTGAAGCAGCAGTCAGCTCCTGCCAGGAAAGCCACCAGACCTGCCCCCGTGCACCTCTCGCAGGCTGTCACTAAAAGCCAGGCTGTGGCTGCTGTAATTGGGAGTGCTCTGTGGCAGCTGCAGGGGACACCTCATGTTTTGCATCTATTTCTTGTCTCTTCCTGGGAAAGAGCAACAGGCTGGTTGAGTGGAGATTTTCCTCTGAATTGGGGAAGGGACTAACAGAATTTTGCAGTAATAATACTTGTGTGTAAACATATTACTGCATTTTCTTTTTCTATATGTTAAAGATCTAAAATGATATTTAACAGGAGGATTCAAGGTTTAAAACTAACATTATAATTTTAGTTATTCTAGTAGTTCTGTAAGAGTTATTGCTGGGCTCCTGGCTACATTAGCAGTAGAGAAAAGAATGGGTAGAGAGAGGTTGCAGTCCTGAAAGGAAAGCTGGTAGTGGAAAAAAAGTGTCACCAAGATAAGGGAGAAAAATAGGACATAGGATAGTAGTGTACAGGAAAATGGTGAATGATCCTGGTACATTTTTTAAAAAACCCCAACTTTGGCCACAGAATTAAAGAATCTTGATGAATTACACTTTGTGATTTCAGCTCAGAGCCATTGCTTTGGTATGTACTGTATTCAATTTGCAAGGCTTATTTTCCAGATATAAAGAAAATTATTAAGACAAGAAAACCTCAACTCTTCAATAAAGGCAATTTTTTTAAAAAGAAGAAAAAAAAGAAAAACAGGGCATCTTTGACCCACAATTCTCTTGGCTTAATAACCCAAATCAATTTTGAAACATAATTTTGCTTCTTTGAAATCTCTGCGTAATGCCTAATAAATCCTCTGTGATGAAACAAGGAGAGCAAAAAACATATTGGAGCTTGTAGTGTTTGAGAAAAATAGAGAATACAACTTTCTCTCCTGAGTTCCAGTTACTAAACTATTTTGAGGCCATGAGACGCACAAAAAAATCAGCTCCTGTGCATACAAGTACAGTTGACACATACACATACAGGTATGCTCAGGTTTTCATGGGGTAATCTTTCCAAGTCTTGAAGTCAGACTTAACCATGCAACATGCATAAAAAATCATCTGTACAGTTATTGAGACAGTGATACTTGGTACAAAAGATTAGCTCCACTCTATGAGCTGTCCTACAAAACAAGCAGTTATTTATAAATTTGACCCCAAAAAACTCATCCATAGGAAAGAATGAATTTCTTCTCTGACTCCTTTGGCAGCATCTGTGATTTGTTCAAGTACTTTACTGTCTGTAAATGAAGCAAGAATGAAGTAGATCCATGAGTCATTCTCTGTTCAGAATCAATACATCCAACAGAGGTCTTATTTGTCATACTGTGACAGTTCATCAATTCTGCCTCCGACCACCTCTTGTCTTACCACTCAACAAAGCAGTCAGACGTGTTTGTTCATTTGCTCTCAGCCTTTTCCATCTCTTTTTTTCCCCCCCGTCTTCTAATGGTAGTTCAAGTCTGTATTTCCATGATAACAAAGCATTTGACCTGTTGCTCAAGATTGGAGAGATTTTTATATTGCAACATGTGTTTCATTCTTTAGACCTGTACTTTCATTTCCTGTAAGTATTGCACAAACTGTAAAGATGAAGATTTTTGGTGTTTCCATTGAAAATCACCTTCACCATCTGTGTAACATGATCTTAGAAGAGAAAGAAGGTCAAGCAGTAAGGGGTACTCTTGAAACTTCACCTACTTTTAGTGTTAGAGATTCATGAGTGAAATATTCAGCATTGCATCCAGATCTCATCAGTTAATTTCTAGGGGTTCCTTGGATATCCCAGCAGAAGAACTCAGTTCTTCTCTGAAGACACATCTCAGAGATCAATACCAATCTGCTGAAATCTTCCCCCTCTCCTTCTATGTTGGGGCTATCCTAAAATAACATAGCTCAAGCTCAAGAATTGTGGTCACCAGATGCAGAAGAACAAGGCTGTTAAATTCCCAGGAGAGCTGAAGGAGATAGGCTCAGTTGCCAGTAAAACCTAGAGGGAAGGCCTGGCCTGCAAGTTCTCTTCTCCCTGCAGCTCTTCTGAAACCTGGCAATTCCTGATTGTGGCTAAAAGAGAAATAAGAGGGCATTTAATATATTCAGCTTTGTATACCTGTACACTGTAAGTGCAGCTGTATTGGACATCAGTGGTTTCAGAAGTACTCCTGCAGCTGGTTGGCATGGAGGCTTGCACCGAGGAAATGCCCGTGTTGCCTACACACCTTGAGCCACCAAGTCTGGCTTTTCCCATAGTGGTGTGCTCCAATGTCCCTCACTGCTTCTCCAGCACTGGGACAGGAGAGTAGGAGGTAGATGGGACAGCTTAAGGGAAACACAAGGTCAGACTTGTGAATACAGGGGACACTTTCTCAAAACTTCTAAATTCCCAACATTGTGAAATGGGGAAGGGCAAACTGACAGGATTCTCTGAGTAAATACCTCATCAGTCAGCTGTAAACAATTATTTTTCTTTTCAGAGGTTTCCACTCTAGTTTTGCATTTCCTGGTAAGAACTGAGCAGCAGAAATTGATCAAGTTAACGAAATCTGACTATCAGGCAATTTGACAGGTTCTGCCTGTTACTTTCTCTCAGAGTCAGATTCTTCTTGGTGTTGCCTCCCATTACTATTTGCAGCCTTTGTTTCTGGCTATAAAATTAATAAAACTGGTGTGGTTAAATTAATTATCTCTATTGGTTTCCATCTGATGTTTATGATTTTTACCTTTATATTTGGTGATAATAGCCAATCAAAAGTTAATTTAAGTACGGAGCATCCAAGCACCAATCATACCTTTTTTTTTAACAAGTGAATTTGTATCACATCTTTCATAATAAGATTCTTCTAATCTCTAGGAATATAAGCTAGAAATTCAGCAGGGCAGAGTGAACCTGCCTCGATGATTCATGTCCCAGTGAATTTAGTAACTGTAGCAAACAGGTTGGTTGTTTCATGTTGTGGAGAAGTCTAAAATCTAGGGGATGAAGTTAAATGAATGTGTCTTCTGAACTGGACGAGTTTCTATTTTGCTGTTTTCACTTTGTCTCTTAGAAACCTCAAGATGAGGGTTTTCTTTGGGCAGCTCAACTGCTTCACATAATCATGAATTGTTATCAGTGTGGCAGTAAGAGGTGTGCTGGGCCTCCAAATTGGAAACCTGGTCTTTGGGAAACTGAACTGCTTCTTTAGAAGTGATTTTCCTATGAAAAGTCTCCGTAGTAGTGAGAGGCTATGGGAAGCAGGCCAGAAAATGTGAAGGCTGGGTTACTATAGGCCAGTCCTCTGTAAGAATAAACATTTTATTTGAGTATGAGAAGTGCTGGTTTCACTGTCATCTTAAAAGCAGCATAGATAATCCTCGGGACAATGATTGTGTTCATTAGTGTACACCTGGATTTATTTATATATTTGAAAAGCAACCAATTTTGGTTCACTCTTGGCTTTTACATTTAATAAGCTGTTTCTAGTAAAAGTAGGAAAGAAAACATATTTGAAAGTTTTGTTATCTGAAGGTGAAAAAGTACAATGTAACAAAAGCCTAAAATCCATTTGGATTTATTTATGAAGCTATGAAAGCCTAGTTTTTGAACAGTATGTTATTCCTAGGGATCTCCACATACTGACATGAAGTTTAATGATCCAACAATCCATTAAGCTACATTTGTTGTTTTTTTCTCTAGTTGCATTCTATTTGTAAAGCAGGATTGGAAGAGACATTTATGTATAAGTAAATATACTCAAATTGAGATTATTAAATTATTATAACCTGCAATGAAGTTTAAAACTGAAGTTAAAGTAATTTTCTTTTTTTTTTAATCTAGACTCATAGAAAATCAAGTACAATTGTAAACAGCTTTTAATCTAAATCTCTTCATAAACTGATTGTTTGTGTTGTCTGTAACATGGACATAGGAACTCCCATTTGAATCTAGGAGACTGATTTCACCAGAATTAAAATTCCATTCTGGGGGTGACAATCATGCTGGCAGTATTCTTGCTTAAAACCAATTCACAAGAATTTCTGTTTCAAACTGAAATTCTGAAAAATGGTAAGAACTCTTCTTATCCAAAATACTGTTGCCTGTCAGAGGTGACATTCTGTATCAAACACTTCTCAATGCAAACCTCACCTTTTGCTGGTATTGATTTTGTACATTAGATACAGACATAAAAGGGAAGAGGCTATCCCTGTTCTACTTTTTACGTATTTTGTTGAAGGGTACATTTGTGCAGTTCTTCCAAATAAGGGAGGGGAAATCAGGCAAGGCAAAAAACCTAAGGGTCGAAATAAAATAGTCCCCATGCTAATTCAGACTTCTGCTTTTATCTGTGGTGTTAATCTAAACTAGATCAAATTAGATCAAACTAATATGTTCACTTGTGTTAATATGAAGAGGACATCTCATTCAGATATCTGTCACTTCTCTGGGGACTGCTGCCAGAACTGTGCCATTAAGCTGGTATTGTACATGCTGAGACTTGTAAACAATTTTGTTGCTCGGTTCATGTGAGGAACAGGAGTGATGCAGTAAGAACACCAGTACCAAGGACATAATAAGATAACTATGCCTGCCTTTGCTGCTGCTGTTCTTCAGGTTCTCGGGAAAGTAACTCTTATACAATAGAAATCTTCACTCCCATCCTTCAAGAAAAATGCTTAACTGAAAATCTTAAAAATTAGTATTTGCAAACCATTAGATAAAGAAACAACCTTATAAAGCATAATTTGTGTTGGTGTTCTCGTTTTTCTGTAGAACTCCATAAAATAAACATTCAAGCAGTCTATTCTGCAATTATGATTTCCTAAATATGATCCCCCAAAATTACATTTTAAAATCACTTTGAATTTTTATCTCTGGCAGTGTAACTATTTGCCCCATATCATTGTTAGGAAACCTTTTTCTTAATGAGAAATTCTCTGTTTCAAGTATTTTACATATTTACTACTAATCTTTACATTCATCTACTGATTTTTCCTTTCCACCCAGAGATACTAGCTTGTGATGCTGTTTCTTTCTGATTTGTTATTCACTGGTCAATTCTTTAATGATCTGAATAGTTCTTTTCACAGTTCTAGCTGGAAATACGCATTGAATTATACTGAGTCAGAAGCTAAAGAGGTTGTCAAGATTATGTAAACTTTAGGTACTCTATTTTCCTACCAGTTTAATGAAGTATTAATTCCTTCTTCTAATTTTACAAATAGTTTCTACCATTTCCAGCTGCTGTATTGTCCTGTCCTTGCACAGTGCTTCCTGTAGTGACTGTTAAAACTGAATCTTCTGTCATATGGTTAATACCAACATACCTCTTAGATAAATCAGAAAGTATTAGTGATGCTTACACCTGTCCTTATTGTCCAGCACTTTTCCACTTACCTGCTTGCTTCTATGCTTGACAAAAAGGAAGCAGCGAGTTTGCAGTAATATTTCTTCTGCCTCTAATATTTTGAATTTTTGACTCTTGAGCTTTTAAGGAGTCCAGTTGACATGGCTGAGCAAGCTGTGTACAGTGTGTGCCATAAGCTCTCCAACAGCAGCTAAAAACCTGTTCAGTTCCACAGGTTCTGAAGGAATTTTTATTCAGAAGTTGCTCCTGACTTACGTGGTATACCGGGGTGGGAAGATCAACCTTGCTGGTGCCTTCTCTCCTTGTTTATTTCCAAATTGTGTGATACTCTGATAAACTAGAGTGTGCTTACACTATACACTGGGGGAAAAAAAAAAAAAGTAGAAGTAAGATGCAGATGTTTGTTAAAGCTGTGGTTCTCTGGAGTTTTGAACTTCTACATTCAGTGCAAGCTTAAGAAAAGGACACTGGAATACCTGTTTCTTGAATACTGCCTGTACTAGTGCTTGATTGATTGAGTGATAGGAGTTTTCTTCCACCACAGCCCTAAGTTGCCACACATTTGAATAAATAAAATTAAGTAGTAGTAGTAAGAGGGTTGCAAGTAATCATAGAGCAGAACCAGGCAGTCTTAGTGATGATGATTTGGTGGTGATTTACCATGCTCCTTGTGAGGAGTAGTTACCCTGGGCTTCTCCACCATTAATGTCACTAGGCTGCTTTCATCATCAGGAGTCATGTACTCAATGTCCCTGTAAGACACTGCACTGTGCTGTTTAAATCTGTTTGTGCAGAATGGCCATACATCTCAATAGTGAGAGGAAGTGTCTTAAAGAATTGGACAGTTTTGACATTTTTACTTCTAGTTTATATGTATGTATCTGCATATCATGCCTTAAAGAGTGAAATCTCTTAACTTTCCATTGAATGGGCATTCCCAAATGGGCTTTCTGAAATTTGAGTGCTATAGGTTAGGGATTTCTTTTTTGTCATCCCACCCACTCTCATTTCCACAAGCCTATTTAGTCTACCAGCCTAGTTAACATAACCAGTAATAAAACACAATTTTAACCATTTGCTATCTGATAAATTTGGTAAACAAAACACATCTGAAATTACAGTTCTGTTTTGAACTTAAGCACTGATGTTCAGTCCTGAATGCTCCAGTATGGAGTTGTTAGCTGGGTATCTGCATCTTCTCCATGGAAATGGACAAAAGAAGGCAAGATGCAACATAATTCCTCAAAAGTGCTGGCTGATATAGTCATATAGATACCTGGAAACTGTAATTCTGAGACCCCAAGCAAAAAGTTGCTTTAAAAAATAGATCCTTTTATGAAATAGAGCTGGGGCTTGGGAGTGGTTCTTACTTGTCTTCTGTTGCCCAAGCCTTTCTCGTGATCATATTTTCATATTCTTAAGCTAGTTTTTCTTCACAAGGGGAAAAAATGGCTAAGTCTACAAAGCTTTTCATATAACTGGTTGTTCCCAGAGGCCAAGCCTTTAGACAAATGCCAAACATCATCTATAATTAATTTGTGGGAGCTGACAATATCGTCTATTTGTCAAATTGCTGTATCTTTTAAGTTAATTACTTCAGATAAAACAGTGGCCTGCCCAGTGTCCAGCTATTGAGTATTGCAGACTGCTACCAATATACTTACATGAAAAACATCAAAGTGCAGAAATTAGGTCTTGTGGACTTAAGCTATCATAGTGGGCTTTCAGACTTTCACTGCCTAGGATGTCCAGGTATGGACACTGCTGGCAGTGTTACTAGTAGTAAAATGGCATGAGTCTGCAATGATCAAAACTAATGGCTGTGTAAGATAAATAATGCTGACCCCCATTTTACATCAGCTGTGTTACGCTGCATCAGATTTTTGTTGCTTTTGTAGGAACAGTGAGTTTTTTGCCAGGGTAAGCCTTGATCCAGCTGAGACAGTTGAACTTCTGCCTCATGGTACTGGCAGTGCAAGGTGTGCTGATGGATGTGAAAGTCCCCTGGGCTGGTAAATACCAGTTATGCTCTTAGCAATATTAAACAGATTCCCTCCTAGGTTCCTCCTTGCTGAAAGCCTTGGTTTCATGGTTGGCCCAGGACAGATAGGTCTGACTCTGACCACACAGCTGCTCCTCCTTCTCAGACCTTTGTGCTTTAGTTTGTTTCAGCTGATTTTTGTGGTTTTGAAAAAGAATGTTTTATATATTCTCTTTCATATTAAACAAAATTTTTCCTTTTTCTGACCTTCACAGAGAAATCACCACTCATTTCAGTAGTGTTTGTTGATGTACTTATGTGTAAGAGCTGCAAAGGTTCTTATTGAAACAATTGTTCTTGAAGGTGTATAAAAGTTTTGAAAGGAACCTCTGTATAATAATCTGTAGCAGGCGACTGGAAAATAGTACTACTGAGAAACAGTAGAAAGACAGTGTGAAAATTGTGTTATAAATATTTGCTGCATGTTGTACTCTGATGCTTTTTTCCAACTGCAAGTTGTCAGTTTACTGTCGTTTCCTTGGTTATCATGTCATTCTATCTGGATATCTGTGGTCCTGTGAGCTTAGAAATGTCTATGTTAAGTGTTTCTGGAACTGTCAAGTTTATTAAAATGTGGGATGTCTCTGCAGAAGCATAGGTTTAATGTACCATATCAGCATCGTGCCTGTGCCTGCTGTAACAGTGATGTCCCCACCTGCTGCAGGACCTTTCCTCACAGGACGAAAGTGTTGTCTGGGACTTTAGGACATGGGGAAAACACTTAGCATCAAACAAGGTCAGTCACGCTGTACAGACATCAGCATAGGACAGTGGTGAGACCTGAAGTGTTAGTGCCTTTTAAACTGTCAGTTTCAGTCTGACAAAGCCGATTTCAGTCCTGCCCCGAGTTATTTCCTGTCTATGGAAAGCATCAGTCAAGCGTGTGCTTTCATTTTCATAACATCCCCTTACCACTGCCACTGCCACCACCCAGAGATCCTGCTCACATTTTGGATTTTCAGTATTTAAATATAGCTTCTGACCCATGCTGAAAATCTTAAGACTGGCACAGCTCCATTAGGCTCACAAACGTTCCTTTGAAATAGCTACATGTTTCTAGTTCATTTCTGATGGCTACATTTTTACATTGTTCCTAAAATGAAACATGGTAGGAGAAACTCCCTTATTTCCTTAAAGTTTTTATATACTTTGTATCTCTGATAATGGTAGAAAAGCAAGAGTATCAATGTAATTGCAAAGACCGGATTTTCAGTGAAAGAAGGCAGACCCCTGAAGATGTGACTTCACTTGGGAAAATTATTCTATTTACAGTCAGTGGTTCTGACAGGTAAAGTTTCACATCTGAAGCTTATGCAAGAATAAGTAAAACCTCATACCTTTTCATTTTTATTTAACTTTCTTTCTCAAGAATATAAAGATGATATATGTGTAATATTGGTGCAATGAAGCAATGTGTAGTGATCAGTAAGAAAATACTGTTGAAGAAACAGCAGTGCAAGCAGAAAGAATTCAAAGATGGGAACAAAGGGTAGTTTTGATATGTGGAAATGCAAAGGGAACACTTTCAGGTTTTACATGTTTCTTTTCCTACTTTTGTATAATCACAGATAGGGCATATCTTCTTTAGTCAGCATTTCCAGAGCTCTTTGCATTGTTCATTTAATAGCATGCTAACTATTGTCACTACCCATTTTTCTTTTTTTTTATTTGTGGATGAACTTCATTCGTCTGAAGTTATGATGATCATGTTTTATCACCGTGATGATAAAAATATTACCATTCAAAAGCAGAGGCATTCAAAAAGTGTCCTACCAAATCTGAGATTGATTTACACAGTTTTGGTTTGTATTGTGGTGTTCTCTGAGCTCATCAGTAGAGTAAAAGACAGGGGTGGCTCTTCAAGATTGTTTGAAATTGGAAACTTTACCTACAGTTTATAATATATCAGAATTCAGTGTGAGAGGCTTTTACAAACATGTTCCTTCTACATTCAGAATTGTTTCAGGGATTGTCTTGAGCAGATTGCATCTTCAGTTGAAATCAAATGGAGTTGTAATTAAAGATATCCCCATTACTGGCATAACAGCCAGGGTCTCATGAATATAAAAAAATATAAATTGTGCTATTGCTTTTGTATCTGACCTGAATATATTTACAGTTACTCTGCTTCATTCTCCCCACTACTCAGGATTCGAGATGGTTCATTAGCTTGGTCACAGTCCATGGAGTATTGCTGTAGTCAGTTTTGACCTGAAAGTAATGTGTTTACATTGACCCAGTGTTACAATTGAGCCAAGTCCTCTGGGCAGTGGGAACACTGGATTGTGCAGGAGCACCAGGTGTCTTGGAACACATTTGGTACCAGTCAGTTTGCACCTGGCTGCAAAAGCATCTTCAGTCTCTGAATACAGACTTACTCTGCAAGTAGCACAGCTGTATTTAGGTATTGCCTTATCTGAGCAAACTGAGGCTGCTGTACCATCCTCAATCTATATTAAATCTATCAACTTGGGAATCTGTGGTTTAGTTTTCCTGCTCAATCAGTAATCTGCCTTTGATTAATAGTGTTGACTGTTAAGAATAAAGGCTAACATCTAAAAGTGAAATGCAGATTTTAATGAATTGTGATAGGGAGTTAAAACATATCTCTAGTGAATGTGTCAAGAGAGGATAAGTCAATTCCAGGGGCAGAGTCAATGCAGACAGGTTAAAACACGTTAAACATTTTGTGACAGCCATACTGATGTGTGAAGAGCTGTCACTGGTAGAGTTTTGCATGATGATGTGTTACATCAATCTGAATAGTCTTACTGTAACACAGGATACAAATATTCCCAGCAATATTGTTTCTGCAGTATTGCAGAGATCCTTGGTGTTGTAAGGGATAATTCCCAAGAGTTACCTGCTGACTGTCTAAAAAACAGAAGGTAAACCAGGCTGATTAATCTTAGTGACTGTTGCTTATTCATCCATCACTGCTTTCCCTTTGAAGTAGCTACACCCGTGCTAATCAGGGACAGATAAACTCCAGAGAAATGAAGAAACATATATACTGCCCCTGTATTTGAGTTAAGAGGACTTGAGACTAATTTACACTGTGTCATCAACAATAATGTAGAGAATATAAGAAGCATTTGTATTTGGTGCTGTGGTAACGATCTTGAGTGTGTTTGGTGAAATTACCAGGCTCAGTGAGAAAGCCCAACCTTTCTTGCAAGCAGCACACATGCCTTCCTTGAGTAACTGGCTGGGGCAAAAATCTCTGGCTTCTCATCGTGTCTCTCTCCCATGTGTGGGACTGAAGTAAACAGGTTTTTCTTGAGCTTATTTTCTTGATCTACAGTATGGGAAAAGGTAACCAAAAATGGCGAAACTCTTAAGTCAAATAAATGTAGTCATGACAGGAATTAATTTATAGAATCATAGAATGCCCTGAGTTGGAAGGGACCTACAAGGATCATCAAAGTCCCAACTCCTGGCCCTGTGCAGGACACCCAAAGAATTACACCATGTCCCTGACAGTGTTGCCCCAATGCTTTTTGAACTCTCTCAGGCTTGGTGCTATGACACCCTGGGGAGCTTGTCCCAGTGCTCAACCACCCTCTGGGTGAAGAAGCTTTTCCCAATGTCAGTCTAAGCCTCCCCTTACCCAGTTTCAGGCCATTCCCTTGGGTGTTGTCACTGGTCACCAAAGAGATCAGTGCCTTGCCCCTCCACTTCCCCCCGCCAAGGAAGTTGTAACTGCAATGAGGGCTCTCCTCAGTCTGCTCCAGGCTGAACAGACCAGCTGACCTCTGTACTGCTCATGTGGCTTCACCTCCAGCCCACCATCTTCATTGCTCTCCTTTGGATGCTCTCTAACAGCTTGATGTCTTTTTTATGTTGTGGCACCCAAAACTGTACCCAGGACTCAAGGTGAGGCCACACCAGTGAAAAGTGAAGTGGGACAATCTCCTCTTTTGACTGGCTACAGTTGCTGGCTAAACTCTGGAGACAATGATCATGCTCAGCCCTGCCTGACAGCACAGCAATGGCAGCTCTGACCCTGTGGTCTGTGTTGGAGTTTCTTCTGCAGTTTCACAGCTTCGATTAGGTGGGAGGCAACACTAACAGTAGGTGAAAAGAGCAGTAAAAGAGCAGTTTGTTGCTCTTATTAGCAGATAACCTGTAGGTGAGTTTTGCTTTTAAATGGCAGTTAGTGAACCCAAATATTTAAGCAATGTCAGACATGATTTATTCATAAAAAATGTGATTTAAATATTTTTAGTGATTACTTCTTCATGCTCTGTGTGCATGCGGGTGAGTCACCTTTTGCTGAATCACTGAGTGGTGTGCCTCCCAGCAGCAATGTGTAGGGATTCCCCATTTCACAAGTGGGAATCTACCAGTAGTACCTAATGAGAAAGCTACCTCAAGCTAAGCTTTGAAACTGGGGACACATGGCACAGCATGATCTAGTGATCAGAAAGGGACTGGCAGTGAAGTCTTAGGAAATCTGTATCCTGCTCTGCTCATAGTTCCTTGTATGAGTTAGCATAATTAATCTGTCTTCCTTGTGCTCCATTATACACCCATGCAACCTCTGGAAATACTAGATTAATAAAATAGCCTTGACTTTTTAAATGAGAGATCACTACTGCTCTTTTTGTATTAACACCATTAGGTTCAGTTCCTTTCCTCTGTGACTGAAACAAGTGTTAGTGTGTCTCACATCTTCCTTTCTTGAGAAGCAGCCAGGCGTGGGAGTAGGCACACGTTAGAAAACCCCCATGTAAGTTCTGTGACTCCTTGTAGACCACCCCCATTAAGTGCCCAAGCCTAAAGTGAGAGAAAAGGCTCTTTAGTGAAGCTGTGTCAGGTAAGGGGGGGTATGCAGAACAAAATTATCTTTATCTTATGAAAACAAAAATAATTTCTATCTTCTGTATTTTAGTTGTGTAAATAAGTTTAATCTCTGTGTTAAGTAGAGGAAGGACAGTGGGTTGTTATGTAAGCAGGAGTTTCAGAATTTTAAAATGCTGACTCCCTTTAATTTCACTACATTTTAAGCCTTTGAGTTTTTTCATTGCTGTAGCTAATTTATACCAACCTCTCAATTTTCTGCCAGAAGCACTTCACACTAGAAAACCTCATATGCTAATAATATGTTGGACAGGTACAAAGTGCCACTAGTTACAACCTCCAGAAGGAAAGACCTACAGGAGCTGAATCCAAGAATACTTGGGAATAGCTACTATTGACCAGTCTGTATGTAGAGCTGCTGTTTTTTAATTTCTTTTTTTCCGCATGATTTTTTGCTCACCTTCCCTTAATGTAGCAAAACATTAGGCAAAAAGAAAAAATATTTTCATTTGGAATTTGTAAGGGTTTACTAAAGTTACTCATTGTTACTATTTCTTCACTGTTGACTTCTGTAAATGAAAATGTCTGTGGATGCAGTAGCTAACTTTTCCTAACTTTAATTAGCGTTAATGAACTCAGATTAACTAATGTAATTTTCCTTTGGTATTTGAATCCAGCTATTTGCAGGACAGGTTCAGTGCATGAGAAGTTACTGCATTTGGCCTTTTCCTGCTCACATTATGGTTTGTTTCTTTCAACCAGGGAAAAGTAGATTGTACACATGTGTAGCCAATATCCAATGTGATCTCCTGGAAGCAGGAAGTCAGTTCCAATAGGTCCTGTTATGTGTTTGTGTTTTCATTAGCACCAAGGTCCTGTATCTTTATGAAAACAGAGCCTTTAGTTCCTCAGAATCAATACTGGCAACAGCAACTTACAGCTCAACAGTTACAATTAATGTAGAAAATCTTCTGGCTTCCTCTCCCAGGTCTCAGGTCCAGATTCATGGCATATTTAATTTGAGCCATCTGCAGGTCCTTTCCTGTGAAGGGCAGTCCCACACTTCCTGTCCTTACCACCTCCAGCGATGTGTTCCCATCAGTCACTGAACCTGTGACTCAGGTCTATCTGTTGGGTTGCTGCAAGCTCAACCCTGTAAAAAATTCTTTTGTTGGATCAGTGAGCTCATGTACAGTTGTGATATAATATGACACAACAGAAGTAGTGAGATTGTGCAGCTTGAGAGAAGACTGAATAGGGCCACCCCTTTCTCTTGGTACTTGCAGGTAGATGAAACTAAATATATTGTAAAATGGCACACAAAAGTTACATGAATAATTCCTTCTAGCCCCTGAATCAAAAGCAAATTATACCAAAAAGCAAGAAGGATCACAAATAGGAGGAAAGGAAGGTAAAGAGCAATAGAAGGAGAAGGGCAATTGAAGGTGTTAAAGGGGGAAAAAGTAACAAGGAAGAGGGCAGTAGCTAGAAAAGCAGGAAGGATTAAAGAATAATCAGGAGATTGTATGTTGGCAAATAGTGGTAGCAAATGCAGGTAAAAATTAGGAAATACCTTTCCCCAGTTGTTGAGCATAATGTCCTTATCTTTCAAATATGATAGGTGCATGAGTCTCAAGAAACAATTCTTCTGTCTTTCTGGGTCGAACTGAAATGCCATTGTTTTGTGAGCAGTCCACGGTAATATCCTGGATGCTGAAAGCCAGAATCTTTGCCCTCCCTGAGCTCAGTGTGGGTGAAGCAGGGAGGGAAAGTCCCAGGCACAAGTGCGTGTCCTCAGAAGCACTTGTTGCAGAACAGGCACTGCCCTGAGAGACTGCTGAAAAGTCCCTCTGAAGTGAGTTTACCGCCGGTATGTTGGTTCACAAGCGGGCGGCTAATCTGGATGTGGTTTTCATAAAGCCTTAGTGCGGAGGTCACGGATTTCCATGTGCTGCCGCTCGCCGCCTCCCTCCCGGCCGTGAAGGTCTCCAGCTCCAGCAGGTGGGGCTGGAGAGGCCCTGTGCTCAGCGCTCCCGGTGGATATCGCTTAAATCCAGCGTGATTCATTCCCTCGGCTGACTTGGAACTTCTGACATCTCCATACAACTCTGCCCGAGGTCGTTCATGTCATTTGAACTGCAAAAGCTGGAGTATAAAAGCACTGTATTTTCTGTGTGGTTGAGAGCAGCTTCCTTCAATGAATTGGTTTGTTGTTTCTTTTTTCCTTTGTGATTAGGGAATTTAATTAGTTATCTGCTTAATTCGCATTGCAGTTAAGAATGGTATGAAATGAGAGTAGTCTAGAAGTCCCTTAGGTGAGACACACATTCCATGCCACTCTGTTTTTACAGCTAAGAAAATCTTTGGGTTTGCTTTGTTTTCCGCAGCTGTTTGATGCCATCAACTACCTGGCAAAAGAGAATGCCCGGTTGCTTGTGCTGGGCCGCAAACATATGCTGATGAACTCTTCCAATTGGAAAAAAGAAATTATGAAGGAGATGCAGAATAAGGCGGACTTCTTCTTTGCTGAAAATATGTAAGTTGAAGAAAACAGCTCAATATAATGGAGACCAACACCCGATTTATGTGCATTTTGGTACCATTACTAGTTATCTCTATCTGTGTCTGTGAAAGAAACATATCTCTTGCTACACTTGCTTCAAAAGTACATAAAAAGTTGCATTGGGAAGACTTTCATCCCTTAGAATCATATTGACAGCTGTATGGTTTTTTAGGATTTATGACTGATAAAACCACTGCCAAGAGCACAGTGCCCTGAGCTACAGAATTTCTGGTAGCATCAGTGTGCAGTTGTGGTCTGCTGCTGTGTGGGGGTACACTGTTGAGTTTTAGCAGTTTTGTTCTACATAGTATGGTATTGTTAAACTTCATGGCAGGAGATTATATTGTTCTATTATCAGATTGTGAAAAAAGGAAAACAGTGCTCTATGTAGCAGACGATTAATTTTTATTGCACTCTAGCTTTTGGTGCCCTGTGGTAAGCAATTTTTAATTTTACAGGGAATTAGAGTAGTGGTTGGAATTTTCAGTGTTGCTGATGAATAAATATTGATCAGCATTTGAATCACTTCCTGCAGCCACTTACTGCCTTGTGAATGACATCTGTCTTTTCCATTTGTTTTGTGAAGCTCTGAAGATGATCCCTTCCTGTTATATGCCACTCTCCGATCGGGCAAGCATTGCAGGTTTGTTTCCAGAGACTTCCTCCGGGACCACAAGGCCTGTCTCTCCGACAGTCTGACTCGTCACCTGTTCCGGAAGTGGCAGCGTGGGCACCAGATAGTGTTCTTCCCTTCTGCAGAAGGAAGGAGTATAAATTTTTTGGTAAGTTTTCCAACTGCAGTCAGAAAACACACAAAGCATATTCATTGAAGATACATTATTTCAAACTCTGGAAGCCAAAATATCTTGTTGAAGCCTAAGAAATGGATTTGTACCAGTGCTCTCAAAACTCCCAGTTAACTGAAAATCCACTGGATTCACAAAGCGTGCCACAAACCAGAAAACTGTAAGAGCCAAAAAATGCTACCTAAATGTTTAAAATGTAAATGTTTATGTGTACAAATATTTCCAATGCTGGAAACTCTGTAACTATTACTGGCCTCAGTATAACCTGAGTGCCAATGTTTTAATTTATTTAAAACCTTAAAATCCCTTGTTCTCCTTTTCAGAACTATTAAAAATATCATACTTCCAATTTTACAATAGAGTTTCTTTCATCTTTATTTTAAAGAAGCTGAAAAATACAGGTATTTCAGTATTCACTGTAATAGTAACCTAACATAGGTGTGAAGGCTCATGAGGAAAGCCTGTAACAGTCAGGTTTATAGTTAGTATTCAGCTACAGAAACTGCAGTAATGTCATGTTATGGCAGAATACTACTCTTATTGTCCAGGAGATGTGTATCCTTGTGAACAGAACATTTACAGGAATGCAGCTGTTAAGGTTTTTCTAGGGAAAAATCCATCATGTGACATTCTATATGCAGTTCTTTTGTTATCTGCTCTGTCTGTATTGTTATTGCCTGCTTAAAGGAACACTGCACCTATGCAGATTAATTTTCTTCCTTTGATGGTTAAAATTGTAAAATAACATTTATGATTACAAACAGAGATACCAGTTTGTAAGAATGACAGCCTTTCATTCTTTGTTGCCATACATACTTCACTTCTTATGGAGCCAAATAATGAATGGTGGGTCACCTGAGCTAAAGCTAACACAGCTTTAGCTGTTTCTTTCTCTTGTACAAAGGGACTACTAATTTTCACATCTTAATTCCTGCACAAGTGATTTGGGTGATTGATATTGCCAGTCATAGCTGTCTTCTAAGTTTTTCTGGAAGCTACCACAGTAAAGTAGACTTCCAAGACTACACATATTGAGTGACAGTACATCCTGGGAACCATAATTACCAACCAGTAATGTTTCTTTTGTATTTGTCTTATATATGATGAATTAGTATACCTGCAACATAATAGACCTGAAAGATTGTTTATTCTATTTGTTCAACCAGATGCTTCTGAAAGTGTTAGTGATAAACCCTTTTCTTACATCTCCATTTCTTACTTCTCCTTGGGACAGAGCAAGTCAGCTCTGTAAAGAGAGACACTGGGAGAACAAATGAACAAATACAAGATGTCATTAATGTCATTAAATCCTAAAGCCTTTAAACTCCACATCCTGAGTAATTCCCATATGATTTCATTTAACTGAACAGAACAACAATCATTTTGTCATTTCTAGTAACTGAGTGCATTATCCTGAAATCATTATTATCTAGTGCAGATTGGAGACAGAATTTATAATGACACCTAGACCACAAAATACTAGAAGATAGTTTAGTTTTTCCTCCGTTACTAAAATTTAGAATTTGTTTTGTATAAGAAAATAAAATGAGAGTTGTTAAGAGATAAAGCTGTGGAGACTTCTCAGGTAAGCATTGGAAGTTATAACTAACTACCTGTAACTGATATTTCACTAATACTTTGTACAATGTCTAAAAAAAGTTTTCCCTCTGTTTTTCCCAACAGCCTGCTTTCCGTTACGACTGTGTGGTACAGACTACAGGTGATACATGGCATATTCCCTATAAAGATGTTTTTGAGGAAAAATATTCATATCAAGTACCAAGAAAATGGCTCTGCATTCACCAGAAATGATGAAGAATGTAACTGGATAAGCTGAAGCTGCTTTTTTTTTTCTTTTTTTTTTTTTTTTTTAATCACTGTTGCTGGCTAGGAGAATTCAGCAGGACAGTTATGAGATTAAATGTGTGAGGTGTGTTACTAAAGAAAATTGAGTGACTGCTTTTGACAAATTCATCCCTGCATACATCTCTTAACATCATTGGGGGTCCAGTGGGAGTGAATGATGTCCATTATTTCCATTTTTACAGGCAGTTTTTGTGATTTGAATTAAAACATGCTTTTTCCTGTTGGAATTAGAGTTTGGCCATTTTTATCTTTTATTTTTCCTCAAGCTTTTCATCTACACTGAAATAAACTCTGAACATTGAACAAATTAAGCAAGACTTGCAAGGTACCTTCAGAGTTTGTGGTGCTGAGCTTGCAGGAGTGTTGCACAATGTCTACCTCTATTCAGTGGAGCTGAGGGGGACAACGGTGCATTTACCATTCACCAGACACACAGACCTAAGACTTCTTCACTCTAATTAGAATTTGTTTGATCACATAGAATGCAAGAGATTGGTTAGAGGAACATATAGCAATCATTTGTTTGGAATAATAAGGATACAGCCAGTGGAATGTGGAGCTTTTTTTGTGGCTCTTCCACACTCCTAAATTTGCCATTTCTGACAGGATTTGGCATTACTGCAATAGTTTGCTGATGGAAATGCATGGATTTTTTTAAATGAAAATGGATAGCTAGAAATTCTTAAAGACAATAATAGGACAAAATTGATTCTTGTACATTTCTATAAAATCTGTCCCAAGTTATAAAGCAAAAAAATAGTATAAATTACAGTAAAAGTGTACTGAGTTATTTGTAAGTGTGTGTGTGGTAAACGTGTTTGTTTATTGCGCTTACAACTTTAATGCAAACCTTTCTCCTCCCAAAACATAGAAATGCCACATAAATCTCAGATGAAATATCCTGGGCTTGCCACATCTGTCTCATACAAAAATCCTCTATTCGAAACTGAGATAAAACATTAAGCTCTTTTTGTGTAGAACTCACAGTTCTGAGTTCTTGCAGGCCCCGTGACGAGCTCCCTCAGGACTCAGCATTCAAACATGTTCCCTGCTATTTTCTTCCCAGGACAGTCCTGACACATGTTCTATCTCTGGTATGAGTTTGTCAGCAGGTGTGATTTGCATACATGTCCTTCAGAAGTGTCCTTCACACGGTGCAGAAAGTGTAGAGGAGCTGGGTGCCTCTTAAGGTAACGTAAGACCTTGGCTTTAATTCGTCATATTGTTGGTAGTGTTCATCACAGACCCTTTTCCTGACAGACCATGACAGCTCCTATGGAGTTGTCTCCTTTTCCAGCAGGAAAAGCAGAGGGATTGGATCTACTTCTCTCATTCCTCAATACTTCTAATTTGTCAGAAGATTGCTTTTATCATTCTTTAAGTTAAAGAACTGCCACATTGCTTTGAAAGTGGAAATACTGCTTTTAAATTAGGTGTCTGCTCATGTGTAGGAGTGCTTAATTAGCAGCTGCCGCTCTGCACGAGGCTCCCACACCCTCTGTATGCAGTTGTGCATGGCCTGAGCTGGTGTCAGTGCTGCTACAGTGCCCCTTTGGACCTAGCTCTGATGGTCGTGCAGCACAAAGCAATGCAGAGACAGGTCTTAAAACTGTGTTTTGGCTAGGTCAGGATTGGCATTGTTGCACTCAAGTAGCACCATTGCACAAGTACTGTGGTACTTGTACCATTGTACACAATGGTACCTGTGTGGGAGTGGGGTTCAGATGGCAGGCTGCAGAGGGTGGGTCCCTGCAGCAGCTCTGCCTTAGTCAGCCCTAGCTGAGCAGAAACTGCACCTTCAGCGTACCCATTTCATTGCCATTGAATTTCGTATTTTACTTCACCCTGGTCATTAACAGGCATTAATAATATCCACATATAACTGTAATAAATGCATCCTCTTCTTCCCTTTTAATCAGGACATGTCCCTAATCAATCACTTGAGTTTCACCGCAAAAATTGTTCTTAGAGAAATACCGTAATGCCTGCTAAATAACAACACTTCCTAAATACACATTACTAGTATATTTAGGGGATGATAGAACAGAACATGGAATTTACAATTGGAAGGTATTACAACATTGGTGTCAGATTTGTGACTTCTTTTTTCTATGTTTGCTGCTAATACACTGCTCTGTAGATCCTTACAGGGAATTAATGGCCTCTGTGGAACCAAAGGGGAAACATTAGTCATGACCCTACAGACTTCTTCAGGTGTATACTACCTGTTACATAGATGCACATGGTATCCAGAGGCTCAGTTCTGAGGCTAATTATTTGAATTTTATTTAAGACATCTGTGAAATAACATTTCTTTTGTGTTGCTCTAAGTCTTGAAATTTCAGATTACTGAAATACGGCATTTCAAGACAACAATGAATATGAGGATACTTCCAAGTATCTAAAAGGAATTCTGAGGGTTTCACTGGCAATAAAAATAAATGTGAGAGCCAAACCAAAGCTGGTACCAAGTAGCAGACCTATTTGACATCTACTGCTGTTTGTATAGTGGTACAGTAAAAATTCAAGGTAATTTATTACACAGATGGGTTCTCGCTGAATGCCAGAAAGGCAAGTCTTCCAAACAGTACAGAATTGGTACCCCCAAAGAGACACTGACTGCCATTTGCTATGACACTGAGTGAGGAGAGTGGGAGTCAGAGGGAATGTGCCCTTAGCTTAGCTTGCTGTGTGCCATGGAGACAGACCAGACACACTGGCAAGAGAGAGTTGAGAAAGAACTGATTTGGTGTGCACTCCAGCTATTATCACCTCCAAGATCTCCCACTTACTGCTTACCATGTTAAAAAGATGACAGTGAGAACAGCTTTCCTCAGAATCCTGCAGCACAGAATTCGTCATCATACCCATAGTCATCAGAAGTGATTTAACATTAAACCAAAAGCATGATTGCTCTTCTGAAACAATGCTGTGCTCTGGAAGTTGTATCCTGAAAGTAGCATAACTTCCACTGTGTCATGTCCATGGTATAGAGCAACTATTACTCCTTCCTTTATCTAATTCAAATACTGAATCCTTGATTCCAAACGTAAGGATTTTCTTGGTTACTCTTTGGCAATCAGGCTGAACACTTGATATTTACTTAGATTTTCTCATGCCCTTTTTCTCAGGGGGAAAAAAAAATCATTCTAGAGAATCAAAGAGCTCTGTAGATGGAAGAGCTCTAAAGGTATGGATCATCATCTTGGAGAAACTGGTCTTAAGAGACACAGAGGTCATAAGAATCACAAATGTTCTTGAAGGATCGCCTAGGGATCTATTGTTGGCTGTGTCAGTACAAAAGCATCAAATGGTACTGGCAGATCGAAGGTTCAGATAAAAGGTGAGGTTTCAGGTAAAACCACACCACATGTTGTTATGCTGACCAGCTCTTCGCCATGGCATGCTGTGGATTCAAGAAGTACACCTGGCTTCAAGGGGAGATCAGAAAGTTCATGAAAGGGAACCAGCAAGGGTTACTAAATAACCAGACACTATCCCTGCCTTGGGAAGTCCCTCCAGATGGTTGGAGACAGGGAGAGGATTCAGGGAGTGTATCATGAAAGGCTCTCTCTAGTCTTAAATCCTTGGCTATCTCCCTTTTGGCCACATTTGGAGACAGAGCATTGGATAGGCCTGGCCGTTCTGACCCAGCAGACGCAGTCATACGTGTTCATGTTCTGTGTTCCTGTGCTCGCAGCACCCCTTCAAACTTTCCCTGTCTGCCCACAAAGTCCTTCCCTAATGAAAGGGACAAACTCTGAGTCTTGTCATACATAGCAGGACATTATTCTCCCATAGTATTAATAAGCAAGGAAAAGTATTTTGAAAAAGTTGAGAATACAGACTTTTGATGTGTGACATATACAAAATTCACCCTTATTCTGCTATTTCAAAAAATAAGCCCACCTAATAATAATTTCAAAGCAGAGGTGTGGATACCAGAATGCAGCTTTTCCAACTCTTTTAATGACTAGCTTTTAAAAAGTGCCTTCCTACAAAGAGCAGGGGAATTCCAAGATGTTGAAAGGCAAAAGACTTATATTCACGAGTTTTAATGTGGGGAATTTCCCTTTGGACTGGACACCGATGAAAAGTCTTTTAAACATCGCATTATAACGCAGCTGCTGCAACAATTACCTGTGAACACCTTAAACATGCTGTTTGAGGTACTTGCTTCAAAATTAATCTCCCTCAAGAGCACACGCGGGAATACTTCGTTGGGAATTGGAAAGGGGTTTTGTTTTCCCGGCTGGCTGGTGATACTTCGATCCAGCGTCGATGGATGCCGCGATGACGCTTTCATTGCGTTTCCCGCCGCTCCCGCGCGCATTCCCTGAGGCGCGCCGGGCGCGCTCCCGAGCCCCACGGTCACAGCGGCCGCGCGCAGCCCCGCCTTCCGCTCGCGACCTGCGTGACGCGGCGCGGCGCGGCGGCCGCGGGGCCCGGGCATGCGCAGCGCCCGCGCCGGACCGTGACGGTGCGGGAGCGGCGCGCGCCTCCGCGCCTGCGCGGGGTGGGCGCGTGACCCGGAAGCGCTCCGGCGGTGCCTGCGGCTGCGGCGGGGCCCTGCACGCGGACAGCTGCCCCCGGCCGCGCGCCGCTCCCGCGCCGCTCCCGCCATGTCCCGCGGCTCCAGCGCCGGCTTCGACCGGCACATCACCATCTTCTCGCCCGAGGGCCGCCTCTACCAAGTCGGTGCGTGTCCGGGCCCGCGGGGCCGCCGCTGAATTGCCCCGTCACGGGCCCGGCCTGCCCGCGCCCCCGGCGTTCCCCCGCCTCTCCCCGCCGAGCGGGGCCGCGGCCGGCTGGCGAGCGCTCCGCCGAGCCCGGCAGGCTGTGCGGAGGGGCGGGACGCGGCCCCTCTCGTGGCTCGGGAGCCCCGGCTCCCGCCTGGCCTGGTCCCGCGGTGTGTGGGGGAAGCCTGCTGGGAGCGCGGAGCGGAGGCGGTGCCGGTGCGGCGTGGGGACCCGGGGAGGGGAGCCTCGCATGAGATACCGAGTGTCCCCTGCCACCGGCAGGGCCTCCTCCGAGTCCTCGGTGTTCGGTTTCAGATGCTTGGAGAGCAAAGCTGCAGCTCTCCAGAGGCTGTTTAGTCTCCCTTAAGTGTTTCTTTGAGTGAATCCTGCCAAGCCTCGGAGCGCTGCGTTTTGTGATGTGAGAACTCTGATAGGTGTTTGAAATGGGATTTGAACTGCCTCAAACCCTGCGTGCCGGAGTGACACACTCAATTCTTGGATGTAACTCGTGCGCTTTCGTGTTACACCTGAATGGCGCTTGTTCTGTGGCCTGTGAGACAGCAGCAACCATCCTTTCTTTTCAGGTTTCTTGGAATAAACTGAAGCCGAGCTTCAGCTTCTTCTGTAAGCCACTGATTCTGTTATTCCTATTTTTGCAGTGCACCAGATTGTGCAGAAGCACATGCTGGTGCCCCTTGTGCAGGATACAGCCAGCTCAGGGTCTGGCAGGACAGTGGTTTGAGAGTGCCCCTGGAGGAGCCTCTCAACAGGAACAGATGAGCATCATCCTGATGCTGCCTTCCCCGGCTGTAGTGCCTTCTCTGCACATCCACTGCGTGTTATGGCCATAAATCCATCTGTTCTCCAGGAAAGGAGCTTGCAAGGGTCAGATTGTATTAATTACCTGTGTCAGCCATATAGTTTTTTTGTGACTGCCCTTGAGTTTTTCTCAGGAAGAAGCCTATGTGGATTAGGCCTCATGGACAGGTGGCCCACTCTTGAGCAGTCCTTTCTGCACAGATGAATTAGGAAGGTGCCTGTACTAGATACCTGCATGTGGGTGCTGTCTTATACCTGGAGCATGTATAATGCTTATTGTCCCTTACACGTAGGGAGGGTAGGGACAGTGCTTCCTCACGCAGGATTTCAGTGGTTCTGTGGCAGAGGAGTCCTGGGCTCTGACCTTCCGCTGCCATTCAAACAGGCTGGTTGGTCTGCATCACTTCCCACTGCCTCTGTCACAGTGCTGCTTGTTGGGAATTCTTTCTGCATTCTGTAGCAGAGAGGAAACTGAGCCTTGGTTTTCTGCCTCTGGGGTATATTTAGCCAGTAGGTTAATGTATGGGAAATGTGTGGTACCTCCATACCTTTTAACAGTGTCCTAGAAACAAGTATCTGCATGTGTATTTGAAAGCTTCTGCACACAGCCTGAAGCTGTCTTAAAGCTATTTTAAGTACCTGTGTGCTATAGGAAGAAGAATATGTAGATGTGCATAGTTAACTTCAAGCAAGGATGAGCTCACTTTACTCACAGCCAGGCTGGTAACTCGGGCATGGTGCCACATGGGTGTCTCTGTTTGCCAGCATCTAGCCACAGCATGGGCAGAAATCTCATGTTTGCTTGCAATCAAATGTCCACATCTAGGTGGTTTTGTTTTATCTTTGTCTCTTTGCTGGATTAAGGTTAGCTAGGGGCTGTCAAGGATGAGCATGGACATGTGTTGCTTTAAGATTGCCTTAAAACTTGAGATTTTTTCTGGAATTGGGCAGTATGGGAACAGAGATTTCCAGTGTAGTGATATTGGACTAAAATGCCTATACTTCGTCTTAGGTCTGTCTTCTGCTTCCAAAGCTCAGAAAACTCATGTGCCTTTGATGTCATATTAGAAAACTTAACAGTTATTTCACATTACTGTGGTTAAAATAAATCCCTCAGAGCATCAGTGTTCTCTTACTACCTATTAGTTTCAATCTTCAAAGGTGGTGTTTCTTCCGAGTGGAGTTTTGGGAGGTGAAGAAAATTACTACAGTAAAATTTCTGGCTGTTGCCATGTATTCAGGGAGCAGCAGGGACTTATTTTCAGAGTGAATATCTGCAGTGTTGCTGAAATACTTACATAGCAGTAAACAGACTTAAAACAGCACTAGCAACCCAGATTTGTTACATTGTAAGAGCCATTTCATCTTTTGGCTTGTTTCCTTGAAAACTGAGCAATGGAGGTGGTAATCAGGGGCTGCAGTTTCGCAGGCCTGGTTGTTGGGAGTTGTGAGCAAAAACTAGTTTGTGATAGGCATCTATTCCTACTGCCACCTAAGTGTCACAGAACCACAGAATGGCTGAGATTAGGTGGGCCCTCTGGACATCACCTGGCCCCAAGCCCCTGCCCAAGGAGGCCCACCTAGAGCTGGATGCCCAGGAGTGTTTCCAGATGGGTTTTACAGGCAACCTGTTCCAGTGCTCAGTCACCATCGCAGTAAAACATGCTTTCAGGTGTTTAGGTGGACCCTTCTGTTTCAGTTTGTTCCAGTCACCTCTGATTTGGTCACTGGGCATCAGTGAAAAAAGGCTGGCTCTGTCCATCTGCTTTACACCCTGCCTTCAGGTGGTTGTACAGATAAATAGGCAAGTGGTGCAAAGCCTGTGCTCAGGCTTGGGGCTTCAGGGGCTCCAGGCATGGCCAGTTTGCAGGCAGTGCTGGCTCATGTCTTACTGGGGTTTGTGCTCTGCTGTAGGCTGGCACTGTTCATCCCAAATGGGCGGAGCTGTACAGAGGGAAAGGGGGAACATCCTTTATGGCACATTTGGGTAACCAGTAAATGCTCTGATGTCTGAGAGTAGTGAGTACAGTGCCATAATGAGCCCTTCCTTAACACTGACTCTGCAGATTGAACATTAATATGCAAGGTTTGAATTTTTTTTCATCTTCAGATTATTACTTGGCTGTTGTGCAATCTCTTCTATAGATCTGAGTGCATCTTTTAAAATAGCCAAGCCTCTGTTATTTTAAGATAGTTTTAGCAATTTACTTTGCTGTTTGTAGACATGTTCTAAATTCTGGGTTCACGTGCGTAGCTAACAAAAAAAACTCACCTACATTTAGCTGCTGTCTGAAACTTACCACGCAGACAGATATTAGGAATTTCTAAATGTTTATCAAATATTGCCAGGTAAACAGTTTTTAAAGTTCTTGTGCCTAAGGCTTTTGAAACCATCAATCAGGAGAAATTTATTTCATGGATCATTTCATGACTGTTACTTTAGTGTTTGCTTCTTAATCCATTGTACACACATGAATAACACTGTTTAATTGGCATCTCTGTAGCTTCCACTATAAAAAGTGAAGAAAAGCATTGCAGTGTTTGAATGTCAAGTCAGAAAATATGATAGTTAAAACCTGTCTCCTGTGCCTCCTGTGTCATCTTACCAGTTTTCACCTATATCAGTAAAAAATTAGAAAAGAAGCTTACATCCTTTAAAATACTAAAATTCATGTCAAGAATTCTTCCGTAAGAATTTATGGTTACTGTAGATTAAGGTTGGACAATTCTGGTCAAGTGCAGAACAGCCTTTTTGTTCTAAAACTTATTCTGTTGCTGTTCAGCTTGAACTGAACAAAAAGTCAAATTAGAAGAAAGATTTAAAAGAAACAGTAACAGTGGTTTTGAGAAGAGGGTCAATGCACATTGTACTAAAGATCTTAAGGACACAAAATGTTGCACAAGTATTGAAGTATTAAAAGGCCAGAAATCGGTGAGATTTGGGTGTTGGGGGAAATTGTTACTTGTACTAGTGTCTCTGACACAAGTTTTTTATTAAGGTTTGTATCTTTTTCTAGAATATGCATTTAAGGCCATCAACCAAGGTGGACTTACATCTGTAGCTGTTCGTGGGAAAGATTCTGCAGTAATTGTAACACAGAAGAAAGTACCCGTAAGTACTCTGTTTTTGAGGGGAGGTCTGGAAGGAGAGGAGAAAAAAGATGGGGCAAGACTCAGCAATATGGATATTATACTTATTAGCACTGACATAAATTGCTATTTGAACTGAATATATAATTATCATTCTGCTTATTACAAATTCTAGCTCCATGTAGCGCTCAACTGTACATTCTCTCACTAAGTATTGCTATATTGGTTTTCTCTGTAGTTGTTGAAGGGATAAATCTAAAATATAAGTTGACCCTGCTGTATTGAGCATGCACTCATTGCTCTGGTTTGTAAATGCTGGGTTGTCCATAACCAGTTGCTTCTTCCTTGAATTCCTGCTGAGAAAATATTATACCAATAGCACGTAGAGCATGCTTTTCATAGGTTTTTGTGAGTGTTTCAGCTCAGAGGTGATGTACTGGTGAAAAAGGGGAGAAATTCTTTTATGTTTGAAGGGCAGCATGCAATAAGGGAGCAAGCTTTTTTGTATGTGGGTTCTCAGAGTTTCTTCAGAGGGAAAAGGACTGTGATGTTGATCGTGTTCTTGTTGTTCTCCTTCTCCAGATCTGTGGTTTTATTCTTCCCTGTTATCCAATTTCTTCCTTTGCATGCCTACAGCAGTAAAAATTTGAGAGCCTGAAAGACAATTTTTAGCCGTTTTGGGTCCTTTTGGGCTCTTCTGTAGTAACCAGAGGATTCAGAGTTTCGGGTTTTTTTGTTTGTGTGTTTTCCTTTTACTTCAAGGACAATGTTTGCTATTACATTATTTCTGTTTCCTCTTAAGGACAAGTTACTGGATTCCAACACAGTGACTCATTTATTCAAGATTACTGAAAATATTGGTTGTGTGATGACGGGAATGACAGGTATTTAATTCACCAATCTGGTTTTGGAGAACTTACCTAGTTCTCATGGGTATATTTAAAAACAATGTAAAGTTGGACCTGGAATTTATATTCTTAGACAATACTAGAAATAAAGATGGTACGTATTCAATGGAATTAATATTAGTTCTTTTTGTCTAGCTGACAGCAGATCCCAGGTGCAGAGAGCCCGCTATGAGGCTGCTAACTGGAAGTACAAGTATGGATATGACATCCCTGTGGATATGCTGTGTAAAAGGATTGCAGATATTTCTCAGGTCTATACACAGAATGCTGAAATGAGGCCCCTTGGTTGTTGTAAGTACAGTGTATGAAAATGGTCTTTACTGTTTCTTGTCTAAGTTTGCAAATTTGTATGTAAGAAATTCTCACCCATTTTCACAATGGGTAACTGAGGGTGTAAGGAGGATGAACAGCGGAATGAGAGAGAAGTGTTGTAGATTTTGAGCTGGAGCCCTGATTTTACCACTGACTCAGCATTTGAAATAATGTAGCCTCTCTGATACTATTTCACCTTAGCTTTTGGGGCCTGATCTGTTTGCACTGTGCCGTGATATCTGTGAGCAGGAGATTCTCTTTGTAACTGTGTCTGTTTGTGGTGGTGTGACCCTGGATGGGTGTCAAGTGTCTGCCTGTCTCCATCACTCCCTTCCTCAGCTAGACAAAGAAGATAAAAAATACCATGGAAGGCTTTTGGGTCAAGATAAGGGCAGGGAGGGATCACTCACCAATTACCACCATTGGCAAAACAGATCCACCTTGGGGAAATTAACTGAATTTATTAACAAGCAAATAAAAATAGGATACTGAGTAGTAAAACCAAATCTTCAAAACACTTGCCCCCTACCTCCTTCACAGATTTAACTTTATTCGTGGTTCTCTACCTCTCCCATGGTGGCACAGGGAGATAGGAAGGGGGTCTGTGGTTAGTTCCTAGTAATTGTTTCTGCTGCTACATCTCTCTCAGGGGGAGGACTCCTCACACTCTTCCCCTGCTCCAGTGTGTGTCCCGCGGGAGACAGTGCTCCAGGAACTTCTCCAAAGTGAGTCCTTCACACAGGCTGCAGTTCTTCATGAACCACTCCAGCAAGGAGCCCACCTTATGTGGGATGCAGTCCTACAGGAACAGGCTGCTCCAGTGTGAGCGCCTTTCTCCAGAGCGCCACTGGTCCTGCCAGCAGCCTGCCCCAGGACAGGCTCCACCTGGGGCCACAGCCTCCTTCAGGCATCCACATGCTCCAGTGTGGCTCCTCCAGGGGCTGCAGGTGGATGTCTTTCCACCATGGATGTCCATGGGCTGCAGGGCCACATCGGCGTCACCATGGTCTTCGCCACAGGCTGCAGGGGAATCTCAGCTCTGGCAGCTCCTTCCCTCCATCATTTGCCTCAGTGCCTGCAAAGTCATTCCTCTTAGATATTCTTACTCCTCTCTTCTGTCTGCAAGTTCCTTCTTTTTTTTTTTTTTTTTTTTTCTTTCTAAAATACATTATCCCAGAGGCACTACCACCATTGTGGGTGGGCTTGGCCTCAGCCAGCAGCAGGTTGGTCTTGGAGCCAGCTGGCTTTGGCTCTTTTGGACACAGGGGAAGCTTCTGGCAGCTTCTCACAGAAACCAGCCCTGCAGCCCTCTCACTACCAAAACCTTGCCATACAAGCCCAGTGCACTGTGTCTGGGTAAACATCACTGTTAAAAGAGAGAGATGGAGAGTGCAATTATCTTTGTGCAGGTTTTGTGGCTTTTTTATCTAAGTAGTACGTATAGGACAGATTTACAAAATTTTTTTTCCTAACTTATCCATTGTATATATTATGTAGAGGGAAAAGTGCCTGAAATATTTCCCTTGCAAATATTTCTGCATGTCTTGTTTCATAACAGCAAATGCAGCTTAAAAAGAAGTTGTGTGTTGAGTCATTTTTCGTAGATGTTCCTGGTCATCTGTGTGTTCTGGGGTTGGTTCTGACTTGTTTTTTCTCTTACGTTTGGCCATAAGCAGATTATAAACATACTGTTTGGCTGTTCAGGAACTGAGGTAAAACACTTAACAGGTTTCCTCAATTACTTTTTCATTAAACATTCTGTCTGAGTTTCTGATTGGTTGGATTTTGGGTTTTGTTTTGTTTTGTTTTAAGGAGAATAGTTTCAGAATTGATGAATCACTTCTTGTAATCACAGTAGGCACTAAGACTTCTCACTAAAGAAGCAACATTCAGAGTTGCACCACAGTTTCCATGATGGGGCAATTCTCCTATGCTTGTGCGCTTGTAATTTTCAGGAAGGATTGTTTCTTTCTTCCCTTGGCATTTCCCATGCCTTGAAACTGCTGGAAATTCCTTTTTTAAAATACATGAATAAAAATGTATTTTTCTTTGCTTCCCTTAGCCTTTTTGAAAATATGAGGGGATTTTTTTTTCTGCTGTAGTAATAGCTGGTCAGAAGTTTATCATCTCTAACTACTAGTTAAATGTTAAACAAGTGTAAAGTGAAGATAATTGAAAACCATGACCTTTTTCTGTTTTGGGTTTTTGTTGCAAGTATTGCTTTTGGCTTATTTCTTACTATGCATATTGAGACAGTGCAGCTGTAAATCAAGAAGTGAGGGTGAACACATGCATTTCAGTGATGTGGTCAGTTTGTGTGACTTGAAAACTATCCAGCTTCAAAACACTCAGTCAGATGATCTTCAAGGACTCAGATATGTCCTGATATTTCCACTTTTTATTTCAGATTTTTTTAAGAGGGAAAGGAATGTAATGCAGTGTTTTTCAGGGTTACAAACAAGAAATCCAAATTTGATCTTTTAATATTTCCATTAGTTTCAGCATGTTTGTAAAGTTGCTTTCATGGTAATTGAACTATTGTTTACACTTTTGTGTCATATAACACAGGGTGTGAGCTGTGGCTCGGTGAACTTTCTATCAGGGTAAAACTTTTGTATTTCCTGACTCTGTGGTTCTCCACACATTGAGCATGGCAAAAATGTTTGTATGTTTAATAAGTAGCTTTCTTTGGGAATGACAGAAGTATAGTTTCTGCGAAACTGAGTTGCACACCTGGTAATGAGGTGCTGGTAAGGAACAGCAAATTAGAGATAAAAAGGAAATCACAGCTCCAGGTATGGGACTGATTCCCAAAGATGTACTGCTGTGCATGCATGTTTTTTCACAGAGAGGACTGTCCATTCTGTTCTTCAGTTGAATTAAATTGCTAAAATGGGGAAAATAAATAAACAAATTTTCTCTTCAAGGTATGATTTTGATTGGTATTGATGAAGAACACGGCCCTCAGGTGTACAAGTGTGATCCAGCAGGTTACTATTGTGGATTCAAGGCCACAGCTGCAGGAGTTAAACAGACAGAGTCAACCAGTTTTCTTGAAAAGAAAGTAAAGAAGAAATTTGACTGGACATATGAACAAACAGTAGAGGTAGGCCAGCAGAAGTAAATTGAAATTTGTTTGAAGTATTTTTAATGAGTATGCTCATTGCATGTAGGCTTGCAATGCAGAGAAATGTTGTTAGGCATTCCTCTTTCCCTACAGTTCTGTATTGCTGCCAGAGCAAATACAGCTATTCCAACCAGAAAATCATTTGAAGCTATTCTGCAAGTATTTGAGTGGTCATCTAATCTGCTTTTTTTGCTTTATGTTAGCTGAAGCAGATTCTATAATTGTAGCACTCCCACTGTAGCTGATGTTTGGTTACTGCAGCGCTTGATTTTGGGGATACGAGTGTGAAAGCAAACTTTTAGTGACATTTAGAATAATTTTCATATTAGAAGGTATTTTAAACGGTATCTTTGCATGATAAAAGGTTTTGGTTTTGTTGTGTCTTTATCTGCTATGAAAACATGTCCCTTTGCTTTTTGTGGATTGGGCTTTTCAGGGAGAGGACTGGAGAGGGGCCATATTCTGTAGCAAGGGGAAACTGTTTGGAATTTCTAAGCTGAGATTTTGAAGTGAGAGGAAGTAACTTTAAACCAGAAGGAAGGATAGTTGTTAATGCTATGTCTGTTAAGAAAAAAAAAAAATAGAATTAGTGCTTTCTTTCTAATGATAGGGGGTTTTGTCATCTTTCAGACTGCAATAACATGCCTGTCTACTGTACTATCCATTGATTTCAAACCTTCAGAAATAGAAGTTGGTGTAGTCACAGTGGAAAATCCTAAGTTCAGGTAAGCAATCAGTGTTGATAAAACTGGGTGTGTTTCTCTGATTATGTGCAATTAGTTTTACCTTCTTGTGTAATTATAAATCTAGAAAAAGAGATAAATTTAAGAGATTGAAGTTTTGAAGGGTTTTTTACTTGTAACTCTTCAGAATGTGTAGGGGTAGAAAACATTGTGTAAAAAGAATAATGCAGTTTTAAAATGTGTGACATGCTTAAGGGGTTTAGTAGAGAAAAGAGATCCCTTTCATGTCTTAAAAGGGTATTGCTTTCTGTGATGATTGAAATGTAGTTACATCTGGTCTAGACGTGTTTTCATGCTTAGAAGCATAAAAGTTTTTCATAGTAATGGTATCTGGAGTCCACTTCCAAATCATAGTCATACTAACTAATGCAGTAAAGTCTGGTTTATATTATGGAATATTTACAAGTCCCTTAAATTCTTTATTCTTTTTCTAAAATGAATCTTTAAATTATTCTTGCTCATCTTTTAGTTGTTAGCATTTCTTAACATCTAAAATAGGTAGTTAATAGATTATGGACTTGTATAGTTTGAAAAACTGTATTTAAATTTGGTAAGATTAAAAAATCACTAGTGATTTGAAAATGGCTGAACTATCTACTTTCCCAAGCGAGGCACCTGCTATTTCTTCCCTCCTCCATTATTGCCTGCAGCACACTGTGTGCACCAAGATTACCTGGCCAGTGTATCAAGGCAACGCCTGGAAGTCTTCCTGCTGGGGGCAGGAAAGCTTCTCGTGGGATACAGTGTACTTGACAGCCTGCTCACAGCACAGTGTATAGCTGCAGGAGTATGCACGAAATGTGGGAGAAAAACTTTTGGGGAGTTTTTAGAGTGCAAAAGAGCCCTCAGATATTTAGCCCTTACCTAAAATTTAGGTAAGTCTGGCTTGCTGCAGAGGGATTCAGTTATTTCTGTATTAGTCTTTAATTGAGAGGTTTTTTTGAGTTTTTTATTTAAAAAAGAAAAGAGGAACAGTAAAATTGGAAGCAAAGTCTGCTGTTACTTTAGTCTAACTACGTGGAAAGTGGGGACTGAAGAGAGTCTTCAAACCTTTGGGTCCTACAGGTTCAGTCTTTTAAGTGCTTCCTTCCTAATGTTTTTAAGGTGGACATGGTGATGATGGGTGGTTTTGTATTTGGTGGTGTGTGCTGAGGACAGCAGAGCAGCACAGTGTTTGTGAGAAAGCACACAGAAGCTGCATGACCTTTTTTCTCCTGCCACTCAAGTGATCAAGCTACCTTCTCACTAGGTCTCAACTCGCAAATGCATTACCAATGAAGAATTACCTGTTATTTTTCTATTATTTGTTACCTCCTTGCTCTCTAGTGCCTTTGATTCTTCCTTTATTTTTCAAGAGAATTGTAATGTCAGCCTGTGGCACTGGCAGCAAGGCTTTAAAGGGCAGAAAGATGCATTGCTGTAAAACTTGTTTGTGTAGATATTAGGTTCTAATATTGGAGCTTAAGGGGAAGAATCATTTAAGCTATTTAAGATTTCTTTTTGTTCTTTCAGGATCCTTACAGAAGCAGAGATTGATGTGCACCTTGTAGCTCTGGCAGAGAGAGACTAATTAGCATTCCCATTTCCATTGTCCGTGCTTCTGGCCAGGATGTTTGGTGAAAAGAAAACACTTAATAATGGTTTTAGATTATGGGTGGGAAACAGTGTTCGCTATATGATGTATTTTACTCTGTACAAATAAAACAGAGGTTTTTGAAATTCTTGGTGTCTCCTTTTAATGTTATTTTTTAAACTTCCAGTTCTATGAAATTGTCATCAAAATGCTTGATGACGATGGCTTTTACTGTTTCTGTGGTCATTGCCTGCCTTTTAATTGTATTTTAAGAGAAATTTTATGCTCTGAGCTGTATTTTTCATCTGAGCTATTTGGCTCTTTGTGTAAAGTTAATATCAGTTTTTGTGGTGTGTGTGTCTTGAGATATTTCCTACATTCATGTTCATTCTCTCCATAGCCTGATGTTGAAAGCCTTACAACATTACTGGTTTAATTGTGGGAACCTTATTTGTTCAGGTTAATATGAGGATATAGGGAAAAAGCTTGAGCTGTGAGATCAAGTCCAGTCATTTGGACTGATTTATTTGTGGTGCATTAGTGGATTTAAGAGATGTCTTCTGTAATTAAACAGCTCTGAAGCTGACATTTATTTAGGGAAAATACTCTGTGTCTAGTGTACTTTGGAGTTTTGGCGTAGTCACCTACCAGGTTTTGAGGCTTTGGGCAGTGTTGGGGCTAGACAGGGCCAATAGACAAAGTCCTTGAACAGGAAGGTCTCTGGGAAGCAATTCCTCCTCCTTCAGAGCTTTTGAGTTTGGAGATGAGACTGCAAAAACTTGAAGGTGAAAAAAATAACTTTTGTTTTGCTTCAATTGAAGATGTTTCAGCCTCAGCAGTAAAGGGAGATGATGAAGTTGTGAGGGAGGAGGCACTGAGGAGAAAGGGAAGATTACCAGGCAGTTTTAGTTGTTGCACACAAGTCTCCTTGAAAGAATACCAAGTTAATGCAGCATAACTCCTTCCCTTCATTCCTCTGCTGTGCACTTCTCATATTGGCTTTAATCATTCCAAAATTCTCTTTGATTTTTTTTCAAAACATTTGGGAAAGACCTTTGGGAAACTGAGATTGCTTAATTTTTTTCCTCATGCTTTATAGTTATAGCCCCTTGAATGTGTATTTTTCAAGTTCATTGTAGTAAAGAAGCTGCAATTCTGTGTTTGGTGGCTTCAGTAAAGGATCGTGCTAACCTTATGTGATAACTGAGTTGAGGAGAATCAGATGTGTAGTGAATTGTGGAGTTCACAAAGCTTCTCAGATTTCTGTTCGTGCCTCCACATTTCAGCTTCCCTCATGTTAGATAGTGTAGTGTAGATAAGATAAGCACTTCTGGTTTTGGGTTGGTTATCTGAGAATTCTGTGTGGGTTTGTGCAACAGTCAGCACATTTGTGCAGCTAATGGCACATTTAGAAAGGTCTGTGTTATTTCAGCTCCCAGTGATAGCTCAGTTTCTGAAAACCCCTAGGGCCTTTCTTCCTAATACTCCAGTTGTAGATCAACCTGGAATTTGAGTAGGCTTAGGTCATTATTTAGTCTGCCACAAAATATCATCCACTGATAGTTTGTTCTTGATCAGCTTTAATAATGTATGGAAAAAATCACTAATGACTTCTTGAACAAAAATTAAAGGGAAGATGGCAATCAGGGATCCATATGACTAGAGCACATTTCCATAGTATTCAGTATCAAAATTTCTGGCAAGTCCTTTAATTCTAAATTTTGGAGCTTGTATGGGATTGTATAACTCAGGTGGTGGTTCTGAGAGCAGTGGGTGTTTGTTCATACCTTGCCTGTTTTGCAATGCAGAGCATCCCATCTTGTGTTCAGAGATTATGAAATAAGCTGTCTACAATATATTAACTGTGAATGTTGCCTGTTTTTTTATAAAGACAAGGATTAACATTGCCTTTTTTATTATATTTTTGCTAGCATTTTTCCTTGTAGAGAAAATTCATGATTCTCTTTTCATGTTAATAATGGGGATTTTTCTTTTTAGTGAAAGCTTTTTGCTTCTGAAGATAAGGCAGCAATGCAGGTGGGGTTACCTGGCCGAATGGGAAACCCCCATGTATTACACATAATTACATTCTTCACACCCTGGAGCAAGTATCACCTGCAGCCAAGCTGTACAGCTGTGGCTGGTGCTGAGCTGTAGCTAGTATCACCTGCTGTTCCAAACCTGGCACTTCAAAAGAAACTGGAGTATGCATGGTACAATCCTGGTGCTTCTAGTTTGGGTAGAGCTTATAAAGAGTGATACCAGACTTGGGATTGCTCCATGTGTTTGTGGTTTGTTGTGCCAGTGCTGAGGACTGGCAGATGCAGTTACAGTGTGAATGCACAAGTAGTTAAACAGGAATAGGATCAAGTTTTATTTGCATACCAGACCCACATTGGTGCTACCTGTACTGGCTCCGCACTGCCTTGTAACTGCCCACATTACCAGTGTTCTTTATCTCTGGTGTAGTGTAAGGATGCTAGTGCCAAGTACATGCAGTCAGCTTAGGTAAATAAGTATTTCTTGAACTCTGAAAATCATCTGGATTTCTGATGAGTAACCTCCCTCCCTCCATGCAAATGGAGCCCCAAAGACAGTAATGGTATGTGTTACAAATAGAAGTAGCTCAATGGGGAGCCAGTTGCTCACCCATCCCATGATGTGTTTATCCAGCTGTGTGCTGGACATTTTGTCCAGAAGGATCCTGTAAGAGACAGTATTGAAAGCTTTACTGAAATCCAGAAGGATTAGATCAACTGGCTTCCCCTGATCAACTGCGTGGGTTAGCTTGTCATGAAAGGAAATCAGGTTTGATAAGCAGGACTTTCCCTTCACAAAGCTGTGCTGGCTGTGATCAATGACCACATTCTTTAGGTGTTCAAAGGCATTTTCCCATTTTACTAATTAGCTTCCTGAGCAGCCTGAAGTCTGCTCTCCTCATGCCTAGAGCTGAAGTTTTCCTGGCACTCTTCCTCCTGTCAACACAGATTTTAGACTCGATCGATTTGTGGTCACTGTGGCAAATCTCCACTCACGAGACCCTCTCTTAACACACAACAATCCTGTTAAGGCAGGCAGTAGTGAACGTCTGTAGGATTTCAGGTACGTCTTGAGAGCAATATGAGCTACTGTGTAATGCACAATGTTTGGCTGTATCTTTTTTTCACTGTAAAGCTGATGACAGTGTAAGGACAGGTAGATGGGGAGTTCAAATGAGGCGAGTACATACAGATAGATCTCAACAATTTTAATGACATGGAATTCTATGCAGCATTCTTTTTTAACTTCTCTGTCCTGTTTTGCATTAAATCAATGTCCAGGTTTACCAAATAAGAAATATTTTGGTTCAGCACACATTGTTGGAAGTAAGATCAAAGAACTATGTCTCTCATTTTCTAGCATCTGAGGAAAAAAAAGTACATAACTCTCCCATTTTTTTCCCCTGGCACAGAAGCAAAGCCTGCTATTTTGAGTTCTATAAAACAGTAGCCTTACTGGGTCATGAGATCAAGTTTTGTGAAGCATATCCATAGCAGTATTCATGTTTTCTTCAAGAAGAAAAATCTACCAGGGTAGTAATGGTAGGGACATTGCTTTTCATTTTATAATCAGTGAATTTTTGCTTTTTCAGATGGGAAAGTTTTAAATTGTCACAGCTTGTTCCAGCTAGTTCTTGCTAATAACAGTTTGTTCTGTTCTGTTGTTTTGCTGTAACCCAAACTACTTGGAAACAATGCAAGACATCCTGTAGTTCAGGATCTGTTGGAACAGTAAGGCTCTCATGCCCAAACTGAAACAAGGATCATCACATGCTTATGCAAAGCTGTTTAAAATAGTCTGGACTTTGTTTGTTTATTGTGGTTCTCATATTTTAGAAAACCCCATGAAACATTTTAATCAGTCCTTTGTAGTATATCTATATAGATAAACTTGCATTTTTAAGGGACTGACAAACCCCTCAGTTATTCGCAGTATTTGCTGCTCTTCACTAAGATTTTCTTAGCATACTCATCTTTTCTGTAGTAATGGTCTTATCCACATCACTATCTTCGATGAAAATTCTGTGCTGCAATGTTAAATATGGTAATTCTTATGTGCTTCACTATAAACCTGATGAATAAATACAGACAGCATATCACTAAGTCAAAATCCAGCTAATTGCTTGGCAGAACTGAGTCATCTTCCAAGCAGTGTGTGCTTCCACTTTTTGGGGATCGTGTTTTTCTCCTGTTTCCTTTTTAGATCCTGCCAACTGTGGCTGAGGTTCCTGGCACTGCAGACGCACTTCATGGCTGTCTCCTACCTGTCATTGTGGCTTCGCTGATACATTAAATGAACCACAAGCCTCTGGAATGAAGTTTTCTCTCTGAGCCTCTAGCAGCATAGTATGCAGTGCAGATTAGCATACACAAGCCAAGACTTCAATTTTTTGCCAGCAAATTGTGTTTGTTTCCTCTTCCGGAAAACTGACTCTTGTGACACCCAGTGGCATGAAGAGTTGTGAACATAAGGTATTTAATCCTTTATGAGATTCCTTAGACTAGAAAGCACCCCTCTCTCAAGTTAGAGAGTCAAATTTCCTAGCTGATGGAGAAAACTAGCATGAATGTGCATGGACCAGGATTGCATGAGCAAGAATAGGGATGCCACTCATTGCCATCTGATGTTGCTGTGATGTTTGCAAGTGTGCTCAATCTCCTTGGGTTTGGGTTTTTTCCTGGCTCTTCCTTCAGCAAGCAGTGATGCTCGTTTGTATTTGTAAAGAGCCATTCTCTTTACTTAATTGATGGAAAACATTGGGGTTTTTTCGTTCAGTTCTCTGTTGCATAAGTGACCTGAGTCATCTTACTCTGGGTCCAAATTGCCTGTAGTGCAGGTGTAAAAGAGGGAAGAGGGAAATGGGATTGCACTGCCACTGCTTTAATCCACTGTGAAACCACAGCCTGCATCACCAAAGAACAGGAGTTTCCATAGGTCATTATCCCCTTGGCTAGTCTTTGACTTAAACCTACATGATGACACCTGGCTCACCAGAGCTGTGTTTGCCTTTGTCAGCAGGTGACTTGAGCCTTTGCTTGGGCAGCACCAAGACTAGTCCCATGTCCTCTGAGGAAGGTTTCTTTGGGGACAGTGCTGTTATAGCAGCTCCTTCTCGGTTCCTCTGTTCCTGTCACCCAGCAACTTCTAGGGCTACCCAGGGAACCTGATACAAACAAGCTTACGTTTAAAAAAAAAAGCCAAAACAACAAAACCCAGCCAGAACAGCTCCATGTGGACACTGGTTTAGCCTCGATGCTGGTGCTGCAACAGTAATACCAGCACAGGGGGCAGTGCAGCACAGGATCCGTAGGGAGCGGCTGGTTAAACTGGTGGCACATCTGACAGGAGCGACAGTCAAAATCCTGCCTTGTAAGTAAATATTTTCCTCGGAGAAAGATGGGATATTAGTTGTCATAATCCACGGAAACCTCCTTCATGGAATCTAACTGCAGGCTAGTGTGCTTGGCTAGGCAGGGGGGGTCTCTCTGGGCAGTGAACTCTTAGGTGCATTTAGGAAGCCAGAACTTTCAACAAGGTATCAAGAAAACCTGCAGCAAGTTGGCTGCCGGAAGGGACAGCAGCTGCCTTGCATTGGGTTTTAGCACAAGTGGGATGGGCAGCCTTTCTTTCTTTTCCTTTTCTTTGTCTCTTAAACCATTTGTAGCCTTGCATACCTTTAGGGTGTTGTGAAGAAATTTATTTGCATTGAATGTTAGCCTACTTTCAGTTAACAGTATTTGGAAATGCCTGCTGACAGAAAAAAAAACCCACAAAAAACGTTTCTCATCTAAGGATGTGGTGAACCTTGAAAATAGGCTACCAGGTTAGCTTAGTTACTCACTGCCCCTGAAGGTAACAGGAAGCAGGCTGAGGATTGCTGGAGTCAAAGCTGTTGGCAGAAAGGATGGGAGAGAAAGGAGGATTTTTAGTGGTGACCAAGAGGGCTGCCTGACTTGCCACAAGGTATTGGCAGGTTGCCCAAAACCTCAATCTCCAGTGGATTTTTTCAGCCTGTAGCTCCTGGTTTCTTCACCTGGTGGGTGTCTGCACACATGAAATGTTTGTTGAACGCTTGTTAGAAGATTAGGTGATGGTGTTCCTTGTTCCTATCTCCAGGAGAAGTTTCCATTACTAACCTCTCTTACCTAGTAACAAAGCAAGTAAATAAAGTACTAAATAGTGTAGAATTGGCTTTAGAAGTGCAAAAATAGTTATATCCCATGGGTGACAAGAGTACTTACAAGGAAGTAATTTTGTAAACTTTTTTCCTATTTTGAGTACTTTGCACTGACACCTACATCTTTCTCACTCCAACACAGGAAACAGCCATGGGCTCTTGTGTAGGTAGCTCATCAGGGGACATCTGTATAAAGTGCATTAATAGTCCATAGGTTCAAAGTCAGATGTTACAGTACAGAGATGGGCTGCAAAATAAGTCTGGAGGGGGAAGAAAAAAGCCAGATCCAGATGGTGTGAATGTCCTGGTATGCAGGTGAGGGAAAGAGAACAGAGGTGTCAAAAAAAGGAAGATAACAAAACAAATTAATGATAAGTAGCAGTACAAGTGATCTGTATTACCAGAATGAAGTAGCAAAGGTCAATCTCAAGAAGGGAATTTAGTTACTAATAAAGAAAAAGAAAATAGATTGGATTTTCCTGCTCACTGATGCTGGACATATTGATAAATAAAAGCATGTGCAATGAGTTCAGCAGGAGAAACTGCTTCTGTTGATGAAGTGCGTATTTGCAAAATGATGTTACAGTCTTTATTTCAAATACAGATAACAACAAGTGTCTGATGCTTTCCCACTTTGGTGGCAAATCAAAACACATTCCAAACAGTACCTGAGCACTTGTGCTTTGTAACAAGAATTGACTTGTGTGGATAGATCCATGTTGTAATCCCGCTCTGCCGGGAATGTGGAGCTTTCAAAAGCGCTGGAAAGATCGAGATGTGCTGCTGCAAGTGCAGAGTGGGCAAAGGGCCTTGTTTGAGCTTCTAGGCTCACATGCATGACATTAGGCTCTTGGTGTTGTCAGGAACATTAATGCACAAACATCAGAGGTTTATGTGCAAAAAGGAGACAGAGGCATTCTTTATTTGAATAAAGGGAGAGGCCGTGGGGCATTCCCCTGGGACCTCTCAAATTTTTGGAGGACACAGCCTCCTTTCTATCCTAATATCCTGGGCACATTTCCCTCTCTCTTTCCCCATTGGCTGAGGTACTTGAGAGGTACAGACTTCCCAGAACACCTGATACCGAAGATTTCCCTCTAATGTATAACCCTCCTTTTTAATTTTTAATTCTCATGGAATTTAGGGGTTTTCCCCATTGTTTCTTTCATCTTTCAATATCCAATTTCATTTATCAGCAAACCTACAGTTTGTTTGTAAATGCAAATATCTTTTTGCATTCATCAATCAGTGGAATCCTTCCCATTGTTTCTTTTATCTCTCAGTGCTAGTTTTATCTACCAGCAGACCCACAGCTTGTTTGTAAAGACAAACCCGTCATCGCTCTCAGTGTGAACAGGCAAGGGCGCAGGCACACAGAGTCACAAACAGCTGCCTTCAGTCACTGCTGGGTGCCACACTGGGCTGGCACTGGCAGCCCTGTGGCTGCAAGCTGACACTGTTCAGGGAGCCGGTCTGGGCTCAAAGGCTCATCCCCTTTGCTGCAAAGGGATCCTGCAAAAGGATTAACTTTTGTCCGGCCCAGCTCGCTGGCTCATCACACGGTCGCAGTGCTTGTGGAGAGGGATAAGATCTTGAGAAAACAGGGAGGGGTAGCACCCAGCTAGCACAGGCTGCTGTTTCATCATCCTGTCAGAGTGCAAAAAGCACACCCCTGGCTTTGGTTGTGCCACATACTGTGGGTTGCTACGGTTATATTGTGCTGGTATTTGAAACATTTTCAAATGGATCGTTTCCTAGGAGAACAAACAACTGCTTTTTGCCGACATCACGCACATGGCTGGCTCAGAGCACTCTCCAGCACTGAAGTGTAATCCTCCAGATGGTCCTTTAGCAGGCTCTGTAGGTGCCGCCCCATTCACAGCCATACAAAGAGCCTGAAACTCCTTAGGCCTGTGCTTCGCTCAGTTTGCACAAAATGGGTGTTTGAAAGGGCTGCATTCAAGAGCTGTGGCTGCTGCCTGGAATTGCTCCAGCTGGTGAGAGGCTCCAGCTCTCTCTGGTCTTGACAAACACTGTGGAGCTGCTGAGACAGGTTAGTTGTGCTGGCTAGTGTGTTGTTTTCTGCTCTTCCATAAAGTTCTGACTCGGATTTACCTTCATGTCTGCTGAAAACGAATAAATAAAACACAGCAAAACTCTTAAAGTACATCAACGCTGAAAGAGAGGCATTTAACACAACTAATGTTTACAGAAACCGTGATCAAAACCTGGGCACTCAGTTTTGCACATCTGTTGATTTTTAGAGCTGGGAAAGAAAACAGCCTTGTCCTCAGTGAGCAGGGTCATGTGAGGATAGCTCATAAAAAGGAAGCCAACCCAAGCACTGCTGTGCTCTCACGAGCTTTCTGCCACAGGCTGTGGGAGAGGACTCAGAACAGCATTAAATATAGTTGCAGCAGAACCTGCCTGGCTAGTTTCTCGTGGATCTGTGCTTTGAAATCTTCATTGAAAATGCCCTTGCATGGTGCAGTCTCTCTAACCATAGCAACGGCCCCGAGTCCCGGCTGCTCACCCTGCAGCAGGAGGGTCCACAGGGCTTGGTGGTTTGTTTACTCCCCTACAGCTACATCTTCTCATCTCAGGTGGTTTCTGGAGACCTTCTGCCACTGTTAACAATGAGAAATATTGCCACCTTTCCTTCTTTCCTCTTCTTAATTTTAAATTATGATTATTCCAACAATTTTTAACATGATTATGGAGAGGACTCTGCAAACTGAGCAACTTCTATAAACGATTTTCAGTTGTCTTTAAAAAACTTTCATGCCCATATTTTTTGATCTGAGAGACTGGATCAGTTCTCTTTTTTTGAGACAAAAATGATGAGAAGTTCTGCTGGAAGTAAAATACAAAATATCGGAATAAGGATAATTTGAAATTTGTTAAATCACCGCTAGTCCTAATCCCGTTCCATTCAATTTCCATATACTTAGCAGTTAATTACTTCTTTACAGACCCGGGGAGAAACACTTTCAGGTAATTTTCCGCACTGCCGGCTGCTCCGAGGCCCCCCCTGACAGAGCCGGGAAAAGCTGGGCTGTGCAATGGCTGCCACACCCAGCGCCCCGGCCCCACCCCGCAGGGAATTCCCACACTCCGTGATCGCCGGGCGCGGAACGCTGGTAAACACTCTGCAGCCTCCGGGTCCAGCTTGGTTCCGGAGCCTGTAAATACAGCAGAAATCTTCACCAATGTGCGCGGCCTTTTCATAGTTCTTTCCCCGCTGAGGACTTTCTGTGCTGGCGCTTTTCTCCCGCAGCCCAGCCAGGCTGAATCCGCTCAGCGCAGAGAGCCAGCAAGGCCTCTGCAGCTTCTTGAGGCAGCGGGGCTTATTTTCCTCCCCCTCCCCCCCCCTTTTTTTTATTTTTTTTTCTTTTTTTTCCTTCTTTTTTTTTCCCTGCCGACCAGTGAGTAATGGGGTTTTCTCTGATAAGATTAAGCTGGTCTGGTCTATGCCTTTAGCTCTTGTGGTCGGATGGACAGTGACATCCTTCCACCCGCAGCTCAAACCTAATTGCGTTTCAAACACCGCAGTGCAGACAATGGCAAAGCTCCCCGCAGATGACACAAGATGAGTGGTGTGCAGGCAGAGGAGGCAGAGGGTGGGTTTTGTGTGCCTGGCGTGCCTCTCGCAGCTCCAGGATCCCGGCTGGCTTGCCAGGGCCTGCCCGGTGACTGCCGTGCGCGGCCTGCGGTGGGGAAATGGCCGCGGCCTCGGCTGGGATCTCAGCCACTGCCTCAGCAAGAAGTAAAGGCACCAAAACCCCCTCCTGGTTTCCCTGTTCCCAAACTTCTCCTCCATTCAAAAGTACCGTGTTTAAAGGCAGTGTCACAGGCTGGGAACCCCCTGTCTTGCACAGTTTCCTTCCGCTTTTCTTCTTCCTGAAACGCGGTGCCTTTGTCATGCCGCAACCACACGGTGCCCTCTGAGCAGCAACGGGAGAGCGCTCGGAGCGAGCTCCATTCATGACGGTCTCTGCAGTCTCACCCCCCCGGGAGACCCTTCTGCGGTGAGGAGGAGGGAGGAATTCTCCTTTTACCCTCCACCAGTCCGTCAGGACAATAGACAGTGCCTCTGGGCACAGGCAGCTCGTAAAACCCACAAAACTGCACATTTTTTGGCCAAAATGTTCTTGATTTTAAGCAGATAAGGAACAAGGGAAAACAAACTCGGCATGTAAATGGAGAAGAGGTGCTGTACAGGCAGCACTTAACAGCGTTTTGAACTTTAGTGGAGATATAATTTTCACAAAGAGGAAAATCCCTTTAAATCCCACAAAACCCCTCAAGCCTGATGGGATCTGGAGAATTAGAGGCCATGAACACATCGGACTGGAAGCCACGGTTCTCCTCCCCCTGCTTTCAGCAGGACAGGGAGCAGGCATTACCAAGGACTGTGTGAAACGGCTCATTCTAGCAAAGTGCATTTGCCCCTCTTCTGGAGGTCAGGGATTATTTGTTCACTGCTGAAGGGAAGCTGCTTTAGCCACAGAGCCGATTGCCTTCCTCTAGAAATCCCCCTGAGGAGAAGCTGAGTAAGCTGAACCAGGGGATGCTGAGGCCATGACAATATTTTCCTCCTAAAGCAGCTGTTGCCACATACAACCAATCAGAGGAAAAAAGGGACCAAAAGGGTGAACAACCAACTAAACAAAAAAAAACCCCAAAACAAAACAAAACAAAAATTAAAAAAGGAAGGGAAGGGAAATGTGCCCAGGGAAACGTTATGTTAGTAAGGTCTCTTGCTGTGTTCAGCTGCAAGGCAAAGCTGGCTGAAAAAATGGGAGGAATGTTCCTTGTTTTCACATAAGGACTGCAGAGCATCTGTCCTGCAGTTCCCATGGGACTGGTTTTAATCCTTTTTTCCTAAATAACCAATCTGACTTACAGATGTGTGTGTTTTCTGTCCAGGTCCTGCAGGCTTGTTGGAAACATCCTCAAGTGTTTCCTTCTCCAGGCAAGTAAGTGGGAGAGATCTGAGTTGATACTCGGACCAGGGGAAGACGTCTCAGCTCAACTCGTGGACCAAACCTTCTGTTTCTGCAGCGTTTCAGAGCAGCACAGTGCTACAGGGGGTTAAATGGGATAAGGATGGGAGTGCAGCTGATTGTCACTGACTCCAGCTAGCAAGTGGCCCTCTGAGGCTGCACACTCAGTGGAACTCGGGTCCCAACAGTGTTTTCCACTTGATTCCCTGTGAAAGTAAGTGGATGAGAGCAGCCTTTGTGAAGTTCATATGAAGCAGAAAATGGCATAAGGCACCTTATGTGCTTTATTAAGCAGTGAGCGATTTTCTTCTCACCGCCTGGAGACACCTCAGTGCGGTGGGCATGGGAGCATCCTCCTCCTTGGGCCCAGCTGGGACTGAGAGCGGTGGAGGACACTGCCTGCCTGCACTAGGGAAGTGAGAAACTCTTTAATAAGAGCTGTCAGGTGCACTGTGTTTTCTTTGGTCTGGGTGATTCCCCAGAAAACCACAGTCCAGGCCAAACGAGTGGCTTGGCGCCGGCTCTGGCACAGATCCCCTGCTGTAGTCTTCCATGGGAGCTGCAACAGCAGCTCCTGCAGCAGCCAGGCACACACATTAAAAAAAAAAAAAAAAAAAAAAAAAGAGAGAGTGAAGACAGAAAGATGATCCTTCTGGCTGTTCCCAAGCCCAATAGAAAGTCCTGCCTTATCCTTAGTCTCTTCCTTCCAAACCCAAGAGCTTCAAACCCAGGAGTTTCAAGTGACCATAGGAAACACTCCACTTTCTGAGAAAAAAAGACCCAAACACCTAAAACTAAACAAACAAACAAAAAGCAAAAAACCCAAAAGAAAACAAAGAAAAACAAACAAAAAGCTCACCAAAAGCAAGCAAACAAACACTCAAACAACAAAAAAACCCCAAACAAACAAAAAATTTATCTGTGTGGCACACACATTTACACTGAAATCCAGTACATCCAGCTAGAAATTGCATCAGCTTGATCCAGGTGTAATTTTGCTGTGTTGATAGCCATTTCAGGCAAAGTCTTCAGCTGTACCTCTCTGCCCTGCTCTTCTTTGGCTGCCTGACAATTGCCTTTCCCCATGCTCAGTTTCTGCTCCCAACCCTGACCCTCACTGGGACGATTGCCTGGGTTCTCATAGCTGCTGTGGGCAATTCCACTCTGGCATCTGATTTTGGTCCTTCAAAGTAGGATTCTCTCCCATTTCAGTAATTGGATCATTCTCCTCACTGCTTGTCTGCCATGCCTGTGTTCAGTTCAGCATGTTAACATTTACAGTGACTTCATGGCACATCCACCCTGTAGCTCTCTGCATCCAAAGGAGATGGAATAAAGAAGGGCACTGGCAGCTCAGCTATGACACAAAATATCCATGAAGCAGAGAAGAAAGATCAGCTTGAACACCTGCCTTGCTGGCTTAGATAGAGTGGAAGTGGTGAAACTCTCCTTGATGAGCAGCAACAAGTCATGGGAGCTGAGTCACCAAGACACCTACCTGTCAGCAGGTGCTCTGGGACATGTCAGCCATCTCCCAGAGGACCCACGTGCCATGGCACGTGCTGCTCACACAGCAAAGGTTCGGCTGTGCGTGTTACCGAGGAGATGGAAGGTGCCTGTCACACCACAGTGAACAGAAGTGAAGGGAGCCCTGCACACAGTGCAGGACAGGTACTTTTACTTTCAGTGCTGGTTTTGTTTATACAGCCTGGGTGGAGGCAGGAACCCCACCAAAACAAGCTTACAAAAGGAACGTTTCATTTGTGGAAGGAACATGGAATTTCCCAAGGTAAGAACAGCAGGTTTGAGTGCATTTCCATCAAGCAGCTGGCATTCTTTCCAGTGCCCCACCTCCTGCTCTCCAGCTTTGCTTGCTTGCAGGCTGAGGGCAGCTGTGGCTCCTGTGGCTCAGGGCCAGCCCTGGAGCTCAGTGCCTGCCTACCTGGAGCCATGCCTGTTTGCAAGGTGAGCCTTTGTACACGAGCAGAAGCAACACCCATGCACTGGGACAGCTTTGCTGCTCTGCTTCTCTCCTCCCTGATGCTGGGTGGCCACAGAGCCTGCAGGGGACTAAAAATTGATGCTTCTGTTTGCCATGGTAAAGCACTGAGAGCGAGCAAACTCTTCTCATTTTTTCTTCTCTTTTAGTCTCTTTCAATAGGGCATACATTTGGTCTCTCAAGTTACCATTTTCCCTGACAATGTCTTGTGGCAGCCCCATCTCACAGCATGGCCAACATCTATTTCCCTGGTGTCCTCCTGACCTTGATTGCTCGTCTGAGGGGGTGCCTCTCCTACCTCCAACCTGCTCTGTGCTCCCATGTTCTCCTATTGGCTTTTCTTGCTCATTCCCCTGATGAGCCTTCAAGGCCCTCTCTGTCTTTTTATGTGGAAAGTGCACTTTATATGGAAACTCCACCTCTGCTTTCTTCTAGGCTCAGCAAAAGCCTCTGCCTGCTGCTAGGAAGATTTGCTGTTGTTCCCTGTCCTGACAATTTGGTGGATTTCTAGGAGGGTTTTCCTGCATGGTTTGGGCCACAAAGACTTTCATTCTTCTAGACCCAGCTCTGGAAGAGGTTTTCAGTCTCCCTGCTCTCCCTTACCCCTCCCACTGGAGGTTGATTCCCCTTGGATGGCTGGTGGAGTAATTAGAGTGCAGTTCCCTCTGCTTGCTTTGGGCAAAATTACACAGGTTAATTTAAATTAAGGCACCCTGGCTGGTTCTGCCTGAACTGAACTAGGGGAAAACTCATGCAATCCTTTCTGCTAGCTGTGATAGGAGTGCTGTGGCAGCCAGGCAGACCAGGGTCATCAGCTCTTCCACCTGCAAAGCTGGGGCTCAGCAAGCCATGTCCTGTATTGCACTTCTCCACAAGGGGCCAAAACCAAACCAGCTGTGTGCTAAGCAGAGGGGCTTAGCTGGTTAGCCAAGGAGGTTAGCTGGAAGCACTAGTCACAGGTTCTAGAAGATCTGCCTATCCTAACATCCAGACTCCTGAGAGGCTGGCGCTGGCTCTTTCCTCAGCTCTGGTGTGAACAGCACCGGCTCGCAAAGCTTTCCTCTTTTCCTCCTGAAATATGCCAAAGTTAACACTCTTCCAGGTGAACAAAATAAACTTCTGCTAGGGAATCCACGTGGGAAAGGGGTGTCTTGTCCTGCAGTGCGAAGGCCACATTTCCATGGACATGAGGCCTGACCTCTATGTAGAAGAGTGAGTGCGAAGAGGGGCCATGCTGTCTCCTTTTCTTCCCTAATGCCAGAGATTCAGGACAGTGGCACAGGGTCAGAAACATGTGAGTGCAAGAGTATGGGATTAGGTTGCTTGGCCAGGAGGGAATAAAGATCTAGCAGTCTTTGAGTGGGCCCATTGAAAGGTCCCACTTCGGTGAGGCATGCACCCATATGGCCGCAACTCTCTTCACAGAGAGCAGCAGGCGCAACCCTCCCAGGATTTCTCCTGGGGAAGGCAGTGAGAAAGCTCAGAGAAAGAAGAGAAAACAATTCTTATCTCTATTTGCTACGCCTGTTGTTTGGCACATGTGGAATGTGTTATGGAAATTGTTTACCAAAAGGGATTTGTTAATTGGACTCTGATGGTTGTTTTGATTGATTGACCAATTAGGTCAAAAGCTGTGTCATGACTGTCTGAAAGGGTCACGGGTTTTTCTTTAGTTTAGTACATTAGTAGTATAGTAGTAATATAGTATAATACAGTATAGCTCAATAAAGCATTTCTTCAGCCTTCTGAAATCACTGGAGTCATTCCACATTATTCCCTGGCTGGGGGTTGTCCTGCATTGATACACCCATGCAGACCCCTGGCTGTTCAGGTGCTTCCAAGCTGAGAGAGAAACCACTAGTGAGTTGTACATCCTGCAGGAGTATGGAGCTGCTAAACACAGGCTTTCCAGGTGCTGGCTTTGGATACAGGCTTTCACAGCCTATCAGCATCCTAATTCAGGGTTTGAAATCTCTTTTGGGATCCATGCCCAAGTGCCGATTTCCACTACTGGACAGAAAGTATTTTCTCCTGAAGCAGGGATGAAATAGTTGCTCTACTCATGTGGCACTTTAGAATCCTTTTGTAGGCCCTGCAGCATGAGCCCCAGCTGGGACTGGTTTATATTGCTCTTAGCTGTCCTCCTGTTGGGCAGTTAATATAGACACCAACATGGGCAGAAGCATCACCCTGCACAGGCCTGAACTACTAATTGTTAAGAGCCCAGGTGATGGTGAGGTTATTTATATCTCAGCCTTTCCAGCATTGGTCATGGCTGAAGACAACACACCAGGCTGGAAAGACCTCTGGGCTGGTGATTGGGGTGGCCTTATTAAGTGTCAAACTCAGCCTGTTCCTCAACGAGCTGTTTTCTTTATGTAACCCAGCATTTTCTTCATGTAACCCTGATGCAGCTTGCAATAGCCGGGCTGACAAATCAATTGCAGCACAGAGAGCAATGTGAGCAGCACTTCAGTGGCTCCATGTGTGCCCAAGGTTGATCATCCCTGACATTAATTATGGGTTTGCTCAACCCCGAGGATGAGGCCTCTGTTTTTCAGTATAATCACATGTGCTTAGATGGCCCTAAGCACTGCTTTGATTCTCACATTGAGCAAGTGCTCAGAGAGCACGTGTGGCTGCTGCAGTGTCTGACAGGTAAACGTGCCGGGGCTGACGGTGAGCGACCTTGGAACCTGCCACCACATCCTGGATGCTGAGGATGTTGTTGCTGTGCCTCCTGCCAGGGACTCCCCTGCTCGGGTGACTTCTGGCAGCCCCTTCCTGCGGAGCTGTCTCTGGTGGCAGTGGAGGCTGCCAGCTCCTGTGGCAAGGCTTCAAGGAACAGACTGATTTGTCACCTCCAAGTCATTAAATCTAATCAAACAACACACAAGAGTTCAGTGAGCTGAGAAACCTGCTTTGCACAGGAACTTGTGTGATCAGAGTGCCAGCTGCCAGAAGCCAGGACTGGACATGACTGGCTGCTCCACGGCGGTGGTGGGCTGGGAGAAAGAGGGAGATCACTGGGATTGAAACAGCAAAATCATACTGTGGAAGCTGTGTCTCCTTGTAGGTAACTCTGCAGGCTGGATGGATGCCTGTCTCCAAGCAGTGGCATTACTCTGTGGCTGGAGTGTGTCCCTACAGGTGTCCTTCCAAGAGCTGTAACTAGCCTGATGGTCTGTGGAATAGGGAGGTGCTTTATTCTGGTGATAGAAAGGTTTTGGGGCAGGGGAATTCCCAGCTTTTCATGTCATCTGAGTTTGGAGGGCTGCAAACTTTTGACAACGAGGAAAGCTGTGCCAAAATTAATGACAAGCTATTCCACATGCAGACCATGCTGCTGAATTAGTTGCAAGTTTCTATCCAAACCAGGGCTCAGTCTGTCCTTGGCAGGCAATTTGCAGGGAAGGATTCCTCTGACCTTTTCCCTGCGTGAGATCTGCTGAGCACAGTCCAGTAACCCTGAGCTGACATTGAGCAACCCCAGCAAAACAGCAGCTGTGTCCAGTCACCTGAGTGTTTGGAAATCCTGGACTCTGGATTGCACAAAGTACAGCTGATGTGCCCTGGCTGTACTGGGCAGACTGTCCCCTCATGTGCCAGGATCTCAAGAGTATAACCTGCCAAACTTACCACATGCATGCAGCTTCTCTCAGCACAGGAACCTTTATGTCAGGCCAGGAAACCCCAAACAGAAATAGGGCAACCCCTGCCTGCCCAAGCAGCGTGCTGGGATTTCTCCATAGCAATGCACTGTGGGCTTTTTGCAGCAAACCATGACCCAGCTTGCTCGCAACAAGTCACGTGCTTTGCTTGGCCCCAGAGCCCAAGCCCTGAGTGGGATCCAGCTTTCCAGCAGCCTGCAGAGGCAGGCCCAGCAGCGTGCCTGGCTGGCAGCTGCGGGGCAGGGGCTGCAGCTCCCGGATGCTTCGGCACAGAGCCATGGCTGACGTGCTGGGCAGCCTGCCCTGGAACCTCTTCATGTTTCCTCAGGGAGGAGCAGGATGAAGTGGTGGGGGGAGTGTTAGTGTAGAGTTCAGCTCTTGCTCTTCATCTGAGTGTCACCTAAGTCTTGCTCAAAGCGTATCTAGATTAAAAATGCTGGATTTTTCTAGCAAGATTCCTCTCCTAAGCGGCTGCACCCATTGGGAATTGTGGTTATGCATTTTCCAGTAGACAAGAGAAGGGCAAAGTATTTCACCTGCTTCCCCCTGTTCTCTGTCCCTCTATGCAGTATGGGTTTCTGCTCCCTGTATTACAGTACCTTGGAGCAAGCCTTGCTCAATTATTCTGTTATAACTGGGAAAGGGACAGTCTGCTGTCCTAGGGTGTGCTTCTTTCTGCGTGCCTCAGATCAGGGGGACAAAAGCAGAGGCCAGAAAACATTTTTCACAGAACAGATCTGTCATGACCTCTGATCCTGAGTCACCTCTTTTGCCCTGCTGTGCTGGCCAGCCTGAGGCTTGAGTGTGCAACTCCGGCCTTGGCATCCCCCTGTGCTTGTGTAGGCAGCCCCTTGCTCTATTTTCTGGGCAGCAGATGTGCCCAGTGGACTCCTGCAAGCTGGCAGGCACACAGAAGTGAGGTGATGCAATGCTTATCATTGCCACGCTTACACCTTTCCAAGGAACTGGTCTTTTATTTCCCAGGTCCACATCCCACTGCCCTTTTGCCTCTGTACACGCAGAAAAGTTCTCTGTGAGGAGGAACTGGATTGTCTGGAAAATATCCTGCAATTCACTCTGCCAGCTGGTTCTGAGCAGCTGCTCTATGTGGCTCTGCACTTGCTAAGATGTGGTAAACAAATATCCAAGGAGTAGCTTGAAAGAGAGATGGGCTTTTTCAGTAGATACAGCTAAGTGCAGGGAAGGAGAGCACAGCAGGGACCTGAGACGGAAAGGAAACAGGAAGACCTGTCACCTCTTTATGTGTTTTACTCTCAGAGCAGCAGCCGTCTTCTGTACTTCCCTTAAAAGAAAGAAAAGGCAAAGATGATTCATGTCCCATTCCCCAGCTCAGCCTTGAAGCAGCATTAGTGTGACTAAGGTCCTTGCTGCATCATTTCTTTCTCCATCCGATGCCGAGAAGGTCGTAGCAGGGCAGATTGTGATTAAGTGGAATTTCTCGATGTTGAAAGACATTTGAGATTTGTCCCAGTGATTAATAAAATTACTTGGGGGGCCATAGGAAAATCTGATCCTATACATTTTTTTCTGAAGAGTATGAACCCTTTGAAAGTCCTGTGTGTGAAAGCTCAGAGAACAGCACATTTGCATGGGGTGCCTCTGCCAACAAAGATGAGCAAAGGTGAAACCCATCATACCACAGGGCCCCTGCCAGCAAGAAATCCTCCTGAATTTCCACATAGCTCTGGTTCACAGCCTTTCACCTTGCCTTATTGCACACTGCTGGAGGAAGTCTGCTAGTTTAGTAGAGCCTAAAGCACGCGAGGGAGGCCCAGTGCACAGACAACAGCTCAAATCTTGCCAGTCCCTGCAAAAATCAAAGCAGGTATGTTTGCAGCTGCTTTAACACTGTAGCTGATGGTTTTACCAGTTCATGTTCCTCATGGCTCTGCAGAGGAGAGGACAGGTAGCACATACACTCCAGGCAGCCTGCCCTGGGAAATACCTCCTCTACAAACACCTATTTACAGGCAGTCCCTGCCCTGGGGAGTTTGCAGCCCAAAGCTGAGGCAGAGCAGCTGCAGGCCAGATGCCTGTGTGGGCTGTGACTCCATGTCCTACAGCAACATTTTGTGTCTGCTGGTTTGTGGTGCCCTCAGATGCACATGCAGCCTGCCTGGGTGAGGAGCAGCAGAGCTGGACGGGGTGACAGTGGCTTTCCCCAGTCACACACGTGATGAACAGCAGAGATGGAGCCAGACCCGGACTGTGCCTGTCTGTGCCACTTGTTACTAGATGGTGCTTCAGATTACAGGTTATGTTTTACTTTCTCGTTGTCTTCAGTGGTGTTGAGGAGCAGACTGAATCCTCCTATGCTGCAGCATAAATCACTTACTATCTGTACTAATTTTTCCCACTAGGGACTTAGAACATTTGTACTGTGAGTATTTTAAGTGGCTAATACCACATTCAGTCAGACTCACTGCTGTTATTGCAATTCCTAATTTAAATTAGTGGCTGTTTGCTAGCAAAAACATTTCTTTCCCTCTGCCTCATTCCTTTGGTATTGATCAGCCTGTTCTGTCCTGGCTTCTCAAAGGGAGGTTTTCTCTCGAGACTTCTGCAGCCCCAGTTGGCAGATGCTGGAGGCATACAGCTCTCACAGAGGCCCCTTCTGGGGACTCTCAAAACTGTGCCAGCAGCGTATCAGGCACTCTGCATGAGTTCTGTGAGGTGCTGTGCACGGACAGAGGGCACAGCAGGTTGCTAGTTAGCAAAAGGGAGATGCTCTGGGTTTATGGAGAGCTAGTTCATTAGGTATATGATTACAGCTCTGCAAGAAATGATTTAGCTATCAGCTGTAAGAGGGAGAGAGAAACTGATGAAGCTGCTGGACCACATATGAGAAGAATCATCCTATCTGCAGCTTGATGCAGCTCATGCCACTCACACCCAGTTCAAACAATTTCCTCTTGCTTCTACACTTCTTGTAAGGCAGCCAGGCGTGTCGAGCTCTCACTTTCAAGGACAGATCTTCAGTACATATTTCGATCCTGTCTGAGCAGGAGTCAAAAAAATCAACTGGTGTTGATGGGATAAAGGCACTTAACTTTGCATCCAGGGGAGCAGTCAGTCATTACAGCAAAATTTATGTCAATCATAAGTCACAACCGTACATTTCAGGGACCACAGGGCCAAGCATGTTCCCCACTGAAGCTCTGATGCCTCGCAGATATTTGCATGTACCACCGCTGCTTCTTTTTCTAACCTCTACTTCATAAAAAAAAAAAAAAGTTAAAATGAAATTCCATGCAAAGCAGCTCCATCACTGCACCAGCTTGCACTTTCCTGTCTGAAGAGCACTTTCTTGGAGGCTCATTTCAGGGGAGGTGAGCTACTCTGTTCACTGGAGGTTCAAAGCACAAGGAGCCTCTCTGCTTTAACCCTTTAAAGAGGGATGTTTTGCAGGGCTGGCTCTCATTTTGTAGCTTACTTGCTTCTGAATGTCATGACTGTTTACATCCACTGTAGGTGCATCATGCATGCCCTGAACTCTGGATTTCCACAATCCAGTGGCAGACTGATGAGGCTAAGTAGGACCTTACTCTGCACATTTCACCTTGATCTCACCTTGTCTTTGACTTCCTACTGTGGTTAACTGAGGCTGCTACTCAACAGCTAATGGAATAGGGCTTGGAATGCCAGGCACTGGAGGGGACATATCCTGGCCAGACCACAGGCTTTGATGTCAGGAGCACTTGTATCCAATGCCTGGTCCTGTAAAAAGACTCAGCTGCCACCAGGAGCAAAGAGCCACTGGGCCCAGCTGTAAATTCAGTGAAGCATGTGTCACAGCACTGCTCTTTGGGCTAAGTAGTGATTAAAATGTGCCCTGTCACTAGGGCATGCTTGCTTCTCAGTTCACTCTGAAAAGACCTCTTTGTGATGGCACACAGCAGCGTGCCTCCGCCTTCACCTCTGGCTGGCACAGGGTCAGACCCAGCCTGGGTTAAAAGCTCTCCATCTCCCAACAGGCAGGCATGTGGGAAGGAGGGGACACTGAGAGGCAGGACCATTCGTGCCACTGCCAGCACCCTGCTCAGCAGCAGCAGCCTCACTGATTCACCTGCACACCTCAGCTCAGGTGGAAGACCAGCCACAGCCTAAAGGGAGACTGCTCCCAAGTTGTTTTCTTGGTGTCCTCAGAAAAAGGACTCAGAACCTCTGGGATTGGAGATGAAGATGATATTTCGTGTGCCATTTAACAAAATTATTAATAAGTCTACACAGACATGCCTTTATCCTGTGCCTACAAGGAGCATGCAATTTCTCCTGACAGTGTTCAAGGGCCCACCTGTGAATTCAGTGAAACTGAATAGCTACAGAGAGAACATTTTTCTTACGGCTATGTTGAGAAGCCGTCTGTGGTGGTGTTTCATGATGAATGTGCTCACAACACCAGCGACTTGCCTCCAGGAAGAGGACACACTGAGCTGTGTTTGCTTTGTTGCTGAATGAAAGCATCTGCCTGGGAAATACCAAACACTCCCTGGGTGATGTACCTTGGCAACTGTGGGTTGAATCAGTCTCCAGATATGGTCTAAGTCATGGGCAAAATATCCAGTGGCAGGACACTGGTTGGTGTCCGAATCAGCATCAGTTCACCATCCAAAAGCTGTACACTTGACACAGGTTGCAGCCCCAAAACCTTCAGCATGAAAGTGTCCTCATGATCAGTTTTGAAAATATCACCTCCAAAGAGGTGGGTTTTCTTCCTGGTGTATTTGGAGCAGCCAAAAGATGGAGTCAATGGTTAGAGGGAATAGGATGTGTGTTTGTGAAGGGGCCAGGTGCTGTGAGGGTGGGAGAAAGCAGAGCCAAGCAGACCTGATGGAAGACTGCTGGCTCTAAGGCTAAATGAAGACCTGCCCCTGTGCAAGCATGAGGAGTTTAACAGCTATTATATGGAGGATAATTGGATGCAAATTTGAGGGCTGCCTTTTCAGAGATGGCATGCTCTGCCCCAGGATGGAGGTATGCCTAGTTCACATGACTCAGGAAAAGAGTGGGAGAGGAAGGAAATTCTACTATGTCGCAATCGCAAGAGCTTGGGAGAAAACATTTTTCAGGTGAGTGAGAAAACAAACATCTGAAGTTTTCAATGAGTAAGAAAAAAAAGTGAAATAAATTCTTGTTTTCTGAGTAAAGAAGAAATCTGTTTCACTTGGGAAGTTCGCAATATGGTTTTAGTCTTGCATATTTTTTACAAAATTCATTGTTTCTAACTGAAACAAAGCAGAGCAAAACATTGGAAAGGAGGAAAAGTGCCAGCAAAACCTCAGCATGAGCAGAGCAGACTTCAGGCTGCTTAGGGAATTACCAAGTAAAGTCCCCTGCAAAATGTTTTTGCAGATGCCAGGGTCCATAAGTCCTGGTCACTCTTTAAACATCACCTCCTAAAGGCATAGCAGCAGGCAATGTCAGAAGTTAAGGAGGTAAGGCAGAAGTCCAGCTTGGCTGAACAGGAATCTTCCCTTGAAAATAAGGCAAAAAAGGAAGGTGTATGCCCAGAGGAAGCAAGGTCATGTGACATGGGAAGGATACAGAGATATTGCTTGCCACTGTAGGGAAAAAAAACCATGCAGACAAAGCTCAGCTGGAGTTGAAACCAGAACTGTGGGGGACAATAAAAAGAGTTTTTTCAAATACGTTAATGGCAAAAGGCAGCATAGAAATAACATCAGCCTGTTGTAGAATGAGGATGGTCACCTCACAAACAGGGACATGGACACAGCAGAGGTGTTTAATGCATTCTTTGCCTCTGTCTTCAAAACAGATGACAGATTAAAGGGGTCTCAGTACCCTGAGCTGAGGGACCATGGCTGTGAGAATGATCAACTCTCAGTCAATCCTGAAATTGTGTGGGATCTGCTGCTCTGGCTGGATCCCTACAAATCGAGGGGTCCTGATGGGATTCACCTGAGAATCCTCAAAGAGCTGGCTGATGTCATCACAACACCTCTCTCAATGATTTTTGAGCAGCCTTGGGAATCTGGAGAAGTCCCAGCTGACTGGAATCTGGTGCATGTTGTCCTGATTTTGGAGGGCAAGATGGAGGACCCTGTACAGAACAGGCCTGTCAGTCTCACTTCAGTGCCAGGCAAAGTTATGGAGATTATTCTGGGAGCCATTGGAAAACACCTGAAAGACAATGCAGTCATTGGTCACAGCCAGCACAGCTTCATGAGAGGAAAGTCCTGCTCGTCACAGCTGATTTCCTTTTATGACAAGCTAACCCACCCAGTTGATCAGGGGAAGCCAGCTGATGTAATTCTTTCAGATTTCAGTAAAGCTTTGATACTGTCACTCACAGGATCCTTCCGGGCAAAATATCCAGCTCACAGCTGGATCAACACATCATGGGATGGGTGAGACACTGGCTCACGGGTCAGGCACAAAGGGTGGCAGTCAATGGGGTGACATCAGACTGGTGACCTGTCACTAGGGGGTTTCCATGGGGCTCCATCCTCAGCCCTGTGCTCTTCAAAATCTCCATAAATTACTTGGATGCAGGACTGGAAGGGATATGGAGCAAGTTTGCAGATGATACAAAACTGGGAGGGGCTGTTGAGCTCCCTTGAAGGCAGAAAGGCCCTGCAGAGAGACCTTGACAAATTACAGGGCTGGGCAATCACCAACTGTATGAAGCTCAACAAGGGAAAGTGCTGGATTCTGCACCTGGGATGGGGCAAGCCTGGATGTGTGCATAGACTGGGGAATGAGAGGCTGGAGAGCAGTGCCATGGAAAGGGACCTGGAAAGGGCAAATTCAATATGGAGCAGCAGTGCCCTGGCAGCCAGGAGGGCCAGCCCTGTCCTGGGGTGCATCAGGCACAGCATCATCAGCTGGGCAAGGGCGGGGATTGTCCTGCTCTGCTCTGCTCAGGAGCAGCCTCACCTCAAGTGCTGGGGGCAGTTTGAGGTGCCACAATAAAAAAAGACATTAAAAAGACGGCGCTTTCCCTTTTCTGCTTTGCGTGGACTTCTCTGAAAAAGGAAACAGAATTATCAGTTCCTTACTTTATAAGCCCCTCAGATACAGGGGTATCTTGTGGAGGGAAGTGGGTGATCGGATCACCTTGGCAGTCCAGCTGTGTGGAGAAGAGAAACTGGCTTTTTGTGTCACCACCTAGAGCAGGAAGGCAGACATCCTAGAGTCCTGGCCTTCCCTGGACCTGCTCACCTCCCTCCACTGGGACAGAGTCAGAGGAGAGGATGCTGTGGGCAAACCTTAAGTATTTCTGCATGAAAAGTGTTACAGCTGGGCTGAGCTGTGAAGGGTAGGAGACCACCTCAGCAGTGGACCTTATCTGCTGTTCTTGGTGGGTCCCACTAAGGTTTTCCATCATGGCGGCCCTGTCGCCTTTTTGCCATTTCATTTGCTGAACATGCACTTGTTCTGTTTTATCTCCTGTTTGAACCGGGCTGACTGCAGCTGAAGCCTGCCAGCCTCCCACACAGCTATAGGGCAGTTTCCACCTCATTATTTCAGTTTCCATCGGTTTGAGTGCTGCCCTGCAGGAGCGGTTCTCGAGGAGGAGACGCGGCAGTTGGAGAGCTAGCTCCTGCCCTGGTGGGGCAGTCCAGCAGCCCAGCAGCAGGTGCTTCAGTCTGCTGCTGCCAGGGGACAGGGCTGCACAGGCAGGAGCATTAAGAGGCCTGGGGTGGATGGACAGATGGAAGATGTTGGGTGGTCTAGTAATTTTTTCTTAACTCCAGCAGCCTTGTTCATAGACTGTTAGAGAGGAGATGGAGATCAAGTGTGCTCAAGGATGAGGAGGATTTGAATCCCCTGCCTTGGGAGTGTTTCCCTCAAGCTAGGCTTGGCACAGGCTGGGGTAAGGAGCCCCCATGCAGCTTTGGGGAGGGCTTGTTTGTTTGTTTGCTAGGACGAAACATCTCAGAGAAGGTGCTGCCAGGGGTCAGAGCTAAGTTTTTGGAAGAAATCCAGAAACATCACCCTCGACGCATGCTGGAATGGAAGCCCATCCGCTTAGAAAAAATTGAAAGAAAAGGGGTTTTATTCACAGGCTGGGCGGCCTTTTCCCATGCAGAGAGGAAAAACACCACACACGGGTCCTCCCACACTGCAGGAGCAAACACTGCAGGAGCAAACACCACCCGGTTCTCTTTTCCCACTGCTCCATGCTCTTCGGGGGGGCTGCCTCTCACTTGACCCCCGGGCACTCCCCGGTGGGAGCAAAGTGTTGCTGAGGCAGAGAAGCACTCAGAGTCCTGTACAGGGCCTTGGGAAAACTCCCTCTCCTTCAAGCTACTGAAATCCAGGAATAATAATTAACCAAGCTAAGTATTGCACTGTAATTGTAGCTGTGTGCCCTTCAAGGTGTGCATGCATGTTGAAGATATTTGTGTTTCAAGGCTCTTTCTTGAACCATATATTTGCTCACATTGTGCTTTCAGCTGGAGAGATGAAAATCTTACCTTGAAAGATGCACAGGAAAATTAATCTGAATAGCTAAAACTGTGAATGGGAAAAGAATTTAAATTAAAGGGGTGCAGGCTTTTTCCTTCAGAGCTAGGAAGCCTCTGGGGCTGGTGGAGGACAGATAAGAGGCTGCACTCCTGCAGCTGGAGAGGCAATGGAGCCTGGTGCCATGGTTCATGGCCGCTGTAACAGGGCAGAACTGCAGAAAGGAGTGAGCAGGGAAAATCCCAGCTCTCTTCTGACAGGACTGGAAAGTCCTGTTTGGAAAATTGGAGGAGGAGGCAGTCCTGGGAAAATCTGAGCACTGGATCATGGCAAGGGCAGGCAGTCAGACCTCCAGGGTATTAGGGGGAGTTTCTGTTCCAATCTCTCTGGACTTAAACTTCTTGGATTATGACCTGATAAACATGCCAGCATTTCAAGGAAACTTTTTGTTCCTGTTAAGGCTTCAGAGAAGGGGCAAGGAGGTGAGGGATGCCAGAGCTGTGACAGACAGCTGCTGGAGAAGGGGAGAGGCTGTGCAGCAGCTGTTCAGGTTGGCATGAGGAGGCAGGACTTTCCTGTTCCCTCATCCCTCGGGATACTGTGCAGTTCTCACTCCTCAGCAAAGCACTGGTGCTGGGAGCACAGCAATGCTGGAAAAAGCCCTTCCTCCACCCCCCTGAAATGAGGGTAGCCATTTGTCCAGGGAGAGATTCTTCCCTGCCACCCCTGCACTCTGTTTTGCAATTATTACTTCTAGGAACAACCAGATGCTTAATTGTTTTCACAGCTCAGCTTTCACAGAAAAATGATACATCCCTGGCCCGGAGTCTACCATCACTGAAGATTTCCCATTAAAACAAATCACAAATGATACTTGTCCTCCCCCCGGAGATCACAGTGTCTTTCCTTGGTTTTTTTTTTTTCTGGTTTCACCTTTTCCTTTACTCACTCAACCATCTTGCTCATCCAAATCCAAACTGAAGCTGTGGGGAAAGGCCAGCAGCAGTGAGGCTGACGCTCTTCAGGATAGGTTAAGAGTCCTGGTGGCCTCACTGCCTTCTGGTGCATGAAGTCCTTGCCAGGAAGGCAGATAGATGTGTCCACCAGCTGCATGCAGGACACAGGGTTGGTAGACACTGTTGGCCTTGCCTCGACCTGTAGTTCTCAGTGTAAAATGCTAAGCAACCAATAGGGACCCTTCCTAATGTCAAAAAAGGCTGAAGGAAGAGAAGACAGTAAGACTAAGGCCTCTAAGCTACACCTCTCTCTGTCTGGGGAGCAGAGGCACCCACATCTACATGTCAGCCAGCTCACACAGCCCAAGCTGTGTGCAAGGAGTGTGCTGCACCATAAGGTGGGAGTGGCAGAACAAGCAGCTGGGGGGGATGGTGGAAGGGGTCTGCTCATGACTGCAGATGTCAGGCTGGCACTGGAGCCAGTGGGAGCACAAAGGCTCCCTGTGCATGTCTCTAGATGCAAGGTTGCCTTTTGCCCTTGCTTTTTATGCTTTCCAAAGCTGCAGGGAATGGAAGAAAAGGGCTCTAAATTACTGGGGGAAAAATCAGGCCTTGGGCTCTGCTGTCCAGTGTTGCCATCCTGGGAGTCTGTAAGGCTCTTGAGAAGTCCAGGGCTGATGCTGAGAAAGCTGAAAGGCACTGAAGGAGGCATCTTGGTTGTGGTTTGGGTGAAAAAGGCCTACAGTGAGCAGGAATGCAAGGAGGAAGAGGAGGGTGTGGGAGGAAATAAGGAGTTTTGTTCTTTGTGAGGAATATAAGGAAGTATGGGAATATCCCTGTGGGATTATCAAAGAGATTTACAAGAATGGGCAGCAGGGAAAGGCTGGAAACAAAAATATAACCTCATGCTGTGTAATGTAATGACAGGTGAATGAGCTGGTGTTGCAGGTGAAAAGGGTGGGGGGGCATGCGGAAAGGGAGGAAGGGAAAAAAGAACAGGCAGAGGCAGATATGAGTGTGAAAGGCAATAAAAGCAGAGGACATAGGCAGGGCACGGGCTGAGGAAAGTGAGGAGGCTAATGGAGAGAGGCCCAGTTAGGAAACGAAGTCTGAACTTCACAGGATCTTGATCTGCTGCAGCCTGGATGCTCTTGAAGCTTGCAGAGCCACACAGGGCATGCGGAAAAGGTGCTGGACAGAATTTTGAACCCTGGACCAGTATGGGGAGGCACTGGCAGTAGAAGCAAGAACAAGCTAGTGTGCTCTGCAAATAGCAGCTGTGCTGTCTGAATAAGGAAAAAGAGATGCTGGAAGAATAAATGCATAAGGAGTTCTTGCTTTATATCCTACAAATGGGACCGTGCCATGCATCTGCCAGGATCCAAGAAGACAGCATTAAGGCAGCTCATCACCAAAACCACCCTCAGAAGGTCTTTCTAAAGGCATAGGTGTGGAATGGAATGGGCAGAGACAGTGGACATGCAGCAGTTAAAGGGCATATATTCAAAACTGGGAGTGCCAGGGGGATGTCCTGCAGTGGACAACCTTCCCATATCATCAAGTGAACAGGCAAAGCTCTCCAATGCGTAATTCTGCATTAGCAATGCACAAATACACAACATGTCCCAACCTATTTTGCTAACAAGCACATGTTCTCACATTAATCTCTGTCCTACTTGCTGTACCCATGGTTCCTCTGCATATGTTGCATGGTTACTTTTGCATGACAGGTGGAGGCAAACAGTAGCAAAACCAATATGTGGTATTTCAACAATGATTTGTTTAGCTGCAAAACTTCCTCGTACAGTAAAACATTTGCTTAATTTATTAAGCCATTGCAGAATTATTATAAGATTATAACAGTACCTTTCTAGATACTCTTTGTCTAAATATTGCAATGGGCAGCCGAGAATGTACCAATGCCTCCGAAACTACTCGGCCAGCCTGGTACTACTGATAACTGCATTTTTCTCCATCCCTCTAGCCTTCAAATGAGAAGTATTTGCTTTCAGATGGTATCTATTTAAATATTTGCATACCTGGTCCAGCCATGCACCCAAGGACTTTTAGACCATTGATAGCTATAGCTGGTGAATGCCTCTGCAGGGCCTTGACAGCATTTCCAACTCCTGTTTTGCAAGGGGAAATGGAAATGCAGCAAATGGAACACCACTGTTTCTACTTCCAGCGTGGAGTCACTTGGGGTACTTTGCTAGTGAAAACCCTGTAGCAGCAAGTGAGCAAACTCCCACAGTCAACACTCCCAGCTCAGAGTTAATGGTTAGTAAGAGAGCAGAGTGTGTTCTCAGCAAGAAAAGTTTTGGCAGATTCTCATGCAGCCCCACACCTGGAAAATGCAGGTTTGCAGTGCAGATGTAGCCATGACTGCCAGAAGGAAGTTTCTGTGCATATACCTGCATTATGCTTGTACAACGAGAGTGGAAGGGAAATAAAAATGACTCAGGATGACAATTTTTTACAATCCTTTCCACAGTGGCCCATGCAAATTAGGAAGCACACAGCCGGCTGTGGTGTTCTCTGTCATACCAGCAAACTCTCCTTAGAGCAGGTTGTGTGTCAGGAACCCTTTGGGAAGAGCAGGACAGAAAAAGGAATGGGTATCCCTGTGCAACCTGGGGCCATAGCATTCTCCAACAGCCTGAGCTGGGCCAGGTGCCAGCAGCACAAATTCCCCTGGCCAGCTCTTGGCAGAGGTCCATCGTCCTGCGTCAGCAGCTTTGCTGCTCCCCGTTTCCATCCAGGGCGCACAGCACAAACAGGGCACGGTCACCTTTTACACAACTCATCCTTTACATGGACACACAACAGGCTGAAAGCCTGCTGCTCAAAGCAGTCCAGTATTGTGATGCCCTGCCAGCAGATATTGAGGTGGAGCAGAGGATTTGGGCAAAGTGATTCTGCCTAGATGCTGGAGAGAAACTTGAGGAATAACTGAAGCAGTTAAAGCCACATCCTTCACTGCTATGAACTGGAGAAGAGCTGTAGCTCCTGCAATGGGGAGGTGGGGGTGCCCCACCTGAATTTCAGGGATGCAAGGCAGCAGCACGGGATGTGTTCCCTCTTCCCACGGAAATCCCCTTCGGAAATTCCAAGGGGGTCAGAGTTCAAACTGAAGCCGGGCCAGGTGATTAACAAGACGTGAACAGGCACAGGGCTGTGCTGCAAAGCTCCAGCTTCCCCTAGCAAGAGTTGCAAAGTATTTCAGCTGGAACAAAAGGTGCCATGAGGGCAGGTGGGCGGGCACTGCCAAAACCAGCCTAAAACCCCCTCTCCAGTGGGCCAGCCTAGTGCTGGAAGAGAGGGGGAATCCCAGCCCCACAATCAGCCTGCTGCAGCGGGTGCAGGAAACAACACCTACGTCTGCTTCCAAAATTAGCTGCAGCACAAGGGCTGAGAGCTGCAAGCTGCTTAGATGTCTTATCACTGCTGAGGTGAATCACCTAAAATCCCTGAAAATGTGACCCCATTGGGCTACTAGGTGTTAAAACGTTTCTTAAAAAGCAAACCAGGTAGATTCCCACAATCTCAGGAAGGTGGGCAATGAACTGTTTTACAGACTAGGTACGGTAATTTGACTTTTTTTAATAAATACATATCTCACATGTACCAAAATAATTATAAACAAAAATGTACAGTATTTACACAATATACAGTTGCTAAAAAGTGTAGCAATTATGACACACACAGTGTGAAACACACTTTTCCAATGCCCACAGTTAACATTATTGCTACTTTTGCCTAAGAGCCAAGATGGCACCAGTCCCTTAGTCTGACTCCTCTACCTGGGAAGCCTCACTGAGAGCAGCTGAGGTCAGTCAGAAAGGACAGGGACTGCCACCAGCCCAGCACAAATGAACGAAGAGTCTCTGAAAAGGTGTGATGGCATGAGTCCACCTTGCCGTGAAGGGTCACTTGTTCCCTGTAGTACTTGATGCCACAAGAAAGCTGTAACGAGCAGGTTGGATGTGTAGTCTGTTACCTTTGCAGGGCTGAGAAGACTGGCTATGTGGCTCTTTATCAGGTGCTGTGAATAATCACAGATCTGTACTGATGTTACACATCCCACTCCTGTATTTAACACAAGGGAGATCCTGGAACTGTCCTGTTACAATAACGTGCTCCTTCTCCTTGCTGGGCAGTGTAGTATTTCCCTCCTCTTTTTTCTCTCCACATTGGGACTTTCTTTTTAGGTGAAGAAAGTCAGTCCTTTGTCTATACATATGTATACAGTCACTTCTTTTCAGAGAAAGCTCTGCTTTAAAATGACAGCTGTCGTCCTCCAATAAGGCAGTCATCGTATATAAGCTGCAAGAAAAAAAAACCACAAAATGCTGTTAATGCAAAAATCTTACTTAAAGTATCATATCCACTCTGGGATAACAGCCAGATTCTACATACAAATTCTTCAGCAGTGTATAAAATGTCTACACCAAAATGGTTACATACACCATTTAATGCAGCACTCAGAATGTCAAAAAAACAAATCCTAGAGAGAGGAGAAAACCACCCACTAACTTGAATTTTCTCTCATGAGGTTCTGTGTCAGTAACAGAACTGTGTTCAGAGAACCATGTCGCATGAAGTTAACCTCCACTCCCTCATGTTATTTTTTACATCTTATTCTTACTCTGTTTACATGCTTGCCTCATCTGCCATTTTGCTGATTGCATAATCTTTGGTATACCTATCTGTTACACAGCAAGAGGTCACTGGGGCATGCTATCAGAGTGACACCAAAAAATACCCTGCACAGAATAGGATTTCCCCCCCTTCTCTTGTAAAAACGAAAACAGCTACTTACTTCATCCTCCGTGAACTCAGGCTCCGATTCACTGCTCTCTTCATCCTCACTTTCTGGCAACATCTGCAGGTCAGCTGTGGTCAGCTGCTTCAGCTGTTCTTGTATGCTTGAGTTGTCTCTTCCCCATGTGAGTTGATAGGGGGAATAGCCCTGATAGGTCACTTTGTTCACGTCTGCCCCATGTTTCACCAACAGCGACACTAGTTCTGAATTCTGCAGATCGACTGCCAAATGTAGTGCTGTTCTGCCATTGCACGGCTCCTGTGTGAAAACAGCAAGAGGTTTGGCATGTCAGGAGAGGCAGAGCCACTGTCACATCTGTTGATTCTTAAGACTACTGTTGATTATAATCTACTGATTCTTAAGAGCCCCACTCGGGTGAATTCAGGGTAGACATTACATACCTGTGCGTTTACATCTGCTCCCAAGGACAGCAGATACTCGACAATAGCCAGGTACCCCTGGATAGATGCTAAATGGAGACACGTATGTCCTGGAAGATACAAAGGGAAAACTTGAGTAAGTCTAACTCAATGCCTCACCATTGCTTAAAAGTCAAGATGATAGGCCAGGATGATACCTAAATTTGCAATTCATTCACGGACAAAAGGGTGTTTTCCAGAAGAGCTTTCCAGCTTCCAGTATAAATAAAAGGGCTGGATTTTGAAAAGATTTCTTGGAGGCTTTATTCCAGTGTTTGAGTGCAACTTATTACAAACAAAAAAAGGAGAAGCACAGCAAAGGTACTCACTAAAAATGCAAAGTTCAAAGCCATGAGATACTATAATCAACAGTGAGAAGGCCTACAAGACAGTGCATTTCAAAAAAGTCAGACACTGCTGTATGCTCTGGGCTCCTCAACTCTCAAATGAGACAAAATAATCCTTCTCCACCTCTCCAGAGATCTTTTGAGATCCACAGGAGACCGACCCTACCCTCAGCGCAGCCCACCAAGACGAAGTGCTCAGCATCAGGAGCATGCCCGTACCGTTGTAGTTGGCTGCCTGCAGGACAGCGAGGAGGTGGTGCGGCTGGCAGTACTGTGTGAGCACGCTGACGCTCCTGAGGGAGCCCTGCTGGCAGGCGATGTGCAGGGGGGTGTTTCCTCGGAAATCCCTGATCTCCAGGTCGCATCCGGCCTTCAGAAGATGCTCAGCAATTTCAGGCTGATCAGTTATCACTGCCAGGTGAAGAGGAGTCTGCAAGCATAAGAGCAAAAGCACTGTAAGTTACACCACAAACTTGGCGCCAGCATCTAGACAAGCAGACCTCTTGTTCACTTGGTGATTTTTGCCAACAAATAAAAGCATGAGAGCACACTCCATAAACTCAGTTCTTTATGCTTCCCAAGTTGTTGTATAGTTGCCCATTCATCTGGAAGTGATGAACTTTGGGCTCTCTGGGTAAACCAACCGCCCACTGGTATGAAGGGTATCATTAACATCTCCATAAAGAGGGATGCAACCCATGGCATCATATTTGAAAAATGTGGGCGTTAAATGCCACTCTCTCAGGGGAGAGGAATCATTGTACCAACCCCGGCTGGAGCCAGCTGGGGACTTTCCTGAACGTAGGCTTTGATTCAATTGATTCCATCAATTAAAACAAAAAAAAATTAAAGGGACTTTTTTGGGGGAATTCCCCAGAGGGAGTGTGTGGGTGTGGCAGGGGCTGATCCGGATTCGGGGCTATCGAGGTGAAAGTACCTGGCTGAGGTTGTTCTGGAAGTTCAGGAAAGCCCGGTCACCGGCCGCCTGCTGGATCACCTCCAGGCTCAGGGCCTTTTCCTCGTGAATAATGGCCAAGTGGAGAAAACTGCAGGGGGGGAAGAAAAGGCGCAATTAAGCAACACGCGTTATCCCCCCGACGCCGGGCTAAGCCCCGCGCCCGGCGGGCCGGGCCGGGTCACGCGCGGGTGTCGCAAGCCGGGGCTTTCGGCGCGGCCGGGGCTTTCCGCGCCCGCGGGAGCCGCCTCTCCCTGGCGCCGCTCCAGGGACTTTCCGCACCCCCTCCCTTCCCTCCCGGCGCGGCCCAGCGCGGCGCCGCCCCGCCGGCAAGCACATCCTGTCCCGGACTGGCCGTGCCGAGCTCCCCACCGCGTCCGAGCCACCCCTTCCCCGGCTCCGACCCCCACTTACGTGTCCCCGTCCTCCGTCAGCTGCTGCGCCCAGGCGGGCGGCTCGCGGGGCTGCAGCCGTATGTCCTCCAGCTCCTTCACCAGCTGCCGGTACTCCTCCTCCTTCATGGAGTCCAGGCCGCTGTCGTGGCGGTCGTCGAGCGGGAAGGCGCCCTGACGCTCCTTCTTGGGGTGCTCGTAGGCGTCCATGGCGGGCGGCTCGGCGGCGCGGCGAGCGGCGATCATGGCGGCGGAGCTGCGGGCACTGCGAGTGAGCGGCGGCGGCGGCGGCGCCTCGCATATACGGCGCGGCCGGGGGATTTCTGCGGGGGAGGAGCCGCGGAGGACGGGAATTTCCAGCCAGTCAAAGCCCGACCGACGGGTCCGGTCCTGCTCGGCGCCGCCGGCGCTGGCAGGGAGGCGGAGCGGCTCGGGCCGCCCAGAAGGGGCGTCGGAGGGGAGGGAAGAGGCCGGGCCGAGAGGGAACTTGGCGTTTCTCCAGGGGGGAAGTACTCGCCTCTTCGGCGTCCCCGCCGGTACTTCCCTGCCGCGCCCCGCGGGGATTTCCCTGCCCTACCCTGCCCGATCCTGGGGCTCCCGATGCCTCCTCCCCGGCGGGTCCCGCTGCACCTCGGGGTCCTGGCGCGCTGCGGGGCCCCTTGGAGGCCGAGGAGCGCCTCAGCGCCGGGCACTGCTGCCCTGATTGCACCCCGCATCCCCCCCGGCATCCCGTCCCTTTCATAAGAGAGGCTGCGGGATCATAGAGTAATTTGGGTTGGACGGGTTCTATAAAAAAGGGGTTTTTTCCGTCTTGCAACTATCTGGCCTCACTGAGTGTCTGTGCTTCTTTTTTCCATTTTGTCATTTTTCCCATGGGATTGCATTCCTTTGAACAAGAATTTAGGAGAAAATAAAGGCCCATCTAGACCAACCCCCCTGCTATGAGCAGGAACATCTTCAACTGGATAAGACCCCCATCCAAGCTGACATTTAATTTTTCCAGGGATGGGCATCCACCACCTCTCTGGAAACCTCTGGGCTGCCTAGAGGGTTCACCACCGTCATTGTAAAAAATCTTTTTCCTTACATCTAATCTAAATTGACTTTGTGTTTTAAACCCTTACCCTTTGTCCTATGGCAGCAGGCCCGGCTACAAAGCCTGTCCCCCTCTGTTTTTATAGGCGGCCCCCAAGCACTGCAAGGCTGCAGTATGGTCCTCCCAGGAGTCTCCAGCCAGAAGGTCAGGCTGTGAGCATTAACACTCTTAGAAGCTCCATCACCCCCGAGGTGCTATGGCACCTCATTCTTGCACAGTCTGCACAATGACAGATCCCTAAACCTGTGAGGATTGCTTTGAGGTCTGATGAGAGGGACCACCTTAGGAGTCATTAACCAGAACTTACCTAACCATTAGGAACAAGCTTTTTAGCAAGCCCAGGGCAGCAAAGTCATGGTAAAATGTCAGGGAATCAAACACCACCGGAGCGATGCTGAGGCTGCATCAGTACACTGCATCTGCCCTGCTTGAGGAGTGTCACTTCTTGGAGACACTCAGGCAGGATTGCACATGATGGATGTTATGCTGCCATGCCTGCAAGTGTGCAGGTGTTGCCTCAGCATTTAGAGGATTTTGCATCTCTGCTGTAAGTTTTCACTCTGTAACAGAACAAACCTTTTAAAGAAGAAATTACATCTTCAGCCACTATTCTTACTTTCTCTGACCATTCCTAGTGACTCTTCTTTTATTTTTTTTTAACTGCTGTCATGCCATCTGTGGGTAATAAAAACTGGATGAATGCAGGATCCCACATGGATAAAAGGCATTGTCTGTCTGGAGAGCTGACAGTACTGAATTTTTTCCTGGTGAATTTTTGCTTCTGCTTCTCAGATGTAGGGGATTCCCATGAAGAATTTTTCTTCTCTTGCAACTATTGCTGGCCTCACTGAGTAACAGTGTCTGTACTTTTTTTCCTTTTGTAATTTTCCCATGGGATGGCATCCCTTTGAACAAGAACTTATGGGAAAATCCAAAGATAAAAGGAAGAGCCAGAGGAGAGGAAGAACGCCTGGCTTTCTGTCAGCAAATGTTTTTAATTTTCAGTCCAGCTGTGCCATTCCTGGATTTCTTTTCAGTAGTCATCACTTGTCCTGGACAATCCAGTGGTGCTTTTGGGCAGGTTTAGAAAAAAGCCGTAAAACTCTTTCTTTTTGAAGTTAAAGGTTATGAAAGTTTCGTGAGCTTTTTGAAACAGTTCCCCCTTTTTAATGTAAATTGGCAGGGGAAATTTAATTAACAAATGAATCTCCTCCTATCTGCATCTCTTCGAAAAAGGAAGATGGGAGTTGAAAAGCAAGTTCCCGCTCTGACTAGCAGGGGAATTGAGCCCAGCAAGGACCTTGCTCTCTGCAGTTGGGATTTTGCTAGAACCACACAGACATTAAACTTGAAAACTCCTGTCCTAGCTGTGATGGCTGTAAACTGACTTCAGCAAAGGGAATTCTTTGCCTCCTTCTATGAGAGACCTCCAGCTGCCCTCACAGGCCATCACAGGACTATTTTTAGCAAGCATTTGCAAGCAGCCTCTTTTCAGAGGCACATGAGATGCTTTTATTTTGTGTGTTTTAACTTGGCAGTACTGCAGCCAGTGGTAGGTGGCGGAAAGGTGATGGAAAATGTTTTCTGGATGGAAAGTCATGCTGAGGCCAGCCCACTTCCTGCCCCAGGGAAATGCTGCTGCTCTGCAGCCTGGCCCTAGGCATCATGGGGGGCCCCACACATGGGCCAGTAACCCTGGGTATTGGGCAACGAAAAGCACGGCTGGAGAAGGGATTTAGCCCTAAACCCGTATGTCAAGCAGCAGCTAGCTGCAGATGCAGGGGCAAGTGGAACCCTCATTAACAATTAAGCAAATAAGGCTATGTCTTCACTGTAACTCCTCACAGTTAACACAGTCCTACAATATTTGCCTGAAGGGATGACATAATAGAAGATAGCATAAAGCAAAGGTCTTGGAGTGGTGAAGGTCATCGGTGCTGCTTTGTGCTGTTGAAGTACTGTCCTTTTTCTTGTTATGTACTTATTTATTTAATTACCACATTCAAGCAGTTTTTCTATGCAATTTTATATATGGTCTCCAAGAGAAAAAGAACAGAAAGAAACAAACTCAGCTTTTTGGATATGGGGTGGAGCCTATCACAACCCTATTTTCCTGTGTGGCCTCTCACCCAAGTGCTGCAGTTCTGGGAAGCTCAGACAGGCCCCAGGGGATGGAGCAGCTGTACCTATCCAGGGACAGGGGGTGGCCCTGCTGAAGCAGGAGCACAACTTCAACAACACTGCAGCCATCTGTGCCAACCTGAACTTTCTTTGTTTGCTTGTACATTCTGGTTTAATACCTCTGCTATGTCTGCATTGATTTCATGGAACTGTTTTCTGTGCTTGTCATTTTGAGAGGAGGTTAACATTCTCTGCATTTCTAATTTGGGATTATGTTAGCAGTCTCTGCTGCATACAGCAGTCTCTGCCTGCTCTGTCCAGCAGGCACTTCAAGGCCAAAGGACTACCTAAAAGTTACTTTAATAATGTAAAAACTGTAACCACGGGATCTGGCTCTGCACCTAAGAGCTAGGTTTTGCAAAAGCCTCCTCCACTTTAGGTGCCCTGAGCGCTCAGCAAGGCTGTGGTGCTGTAGGTATGTGCTGTTTGTTTTTATTCTACCTTGCAAAAGCAACTGGCAGGGCTCCTAGAAGCCTCAAGTGTCTGAATACTGAAAAGGGGCAGGAGGGTTTTAATCAGTTTTAAAAGTACGTGAAGAATTCTTGTGCTGCTTCCTCCAGCAAACACATTAAATTGTAATTTCCTGATTGTCACACTAATCATGAGAACCGTCTAGTGCTGTTGATTTACCAGAGTTGGTCCCACAGCTTCGTCCTTTTGTGACTGCTGCTGCAGATACTCATTAACTGTTTCCTCTCATTTAATCACAAAGACCGTACGTGGCTCCCGGGAAATCTATCAAGACGTATATCAGTGAACAACACCCAGCAAGATCTTGGCCCAGGATGTTAAAGCCAAAAGCAAAACAAATCAGTGAAGTAGACCTGCTGTCTGTACATGTATGTGCACATGCAGATACCCCTAGGAAAAGGACTCTGGTTTGTTGTTTCAAAAGTCTGTGGACTTAGCTGGTGCAAGGGAAGCCAGGGGACACTTGACATTGTAATTTTGATAATATTTTGCAGTTAAAATCCACATATCTCAGTTTCCCATTTACAGCTGCTACAGAGATAAGAACCAGGCAGCTCCAAACAATTAGTCCAGTGGTAAACAAGGAAAACGTATTTCCCTCCTGCTTTCTAATAATAATAACAATATAAATAACTAATTTGAAAGCTTTTAAAAAATAGCTGAATAAGAGAAAGGAAAGTTATGCAAAATCCATTTTTGTCAGCCAGGATGAAGGCCAAAGGTAGTCTCATGTGCCATGTGGCCTGTATTCCTACCTCCTCAAACCTTTCCATCAGAGGTTATTTTGGGTTGGTCATATACTCCAAAGAGCAGGATGGTGGATGCAGTAGGAAGCATTTCTGCACCTTATTTAAGCTAGTTTAATATTCAAGCAAATTGTATGCAGGGTAATTTTTGGCACATAAAGCCAAGGTCCAAATTAGGGCCTTTAAAGTCCTACCCGTGTGCCATGGACACAAAAATATAATTAGCTGCAGTGTCCTGACCAGAGTCTAATGGATCTAGAGCTCTGGTTGGCTACACTAGTCTGTTTTTATTTTTTGACTGCAGCTTATTTTTGGCAAGTCTTAAACTGATGCATTGCATCCCTGGGAAGGTCTGTATTTCTCTACATGTGGCCTGTTTATCAATTGGATGCATTTCTGGGGATCCTTAGGGATGAGATGTACTATATCAATTTAAACTGCTTTTATTGTTATGCCTTAAGGGTAAATATAAGTCAAGTAATTTGAAATTTGCTACCACTTGGAAGACAAGTTTTTTCTGGTGTCATTCCTGTTTTTCATGTGGAAGCTTTGTTAAAGCATGTTGCTCAAAATCTTTAAGCTGATGCTCACTGCCTGGTGCAGCAAAGCTTGCTGCCACACTTGTTTCATGTAGGAAAAAAGAATCTTGGGGAGGGAGAAGGCAGGTCTCTTGAGCTTGTTGTACTACTTTCCCTCCAGCAAAAGCATTGCTTCCCATCAGTACAGCCCCCTATGTGATTGCAGACAGAGTGGAAGCACCTAGTGGGGAAAATATGAACTGGGAGCATGCTAATAATTAAAAAGGGACTTTCCCCCTGCAGACAGCTGTGACATTTGGTAATGTTACAGTCTCTAGTTCTTCCCAGTAAGTAGGGATATTACAAAGGTGGAGAGGGCAGAACAGTGAGACCACGCAGAAAACTGAGCTGGTGAGCATTTGGGAGAGATAGCTAAGCCTGGCAGAGTGGACAGGGCTGTGTAAAGCAGGGAGCTACTTTTCTTTCTGTTTGAATGACAGAGAAAGTCAAAACTGGATTTGGATATAAATTTCTCTCTGGTACTAGATGGTATTTTGAGCAAACTAGGGACCTTAACTGAGTGACTCTGGGGCTGTCAGAGCCTGGCTGCCCGAGGGCAGTGAGAGATGTCTGTTTCAGCACATAGTTTGCTCTGAACCTCTAATGCTCCCATGCAACCTCTGTGCCTAAATTTGGTGGGTGCAAATAATCCTGGATAAACACAAAAAGCCAGCACACGGCTCCTGTGGGCACAGTGGGAGCCCAGTGCAGCAGACAGGCACACAGCAAACCTCAATTAGAAGCTCAACTGCATTTGGGCCCAGGGATTTCCCTGGGGACGGATGTGGCAAACACAGGGGCTACTGAGTGCTGTAGCTGTGTGTCTGAGCTGGCAGAGGAGCTGCCAGGAGAGGAAGCAGGAAATACTAGACAATACGAACGGCATAGCCCTGAGAGGAAAAACCCACAACAACAGAAGATGAACTTTGGGCTCTGTTCTTCCTGAAAAAGCCCAGGGACTGCCAGCCAAGGGACTGTCGAGGTCAGCTCCTCCTGTGCACACCCTCTTCGGAGGAAGGCAGGCTCTTTGCTCTCTGCTCCTTCTGGTGAAAGTCCTCTGGAGTCACAAAGCCTGGCAGACTGCATGGCTCCGGGTGTGGTAACCCCAGTCGGCCATCCACAATTTGCCTGAGGCTGGCAAGGGGTGTCGGCAGCAGCTGCTGTTAAGATAGCTCTTCAAGGGCTTGGCTTTGAGATACCTCAGCGCAAAACTCCCATCTGGGTGTTCTGTCGCTCTGCTCGGAAAGTTCCCAAGGTTTTCACCTGAGTTTTTCCTGGCATAGCTGTGAGGTCTGCTCAGAGCTGGATCATTGGCTGTGTCAGCAGGGAGCATGCAGCATTGTCCAAGGTCTGGATGTGCTGCTGGTGCCATGTCCTGGTCCAGCCCATCTTTCTTCTAGGTAAACAAATGGCTGTTGATGGAAGTGGGGCTGCAGCACCTGGGGTATTGCAGTTACTCTTTGCAGGAGAGTAAGCTGGGAGAAAATCTCCAAGGGACAGCAAAGAGCTAGAGTGCATTTAGAGGAGTGTTAGATAGGTGAAGTCTGATTTATACACAGAGAGGCTAAAAGCAGGCTGAGAGAGGTTAAATACATCCCATGTTCTGCATGCTCTGAGTAGTGCCTGCAGTCCCAGGACACAGGTTATAATAAAATCCTAATTTTCTCACACAGCTCTCGTTCTCTCTTATTTTCATGAGCCAACTGTGTACTCTGAGCATGACCTCTCCCGGGGCAGGTGATGACTGGCAGTAAGTTCGCGGCCACCATCACATGTGGGAGCTAGGAAATGAGCAGTGCCATCCTGTGGTGCGGCTTCAGCTCTGCTGCCCAGCCGGTGGTCGGAAGGCGGCTCTTCCTGCCGGTCCTGAGGTACCCGAGCTGCATGTAAAAAATGGGAATTGGAAATAATGCTGCGACTTACAGTGTGGGCTGGGATCAGTGGTTCATTATTGAAGCTGTATTGGGAAGGAAGAGGGAGCAGATGGAGATTGCAATGGAGATTTTTCTAGCCTCTAAGGAGTTTAAATTTATCTCTCTTCAAGGCTGTATCCATTCCTGGGGTATCTTCTCATTTAGCCTACGCCTTTTAGGGCTTTGCTTTCTTCAGATTTCATAGAAGTTATGTACTAACTTATGGTTGTGGTGTTTCCTAGACAGAAATATCTCTCCAGATCAGCCCCTGCCTTTCTTGGAGAGATAGTTCATGCACAGCAGTAAATTCAATTCTTCTGTGAACTCCCCATCCTGTGTGCATGCTGTAGAGTAGCCCTAAAGGGCACATGTTGCTGGCCATCCTACATGTTCAGGAATCCTGTACAAATGGTGGAAACTAGTCCTTGAGTTCTTTCCAAACCAAATTTCTGAGCAGGCAAAAATATAACTTGCTTGGGAAAACACTGACCTCTGATTACAGGCTTAGGGTCACAGGCTTGGTTTTATGTTTAAGTCAGGAAGATTCGTGGAGGTTCTGAAACACATTTGTGGGAAAGCCAGCAAGGGAAGTGAGGTGGGAGGGAGTGATTTTCCCCAGAGCATTAAAGAAAATCTGTATTAACCCCTCTTTGAAACAACTGTTTGACTGTCACACTATTTAATTCTTCTGCCTGCATTCACAGACACAAATCTTTTTTTTTTTTTGTCTGCATCCTCTGTCTCCTAAAGCTTAGCATCCCACTGTGGCCCTTGCAGCTGCCTCCTGTATCCTCACCAGCTGGCAGTTCTTTGGCCCTGCAGACCTGGGAGATAGAAGCCATCATAGTCAAAGTGTCCTTGTGTCCCAGGAACTCTTGCTGCTGCAGCAGTGATTTACCCATTTGGGCTTTTCCAGAGAGCTCCAAGTGGGAATGCTTTCCCATCAGCTCTGGTCTTTCTACACTGTCATGGTGCTGTGCAGGCAGAACCTTACCTCTGACCTTCTGAATGTGTTGAAGGACACCTGTGGTCAAGCCCAGAGCCTGAGCACCACACGAGCCCTCCCGTGTAGGCAGGCACAGCCGCAGGGGGTGCTCAGCCTGGCTTTGGGGGAGTGGGGTGAGCCCCTCTTTGCAGGAGGGGCAGAAGGGCAGCATCAGCAGGGCCTGAGCTCATGGGGCAAGGTGGGGTGTGCTTGAGAGGGTGGAGTAGGAAATAGCTTACTGGTCTGTTGCCCTGCTGCCCTCACAAGTGGCCCCCACTCAAGCAGAGTTTGGAAAGAACTCATTTCGGCTTAGTTTAGCTCAGGCTTTTAAAATCCTGTTGGGGTGAGCTGCTGTGAGAAATCACACCACGTATGATCAAGCATGCATTGGCAGAGGCAGGAACATTTCCCAAATGGCCTCTTCCCTAAGGACCATCCAGAGGCATCAAAATGCATTGTCTTACAGGAAGGATGGAGCCCCTGGGAGGTGGATAGGGCAGATAAAAGCCTTCTCCTTGGGAGCCCAGCTGCACATTAGTTTCAGCTGCATCATCAAAGTGAGTCATTCAATAAAAACAATTAGCTGAGGAAATATCACTAAACAGTAATAATTATCCAAATGTCCTAGCATTGACCATTTAGATGACTAAATCAACACAATCAATTGTGTTAATGAATGCTAATTCAAATCTAATAACGTTCTGGTTTATTTGATTATGTATAAAGAATTCACCTGCAGTGTTTGGACAGGATGAGGTGGCAGACCAGCCAGATTCTTGGTCACCTGCCTGTCTGTGGACTGTGTGAATGGGTGATTCCTAACCTGCCAGCAGCGCATAGCAGTGTCCCCTGCATAGCCTGCGGAGCAGTAGAAGAGTGCTTAGATGATGTCTAGGTACCCTTCATCTGGGCAGGCAGCTTTTGTGGACTTCAGAGAGACTTATGCCCACACAGAAATGTGGTGAAGCCTCTCAGGAGTGGCTACATTCTCCTTTCTACCTCCTTGCCTGAAGGGTCTCACAGGGCTCTGAATCTCCTAAACTGGATGAGTGGATAAAGTCACACGAACACCAGGTATCCATGTGGTCTGCCTGGGAGTAAAGGGGTATGGAGGGAACACATGCTTAAAACTGACAATTACAGTTTCAGTCAAGAACAAGACCTGACCCTCTGGCTCAGGCTTTTACTCTCTCCTCCTGTCCCAGTCACTGGTACCTAGGCTCTGGAGACACAGGTGTTCCCTGAAGTGCTTTATGCTCTGGACGGACTGTGATCATAGTTCATTTTTTTATGCATGGATGTTGTTTTGTTGTGTCTAGACATTGGTATGATGCTTGCCACCTCAATGGCTAGAAATTATGGATGTTATAGATCCAGTGGGATTCAGCTTGGTGCTGGAATTACCCTCCCACTTCCCTTAAAGGTGCAGTGAGCTTCTCCATCCCCACTGCCAGCACACCAACCCTTCTTAGTCCATACTTGTAAGTTCTTGGAAGAGGTTAATTCTTAAGAAAAGTTTGTTCTTTATCAGTTTTTCAAGAAAGAAATCAGCAAAGATACCAAGAAGGCAGCCTGCCCTGAAAACTGATGCCTGCCATACTATTTTCACATGTCTGTAGAAATTGTTATGTTTAGCTCTCTTCATGCTCAGCTAACACAGGAAGGAGTGAGTGTGTCTGGCACAGGGACCAGTGACACACTTTTGCAGCGTGGTATGCCAGGGGTGGCTAAAACGCAGCACCTCTGAGGTGAGCAGCTGTCAGGCTGCAGTCATGCTGCTCACACTGATGCTCTGTCCACTGAACCACATTTTTGCCTCGGGTGAAAAACAGTGCAGGCATCAACGAGGTGAATTTCTCCTGCTGACTGCTGTCCATTCTTGCTATGGCATTGAAGGGTTTTCCAAGTGGGATTAACATGCACATGAGTCACTACAATGTGCTGCAGCAGGTCTGGCTCTATCCCTCCTTCACTCACCATCCACAGGTCCAGCAGAGGGAACAGGAGCCGGAGTCACAGCAGGGAGCTGGGAGCCTTTGCCATCAGCTGAGGGAGCCTGGCCATGCTGTTGGTAGGAGCAGCCCTTGTACCACAAGGACTGGGCTTCTTTGCTTGTCTGCTAGTATTAACATTCATTTGCTCTCTGAAACAGACTTGAGTTTTTTTTTTGTTTTGTTTTGTTTTTTTTTAAGGTCATTCTGTGTAGCATAATCATATTGGAGTAGAATTCTTCTGCCTAATCAAATGAAACTTCATGTTGTTAGTTTGTCCTTAGCATTTACTAATGAATGTGATTGTGAGGATTTAGTTTCTCACATGGTTAATAGGAAGGCATTTAGATAATTATAGCTGTCTAGTGTCTTTCCACTGCTAATCGCTTTTACTGCCTGGTTCATTTCCAGACCAGCAAGCGAAACTCGGGCACACAGTTGTGCAGGGAAACTGCCCTTGTGGTTATATATTGCCGTATTCCTGATATGATGGTTTGTAGGTGTCAGTCAGTTCCCAGCTCCAACCTAAATTTCATAGGAACTTCAGAAAATCACAGCCTTACTGTAATCCACCTTTCCTACTTGTCTACACCATGCTGGGTCACGCAGTCCAGCACTCCCTCCCTGACGCTGGCCAGCTGAAGACAGTTAGAGAAGAAAAATTTAAGCAGACAAATATGTAATGTTCCCACTCCTGGTCTGAGGATCCAGCTTCCAGAGCTTTAGGAGCTTTTCCATGCACCTTTGTTTAGAAGCTGTAGTGAATTTCCCAAATCCCTTGTTGGACTTTGCCACATCTTTGATCTCCATGACATCCTGTGACAATGATGCTGAACAGAAAACTGCACCAAAAATCTCCAGTGTTTGTTTTAAAACTACTAGGTGGTATTTCAATTGAGAAAAATCAATACTTCAGAAAAACAGAGAATGAGATTTTGTTCTTCACCTTTTTAGGGCACCTGTGATGTGACTGAGCTGTCACCCCCCTCTGCTCTCCTTTCCAAGCTTCAGCTAGTCCTGCTTCTATCTTGGTTATTTTCTTCTCAAATGAGAACATTTCCATACCTGGTTACCTTTCACAGAACCTATTTTTTCTGACTATCTTTTTAATAAAGAATGCAAACTGTAGTTAAGAAGGATTTATAGAAAGGTAAAGAGATGTTTTCTGGTTTTTTTCTCTGTTTAGTCCTATTAATTCTGTTAATTCTGGGTGCTTTTGCCCAAATGGAGCCCTGATCTCAAGTATCCATCATGGCCCTGAAATTAATTTCCTAGTAAAACCAGTTCGTTTAAAGTGTGTGGCACATACAGCTTTTCCCCCTCAGGTACTGTATAGTGCATATGTTCATGTGGAATTTAATGCAAAATCTAACTTCTTATTGCTGTGCTACATCACATCGTGAAATATTTCAGTACTTTTTAGCTATAGTTTAATCTTTTCTGAATAATTCTTTATCAACTGCAGCCTTTGCTACTTTGCCCTTCACTTTGTTTCCTTAGATCATGTGGTAAAACACTTGGCATTATTTTCTTTTAAGATCCAGGGGAGGAAACATGCCTGTTACACAAGCTGGTGAAGTGTGTTACAATGGTGATTATGGTAATGATAATTCTCATAACCTTTTTTGTCATTGCTCTGTCCTTTGATAGTTATCTTGTTGCTAACAAACAATTCAGTAGCTGTGTGGAGCGGTGCTGTCTTAGGAGCTAAATGGGTCAAGGGCTTTCTGCCAGCAGGAGAGATGTCTGTAGTGGTAAGATGAAGAGAAGCAGGAGGAAGCAATTTTTGGCTAATATTAAATTAAATTTTGGAGTGTGACTACTGGTCTGAGAGACATAAGGGATCCTCAGAAACTCTAGCATCCCTCCCAGCAGCCGCTCCTCAGTTTACTATGATGGTATTTAATTTCAGTTAACAAATTTTAGTTTAGTTTAGTTTAGTTTAGTTTAGTTTAATTTAGTTCAGTTTATGATTACTTCCCCCTCGTCCTTTCCCGTTTACTCCCCCCAGGGTTTTAGCGCGACTCCCCTCTCCGTCCCGCTCCTTTCGCGATGGTGGAGCAGGGGAAAAGAGGAAGGCGGAGCGGAGGGGGAAAAGGGAAAGGGGCAGGAGAAGGGGAAGGGAAAAGCGCCCGTGGCCGCCGCCGCAGCCCGGCGGGAGGAGCTCTGCCGCCCGCAGCCCGCCCGGCGCAGCGCTGCTCCCGCCGCCTCTGCTCCCGCCGCCCGCCCCTTCCCGTGCGGAGCTCCGGGCAGGGCTCAGGGCGGTGCTGGGTTTCCCTCTAGCGGTGCCTGAGCCCTGCAGAAGCACGCAGTGTCCCTTCCCAGGGGCCGTCGCTGCTGGGCAGGAATGGCTGGGTTCGGAGCCCGCCAAGCTCACCTTTCCAGCGGTGCCCGGTCCGTGGAGACGGCGACATGTCCCCAGGCGGACAGCTCTGCCTTTACAGCAAAAACAGTACAGCCGTGTTCCCTCCCTCCTTAGGCTCCCAAGGGATGTCTTTATTAAGGACTCTTCTTCTCTCCTTGACCGTGTGGAGTCAGTGCTCTTGTTGCATTCTTGTTCAATGTCAGCACTGTTTGGTGCAGTCCAAGTCTGGTGGCCTTTGGCACAGCATTCGTGGCACAGTTTAAAAGCTTGTTTCCAGGAATCTGTACCTGCACGAGTTAGGATGCTGAAGCATTGAGCGTGTCCCTGGTTACCTGATGCCTCTTTGGGGAAGTCCATGTCAGACTGTGACTTTCTCACTGATTTGCTGCTATTTGGTATTACAAGCAACAGGCAGAAATTGGTAAAAATAACAGTAGAATTGTTGAAAACAGCCGTTCTATATGTCTTCAGAAACCAAAGCATTGCACATATGAGAATTGAAATAAAAAGCCTTGTACGGATAAGAAACTCTTCACAAATAGTGACCAGAGATATTCACAGTTTATCACAGAATATTCTGAGTTGGAAGTGACCCACAAGGATCATTGAGTCCAACTCTTAATCTTTAGCCACTGCATGATCATATAGTAATCTCCTTCTTCACAGCTTACTTGCAGGGCCTTCAAGTTTTCCCAAGATATCCTGGGCAGGGTATGAGATTTTCACATTCTTTGAAAAATATCCCATATCTCAAGGCAGTTGCAAGTGCGTAGCTAAATCCTCCAGCTCCTCTTAGATCTGGTATACATGGCATCAGTGAGTGAATTGCAGAGATCCTTAATGGCAACAGCTCAGAGCAATATGGAGCATGCTGGCTTGAGCCCAAAGCTGGAGCGTGCCTGTAGAGTGTCCTGCCCAAGGATGGGGTACCCTGTGCTCACCTTCCTGGAGTTACTCTGAGCAAGCATCATGCCTGCTCCTCACTGCCTATTGACTGTGAATGCTAGAAAGCTTGTTGCAGATATTTTTAACCTGTCCTGTGCACAATTAACCAAACCAAACACCTGGGAGGAGTAAGGTGCAGGACCTGCTGACCCAAGCCTCCAGGCCTGTCTGCATTGCATCATTAACTTGTGCCCTTATGCAACTGTGTTTCAGAGTAAACCTCTCTCCCCTTGTTCAGTCTGACTGCACATTCTCTCCTGAGACAGGCAGACTGTTGAGGCAATGCTACCTATTGTTAACTCACATTTGATCATCTTAGCATGCTGTCAATATCACTTGGATTCTCCAGCACTGCCATTGGCCTTGCTTCCTCCGTGTATTTTCCTGCTAACCTTAATCCCTCTCAGTCCCTTCTAGCAGCTGCTAGAAGCCATTACAGGGCTGCCCTCTTCTCATCCTAAGTGGGTCTTGTAATGAGAAAAGGAAACGTTTTTTTCCTTGATGTCTGGTAGGGGAAGCAGGTGATTCTTCTGATTATTGCCCTTAAAATGAATAAGCTATTAAGGGTACTTTAAAATGTTATTAGTGTGTTGAAGTAGTAATGTTAATAGTTAATTCATGCTCAATAACATTATATCTTTTAAATATTATTATTATTATATTGTCTTGTCGGAAGAGCTTTAAAGGTTCTTCATGGGCTTTTAGTTAAGGCAAAGCACCAGCAGTGGGAACAGCAGAGCAGTGACTGTGGGTGTGCATCCAGCTCCGGGTGAGGTGCAGTCATGGGGCTCAGACACTTCAGTTCAAAGCTGTGACAATGTGACAATGAGAGCTGCCCCTCAGTGGCTGTCTGACCCTGGCCTGAAGGCTGTGGGTGCCACACTGCCATGTGGTGAAGGACTTCAGCTGCTGAGTGTCCAGTGTTTCTGCCCCCATGCAGACCCACTCTCCCGGGGATCCTCAGCCCAGCATCCTGCAGAGCTTGCCTGGAGCAGGCTTGGTGTACTGGTGCTTTCCTTGGAAACAGCCTCTGGTTATTTTTTTCAGCAGGTCAGTGGTTATTGCGCTGAGGACCTTGCATCCCTTCCTCCCAATGTGTCTTGGAAGCACCTAGGCCAGTGAGCTGCTTATCACACACCTTTGGCAAGGTGCTGCTTCATGTAGACCCTTCAAGATTTCTTTTGTTGCAGAAAAAGGAGCAACTGGGGAAATATTTCTTCAGAAGAGGTGGTGTCAGCTCTAGTCCCTGGACACTGCTACTCAGTGGTTATTTCATGGGAAAGATAAGCTCTCATTGGAGCATGGCCTGAAGCCCTGGATGTCCTGCTCTCCAGGTGAGCACGCCCATTCCTTCACCATCTTTCACAATCTCCTGAAGATGCTGATTGTTTGGAAGAGTTCAAAAGTGAATGGATGGAAAGGCCAATCTATTAAATCTATTAAATAAAACTGACACCACTCAGAAATTGCCTGAACCAAAGAGGGCTGTTGAGGGAATATTTAGAGACAGTACCACTTTATCCTTTCCTGTTCCTACATTTTTCTCTAAGCACCTGCTTTTGGCTATTGTAGGAGACAAAATATGAGATTAGATTGACTTTCAGCAAGTAAGCAGGACATTTTTATAAAAATATATCTATAAAATAAGAAATAGAAAATGTAAAATGCATGTATATTTACAAAGCTATACAGGCCTTTCTGTACTGTCTTCTTGGTAGCGTTTTACATAATCCCAAGTTTTTTTGTGAATGAATTTTGGGTGGTGATTCTAGCTGTATGAGAAAGCTTAAAATTAAACAGCAACAAAGTAATGAAAATGGGAATAACATTAAGGTTGCAAAGTTAAGCACTTAGAAGGAAGAAAATGCCAAAATAAAGGGACTTGTACTCTTAGGATTGTAATATTTTGAAGATTCCCAGTCTGATGTCCTGCTGTGTACCAGGAGATATAATTGCTTTACGCAGTAATACTCTGTTTTTAACATAAGCCCCCTCCCTGGTTTCTATCCCAGTGTGGAGGGTGAGTAGCACTGAATAGGAGCACAGAGTGAAGGAGAGAGCAGCCTTCAGAGTCCTAGCTCCTCCTCCCACCTGCAGAAGCCCATGGGCAGAGGGAGGAGCTGCTGGTGAATGCTGACGATGGGCATCAAGTGCTATGAGATGGTCACCCAGTGCCCCTGAGAGCCTGCCAGTGTGATGTTGGATGTCTTCAGTGAAATCACATTTTTCAACAGAGGGTTCAGATGGCTGCTCCTTCTGGATGCTGACTGAGGTCACCTGGTGCTTCGCTGTAGAAATCTATCTCCCACCTCACCTCCAGTCAGCTAAAGCTGTGCATGTCTGACAGCTCCACTTATTGCTAGTGAAATTTAAATTTCTGTGTCAGGGCCTAGTTCTAAATTTCTTTTTCATTGAAAGTATGATTAGCTCGTAGTATACATAAGCACATGCTTTGAAGAATGTATCTTTCTGCTTGAGGCAGTGTCCATGCAGGCATTTATGATTAGGTACTTTACTGTAAAATAACATGAGAGCAAGTGTTTTGATGACAACAGCACTGATAACCAGAAAGTTATCTAATGCTTTACATGCAAGTACATGTAAAGGGTGAAAATTGGATGTTTTGGTATAATAATTTTTCCACTGTGATCAGATATGCATATACAGATAGCTTTCATGCTGGCAACCTGATAAACATGAGCAGACTGCAACAGATACAGAGATGGTCTGTCCTCTAACAAATGAGCAGTATTTGTGGTGTTTAATACAGCAATGATGAGCAGTGATGTGTAATCCCTCTGCCCAGGACCTCTCAAGCCTGCTGGGCAGATGTTCTGGCAGATTTGGCACTTGAAAGTGAAATCTGCTCTTCCTTAACCCCCAAATTTTCATGAGCCACAATGTTTTATTTCTTCCTGTTATCTCTCATAATTTTTTCAATTATTTGTTTGACTCTGGTAACACTTCCATTTACCTTAATGGTTGTCTTTCTGCCTCAAATGTAACTTTTTTTTTTCAATGATCACATTTGTCAGTATTTCCCATCTCCATCTCTTCTGCTCGGGTAGTTTTCCCTCTAGTGGCACTGTTGTTCTTCGGGGTGACGCTTGGGCCTAGGGTGTGTTAGGAATGCCAAATGTCACTAGGCCTGTACAGAATTCTTGGCCCACAGTAAAACTTAGAGTTTCCCTAGGGACCCTGATGATGTGGGAAAAACCATGGAGACTGAGGGTGGGTTTGTCATGCTTCGGCTGAGTCTTTCAAGGGCCACAGAGAGACCAAAAAAAGCTGTCCAAAATGTCTCATTTAGGCTATGGTCAGTTGCCCCTGAAAGTTGTTGTCACATGAAAGGTGCTTTTTCCCCCCCCCCCAAAACTCCAAACAACAAAAACCTCACTGTTTTCATAATCTGTTAAAAGATGACTGAGAGCTAAAGAGAAGACTGTGTTTTTCTAACATGTTGTCATAGTTGTGCCTTGCCTGAGAACACAGCCTGTGAAAAAATATACCTGCAGCTCAGCCTGAAAATTGCCTCCCAACAATTAACCAAGTTATCACTTTCCTCTGGGATCAAGTTAAAATGTAATTAAAGTTATGTCACTTTGGAGGAGTTCACTGGTGACATGGTGGGTAAAGGGAGGCAAGCCTGTGGAGGTGAAATATGCTGGAAATTAGCATGAGATATTATGCACTCACATCAATCTTTAGTGTGTCCTGGCAGTTTGTCATGAGAGAATCTCTTGAATGGTGATGCTTTGACTGTGATACACAATGTGAAAATATGTGTTGAACAGGAAGGCAGGTGTGATGGGGAATTTTCTAGAGTATTTGGTCTAAACTTAATATAAACAGATTATTAGGGGCAGGAGGAAGTGTGACTAAATAACTACTGGCATCCTTTATCTGTGTAGAAGCATGAGAGAACTTGTCCTTGAAGTGAGAAGAGATATTTCTAAAGTAACAGTTTCTAAAGTATAATCTGCTCAGATTTTGTTACTTCCCAGCATGTCTAGAGGTTAGAGACTGCATCAAGGAGAGTAAAGCCTTTTACTCTTCATTTTTATTGTCCATTTTTATAATTAGAATTGGAAACTGTCATTTAGCAGCAAATTTAAGTAAAAAAAAACTTTCACAAAGTCCTCAAAGAAAACAAAAAATCCTATAGGTGTTGACACATCCTATCATCAGGTTTAGAAGGTAAGTACCAGAAAAACGATTGTTATCTGGTGTGAATTAACATACAGTGAGCTTGCTCACAACTGAAGAAGGTGACAGATATAACATATGCATTAATAAAAGCCCAAATGGAAGGTATGGCCATAATTAGAAATGGTACTTGAAGAAATGCTATCGATTCCAGGAACTGAATTTAATTTGATGGCTTTTACTGTAATTAACACAATTGTTTGTATCAGCATAGATCTCTTAATATTATTATCTAAGTTGACAAATTATAAAATTAAATGTTCATTTAAGATATAATTCAAAAGTTTTAAAGATTTTCTTGAGTCAATAGATCTCAGTTAATTTCTTTAAAGCTAAAGAACCTGATTTTTTTTTCTGCCAGTTTTCAGCAACTGAAGCTACTCCTGATTTATATCAATGCTGCAATGAAAGCAACATAAACAAAGGCAACATTCACAGGTTCTGATGAGTTCTTGACAGCCCCTATTGCCTATACTTTGCAGCCTTGAAAGGTATTTTCTTTGTAGCATTAGATTTTAATGGTAGTGAATGTAATGTGCACATATAATAACAATAATTCACTTTTCTTGTGTTTGCTCATTTACCTTGTCATATATCTGCTAGATGCAGGGTCTGGTTCTCTTCTCTTTTACACCTGTTTTACCCAAGGGCTGTTTATTTTGATGCAGTTACTCCTGATTTAGACCTGTGTATATGAATCTGTTATCTGCGAGAGGTAAATTAATGCTTTTAATCAAGACCACTCTTCTGCCTACCCATCAACATCAAAGCCTAGACATGCTATTAGTTATTGAGAAAGGAAGCACAGTGTGAGTAAGCAGCCCTCAGCTATCTCTGGATCCCCATTACCAGAATTTTAGCACCATTACCTCAAAACCATGAATACTTTTATCCTCACAGTCACTTGGAAAGGCTATATATCCACATTTTACAGACCAAAGCCACAAAAGGAAGCAGAATTTGGACAGAAATAAGGTGCCTATATCCCAGTGTAACCCTTAAGACCATTTTCAGCAGCTGCTACCCAAAGTCTCCCTACTTTGAAGGTGGCTCTCTTGTGGATCCCACATACCTGAAGATTTTTTTTTGACCATACCTTGAAGGACCTTAATCTTGTCAGGTCATAGCATCTACCTGTTCTAAGCCTTGCTCTGTCAGAAAGGTGGCCTCAGCAGGATTCTCTCCACAGGATGATGAATCTGCCACCGTGGAGTCTGTTGAAGTCCTCAGGGCAGATTTCACATTTAACACCACTGGAGTCACTTTTTTTTTTTTTTTCTTTCTCTTTAGACAGATACAGAAAACTCTGGCAGCCTTATCACTGGTCTTATATTTGGTAATTGAATGAATAGATCAGTCATGCAGGATCTAGAAGAGAGAGGAGGATTTGGTAGGATTCAGATCTCTCTGTGCCTGCTTTCAGTTAACTGCCCATGCCAAGAGCTAAAAAGTAGGACTTCCCAATTTACTAAGATGCACTAATTTCACTGAGGCCTGGTGAAGGTGCAGTGCATCTCCTCTGTTTCCACATGCCATCCACTTTGGTGGAACCAGACCACTCTGCTGAACTTTATTCCTCAGAGATGGGTAAGAATTATTCATGCTGGATTCCTTGTAGTCCAGGTAAAATATTCCTGTAGGCCACCAAGCTATAGGGCACTGTACAGAGCAACTGTTGAATGAAGCAGTAAGAGCCACTCTTGGAGCAGGGACTGGAACAGGTGGTTAGATTTTTCTCTGGTTGTCTTAGACACTAGGCAACAAAACTGATTACTCTCTTGCCCTTCTCAGTGAGTATTTTAATAATTCAAGAACATGACCTCATTTCTACAGAAGGATTGGAGAATACCCCAATACAACTAACTCTCATCAGATGGTGAGGGATACTTACGAGGGGGATAAGTGGACACTTCTTGGACAGATAAAAGCATTTGGGGTTTTTTTGTGTGTCTTGGATGCATGTGATAAACTATTGTATGAGGGTGTAAAATATGGCGTAGTGCATTACAGAAGCTCATAATCCCTATTTTGTTTTTCCAAACACGTGGCTAATGAGCCTACCTTTGGGAGAGGGTGCAGGTCTCTGAATCACAGGTGAGCAATGGAGTTATGTGCAATGCTGCACCAGGATGCCCAAGTCCTAGAGAAGGTTGGAGGTTATCATTTAGCAGCCCTAACAATGTTCATTGGCCCCCTGAGGTGTTTCCCTTCTCCCTGTGCCAGCAGCTGTGATCCCAGCTGCAAATGGTCCTCGGCTCTGCAGGTGATGCAGGGCACTCAGGTGATGGCTGTGGCACCGGCCAGGGGAGCCTGGCACCTGTGAGCTGAGTGCTGCAGCAAGCAGCTAACCCAGTGGTGGCACCAGCAGATCCCAGGAATAATTAAGAAGCATATTTAAAAGGCATTTTGGCACTGCACGACTTAGATTTTGTATATCTAGTGGGCCGCTGGGCCCACCTGCCCCACTCTGGTCAGCTCCTAACCTCTGCAGGGGAAACAGCCGGGGCCATGGGACCCGCGCTGCCCACCTTGGCGGGGAGGTAACAGGAGCTTGGCCAAGGGCGGCGGGGCAGGGCAGGGCAGGACAGGGCGGTGAGGCCCATTCCCATTCCTATTCCCATGCCCATGCCCATGCCCCTGCCAATGCTGATGCCCATGTCCATGCTGATGCCCATTCCCATGCCCATGCTGAGGCCCATGCCCATGCCTATTCCCATGCCCATGCCGATACCCATTCCCACTCCCATTCCCATGCCCGTGCCCGTGCCCATGCCCATGCTGATGCCCCTGCGATGCCCATACCCATGCCAATGCCCATTCCCGTGCCCATACCCATGCCCATGCCAATGCCCATTCCCATACCCATGCTGATGCCCCTGCGATGCCCATTCCCATTCCCATGCCCATGCCGATGCCCACTCCCATGCCCATGCCCATTCCCACACCCATACCCATGCCCATGCCCATTCCCATACCCATGCCCATGCCCATTCCCGTACCCATGCCCATGCCCATGCCCATTCCCATTCCCATGCCCATGCCCATCCCCATGCCCATGCCCATTCCCATACCCATGCCCATGCCCATTCCCATTCCCATGCCCATGCCCATGCCCATGCCGGGCGCCGTGCGGGTCCGCTCGGGGCGGGGCGGCGGCGCGGCCCGCGGCTGCCCTGCGGAGCTGTCCCGCCCCGCGGTGCTGAAGCGCCGCAAGCGCCGCAGTGCCGGCTCATCCGCGCCGGCCCCCGCCCTGCTCTGCACGGCTGCCCGGCAGGGACCAGCAAGTGCTCGGGACGTGATGAACAAGGCCCAAATAATTTTGAAATACGGTCGCACGCAGTTCGAAATAAAGAGGACTGCAGTTCCTCTTTATTTGCCGGCTGATTATAGCTGTAATTGCTTTGCTATTTATCTGTGTGGCATCCTGTTCCGTATTGAGGATAACATTAGGAATCGTTGCAAAGAATTCTGATTAGATAAACCAAAAACTTTGAATTTGTATCCAGGCTGAGCAGTGAAATGCTCTGAGGCAATTATACACGCTAAGCTGCTGCTCTGAACAGTATTCCTTATCAATGGCAACAGTAGATGAGAAAATATGGGTTCAAATTGATAAGCTCTTCAGCTATAGAATTATTTTAAGAAGATAGCTAGAAGAGTGCACATTTTTCAAAACAAACATCGTGGTCCAATACTGTTGTAATTTGAATTAATGAAAAATTAGCAGTGGTTTAAGAGCCAAAACAGAAATAATTTTATAAGCATAAAAACTAAAAGCTAAACTCTACTTCTGCATGTGTGATTTTTCAGAGAAGTAATGAATAAAATTATAGTTATTAATAATAAAGAGAATAACAAGTTTCTATCAATGCCTATAAACATATCTTCCTTAATCAGATAATGACCAATAGAAGCATTCAGAAAATTGTTAAGAGATATCTATTTTTTTAAACCAAGTGGCTAAGAAATATAATCCTACTGTACCTCAGTAATTGTTAAAGGAAGGACCCATTATCATAATTATGTTTCTGGAACAAACATTATTTCAATGTGATAAAGGATGACATGACACTAAAGGTAAAGCCACAGCAGATGTTACATGAGTAACAAGACAATATGCCCACGTTCGGGTAATTTCTCCCCCCCAGACATGTTCTCATTAATCTGTGATTAATAGGATTTGAGTATAGTAAATGATGTTGATCTATTGTCTGTCTTTGTCCCACACCATAGAGAGAGCAATTTGTCAGCTCAGCTTTTGTGTGACTATTTAATAGCAAAGAGGGGGAGAGAAAAGACGCTAATCTTCTAATTGGCATCTACAGAGAAAGGTCTAAGAACACTGCCTGCCTGGAAATAGCTTGTGTGCAATTCCTATGCCTGCGAGGCTGAGGCACACAGGCAGCAGCACCAGGCTGGGTACCCACGGAAAGGGAACAGCGTGTCCCTGTCACACAATGAGCCGCTGGCCACAGGGAGAGCGGAGAGCAAGGTGCACTGCAGAACAAGGTGCAATTGCTAACTCTTCCAAGTCTGTTATGTTGCAGCCTGTTATGTCAAGGGAGTGCTTCTTGACTGGTGTGACTTTAATAAAGACAGAAAGCTGCCTCCTTTCTAGAGCAGAGAGCAGAATAAGGCAGGGGAAAAACAGGGGGCACTGATGAGGACCCAGAATAGTCCCCTCACCAGCAAAATTGGAATCAATGGAGAGAACATGAAGTGCCCAAACATCTTTCCAGAGATGTCAGGTGAACAATGGCTTTGTGCTAATATAGTGCCACTTCTAACTTAGCTGTCCTCCTCAGGTGCTAAGGTTACCTAATGAAATGACTGCCTTCAAATACAAATAATTTCACAATTAATTCACTGCTCCCAATTCAGCAAAACATGGAAGCTACTGCTTAAAACTAGGCATGAGGACAAGTGCTTTGTCTTTCCCCCATCCTCAAGTATCTATTTTATGCCCTTCAAAAGGTCAGAATGAAGACCTGGGTTTTGTGTGCAGTTAAGGACTGGATCTCTCTGGCACATCTATGTTGCAGCAAAATGCAGCTTTGTTCTGTGTAATGATAAGTGGTGAACATAGACAAAGAGTTCCTTGTTCAGTTTAATCACCTGAGCCATTCTGATAGGATAACATTTAAGATAAAGCAGTAACTTTCTAAAAATATTATTTTTTGAGACCTGTGTAATTTTTAATAGGAGTAATTTAATGAACATTTCATTTAGTAGTTGTGTCACTCCAGTGGGTCAAACCAGTGAATTGCATCATGAAGGGTGGCACTACCTTAAATCAGCTTTATCACTTGGAAATTGTTCTGTGGACCTGCACATAATGTTGTTTCTACCTGTGTAACTCTTCAATGGATATAGCATAGAAATAGCACAGCATGGAGCATGACTCTTTTTCATGCTAATGCATATCATCAGGATTTAATGGAATCTGATGAAGGATAAAAATTGGATAAAGAGGTATTTTGCTAAAGGAAAAATAAAACCATGGATAGAATTGAATGTGATTTAAAATGGAGAAGAGTGGAGGGAAAGCAGTTGACAATACTGAGGTTAAAGAAAAGGCTCTCAAAACGGTTTGTTTAAGTTAGCAATATTTACTGCCACATTTCACAATCACATCTCTATTCAAAGCCACCAGAACCCACTGCTCAGGTGTATGAACAGCACTTTGGCAGACGAGGTGTTGTCTGGCTTCTGCAGTGAAAACTGCTGGGATTTGGAGATCAGATGTGAGTCTGGGCAGGGATAAAGCAAGTGGGGCAATTTGTACCATCTTGTATATGAATTTGCAAACCCAGAGCATTTCCCTGCTGCTTGGTGGTGTTAGGCAGCATGCTGAGTACAATTATCACCAAGCAGAGTGTAGCCCTTTCTCTGCCTTTGGGGGTGAGCACTGACGTTTGTCCCCACTTCAGGCATGGCAGAGAGCATGCATGCTCTCTGTGGAAACACCCAAAACTTTTGCAGTGGAAAGAACTCCCTCAGTAGAGAGGCTGGGTCTGTCCTGGATCTATTAGTCTCACACTGCGGGGTTCAGTGCCAAATCTGCCTGAGCCTGGGCTGTGTGATTGAGCTGAAGTGCAGTGGTAGAGCCATATCAGCATGAGTCTGGGCTCACACTTGTGTGTCTTCCAGGGAGAGGAAAGCGTCTGTTTTGCTTCTGAACAGGAACACCATGCCAGCCTGTCGTGCAATGTAGATGTGAGGTCTGAAGCTTGGGATGTCTCTGCCCTTGTGCTCTGGTCTGGGTGGACCCTGATGGGACATGTGCTCTTTTTAACTGCTTTGATCAAGCAAGAGGAGATTTCATAATTCAGAAGGTCTTGGGGCATGTCAAGACATATCCTGGACTAGCTAATTGACTCCACCACCCTCCTCCATAGCCCAGAGGAGTCCTACCCCTGGAGGGGTCAGGCAGTCTGTTTCCATAGAAGCTGTCATAGATTTCTCTATAGTGGTCACTGGAGGAAGAGTGGCAGAATGCACCCACCTTAATTCCAGCTTCTGCCACCATCTGAAGCTTTTCTTGGTGTCAGGATGTGCCACAAAAAAGCCCTCCAAGACTGCAAACAACTCTCTCTGTGCCCCAGCATTGTGCAGGGACACAGAAACCACAGGTAGCAAAAAACCCCAAAATATTAGTTATACCTTCCTTTTTAGAGGTTAGAGTGCTTTTTCCTGCTCAAGATATAGTAAAAGATGTTCCGGCTCCTGGAGTTTCAGTCTAAATCTGTACACTCAGGGTGAGGTCAAACTTTGTATAATACTTTTGTACAAGTATACCTTGTGACCAGGTTCAAATACCACAAGCTTCAGTTCTTCTTTAAAAATGAGGCAGTTTTTATTTCCTAAAGTCTCAGAGCTGTGGGGTGGTTTGATAATCTTGTAAGCAAAGAAGTGAGCAAAATGCCCTCAAAAGCTTACTCTGAGTAGACTTGGAGGTGTTGGAAGGCTTCAGGTGACTGTCTGTGGTCTGGACTTCATCTGACAAGGCCCTCTGACTCAGGGCATGAATTTATTGCATCTGTCCATCACCACAGCTCATTACACACAACATCAACTGTCACATATTTTCCAGCATATTTTATCTCTATCTAGGACGTGAAGTTGTTGTGAGTGCTATTTGTTATTTGATATTTCATGCTCTCAGCCTGTTCAAAAAGCTGCTTAGTTAAGAAAGATCAAACTGCCGAGTGACATTTCTCTTTAAAAAACCATTATTACAGAGACTCTTGGACTGTTAAAATGCAAGAACACCATGATAGTCACAAGTGTTAGAAAATGTTATTTTACAGCATGATCTGCTTCCTGCTCATCACCTAATATCACTGTGCTTAGAGGGGGAAGAAGGCTGTATTTGGAACAGTTATCTCCTGGGCAGGCAGTAGCATCTGGTGATATTAAAATGTCATCAAATGAAAATATATGCAATAGCGTCCACCTCATTTGAATATGAAATGCAAAGACAATCCAAGGCAGACAACTGCTTGTTTAGAGTGATATCTGAATACAAAGGCTGGATCATCAATAATAGATAAAGGGTTTTTTACTTGTTGTAAATTAGAGGTAGGATGGGTATTGTAGTTTTGTTTTTTAATTATTAATCACATTAGCAAGGCTGGCTTTTACAAAGCACCAGGCAGAGTAAAAATGTAAAATATGAAGTGAGAAGAATTAATTTTATAATCTGACACTAGAATAAAGCATCCAAGCCCTCTATCAACTGCACTGAAAATTAGATAGTAACATTCTGGTAGTTCTGTCAAAGTCAAATACAGAAGCAATTGTTAAGTGTTGATAGGCAGTGGATAGAAGGTGTAATCCACTGGGAAGGTTTTGATCCAAAATGAAACAGTTTTCTACCCCTGCTAGTCAGGCAGAAATCTAATTACTCTCTTTTGATCTCTATGGAGAGGTAAACCAAAGAGTTATAGGTTATGGACAGTTTTATTGATTTTTATCTCAGAAATCAACAAGTGCAGGCTTTACACTTTACACATACTTGCTTAGCTGGTGATAGGATCAAATATTTCAAACTGGCTTTCCCTGCTACCAAGTCAATAAGCCTTTTAGTTGTTTTGTTCAAGTTGCACTGTGAATGTTAATATTACAGAACTTTTTTTGCACTTAAATGCTTTGGGGGAAAAGATTGCCAGGCTTATACCTGGGCATTTTAAACAAAAATCTAACCATTTTTTCCCCATCTGTTTATTTCTCTCTTGCAGGACTACATTGTTATATTAAGGCTCTAACTGGACAAGCATCTGTGTTCTTGACAAGGTAGAAAAGGACAACTGCAATTCAGCTGGTGACAGCAACTAAAACAATTTCTGGAGAGCTCATAAGACATTTCTAAGGTAGATCTGGAGTGCAAGGGAGGAGAAGGCTTTCTCTTTCTGGAATTTCCAGTGCACCTTTGAGAAATCAGACACAAACTTCACTGCTTGTATTGTACCATTGAAATATACCTTGGTCCCTTGTCCTGTCTCTATGAGTGCAAACATTTCCACAAATGCCCACTGTCATGGACTACAGCTTATGCAAATATTTAATCTTAAAAAAAAACCTAGCCCTTCTTCTCCAAGCTATTTCCTGGAAATCCTAGCAGGATGAGTTCAGACGTGGGCATGGAGAGAATGCCTTGATTTTCATGCAAAGGACCCTTTTATGGTCCTTTTTGATGAAGTGTAAATGTGTGTGAAAGATTTCCCAGGTAGTCTTACCTAAAACCTTGGCATGCAATTTTATCTTCAATCCAGCAAACAGGAGTTTAAGCTAAAAGATGTCAAGATTTCATGCCACCTTTTTAGAATTATAATTATTTGGGGTCTGTTGTTAATTATATATATTCAGGCAATCTAATCAGTCTTCAAGAATGTGCATCAAGTCAGGGTCTGCTTGTTCAAATGCACAAAAAAGCCTGTTATTCTCACTTAACTCCTGTGTCAGAGCCACAGCCACAGAGCCTGGGATGAGTGTAGCTTCATGATTATTTTGATAGCTTTTCTTCTTCGTGTCCTGGGAGATAAGGCTGTTTCTCCCAGAGCTGCACTTTTTCCTGAATGACTGACAACCCCTTTAGAGGAGATCAACCCCTCTTTGTGCCCTTTCACTCACTCGGAGGTTATCAGCTAAAACTGCACTCAGCATTCAATCACATCTTTCCCCTGTGGCTGTAACTCCTGTTAACACAATTAACCTTCTGATGGGAACATAAAATGAATCTAGGGAGGGAAAAAGAGCAGAAATACATTCCCATGTTAAGGATTAAATGGCCTTAGTGCTTATAGCAGTGTTTTTTCACTTCTCTCTCTCCCACAGCATTGTGTGCAAGGGGCTATTAGCAGGAAGTTGCCTGTCACAAAATTCTTCCTACTAATTCCAGCAGCTCTTATTTTATCAATGTTGGGTGGTTTTTTTGTTTTTTGTTTTTTTTTTTTTGGTGTGTGTTCTTGTGGGTTTTTATTTGTTTGTTTAGGTTTTTTATTTGGTTTTGTTTTTTAAGGTTAATAGAAAGTATTATAGAACACAAAACTAGGCAGACAAGCAAATACAAATTTGTATTTATTTGTGTTTTGGCTTGCTCACCTGCCTCCTCCCCATCAAAAAAAAAAAAAATCTAAATCTGAAAGATACTGTTTGACAGCCAACCCTTCCCTTTTCTTTGACAGGAAAGCATTCTGGGGACAAATAATATCTGTCTTCTTTTGGGTGTCTTTTTCTATGGCAGCATTTTTAAATGATAAACAATCCCATTGTAAGCTCGTGTTTGTTCTCATTTCCTGGCTGTGTTTCTGTACTGAGCTCTGGATAACTCTGTATGTGTCCCCCTGACTGTGCCCTAGTGTGTGCCTGCTCTAAGCATGCTTTAGCCACAGCATTTTTGAGGAATCTGAGTATACCCCCCCACACACCTCTTCTGAAACTGAGGTATGAATTTTCATCCAAATGTTCCCTCTTTAACTCCCTCTCTACTCCATGGGTGGCTCATTGTCCTGAAGAGCCAGGGGAGGAGATGGAGGCCAGTAATGCCTCCTTGGGCACCATGCACGGGCTGGAACCTGTGGCACCAATGGTGCTGTGCAGGTCTGGTGCTGGAAAAACCCTGGTTTGGCTATGATTGTCACTCTGGTTATCTTGAGCAAGCTAATGCTCTGCCCTACATTGCTCTACAGAAACACTCGTGAAGGATTTCCCCTCACTTTTCACTCTCTGTATAGTGCACTAGTCATCTGTTTGAGCTGCTGAGGCAGCACTTGGAGGACACCCCTTGGGCCCATTGACTCCCAGTGGCGAGGCTGAAGGTGAGCAGCCTTGGAAGGCGCTTGCTCTCTGACTGACCATCTGTACCCACTCTGTGGTCAGGAGAAGGACTTGTAGATTCTGGGCTTTTTGAATTTCTCAGATGGTGCCTATTCTGAAGTGCTGTCCAGCAGCAGGTACTTGGCCTCTGCATGGTTTTAGTACTCCAGGTGTTTGCAGATTGTGGTGAAACTTGTAACTGGACAAGGGATGGAAAATCAACATCACTTTTCTAGCACAGACACATCCCCAAGCACACAGTGGCTTAACTGATGCAGCAGTTAAATGAGATGAGGACACTTCGTGTTTTCCTGTAAGATTACGACATTGCTGATTTCGACTCCACCCCATTTACCAGGTTTGCATAAACACAATAAGTGCCAAAGTCTAGCTGCTAAGGTGTGCCTGCACTCTGCCTCTCTTGGTTGAATGAGTTTTATGTAATGGCTCTGGTGACAGATCTAGGGGACATTCATCAGGTATTTATCATGCAAGGGCCAGATTTGTATTTCCAGCACCATTCTTAGAGGCAGAATTGCTTAAACAGTAACTAAAGCAGGCAGAGAAAGACAACAAGCCACTCCTTAATATGTAATTCTTACAGATTTTTGTATGTTGTGATGCAAGGGATAATATTTTATGCACATTGTAGAAAGAAATGGACAAGGCAAAATAGTTACATTTTTGGGACAGACTTTAATAATGTCCAGTCTGACTTGTACGTTGTTACATGTCCAAGTTTCTTCCTCAGTTCCTTGTTATAACCCTGTTCTCCCAAGTAGGGGGTTAGGGGATGATCCATATCATCATGTAAAGCGTGTGGGCTTCACAGTGTTGCTACTGTAGGTTTGTAAATGTGTCATGAGGCTAAAAGTTATGTTGAAAACACCACAGTTAATAATGTTGGAATGTGTCCCTGGCAAAATGAAAGTCTTTGAAGCTGGACACAAGTGCCTTGTGCTGCTGAAGAAGAGCCAAGGGAACTCTGTGGATCTGCCAGTTTGCAGATGAAGCTGCTATAGGGCTTGCAAAGGAGGGTCAGGGAAACAGCTGATGGGAAAAGGAAGATGCAAGGATATCAGCTGACAACTGAAGATTGGGCTACTTTTCATTGTAGTTTTTTTCTCTATTTCATACCTTTTTTCTCTTTTCAGTTCAGATGTGTTAGTTGTTCATCTATCCTTGTCCTGAGAATTGATTGTTGCATCCATGGGAGATTGCTGGCATGAAGAAAACACTGAGAGTAATTAGAGTGAGGAAGGCTGATGTCAGGATTGCTTCTCCCTTTCAAAGGAACTACCAACTTCACCAGCAAACAGTTTTGTTTCAAAGTAAACTTCATTCCAGCGGATGCAGTGTCCAGCTGACCCAATTGAAACGCAGCATGTTGTAGCGCTGTAGCAATGGAGCATTGACTGTGGAGTTCTGTGGTGATCACCCTTAAGGTAAGGGTGCAGCACAAGAATTGCACATAGAAGGACCCATAAAGGGTGAGGCAAGGTTCATAACATGGTGAGCCTGGCTCACACCAGGATGCTGTGGCTTGGTTTCCATGAGATACCAGTTAGCCATTGTCCTTCCCCACACAACTGCTCCAGTTCTCATCTTCTTACACGTTTCTGCTGCTGTCTCTTTAGGGGGCACAGAACCTGTGTGTGTTTGGGGAGGTCACAATGGGGTGGCTCCAACAAGACATGTTGTGTGACAGGCCAAGGGCTGCACCCAGGACACAGGGTGCAAAAGTGCTTTCAGCTGGGCTGGGCCAGCTGGGAAGCCCATAACCAGCACGGTGGTAGGTTAAGGGCATTGTCAGCAGCTTGGGATTTCCCACTGGGGAGAGAGACATGGATATAAACCAAATGGCTGCAAAAATGTGAATGCAGGACATACTAAGCAGCTCTTATCCTCCCAAAAGACATGTGTGCTAGGGTGTTATGCAAATCTTGAAAGGATATAGCCTCCAGCTCATCCCATTGTTGAAAAGGATTAAGCCTCTGCTAGTGCTTGGCACTTAGGGATTATGGTTCAGCATCCACAGAGGGATGCACCCGTACTGACTTATGGTGTTTAAGGGCTTTATGCCTTCACTGAACACCTACAGCTGTTACGATTTCTTTTGCCTTGTTTCTGGAAATGTCAGGACAGATACTCTACTTTTCCATTGCAATGCTGATCATCGTGAACTCTCTTTCCCTGGATCCATGCACAGATGTGCTATAAAAAGCAGTATTTGAGACATAGCATTATGTCTTCTCTGCTGAACTTGGTCACTGTTATGCAGAGTAGTTACCATCTGTGCCCTGCTTCGCTGCCCGAGACCCACGGCTATTCCAGGTAGATGTGTCACCAATCCTCTCCCACAACAGCCTCACTGTATTTTACAGCCCACAGCAGTTCAGATTACTTGTTTATGTAAAAGTTCTGTGTTGTGGTCCAGCCCTTGGGAATTAGTGTCTGAGCTGGCTCTGCAGTACAAGGGTGATGTGGTTATCAATCCTTCTGATAGGGCTGCAGCAGTTTCTGACTGGTGGGAGGGCTTGTGCATCTACATAATACATCAAACCTCTGGTGTGGCAGCTTCTTCAGAAGAGGAGATAAATTTTTCAGTGCCCCGTGTGCCTCTGTGCAGGGCTCTGTCGTTCCTCACACCGGGGATCTGCTTACCAGCATCAGGGGACTCAACCAAGGGTGGAGAAGGTTCAGCTTGCTTATTCTGAAACACGTGACCTGCTTAACACAGCTGTAGGCTTTCGTGAAGGAGTCTTCTCATACAGTCTGGAGAAAAAATAAAGATGAGCTTAACTGGGAAATTACCTGAAACAATTCGGTAATATAGATTATTTCCTCTTCCTCATCTTCAGGTGGATGTACTGGGACTACCTCCTCCATCAGCGACTGCGAGAAAGTTATAGCTTCACTTCATCTTTTTTTCATTGAGATGAACTCCTTTTGTTACAACTGCAGAGTGCAGCTGAGTCTGTACAGTCTTGACTGTCCACTGCTGTTTTACACTCTGAATTCAACAGCTCAGAGACACAGTGGACGTTAGAGACAAGTTGTGTCTCTCAAGGGTGTGTATTTGGACCAGTGTTATTTAATAGCTTCATTAATCACATAGATAAAGGGTTCAAGTGCACCCCGAGCAAGTTTGCAGATGACACCAAGCTGAGTGGTGCTGTTGAAACACCTGAAGGACTGGATGCCATCCAGAGGGACCTGGACAAACTCAAGAAGTGGGCCCAGGGAAATCTCAAGAGTTTTAACAGGACCAAATTCAAGGTACTACATTTGGGTTGGGGCAAGCCCCAGTATCAGCACAGGCTGGGGATGAACAGACTCAGAGCAGCCCTCCCCAGAAGGACTTGGGGGTGCTGCTGGCTGAGAGGCTGGACATGAGCCAGCCATGGGCACTCCCTGCCCAGAGAGCCAAACGTGTCCTGGGCTGCATCCAGAGCAGTGTGGGCAGCAGGGCCAGGGAGGGTATTCTGCCCCTCTGCTCTGCTCTGGAGAGAGCCCACCTGCAGTGCTGCATCAGCTCTGGGGTGCCAGCACAGGAAGGACATGGACCTGCTGGAGTGACTCCAGAGGAGGGCCACCGAGATGGTTGCAGGGATGGAACACCTCTCCTGTGAGGAAAGGCTGAGAGAATTGGGCTTGTTCAGCCTGGAAAAGAGAAGGCTTTGGGGTGACCTAATTGAGGCCTTCCAGTACCTGATGGGAGCCTACAAGAAAGATGGAGAGAGACTTTATACAAGGACATGTGATGACAGGACAAGAGGGAATGACTTCAAACTAAATGAGAGTGGGCTTAGATTAGGCATTAGGCAATAATTCTGTACTGTGAGAGTGGTGAGGCACTGGAACACATTGCCCTAAGGAATGGTGGGTGCCTCATCTCTGGAAGTGTCCAAGACCAGGTTGGATGGAGCTCTGGGCAACCTGGTGTAGTGGAAGGTGTCCCTGCTCATGCAGGGGGTTTGGAACGAGATGATATTTAAGGCCACTTCCAACCTAGACCATTCTAGGATTCCATGATTATCAGGTTTTGCTCATCTGAGCTGAAGCACAGAAAACAATAGAGAAAACAAGGGAAGATGCTAATAGGGTTGAAACTGCTGTTTTAAAACATCTGCTGTTCTCCATTTTTCTTGGCTTCCGCTTCCCACGCCTTTCATTCTAGAATCTCTTGATGAAACAGAAGTAAAATCCACTGGTCTGCGTTTCAGAAAGTAGTCTTTAAACTTTCAAACACAGTAGACATTTTCACCTATATTTTCCACACACGAAAACTGCAACGGAAAAATATCAGAGCAAAATTGGCAGTGTGTGCCTGGAGGTCCTTTTAAAAAAAATGGACCCATTCAAAACTATATTTCACCTTAGTCCTAAATAACTGGTTTATGTTCCAGGTGAATTTTTGCAGCAATTTGCAGTTCTACTTTTTCAATTATCCATTTTTCCTCTATTGAGATCTTATTCCTTTCCATTTACTTCTGCAAAGTCCTTTTTTTCCTGTTCACAGTGCCATTATGCTTTTCCTGACTATTTCTTTGAAATTAAGTGCTTGGTTCTTTATCTTTTCATCATTAATTACTGATGTCTTTTTGGCCTCTGCTTTGTAAGTGACCGTGCCATATTTCTATTTCCTCTCTTTTAGACTTGTTTAAGATATTTTCTTTCTTTAATGACCTGCTCTGAATAGCTTTGTTCTTGTTTTCCAGTCATTTCCCAGAATGGCCACAGAGCCGAACCTTTGCCCTCCTCTCTTGTTTTTCATCTTGTCTCTGCTGCATCAATGGCCTAGTTAAAAATATATTTTACAGCTGACTGAGGACAAACCTCACTCCATTTTTATAATTATGCTGATCATAATCTCAAAAACCTTTTGCTATGACGGTGCATCAGTTAGAACTTCTCCATTGAGGGCTAGAAGCAGTTGGGTGTGAACAGAAGTGGGTGCTGCTTTTAGACTTGGGGTTTGGTTTAGAAGAACATGAGCAGAAGCTATGAATGTTGGATTAGTGAAATGTTAGTTTAAATGGCTGAGGACTTTTTCCTGTGTAAAGGTGGTGAGCTTTTTTTGTCAAGCTCTTCAGTGAGATGGGTGATGTGTTGGTACTTCAGGAAGACTCAAACCTGTCATTAGGTATCAAAGTTATTTCTTGGACTGATTCCACATATACCATTTCACCATGCCTTATAGTGTCATTTTCATTTGCTTCTTCCTTCTTAATAATTCTCCAAGTTTTTTTTTTTTAATTTTATAATTGAAAATATTCAAATAGTTCATAAATTATTTTCCTGTCTTTGCCAAATTTCCCATTAGCATCAGTGGAATCTCATTTAGCAGGCAAGGTTAGACTCTACCATCACCTCTCAGTATTCCTTTCTCGAGGAGCAATGGCTAGGAAGGAAGGACAGCTGTTTTTTCAAAACTGTGAGAGTGCTGGGCCTTGTTGCTGAAATATATTTAATATATGTGTAAAGGGAGACATGATACATGCAGGCATTTGCTGTCATTTTGTTCTTTTAAATAAATAACTGAGTATAATGAGTCTCAACCACAGAATGAACATAATGAACCTCCAAAAAAGATGTTGTCTGAGAGCAATATTTACCACTGAGGAAAGGATTGTTACAGAAACGAGAATTGTTTAGACGTTAGAGAGTGAGGTAAGAATCTATTAAAGGAATTAAAAGCAAAGATGACTCATCACACATTTCTGCTTATTTGTAAGAGACACATGAAAGGCAGGGATTTCAAAACATTTGTATTAGAAAAACATCAATAACAAAGCCCCCTGATTTAATTTTTCAGTCTCAAGGGCTTCAAAAGAAGATGTGATTTATCCACATCTGCCTTGAAAATCACACAGCACTGGAAACTAGAAAAGGCTTCCTTTGCTTTGCTACATTTAATTTTTGGATTTGTCACCTATAGGTAAAATTTACACCATTTTCTTCTCTGCAAAAATCTAGAAACTGTTTTTGTTGCACTGAGAGTCAGGATTCTGATATGTCTCAAAGGGGAAAGTGCTTCTGCCGCTGCTGCTGAGGCTCCTGCGGCTCGCCGAGGAAAGCCTGCCTCACCCCCTGCTCACCACTCACTCCCCTTCTCCAGCCAACCCACTGCTCTCCCTGCTAGGAAAATCCCTCTGGAACAGAGATCAAGGGAATCAATCAGCTCTCTGTGCTTTGCTTTCCCTCTCATGGGCAGGAGACCCTTGCAATGGGTTATTGTAACGATTTAGGCACGGTACAGCAGGGCCAGGCTTTCATGGGGTTATGTGGGAACTGGAGCAAAGTGTCACAGCACAGCTCCGGTAGAAAATTGGTCTTATATGTTTTTCATGGTAGGATATAGATAATATTGATGATATAATATAATTAATATAAGTACAGAATTTTTGTGGGTAGGAGGATAATAGACAACATAGGAAGAAAAGCAAGAGACAGAGAAAGAAGTGAAAGCAGAGGAGAATGTGTACACAAAGAAGCAAGCTGGCAAGTTGACCCGGGCAGCGACTATGCTGGGAAAAGTAAAGGAGATACAGTTTAGCAAGTCTCAATCCCTTTCATTGTACCACCTAAGTTTTGCTGAACAATATTATTTCAGAAGTTTCCTGTAAATCCATCCTCTATTAAAACAGCCCTTGAAAATCAACTGGCTAGTACAAGCTCCTGCTCATTTTGACAGGGCAGTCAGTAAAGTCACGTGGAGCAAAGTGGCAATAATTTGCCTGGCACAGGAGAGGTAACTCAAGGACCAAACACACTTATAGGGCTGTGCAGCAGCTGGGAAAGGGGGAGCAGGGAGGAGAGGGAAGAATGTGACCTGGCTGTTCCCCAGGTGAGACGGACCCACTTGATGGAGCACTGCTGGGGAGAGCTGCAACACTGCTGCAGTGCTGCCGCTCCTCTCCCTTCCTCAGTTCTTGACTTGGCAGAGCCCAGTAAAACCGAGTGGTGACAGGCAGAGCCCTGCAGCTCTCTGACTTGGATGAGTAGTGCCACACATTCAGGAAAATTAAGCTGTGCTGAGCTCAGGGCCGCAGGGTCGGCGTCAAACTCCTGCCAGACTTCTCCAGTCTGCCCCATGGGCTCAGTCCCAAGGATGAGAAGGATAGGCAGGGGGAGAGAGGACAAATGGGCAAGAAGGTTCTGAGATCTCACATCCTTCTATCCTTCTCCAAAAGGTGCTAACAGATCTAGCAAGATCAGCAGAAAGTGAAGGCAGCTACTCTGAGTTGTGGAGCATCCTCCCCATGCTCTGAAACAGCGCCATGTACTGTGCAGGCTGGGTCCAGTGGGCACTGAAACACAAACTGGCTTTTGGGGACTTTGCTTTTTAGGAAAAAGTGATTCCTTTCTGAAGTGTAACTTTGTGGGGGAAAAAAACCCCAACAAAACAACAAACCAATTTTCATTTTTGAGAACTAAGAAAAACTGTTTATTTTAATGACACATTTTCTCTTTACTGCATGCCATTTAAAAATGCCAAACTGCATTTTTTCCCTCCCACTTAAAGGTACAATTAGCCATATAAACATAAACCAGACATGGGACATTTCAACCCAGGAACCAACTGCTTTCAAATTCATCATGCTCTAAGATATCATGCCTTTATCCTAAGATATCCATAGGAGCTGCTGCCATGTTTGTTCCAACACATAATGCTTGTTTTGTAAGTCCTAACTCTGACATTCTGTATTTTGATTTTCATTTCTGATACAGTTCTGTTTGTGTATCTTCCAACTGAACATACCGTGCTTCTGTTTAACTCTCTATTTATAGTCATAAGAGAAATAAACATATAAAATAAATGCATCTTGATGCATAGCTGTGCAGCAGTACAGATGTTTTATTAATGAAAATGAATCCAGCTTTTTGTAAGTCATGGCAGCAATATAACGTATCATTGTTTGCTTCTCTGCTAGATGGTCCCTGCTGTTTTTACATAGAAATTCCTGTAATACTTAAAGGACATCTGGAAGAATTCAGCCAATTAATCGAATTCACGCAGGAGCTAGGCTAATGGCTGTCTGAAAGGCAGATTACATTAAATCAAACTTGCAATATGAATGAAAGTACTTAATCATACATGCAACATTCATTAGACGTGGCACAGCAAGTGTTTTGATTACTTTAATGAAAGATCAGGTAAAGTGCATCAACTGAACAGATTGAAGAGACAGCATGCTTACAAATGTTTGATTATGTTGACTATCAACAGAAACAGTGCCAGTAATTTATAGCAAAACATATTTGGAGGAGGAGGAGGAGGAGGATGAAGCTGGTGAACTTGGGAGGCAAAATGAAATTTAGGCCTTGTCTCCAAGCACTTTAATTAATATTTAGGATAGCAAGACTTTGATTAAATGTCACAAAAGAAGCAAAACAAATGTAAGTGGAGAATCCTGCATGGCAGCTGCTAGGGATCATTATATTAGCGGTACTTGGAGCATGATGCTGGTTTTGAGTCCCCTCTCCTGGCTTTGAAGTAAAAAAGGCTAAGTCCTAAGAGGAAAAAATACTTTCAAAATTTTTCAAAATGAGATATAAGCATGATGATTTTGGCTTGGTGCTGCTTTTCCCCTGGGTTCTGCTGGAGACATTCTCCAGTGGCCACTGCCCTGGCCTTCTATGCAGGCACTGGCACCTGGAGAGGGGAGGGAAGCTGAAGAGGAGCTTTGGTTTTAGATCCTCCTGAACCACAGGTGCATCTTCCCTTTTCCTGCCTCATCAGCCAGCAGAGCATTTTGCCATTGCCCTTCAGGGTTGCACATGGATGTTCACCCACAAAAAAAAGAAAGTCTCCATCCTCACACACCTGCCAAGAGCTGGCACTACAACCTTGCCTCTCTGAAGCTTCTGGCACGATGGGCATTTGCCAGGTCTCATCTGTGAAAGAACAAGGTGGATGGGCTCAGAAACTGGAGGTGCATTGTCAGAAAAGAGCAGCAGCCCTCTGGCACGGTGCCGCCTTTCCTTTGCCCTCCTCTGTCACATTCCCTGCAAAGGGATGAATCACTATTTCCTTTTGGGAGCTGTCATCCTCCTCGTTACTTTTCTGAGATGCAGGCACCCGGCTCACATGTGGTTTATTTCCTTGTAATGCAATTTTCCATCTTGTTCCTTCTGGGTGCTGCTCTGCGCAGCTCTTTCTAGCCAGCTTTCCATGTTGATTTGCTTGTCTTCTCCAAACCCCTGCCACTGGTTTTCCTTATCAGCATCTCCCATGCTCCATCTGCCCCTTAGCAACTGCTGCTGGCAGTGGTGGCTCCTGCACTGCCAGCTGCTTTGCAGTGGCCAGGCCATACCTGCACTTTATTCCACGATAAATCCTGCCGTTCCTTTGCATAGGCAAGCAAAGATGCAGTAGCATACTTCTGTCAGGAAGTGTGTCCAGTTCTGCCAGGAAAAGGACCTGGGAATTTGGTGTGACCTGAAGAACATGGAGGGAGAAAAAGAGAGGGTATCATGGAGTAGGGGTGGCAGGAAGGTCTTGGGCAACAGCCCTGGGGAATTACCTGTTGTACCTCAGAGTCAGAGAAATGTTATTAAATGAGTTGGCCTTAGAACAGGAGCATGAAAGAATTATTGGGACTGGGGGGGAAAGAAAAAATAGAAATATTTCCCTGTGGGCTCAGCTCCCTGCACCACATGCCTGCAGAACTGAATACACTCCGGTGCCAGCACAAGAGCAGGATGAAGTGTGACCATAACAGAATCAAGTATTTGTGGCTGTGATTCATCTGCTCCTGATCGCTGCTCTCTGAAAGCCTCCTAGATTGAGCCTTTTTGGGAAATTAGGCAACCAGCATGTTTCTCTGTCCTGCCTAAACTTTACTGGAGGCAGGCGTGGAGTTTCCCTTTACTGGAGGCAGGCGTGGAGTTTCAGACACTTCATTTCTCCCGCTCTCCTGCTGCCTTGGCTTCTGGTCTCTTCAGTTGTTGCTCTCTCTGCACACAGAACCATCCACCTGTCTGCACACATGCCTGCACCGAGCCCAGCTGGGGTCAGCCTCCCTGAAAGCCACTGCTGATATCCATATAATTGATAACCATGGTCTTCTGTATTGGGAGATCTTTTTTTCAGTGAGCTGCAGCATATAGTGATGTTTGTAGGGAATAGACTGCTGAGAATCTCATGCCAAAGGGAGCCAAATCTTCCTATTTATGACATGGCAAGATCAATTAATAGCTCCGGAGGCAAATTTGGCCAACGGCAAATGGCTTCAGCCTGTGGGGTATGAGCTGAAATCCAGATGAAATCTGTAATGAAGTCCCATTTACGGCCCCATCGAGTGTCCTATAACTTTTATAAGTTTGGGAACATCAGTCTGCTCCCTGGAGAGGACCTAGTTTTCCTGCAATGGCTAATGCACATGGAGGTGGGGAAGAACCAAAAGGTGAGATTGCTCCTTTGGCCCTTTTGCAGCTGCTCACTTGTGCAGTACGGACAGGAGCCATGGCATCACTGTCCTCCCAGTATCACCTTAGTGAGGGGTGAAGTGATGGGACCACCTCACAGCATCACTTCATTTGTGGGAAAAGAGGAAGGTTAAATGTTTTCACAGTGTCTTCAAAATCCTTCAAATCCCTCTAACCCAAGTACCTTCACAGAACAGTGTTTTCTACCTTCCCTTATGGAAAGATTTTGTTAATATTTGATCAATGAAGAAAATGTAGCAGCTGTTAGCATCATTTTCCTCTTGAAGCAGATTGTCCTCAGGTAAAACAAAACACAATTAAGATACTAGCAAAGTCAGTTATATTAGACAATCCATATCCTCATAATGCAGATATTTCCTTCAATGTCTGTCACCAGCATCAAATCCCCAACCTCGGCAGGATAATTGGCAGCCCTGTTCTAGGAGGAAGATGAAATGGCTCGTGTTGCCACCAAAACCAGCCTGGATTTTGTTTAAGTGCTGGAGCCTGGGGGTGGTATCGCTCATCTAGCTATACTGCTGGAGAGTCATGTATCAAGGACAGGCTTCTGAGGCAGCTTCTGTCTCCCTCCTATTTACTGCTCCATTAATTACAAACCAGATGTCAGGGCAAGATTTAAAAGTCAACTTTATTTGAAATCCTGCAATATAAAAAACTCAACCACAACAATTTTTTTTTGTGGTGGGGAGGGGAAACATGAAGGAGAGAAATGTTCTTTAATCCTTTGCTTATTTTTAACTCTTATTTTTAAAGTTGTGGTTATTTTTTCTTTTACTGAGTGGCAAAAGGAATTTCTCTTTTTCTTTCTGTCCCCTCAGCCCCCAGAAGAGTTTTTAGGGTTTTCTCTGGGAACCAGACTTCACTTAAGACCTTCTCTCTGCCAGCTGGCATTTCTGTCATACATTCCTCTTGCTGTTTATGCCCCAAGACTGTTCAGAAATATAAATGCAGCTGCCCACTTACTTGACAATATTTAATTTGTGGACCATGGAGGTCTAGACCTCTTCTTCAGCGTCTGCACAGGTGTCCTGGAGCTGCTGGAGACATGGCTGGGGCTGAAAGCAATGGTATCCCTACTGCACAGCCAGAGATGAGAGTCTCCAGACAGCTGGGATGTACAAGGATCTGGATGATGAGCTTCTAGTGCCAAAATCTGGAGCACCCTGGGCAATCAGATGGAGCATCCTCCAGAGTCATACAGTCATGGAATTGATTAGGTTGAAAAAGACCTTTAAGAGTTCAACCATTAACCCAGCGCTGACAAGCCAGCCACTAAACCATGTCCCGAAAAGAAGGCAGTAACAGGGAAAGGTATCAGGAGAAATCTGAAGATTGTCTTCACTTTGGAAGGTGCCCAAGAGGTTGGCCCAGCCATCACTGAGTCTGATTGCTGAATCTTGGCAAGGCTTGAATGGGTCCCTCAGGCTTGTGTTAGCAGCACAGTTATGAACAAGGCTAAAAGTCCTCTCACACAAAATGAGAAACTTTGGTGAAAAGGGAGGCAGAGCAGTGCTGTACTACTCTTGTTTCCATTCCCTAGCACACCAGCATTCACTCTCAACCAGGGAATGGACTGAGGAAGCAAAGGATGCAAGACGAGGAACTGGTTCCTCCTGTTTTCACCCTGCCAGTTTCCCGCTAGCTACTGCATTTTCCCACTAGAAGTTTGATTTCCTATTTACTGTGGGATTAACTCTTTGGTTAATCTCAGATCACGTAAGGATGACTCTCGTGCAAGCAGCCAATGTGTTTAATCAAGGCCAACCTGATTTTAGCAGACTGTAGGGAGCACAGTGTAAGGACAGGGGCAATAGCATCATTCAGCTCCTTGCTTAGAAAAGTTTTGACCTTAAATAAATCTTCCCTGTAGTAGCATGTTCAGGAGGGTGTAGTGCTGCATTCTCAGCTAGGTGATGGGACTAATGAAACGTAGTAAGACAGTGAAAAAATAGAAATCCAGCAAATTTACACAGGATTTGGAAGTGTGTCCACAACAATGTAAACTACTATTAATAATTATCTGAATTTTCTAACTGTAAAACTTTTGGTAGGAGTAAAGGAGGATGGCAAGAAGATAAACCCATATAACAGTTTGGAAAGCTTAGGAACTGTGAGAGTTGGGTGTAATGCCAGTCACTATGGTTACATTCTCTTGTAAATGTGGGAGGGGAAATAATCTGTAATCACAGAATAATTGTGACCCTTCCAAGTGGGAGCCAGGGCACTGGGAGTTTGTACTGGGGCAGAGACAGCCTGGGGAAACCAGCATATTTATTGAGAGAAATAAGTCACAAGGTGGCTGAACCAGCTTGAATCCCCAAGCAATTTTGCTGGTGCATTTGTCAGACATCTGTGGGCATTGGCACGTGCTGCAGCAAGAGCAAGGTGGAGTGATGGGTGCTACAGTTTTGGGTCCCACCTTAAAAACTGATCATAAACTGGAGGCAAGTTTAGAAAGATACAAGAGGGCTGTGGTGGAGGGCACTGTGAGCAAGGGGGAGGCACAGACGGGCACCAGATTGCAGGGAAGAGCCAAGGAGCACCTCAGGAGGGACATCAGCCGGGGGGGTCAAGCAGCAATTCCACATCTGTGACTGTAGGTTACTCCCCAAGCCTTCCCATGGTGTCTGGGCCATGTCAGATGATGACGCTGGGGGCCTGGAGAAATTCCCTGATGCAACTCCAATCTACAGCTTTTACTGGAAAAATGTTTGGAGTTTCAGTAATCGCTCAATACGTGTTCGTTCCAACTGGTACTCTACCTCCAGCTACTCCTGTGCTGGAAAAGGCACTGCTGGATTCCTCACCTCTTAGGACTGGAAACTGAACTGGACATTCCAGAACTGGATATTCCAACCACAGACTATTTTTGCAATGTGACAAAAGCAAATGAAATGTTAATGGGACTATTGTTTACAAGGGGAAACTGAAAGAACTGTTTACATATTGCGTGGAGGAACAGTGGATCTGTAACCAGAGATCCAGTTATTCAGTGAGAAATGAAGCTGGGAAGTCCAGCTACAAGGGTAAAAAAATTTTGGGTAAAAATCAGGCAGCCAGTCAGTGGAGTGACCTAACTGCATGAAAGCATGGCTCATTGGTCCCAGTTACAGTGGTTTGTACTAACAAAGGGTGATCTCTAGCCCGTGGAGTATATAATCTAATCTGAGATTCTGCGCAACCATGACAGTGGAGGAATATGGGAGAGTTGTGTAAAACATGATTAAGACTTTGCTAAGTAAATATAATTGAAGCACTTACAGAGAGAAATGGTTTGAGAGAGTGTTTTGAGCAGGTGGGAGGAATTCTGGTCTTGCATAAAGGCTTCACATCTTTGTTCCACTTCTGGAGAGCCCCTCGAACCAGAGGTGCTGTTCCTCCCTTTCTCCTGGTGCTCTCTACTTCCTCCGGCTAGGCGATGCTTCCAGCAGAGTGAGTCCTGCCCTGGCAAGGGCTGTCTCTCCCTGGCCAGGGAGGGAGCGAGGCTCCGGTGCGGTCATTTCCAATGGCACGCCATCTCGTGTATACTGCGGGCAGCCGGTCTGCGGGTGGCACAGCGCCGTCCTGCCGCCAAACCCCGGCTCGGGGACATGGGCGGTCCAATAGGAGATGCTGGTACCGCGCGGAGGGGCCGGAGGGGCTGCTGAGACCCCGCTGCCCGTGCGCTTGATTCATCTAAAGAGGCGATCGGTGCTTTAGCAAACACGGCTCCTGCCTTGCTCCAGGGGCGCACCAGCTGCCACCAGGTTCACGGCACCCGCGTTCGGGCCGGGAGTTGCATCGGGGCGGGATGGGGGAGGTTCGGGCGCTTTTGCGGTTTGCTGTACCACACCTCAGCCTCGCCTCCCCTGAGCTCGGGAGGCTGCCCGCGGGTGAGGCTGCCAAGGGGCCAGTCATGGCCACTACGCAGAGCCGTGATTTAGCATTTTACGCGGCAGTGGCAGCCCGGCAGCCCAGGTCTTGCACAGGGAGCTCACCGCAATACCGGGGCTTTCTGGCTACTTCTGGGAAAACTCCTGATGTGGCTGTGCAGAAGGACGGAGCCAGTTCCCAGCTCTGCCTCGCTTCAGCGGAAGGATGTGCGGGGCGCTCCGTGCGGCCCCGGCAGCGGATGAAGGCACCGGCACGAGCACCCACGACAGCTCCCGCTCGAGCCCCGTCCGGCCTCTCGGCCGAGGCGGCAGCGCCCGTGACCCAGCTCGGGGTCTCTCCCACCACGGAGGCGTTCCGGCCCCACGCCTCACTCAGTCTCGCAGGGCGCCGGGATGCGCTCCCCGAGACACCCCGCCCGTCCCCGCAGTCCGAGCGCGCCCGCCCCGGCGGCGGCAGCCCCGGCCCGCTCCGGCCGCCGCCGCCCCCCGCCGCCAGCGCCGGCCCCAACTCCTCATTGGCCGCCGCCGCCGGAGGGAGGATGACGCCCGGGCGGGAGCGGGCGCCGGGGGTATAAAGGCCGGGCGGGCTGAGCGTGCCGCGCTCCCGCTGCCCCGCACCGCCCCGCGATGCCGCGCGGCTTCCTCGTCAAGCGCAGCCGGAGACCCGGCGGCTCCTACCGGGCGCGCCCGCGGGAGCGGGACCCTGACCGGGACCCTCCGCCCACCCCGCCGCCGCCGCCCGCCGGCGGGGACGGCCCAGCCGCTAGACAGGGAGCGGAGGAGGAGAAGGGCGAGGAGGAGGAGGGAGCCGTCGCCGCTTGTCCCGCGACGTGGCCCCCCGGCGGCGGCTGCAGCGGCCCCGGGATCGCCCCGCCGGAGGCTCCGGCAGCCTGGGGGGCGGCGGGGCCGTGCAGCGCGGCGGGGCCGCGGGCGGCTCTGTTCGAGCGGTGCCTCAGCTCCCCCGCCTCCGCCGAGTCCTTCCCCCTGGCCGCCTCCTTCCCGCCCGCCGAGAAGCTGCTGCTGCAGCCGCGCACGCCGCTGCCCGCCCCGCCGCTGCCGTCGGTGCCCGCGCTGAAGCGGCCGTCCCGGGCCAAGGCGCCGGCCAAGAAGGGCAAGGCCACGCGGAAGCTGAGCTTCGCCGACGAGGTGACCACCTCGCCCGTGCTGGGGCTGCGCATCAAAGAGGAGGGGCCCGAGGGCCGGCCGGGGCCGCCGGCGGGGCGCACGCCGCTGGGCGAGTTCATCTGCCAGCTGTGCAAAGAGCAGTACGCGGACCCGCTGGCGCTGGCCCAGCACCGCTGCTCCCGCATCGTGCGCGTCGAATACCGCTGCCCTGAGTGCCACAAGATCTTCAGCTGTCCCGCCAACCTGGCCTCGCACCGCCGCTGGCACAAACCGCGTCCCGGCCCCAGCGCCGAAGGCGCCGCCTCCGCCCCGCCGGGCAAGGAGAACAGCCCCGAGCGGCGGCCCCGCGGCCCCGCCGCGCCCCAGCCACCGCCGGGGACCCGTCAGCACCGCGGCGGCGCGGACAGCGCCGGCGGCGCCCCGGCCGCCCTCGGCTCCGGCCCCGGCCCAGCTCACGGCGGCGCTCCCGGTCCGGGCGGCGGCTCCGGCGGCGAGGCGTTCGCCTGCCCCTGCTGCCAAAAGCGGTTCCGGCGGCAGGCTTACCTCCGCAAGCACCTGGGCACCCACGGGGCAGCGCGGCCCGCCGCCTTCGGCCCGCCGGAGCGCGGGCCCCTCACCTTCGCCTGCCACCTGTGCGGCGCTCGCTTCCCCTCGGCGGACATCAGGGACAAGCACCGGCTGTGGCACGCCGTGCGGGAGGAGCTGCTGCTGCCGCCGCCGCCGCCGCCCGCCGGGGTCCCCGAGAGCGGCGCGGCGGGCGGGGAGCGGCAGGGCTTCCCCTGCAAACACTGCCCCGCCACCTTCTTCAGCGCGCCCGGGCTGGCGCGGCACGCCAGCAAGTGCCACCCGCCGGAGAGCAGGCAGGTCCTGCTGCTCCAGGTGCCCGTCCGGCCGGGCTGCTAGGCCCGCCGCCGCCCCGATGGGACTGCTCCGAGAGCCCGGGCTAGCCGAGCGAGCCCCGGCCACGCTGTAATTCCTATGGAAAGTCGCGGCTCTTCACGGCTACGACGTCGGAGGAGCCGCCCGGTGGCTCCCGGCCGGTGGGTAGCGACGCGCGCCTCGGCCCACGGGCCGCGCTGCCGGCAGCGCTCACGCCGAGCCCCGCAGTGCAGGGAGCGCCGCGCAGCGCCCCAGCTATCGGGGCGGCCGGGGCACGGCCCCGGGCCGGCGGCAACAGGCGAGGAGCCCCGCCAGCATCTGCCGGGAGGCGGGCAGTGCCGAGGCGTCGGGTTGCGGCCCACCGCCAGCACCGCCAGTATCTTCCGTAACGACGGAGAGAAGTACGGCTGTATATAGGGTATCTAAAGAGAGGAATTATTTTTCGTGAGAACAGGAGCCTGATCTAGCGACCTTGTTTTCATAGCCTTAGCCCCCGAGGTTCAACATTCGTGGTGTACTCTGTACTAAGGTAGCTGAGAAGGTAAATGTTCATATTAAGTCAGTGTCAAGTCACATAATAGCTAGCAAAACGTATGGGAAATTGATCGTGCTGTCTGCTTAATTGAAATACGAGGTGTTGATCTTCTATAGCTAAGTACGCATCTCCTGCTTACTCTGTCTCTGTACTCTAGCAACTGTGTGGTAGGCAAAACACGCGTCTCTGGCAGCTGCCCGTTCCCAAAGCTGCTCGGCTCCGTGAGTGCGGCACGGTCAGTGGCCAGAAGGGCAGTTCGGTCTCACCAGGCTGGGTGGGCAGCGTGTGGCCCGGCTGGCTCCTGCATCGCAGGCAGGCGGAAAGCACCGTGTGCGGCTCACCTTTTCAGGCTGCCTCCGACCTCTCTCCCCTGTGAGCTGCGCTTTTGATGTGAGCTCCTCTGAGTCTTGTGAACAGCTGAAATTAGGACATGAAGCAGTCTTTAGACATGTTGCTAAAGCGCAGGTGATAGGCTACCTTCATTCTCCCTAACGACACCTACCTTTAGCAAAGCAACCCGCCGTGTGTGATCCCTGGCTTTGACAGAGCTCTGGCCAAATGCTTTGAAATGCTGTTGAATTTACCAGCTACGGACACTTCAGCCAGTATTTGTTTGTTTGTTTGTTTATTTATTTACTTATTTATTTTTTTCCGTGAGTGCTTGTTTCTAAATGTGATAGTAGATGAGGCCAAAAATAAGGGCAAGAAAATTCAATAAAACATTTAAAAGAAAGCTCATGCCTTTCTTGAATTCAGCAGGGCAAAGTGGGTCAGCTGAAGACTTCTGAACCAAAAATTGATCCCAGTCATAGTCTTTGTTCTAACACTCTCTCTGACATGAGCATGCAAAATATTTCAATCTCTCGATTAGCATCCTCTAAAGTAATTATTTCTGTAGTTTCACATGTTGCTACACACACCAAAAGATGTATCATGCCCAAAGGCTGCAAGCAAGCGGTAAGTGCTTTATGTTAAATGTGCTTCATGGACTTTGTCATTTTAGTTCCAGAATCTGGACAAATGAATTAATACAATATGACCTGATGCAGCCAAGATTTGCTTTCTGACAAAGGAGGCTAAACTTGCAACTCACTAATATGCCAAAAATAAAGCATGTTAATTTAAGTTGTGCATTTTTCTGTCGTTTGTTGGCAACCGAGACTTAGGTAAAAAAGCCTGTTTATGCAATTAAATGAGTTTGCCCCTGGAGAAAGTCACTAGTTTTTTTGTTTTTTTAAATCATGGTTCCTCTTTCTCTCCTCGTATAGTCAAAGATGAAGGGCTCCAGACCACACAAATGTGATGATTATTAACTGCTCCTACAATTAGCACTTGAACAACCAGCCTGCCAGAGGGAACAGCCTATGCTTTGTATTACCTGCAGAGCTACATGCAGTGTATTTACGAGATCTGGGGAAAAGTTTTCAGTTGGGCATTCTTGAGAACTTGTGTGTACTTTTTAATACAAAGGAAAACTAAGCTGTGTATTGCATTTAACTGCTCCATGTGCATGTAATACACAGTTCTGCTATAAATTGGACTAAGAATCTAATCAGTGAGGTGAATAACTAATATACAAAAGGTGGTAAGAATAATTTTATTGGATTATTAAATAACATGTCTTCTCTTCAACCATTACAAATTCGTAGATACTACATGAATGACAATACATAATTTCTTTTTTTATTGTTGCCCATATATTTACACATGCAGTTAGTACCGATGCCATGCTACATTTTGTTAACAGCATTTTGTTGTTTACTAGACTCAAAATGTGAGCATTTAATTTTCTGTAGGAAAATACCTCTGGGTGGGTGGAACTCGTGTACTAATCTGCGCTCACAAGGTTGAAATTATTAGCATTTCAGGCCAGGCTCCCGGAGCATGTTCCCTTTTCTTCCCTAGTACCCATCATCACAGCAATGAATTTCTATCAGGAAAGTGTTTGTTTTTATTTTATTTTTTTTTAATGTAAGAAGAAAGAATATACATCTAGATGAAACAGCATAATGGTAATGGCTAAAACTCATGAAACTCAATGGCATTTACTATTGACACCACTTGGAAAAGCAAACATTATAAAAATATTTGGAAGCCGAGCATAAATAGAATTTCAGGACAGTGATTTTTTTTTCTGGCATAGATTATCTGCAGAATTATGAAATTATACATCGCTTTATGATGAAAGGGTGCTATGAGCAAATTATTTCATTTGGATTCTGTGATACTTGAAACGCCATTGAACTATTTTATTCTCAACATAAATAATCTGTACACATCTTGTGCATTAACATTGTGACATCTGACAAAGACTTTACAAATGCAACTTCAATTTAAAATTGTACATTCATTTTCAAATTGTACATATTTCTTTCTTTGTTACAGAGAAAATTGCAATGGGGCACAATAAATATAGTGTAATCCAACTGCAGTCTCCAATTCCATGTTGACTCAAGATCAACCAGAGTTAAAACCCAAAGTTAATCATCCATAATCATCCAAGTAGGTAAAAGGTGCAGGGTACAAACTGCACTGCAAAGAAAAAAAAAGGTGGGCTGGACTTTGATAAAAAAAACCCAAAGCTAAATTATTAAAGTAAAATTCCAGTGTCACTGTTTAAAATAAACGTACAGAAAAGGATTATGCAGGGAGGGCATGGGTGCACACACATGAGAGACATTATCCTTGAATGAACGGCGTGAGCAGTAAAAAAACCCAAAAGGCGGTGAGTCGCTGCGGGAAGGGTGGCCAGTGCTCTTCACTAGAAAGCTGCGGGCATCTTGCCACTTAGGACTTGTTGGCTGAGCCAGAGGAGCGGCGCAGTTTCATGGACATGCGGCTCTTGCTAGTCCGAGGAGACATTGGAGAGGCTAAGTCTGTTCCATCCACCTGTGCTGTTGCTGCTGCTGGAGTTTCTCCCGGCTGAGTCTCTGGGCAGAAGCCTGCAGAGGACAGCAAGAACCGGACGCGTCAGTGCCGCCTTCCACACTCGCAGCACGGGATCTCTTAGCAAGGGGCAGGCAGGAATTTCAGTGCTGCTGTCACTGCCACAGCATCTCCTAGCCCTTTATCAGCTGTGGGTGATCGTATTGCTCATGGAATTAACAACTGCCACAAATCCACCCCTACAGAAAAGATGATGGGCTATGGGACTGCAGAACCCCCTCGCTCTGAGCAATTGAGGCAGCACTGAAGTGGGCAATGTTCTCCTGCTAACCAGGAAAACAAACAGCTCCAATTCCCTCGCAGGGATGGGGAATCATTAGTCCAACCACAACCCAGAAGAATCCAGTCTTTAATGAGAACATGAAGGTTAACAGCTCATTGCAAATGAAGGGAGCCTTAGGAATGCTGCTGAAGAGGTGGAGTGAATTGGGGGCCAACTGAGAGAGCAAAACATCTTCTCCCATACCAACTTTGGTTTGTGCTTCAAAAGGCAAATTCCTACAGGGCCCACAAGGCAGAAGCTTGAACAGATTGTACTAACTGGATGCACTATATGTTAACGTTTCTTTGTAAAAGGAACAAGATGAATTTGAGACAATGATATGTAATTCATTAGCTCCAGTGGCCCCAGAGTCCTCACTGCAAGGGGACAGAGCTCTTTCCTACAAACAGCCTGTCTCCAAATCCTCTTCCATAGACGTACAAAAGGAAAAGGAGAAAATAGGAAATCAAAATTACATTCTCCTTCCCATGCTATAGAAAATTAATACTATGAACTCCCATCCATAAAACTAAACTGCGTTTGCATTAGCCATTTACAGCCACTGACAGTGTGATTGAACTCAACTACCACAGTTGCCTCTGAAGGCTTCTAACCTATATAATTTAGAGACAGAAGCCTGGTCCTGCAGGTGTCAATGGGGAAACCCCCGCGGACTGCAGTAAGCCAGAAATCACTTGCTATTTCTTCCACATCATGCTATTACTGGTAATTCTTTAAAATAATAATGCAAAAATCAGAACTGAAGATCTCTCTGCCTCAGTATACATTTCACATATAAAGGGTGCAAAAATCATTCAAAACTGGACATCATTAATCTCAAAAGATTCTGCTAAAATCAAATGAGGTCTTAAGGTGAGAAATCTAGGAACAAATTTAAAAGATTGTCATAAACCTGTGGTATTTAGCAATCTGGCTGTTCTTGCCTGGTACCTCACCTGCCTGCTCCAGAGCAAGAGCACGGTGCTTTCTATCTTCAAACTGACACGACCCATCAGAGTGACAGGGGAGAGAAAGGGCTGTTATTTGTTCCCCAGCTGGTGACAGTAATTTTGTTCATGAACTAGGTACTTCACTGCCAAACAATCTGGAAAAGCATGATAATGCCTGACTCACTGTGCCTTATAGAAAAAGGCAAGCAGGGAAACATGCATTCGCATTTTCTGAAATTCTATCTTGTTCTGATTTTACAAGAAATTAAAGCATTTCAAACGGTGGAAATTAGAGAATAGAAAATAACCGTTGTTGTTTTGCACAGCATACCATTCACAGCTAGCGTGAAAGACCTTCCGTTTCAAGCCTTTGCCCTTTACCTTGATGTGGCCAATGCTTTCTAGTGGAGGTTTTGGAAGGAGAAGAAATATCACAGCATTTCTTTCTTTGTTGAGAATGAAGAAGTGATGAGGAAGGAGGAGTGGAAAGAAGTGAGGAAGGGGGAGGAGAAAAGATAAAAGATAACAGGTGTGAGACATGAGACACGAACCGCAGAGATTGAAGGGTATTAACAGATGAGCACAGAAAACGGAATTTCGAATTTCATTATGCAATTGCTGCTCATGCTACAGGTTAAAGAGAGTGATGAGTTAGTTATGTGCAATGAAGCAACAGCTCTGAAATACGGCATCATACTTACCAACTAAGCATTACAAGAAAAAAAAGGAAGGGAGAGAGAAAGAAAAGAATTCTATAACATTATCCAGATCCAACAACCTTATTAACAGCAACTGAGATACATCCTAAGCACTGTCTGAAATGCTTGCTTAACATTGGTGAAAACAGGTAAATACTCACACACATACACACAACTGATAAGGAAAAACAAATGGCAACTTGATATATGGCTTCTGTTCTCCAGCTGTTTCACAGTCTGAATACGTCAAAATTATAGCCAGGCTTAACATGAGACTCCTGAAATCATGTAAAGAAGGAAAAGCAGCTAGTTTTAAGCTAGTTAGTCTGCATTGAAGGGTTAAACCCTAGTGTGAAATTTTGTCATGGGTTGTTGGATAAAGAAAGCCTCAGTCTGCCCCATTATTTCAATTGAAGTATTTTCTAGTCGTAGCTTAAAATTTTGTTTCTACTTCCTGTGGACAAAAGCACAAATTCACATACAACAACATTTTTTAAAAGAAACTTAGAGCTATTGAAGAACAGAAGTCATGTAAAGTGATTTTCACATCTGAACATATCACACCAGAAGAGTGAAGAACAACAGCACTTAAAATAGATTTAAAGTCTGACAGAAATTAACAGATTAATTAGTAACTAAATTTCTTTGGGTTTTAGATAAGCATATATATACATACATACATACGCTCATACATATGTGTGGATATTAATATGGTATATAAAAATTTTGCAGGTTTTACTTCCCCTTCAGAGTTTTAAAATTTTCACTATAAAATGCTATTATCTTTATCTCTCTCCACCATTGTCCTGGTCCTGGTCAGGACGGGGTGATGGCTAGGACCTGGAGGTTATTCTATACTCTTGTGTCATTTTCTGGGGAAAGGCTCACTTCTGGGTCAGTGTAGTGTGGTGGAGGGAGTGGTTGGGTATTATTGTGGGGGGGTTCACCTCCTACATCAAACTGTTCTCTTTCTTGTACCCTCTGTCATTAGCACTGTTGTTGTTACTGTATGTTTTCTTATCTCATTGCTGTTCCCAGTAAAAATTGTTCTTATCTCTTGAGCTTTACCTTTTATGCCTCCAATTCTCCTCTCCAGCCTGCTGAGGAGAAGGGGAGTGATAGAGCAGCACATGGTTACAGTGGGAACATGGAATTGGAGAATACCATTCCTAAAACACAACAGCCTTCTTTGGTGCCCAATGTGAGGCACAAAGGGTTGAGACAACAACAGCTCTGCCCAGAGTGAGCTGAAAACAAATTTGATCTAATCTGATTTCATTTGTTGCATTAGGTCCAGACCTACTGGTTGCAGTGTTTCTTGGTCCGTTCATGTGGGTGTGGTACCTAACTCTGTACATGTTTTTGTATATCCACTACGTGCTCATAATGGTGCTCTTTTTCAGAGCAGGGAGAGGGATTAGGATTGCTTTGTTGCTGTACTATGGAGTATCAGTTTATGACATGGTAAGATAAAGGGCAATGAAGGTCATTTGGGATGTGTATTCAGTGTTTCCCTTCTATCCTTACTCAGGCATTAGCTCTGGGGGCCCATCAATAATCACATCCACTCTGTGGGGGGAAATGGGGAAAATGATTTTCCCCAGCTTTTCACCTCCTTTTCCTCCTTCAGACTTGTTAAAACAGCTTTTGAAATTTTTAAATTCCTGCTGGATGTTAAGGAAAGCATATTTTTGTTGCTAAGTCTGCAACATCTCTTCAGTGCAGTCTACACCATAGAGTCAGGACAGAGATTTCTAGGGAGGTCATTCAGAGATCTGCCCTGAGGGTGGATGGTCATGAGTGGCATAGAATATGGGAGAGAATGGGCCAGTTTTTGGGGAAATTCTCTGCTCCAATGGTTTGGCAGTTCACCTACACAAGCCTGATAAAATGACAGAATATTTGCAAGGAGAATGCTGTGGCAGCTCCAGAGAGGAGCAATACAGAAGATGTGTGTGCATCTACATGATGTACTTTTACAGCCAACTTCTCTACCCAGGCAGTGATGTCTTGCCACAGGTCAGTGGCCCAGATGGTTTCCTTCTGCACTGCCAAGCACGCTTTTTACACTTGTTGTAGCCACACCCACAGAGCATTTGCCACCATGCATGAGTCAGTGCAGAGGCCACTCCTCGTTCAGTGACACCTGAGGCCATCAGGGAAGAGATGCAACATCCAGATGGGCTTGTGACTGAGGAGTGGACACTATATCCCAGGTTATCCAGAACTGTGAAACATGCACTGCAGTCAGTCAGGCTAAATAGGTAAAGCCTCTCTGGTGTGGGGGACGAGGGTTGAAATAAAAATGTGAGGAGGCCTGGCAGCTTGATTACATTGCCCTCCCACAAATCTGCCTAGGCAAGCGCTACGTGCTGACAACCACTGGATGGCTGGAGATGCACCCTGTGCCTCACATCACTGCCCAGAACACCATCCTGGAAAGCAGCTCATGTGGTGACATAGCACCCCCAAAAGAACAGAGTTGGACAATGGGACTAATTTCAAAAATATCCTCATAGACACCTATTCCCTATTCCTCAAAGACAATATATTCCCTATCCTGCACCAGTCTCTGGCAAACAGGAATGGTACAGTGGACTGCTAAAAACCATACTGAAAGCAATGGGTGATGAGACCTTCAACACTGGGATCTGCATTTAGCACAGGCCCCCTGGTTAGTTAACACTAGAGGATCTACCTTGCTCGCCCTGCCCAATCAAAACCTCAGTGTACTGCAAAAGGATATAAAGTCCCTGTGGAGCATATGAGAAATGTGTTAGGGAAGATAGTTTGGATATATCCTGCCTCAAACAAAGGCAAACCCATCCATGGGATTGTTTTTGCTCAAGGACATGGGTGCACTCAGGACAGGGAAATACAATGTGTACCTCCAGGGAATTTGATTTTTCGGTTAGAACAATCTGTAATGTTGAATTGTATAAAAGTGGTTGCTGAATGCCGCTGTATGCCAGAACTACCGCGGACAATGACTATGAACTGCTCCAACTGTGAGCTCCTGGTGCAGCTTGCAACCACCTGACAGCACACCAGCCTTCCTGCCCTGGAAGATATCTAGGATGGACTGAACCCACAGTCATCGACTAAAGGAAGTCAACAGACACCTTGGAGGCATGGTCATTGACTATGGAATGATACTCATATTTATGTAGATATGTACATAGTCGGAAGGTGCAGGATCTGGGCATGATGGAGATGGTGTAGAATAAGGGGCGGAAAATGTCCTGGCTCTGGCCAGGACAGGGTTGATTTCTGCAGCAACCAGAAGGCAGCATGGCCAGGACACATAGGTTATTCTGTGCAACTCTGTGTCATTTTCCAGGGATGGGGGAAGGGCTCGCTTCCAGATCGGTGTAGCATGGTAGAAGGAGCAGTTGGATATTGTTAGGGATGGGGTGTGTCTGTGTCCACGTGAATTGTTTGCCTTTCTTGTACCTTCTGTCATTAGTAAAGATGTTGTTGTTGCTGCTGATCATTTTCTTATCTTACTTCTGTTTCCAGTAAATTGTTGTTATCTCAACCTGTGCCTTTAATGTCTCAAGTTCTCCTCTCCAGCCCGCTGAGGGAAGGGGGAGTGATCAACCAGCATATGGTTTGGAGTGGTTTCAGTGGGAACACTGAATTGGAAAATACCATCCTTAAACCACAACAAAAAATATTTATTTATTCAAAATATAAAATTAGGGTTATATATGAAGGCTTTATGGACAAATGATGTGAAGTCAGAAAGTGCTATAAAATAAACAAAGTAGATGTCTTTGGATTTTTAAGAGGCAGAAAACATCAGGAAGTGATCCATATTTTTCTCCTCTTAGATTTGACAAGTGACAAATACCATACCCTGATCAGCTATGATATTTTGGGGCCATAATGCAAAACTATTTCAATTGCTTCTGAATAAGGAGGTGGGTCAACAAAGTTGAAATGCGACATTTTCAAAGTCCATTTGAAAAATTTAGTATCTTCCAGTGATAGTATGTTGGTTATTTGACTCAGAAATCAACTATTTAAATCTAAAATGGAATCCTAACTACACACAAACTAAATTAGAAGTGAGGTGAGATGGAGGAATCTGGAGGTATGAGAACATATGCACTGCCATGACTAATCTTGCACATCAGTTCTGACTTTCAAAGGTGAAAAATTCACCAAGAAAAAGCCTGAAAGGGTGCTGCATGGTAAGACTACTCTCAGTTCTTCTGGCTTTATCACACCTTGTTGTCTGGATCAGCACTGCCCCAAGTGCTATGTCTGTGAATGACCATAGGAGAAAATAATTTGTGCATGTTGGTAAATTTTGATGGTCTTCTGAGATACTTCAGCATGTCCCACCTGACCTTCAGGAAAGAGGGCAATCATTGTTGTACAGCTTGTGCCCTTTGCCACTCATATATTTCAGTCCAAATCTGGCCAACCTGTCCATCATGCTCAGCAGCCTTGCTAGAATCAAGCCAATTAAGTCTGTCACTAATTTTGTGAAATGAGGAAAGGAAGCGAGAAGCAGATGTAGAAAGGCTGCAAAAGCAGCTGCAAAGCAAGGCAAAAAGGAGAGGAAGAGATGGTCTAAAGACCAGAACTGGGTAGAAGAGAGGGAACTAAGAGGCATGAGAAAGAAGACAGCAAAAAAGGATTAAGTTTATGGCAAAACAGCAGCCAAGACCATGTCCAGTGAAGAATGCTCTTCAGAACCTAGCTGGAACCATGAGTGTAAGGTAAGCCTATTTCTCTCTGCCAAATAACAGTGAAACCCACTAGCTAAATTCCCAGTCTTTCCACTAGTGGAGACTGAGGCAGAGCTAAGAGAGCTTACCATTCCTACAAACTACTGTCCTATCTCAGTCTGCAGGAGGTGGTCATTCTAAAGGTTGCAGTTTACTTATGTATCCTGGGGCTGGTAATCAGTGTTATAGAAATTCTGTTTCGCCCTATACTTTAAAACAAAAATGGAAGTAATTACACAAGGCAAATGTCACAAGAAAACAAGGTAAAAATATAAAAAAACTAGGAAATGTCAGGATTAAAATTGTTTGTCCGCTTGTGTGTATGCATGGGATGCTTTGTAACTGAACAATCATAATATTTTTTTCAGTAGACCCATTTCATTAAATGTAGAAAGTTGATCTGTTTGGATTTCTAGCAGTCCACGCTGAATTTACCATTTCAAAGTGCTGAGGGTACCTTCACCCAAGTGGCTGACTTTAGGACAACAGTTCAGAAATGCATAAGGTTTCAGCTTCAGCCATTCCAGTATGGATTCTTTGCAAAAAGTCTAACTAACTAACTTTTGAGGTTTTGCTATGATTTGGAATTAAAAAAAAATTCCTAAGTTTGTACTGGAGAAAGGATAATGAGAAATTCTTCCAGCCCTTCTAGACACAGAGCCCTCATTTATGTATTTCAGCTTCACTTCCAATTAAAACCACCACCACCAAGTGTGACTCAGATCCTTCTACAGTGACAAAATCACCGTCATTCTCATCTGTGAAGGGGTGGTACAGGGCCAAAAAGATTATTAGTTTCAACATTTCACACCAAGGAAGCAGCAGAAGAAAATACAAGTTGTTGAACTAGATTTTTAATTGTGCAAGGCTGAAAGCATCATTCCCTCTACATTCCCTTGCTTCCCTGACTGTGTGGTGGCAACCATACTTAGTCTTACTCTGGGAGTGGAGCAGCAGAACTGTTCTGAATGCAGGCTTGAAAATGCAGGAATGATTGCTGGGACCAAAAAGCCTGATGCTTTTGTCACAAGGAATATATGATGAATGTAGAGGGGCCTCTTCAGAAATTTACTGTAATAAGGTACTAGCCTTAGTAGGAAGAAAGGGAACAAAACAAGACAGAAAAAAGGAACCTTTTTTAAGGTTTAAGACATGAGTATATTTAAAAGATCGGAATCTTAGCATCATGAGGTCAATATGTCCTTCAATATAATTGAGCTTACCATTGACAGTTCCCTCAACCTATTCTGTTGTCACAGAGATCTGGTTCACTCAATATCTGCATAGGACATGTTACCCTATTTAGCAGAGTATTTGCAGTTACTCAATGTAACAGAAACAGCACAAGGTAAAAAACACAGAGGCAACTGAATTGCTTTCTGTGATTAAGTACAGGTAAATCTCAATTTCTTTAAATGTACACATTCACTACTCTAGTCAGGTTCCTACACATGGGAAGGTGGACTTGTCAGATATTTTGACAGGACAAACTAAGCTTCTAGATAAAACAGCAGCTGCCACAATCACATTGTACTGAAGAGCAGTCACAATAAAAAAGGAAACAGCTTTTGCTGATGTCTGAGCCTTTGATAAAATAAGTCCATCTGAGAAAACACAGTTTGTTACTGAATGGCATGTTCTCTATTTGCTCTGATTCTCATAGCTCAAATGGAAAAAATGGCCAATGGGATCACAACAACAACAAAACGGTAACACCTGGTGATGGGCTGTAGCAGACTCATAGTTTCTAAGCTATTTCTTAGATGAAAAAATGTATTTTCAAAAAAAAGAGAGTATTTTATAAAATTAAACATATTCAGGAATTGTAATAATTGAGATCATGATCCAATAAAATAATTATATCTATAATATCTAAAATGTGGATTTTTTTCTTAGTCTCTTCTGGTCAATAATTTTTTATTAAAAAGAAGCCCCATACATAAATGAGATATTTTGTACTTAAAAAAAAAAAGATGTATTCTTAGAAGCTGGTTAGAAATTTTCAGATGACATGGACACATCTGGCTGGAAGCCTGCATTGTCTGAGTCACCTTGAGGGTGATGAATACATGTGGATTCCTAGGCAGGACTCCAGCACCACTCCTGTGTGTAATCCTGGCACAGTTCTGTGCTCTGTACCTCTTTTAAGAAATCCACCTGTTGCAGGGCCCCTGGAAATTTAGGGGTATCTATTTTTTCAAAAGCACTGCTGGTGAACTCTTCTTTGGGATCACAGTCCCTCAGAAATTTGGGTCATCTGCAGCAACATAGCTCACAGGTCTGCCTCTGCTAGAACTGGAAACCAGTGGTTTCCAGGCTGACCCCAAGCCCTGGGGTGACCTTTCTGGCAGGTGCCTGCAGTGTTATTTTGTACCTGCCTCAGGCTTTAGAATTTGTGCCCTCCAGAGTCAGCTTAGAGGCAGATGGTTTGGTGTTGCTCCAGGCACTCTGTGCGGGAGCTGAGTATCAGAGCTCCAGGAGCCCTGGATGGAACAGGGATCAAGCTGCAAGCAGGACTGCCAGAGCATCCCCAGCTTCCCTTGGCTGAAATACAAGCTCAGTCAGGCAGATGTGGGGCTAGGCTGATTGACTCTGGTGCTGGGTCACACTGTGCTGCATGTCTGTCCTAGGAAGCTCTGGCTGCTCCTGACACTGATGTCTCAGTTACTTCCACGGCACAGTGCAAGGTCCAGAAGAATCCGGCTCCCAGGACAGGACATCGTGTTTCGTGGTATGCAGACACACACATGGCATTTGTGCAGATGTGAAACACATCACAAGCTCCATTAATGAGATTCCTACAGAAAATTATTAACTTTGATAGAAAGGTTAAGTTAAAACCAAACTTCTAAAAAATCATAACCTTCTTTCAGATCATGCTTGAGAATACCAATTTTAAAAGAATACGGGAATTGCCACTGTAGGGAAGTGTACTCTGATGCACCAAACTAGCACAGAAAAGCAGCCTCGCTTCATCCTGAAAGAATGAATTAGAGGAAGACGGCAGAACAACTTGGCTTGGAATGAGACTTCTTCAAAGGACTGGGCAGAACTTCAACAGGTGCACTAGAATATAGTATATATACTAGCCATACAAAAGTGTCTGGTGCTGAATATTCACTAGGTCCCTTGACAGGAAATGTGGCAAGGACTGGTATCCCTAGTTATTGTTTTTAATGTTTGGGTTTTTTTTAATGTTTCTAGTTACAGAGTTTTCCTATTCAAATGTTTTCATACTTTAAATTATGTTACTAATTTTTATACTGCTTTAATTAAATTACTTACTTTTAATTTTGTTTACCTTCGGTCTCAACTATTTCCATTAGCATAATTATACCACTTATTATACTTTGAAACTGCACCTCATTTCTAGTTACTGTTTGTATTTTAAAGGAGCCTCAGCATTTTAACATCTCTCAGTCATTCTTTCTGTAGTCCGATTATAATTCTAGTATAATTCAGAATTGATTTCTGTATACATTTTGGAAGTGAGAAACAAATTTTCAGATGACAACTTGCCAAACTATTCTTACAAAATTTATTTAATTTAGATTTACAGTTTTTTCCATGAAAGTACTTTGATTATCATTAAATAAGGTTTTTCTGAACAGGGGATTTCAAGTGTTACAAATTCTTCTTCTCCATCTCTCCTAGGTTATCACTGCAGAATGTCTTACAACATCAATGAAAGACAGTACAGGGTACAAAACACACCACTGCCATCCAGTACTACTTGTTCATGCTGAGAAACAAAGGTCAACACAATAAAGTGTTACTCATTCAACAATTGTCTCTATCATTAGTTACCTTAATCCCAGAACCAGTGTTAGTGCTTCATGCAGACCTGAGGTTAGTAAAAGACTAAAACTTTTAGAAGATGTAGTGGTCATTTCTTAATCAGTGTGAAATTGTTTTTAGTGTGAACAAGGGCAACAAGGAAAGTTTGCATACAATTTGGTTACAAGCTTAGTGCTCTAGTAAAAGTAAGAGGAACAAAGGGTTTTTTTGGACACTTTGTCTTACCTTCAGATAAACAGAACTGATATTTAATGATCTAAAAAGAGGGGAAATAAAATAATGAAATAATCATAAGGAGTTCAAGAAATGTCAGAACAGGAAGGCCTTGAGTTACTCATTTTCTTTTACCGATTTTCTTATTAGTAACAAAAAAATGCAGCATCCTCTTATAAAACAGGTATTTTACTGGAAAGTAAAAACTACCGTAAAACCAACTTTGTGACTAGTAACATGGGAACAAAATTAAGATTGCAAGGCTCAGATTTTCAGTTTAAAACTTTACATTCTAAACACGTAGTGAGCCTTGAAACTTTCTTATAAGGAAGATGCACTTAAAAATGTTTCTACCTGAACCAGCCTAGATGACAGTACCAACGTTTCCAAGCAGATTTTATACAGGGGATTGTGATAAAAATATAGGGTCTGGTTGCTATATTAAAGCATCTTGCCAAATATTAATGCCAGATATTGGCTTATGATGCCAGAAAACAGAATAAAGATTTTAAGTCAACTTTGCCCATGTTCTCAAGCATGTATGTTCTTTCCAATTAATGGTAACTCTTCATGATGTGCAAAGGTCTGAATTTTTAGTCTTTATAAGTAAGGATACTGCATTTCAAGTTTAAGATTTTATAAGAACTGTTTGTTACTTCTTACCCGTCTCTGAGGGCAAATGGTGATAAGGTGCTGGGCAGAAAACCTGAGCAGCAAAATCTTCGAATGTTGTAGGCTCTAGATGATGTTGAACAATTGTTTGCAGGTATCGTGCTCTCTCCTCATAACTGAGTTAGCCAAGAATTAAGGATGAATTTATATCACGTACCGTAACTGCTAAATATCAGTGCCTAGTAATTCAGAATTCTTGTTTTTGTTAAATACATATAATGTATTTCAGTGACTGTATGCACTTATTTTTAATTCTTCATATGACTGTGATATTGTCTGATGCATTGACATAATATTAAGTGTAAGATACACATGATTAATGTAAACCTTATGGTTCAACTGTATTCTTTTCATGTCTGATGCAGAACATCCTGAAATTGTTTACAAATAACAATAACTTAAGTACTCTCTTAAGTAACTAATTTGCCTGTATCCCAGTCACAATTAAATATAAAAACATTTTAGAAGATGTAGCATGAAACATACCTTAGCATTAACAAAACAAATTACTTTGCACTTTTCCATAATAAACTGCTTTCATAATCCCTAAACACACACACATTGAAGACAAATATAGCGAAATTTCAGTATTGGGAAAAACACCTTCTCAATTTTGTCATTAAAACAAGGAGGAATATCTGTAAAGAATCCACAGGACTCTTAAATACTGGTTAACAGGGTGTTGGCAGGGCACTGATAGTAAAATACTGTACTTCTTATTTTTTCCTGTGTTCTCCCCCTCCAGTATTACTGACAAGAGACTGATATCTTGTTGTTGTTTTTGAAGAACCCTCTCCACGCTTCCTGTTCCAGCAGGCCCGATTGTGCTGTAAGCACAGAGAGAGTGAGAAAAAGAGAGAATATTTCTGCTGTTCATGAAAGCAACTATGGAAATGGCTGTCAAAATGTAGAGCAGCAGGCAGCAACATACAATTATCAAGAAAAACCACCATGCTGACTTCATGTTGTATAGTTGCTGAACTGAGAAATCAGTTAACCTTTTCTCACACAACTTTCAGAGTCCTCCAGCTGGACTCAGTACACTGAATGAGGGAGACCTTCTCCAGCTATCTTACACAAACACAGGACAATCAGAAATCTTCCTTGACGTTTACACTTGTGCCCACTTTT